>NW_022104553.1:9087916-9102552 GCF_000313985.2 Echinops telfairi
GGTGTGGTTATGTGTGTATCATTGGGATCAGCCCCTCTTCCTCCCCTCTTCTCCCCACCTTCCCCTGGGTACATTTCATTTTTGACCACTTCCAGTGTTCCTAGATTCAGATTTTGTATATTCCATGTTCCAATTATTAATATATATCTGTGCACCTGTTTCTTCTCTGGTTGAATCGTGTTCCTTCGGCAAATGGAGGCCCTGAAGGCTTTACCACCTCTCATTGTACGTCATATGGTCTCCTCTAGTTTGAGAAGGCAGATTTTTCTCAGTCAGAGTTTGAATGCTTTCTGACCTGGGGGGAGTTCATCTTTTGGCACTATATCTGACAACATTTTGCTGCTATTCATTAGGTTTTCAGTATCTGACAACATTCTCTTGTCACTTATAAGGTTTTCAGTGGCTCATCCCTTCTATCTGGACAGCCGGCTCTTTCTTAATCGTCTGTTCTGAGTCTGGAAGCGCTGCTGAAACCTGTTCACTTTGGGTGACCTTGCCGCATTTGAAATACCAGCGGTACAGCTTCCGGCAACATCCAAGCCACCATAGCATGCATGGAAAACTGACAGATATGAGTGGTGGACAAAATCACAGAATCCCTGTTAAACCAAAATATCTCAATGGGAAGCTATTGTTCCCGCACAAGATCTAGGTTTATTCCCTTCGAATGGCAGTGTCTCTTTCTCCAACCTTTCCCAAAAGCATCCTGCACGCTCCGATTACAACACGTCAAAATGGTAGTGTGGCATCTCCCAGGGTCTCAAGTTGTATTCCTTTCCAATCTTCTCTGAGGTTTAGCAACCAAAGACGTCTGATGGACAAGATCAGAGCTGTGAGGGGGATGGCATAAGGTGTCCAAACAAACTTCTCCTAGGACAGGCCTTGCTACCATTGAAGAATGAGCAGCACACCAATATGACAGCCAAGAATTCCTCAGCACACCTTTCCTGGTCTTTTCCTCACCAATGCATTTTTCAGATTTCTTTAAACTTCCTAAGAAATTTCTGTAATTGCCTTGTGCTCTTTGAGAAAATCTATTAAGATCGTCTGTTTTGAATTAAAACAAACCCCCCCAAAATCCCCATAACCTTCTAAGGCAGCGGTTCTCAACCTATGGGTGGTAACCCCTTTGGGGGTTGAACAACCCTTTCACAAGGGTCGCCCGATTCATAACAGTAGCAAAAGTATAGTGATGAAGTGGCAATGAAAAGAATTTTATGGTTGGGTGTGAGGGTCACCACAACATGAGGAACTGTATCAAAGGGTCCTGGCATGAGGAAGATTGAGAGCCACTGTTTGAAGGTGACCTCTCTGCCTTGAATTTAACTGACCTAACAGATTCCCTCAGAAACCACTGTTTTGATGGGGTTTTTTTAGGCATTTTAATAAGACTAAGGCAATTCTGATGTCTTAATTAATGTTTTATAATTGATGTCCTCTCCTTGATCTTTAGGTTCTAGTATCCATTGCAATGGTTACACAGAAGCTCACAGACAAAATTCACGATTAAAGGGGTTTATTAAGGAAGTTCATACATTGTAATGTCAGTGAGAACTGATCAGGGTTGCAGCGTTTATCAGGACATGTTGCAAAGTTCTGCCCCGTCTGCTAATAAATGCTGAACGGGAATAATACTGCTTTGCTATAAGCCTCAATCTGAAGGCATTCAGCTTAAACTCGATAGGGCAGCACACCCAGTTCTTTGAATTGAGTGCCCAGAGGCACCCCACTCCAGTAAGCCTCAGTTCAAAGCACTCAGCTCCACTTCTGTGGGTCAACAAGTCCAACTACCCCAATTAGTGCCCCAAGGTACCCCACTCCACAAGCCAGCGTCTTGCACAAAAGCCTTCACCTTTACCAGTGCTGTGGGTTGGGAAAGGCCTTCCACCACCCTGTTCCCTGGCCTGGCCCATAGTTCGGTTGCTCCGCTAACGCAGCTAGCATCTGGATCCAGGAGGCTCGCTGCTCAGGGAGCTCAGGTCCAGAGGGTGTGCTTCACTCCTGGAAACACAGAATAATAATCACCGTATAAGCCAGGTCTGTAAACTTTTAAAAACACACAACAGTATGATTGGGCTTGACTAAAAAGATACGCCTTCATGTAAGAAGGTTGTTGTGGGTAATGAGATCCCTCTTCCTGCTTTTCAGAAGGCTCATTTCATAGGCAGGAGGATCACCCTTCAGAGAATCCTGTTTGGAATTACTCTAAGTGAATCCTATTAGTATCTTTCCCACCTTCTTACCAGACCCATGCAGGAAAAGGTCGTTGGGTGGGAGTGAGAGACTTTGCCTAGAAGAGCCATATTCAGTCATTCCCTGCCCCTGCACCCTCATCCTCAGCTCACCTATCCCTTCTCTTACTCCACTGCACAATATAAGCAGCACCGTTATGGTACTTCTAGCATGGCACGAAATCATACTGTATCGTGATTTGCCTATTAAATTGGTCTGTCTTTTAGACACCAAGTTCCTGAGATATTTTCATTCTTGTGCATTTGCATCCACAGTTCTGAACAAAGTACTGGTGGTATCGTGAGTTATGAGTGGGCTCCCAATAGTACAAAACCGCCAGGGGCTCCTTGGGAGAAAGGTGAGGCTTTCTACTCCAGTAAGGGTTTGTGGTCTTGGTAATCCACAGGGGCAATTCGACTCCGTTCTACAGGGTCACTAGGAGTCAGAACCGACTCCATGCAGTGAGTGAGACCTGGTTCTTGGTAAACATTAAATAAATAGATTAAGGAAACCGAAGAACAACTTCTCATTATGCTACTGCTATACATGTTAACAGATGGGGTATTAGCAATTATTAAAGTGATAATTGGATATCCTCGTGTATAAGCCGAGTTTTTCAGTACTTTTTTTTTACTGTAGTTTTTTTCTTAATCGTTTTATTAGGGGCTCAGACAACTCCTATCACAATCCATACACACATCAATTGTGTAAAGCACATTTGTACATTCATTGCCCTCATCATTCTCAAAACATTTCCTCTCCACTTAAGCCCCCAGCATTAGGTCCTCATTTTTCCCCTCCCTCCCCGTTCCCCCCTCCCTCATGAACCCCTGACAATTTACAAATTATTTTGTCTTGCCCTGTCCGACGTCTCCCTTCACCCACCCTTCCGTTGTCCGTCCCCCAGGGAGGAGGTCACATGTAGCTCCTTATAATCGGTTCCCTCTTTCCAACCCACTCTCCCTCCACCCTTCCAGTATCACCACTCACACCACTGGTCCTGAAGGAATCATCCACCCTGGATTCCCTGTTTCAGCACATTTTTAATGCAGTTTTTGTGGTGAAATTAGTTGCCTCGGCTGATAGTCAGATCGGCTTATCCTCGAGTATATACGGTACGTTAAGTAGAAAGGACATTAAAAACACATTATAGCTATTTTTTTTGCTCAGAAAGAGGTGTCAACTCAGCTGTTTAACTTCTGGTCTTATATGCTTAAGACACGCTCATAAGGAGACATGCTTCAGGCTGTTCATTTAAGCATTGTTGATAATAGAGAAAACTGGAAACAATACCAGTATCCATTAGTGGGTGTGGCTTAGTGGTTAGAAGTTGTCCCTGTCCTTAAGGCTATCAGTTTAAAACCCCCAGCTGTTCCTCCCGGAGAAAGACGAGGCTTTCTACTGAAGAGTCGGTCTCGGAAATGCACAGGTCAGTTCTACCCTGTGCTGTAGGATCTCCAGGAGTTGGCATCAACTCAAAGGTAGTGAGTTTGGGTTTGGGTTTTGAGATGTCTTAAGTTAGCGTATGCTCCTGTGATGGAAATCTGCATGGAGTCAAAGTGAATGAACATGTCTCCATGGATAGATCTCAAACATATCATGAGTGGGAAAAGGAAGCAGCAGAATATTAAGCACAGTATGAACTATGTATGTAAAATTTTTAAATCACATAGAACAATATGATTTGGCTTGAATAAAAAGATACACATCAATTTAAGAATAGCAACTACCAGTTCTTACAGGAAAAGGAGTGAGGAGATGGAGGAAGATCTAAGTGTGAAATACCTGGGCTTTCACAGATCTGAAACAAATGGGGTAAAAACAACATTAAAATGGTAATGATGTTTATATGTTAAGTATTAAGGTAGCAGATGGACATTGGGCCTCTACTCAAGTACTCCCTCAACACAAGAACACTTTGTTCTAATAATGCAGCATTCTGTGATGCTCACTTTCCTGACCTGATCGCCGAAGACAAAATGGGTGCATAAGCAAATGCAGTGAAGAAAGCTGATGGTGCCCGGCTATCAAAAGATATAGCATCTGGCTTGAAGGCTTGAAGATAAACAAGCAGCCATCTAGTTGAGAAGCAACAAAGCACACATGGAAGAAGCACACCAGCCTGTGTGATCATGAGGTGTCAATGGGATCAGGTATAGGCATCAAAGACACAGAACAAAAAATCATATCAATGTGAATGAGGGGGAGCATGGAGTGGAGACCCAAAGTCCATCTTTAGACAATTGGACATCCCCTTACAGAAGGGTCACAAGGAAGAGATGAGCCAGTCAGGGTGCAGCATAGCCATACAACTTTCCTCTAGTTCTTTAATGCTCCCCCCGCCCCCATCATGATCCCAATTCTACCTTACAAATCCAGCTAGACCAGAGCGTGTACACTGGTACAGATAAAAGCTCAAAACACAGGGAATCCAGGACAGATAAACCCTTCAAGACCAATAATTAGAATAACAATACCAGGAGGGGAAGGGGAAGGTGGAGGGAGAAAGGGAAAACTAATCACAATGATCAACATATAACCCCCGGGGGGGGGGGGAACAGAAAAGTGGGTGAAAGCATATAGTTGTCAGTGTAAGACATGAGAAAAAAATTATAAATTATCAAGGGTTTGGGAGGGAGGGTGGGGGATGGGGGGAATGAGCTGATACCAAGAGCTCAAGTAGAAAGAAAATGTTTTGAAAATGATGATGGCAACAAATGTGCTTGACATAATGGATGGATGGATTGTGGTAAGAGCACCCAATAAAATTATTTTTTAATGGTAATGATGAGTTGGTGGAAATCTATCATTCTATAATGAGGTTATTTTAAATGTTTTCTCAAGTAGAAAACTTACAGGTAATTTACTTAGCTACCTGAGAAACTTCAGGATTTTCTAAGCTTCATGATTCAACATCAACTCGATAGCAGCTATAAATTTAAAAACACAAAACCAGGAATGAAAATCTGGATCAGACTCTACAAATAAATACATGGAATTCAGATAAGAAATTCCACTTGCATTTTAATCGGTTCGGATCCTACTCACAGTATGACTTGATTGTGGGCACCACGTGACAAATAGCCTTGGAGGAGGATGGCCCTGAAGGGGCGGAGCCTGGGATGCTGAGCACACTGAGAGCAGACTGTCCTCCGATACTGGGAGACAGGTCTAGTGGTAAGAAAGAAATTATGCTCCATGCCACTTCAGAGCTCGAAGTGGGACCTTTTAAGAGAATGCTCCAGGGATTGGAACATTGTGTCCAAGTCAGTAGATTTCTCGCACCTAGAGCGGGGTGGGCAGGCACCACGTTTTCAACTTCCTTCCCTGGAATAATTTCAGCAGAGACAGGGTGGAGGGTAGGATAGCTATTGATGTGGAATTCAAAAACATTCAATAGACCACCTTTCTCCAATGCTATATTGTCTTTTGAAGAATACCAGATTATTTCGGGGGGTCGTTAAAACAGACCAAAGAGTCGTAGACAGCCTGGTTGAGCTGTGTCAGCCACTTACCTGTAGGCTGACCTTTGGTACTGTCCCATCCTTAAAGCAATAATAGAAACTGCTACCTCAGGGTTATTGTGAGGATTAAATCAGTATTTTAGAACAATGCCTTCCCCTGTTTCTGTATGTGGTTGTGTAGATTCTGATGCTGGGCAGCTTTTAGAGGACAGACCAGGGAACAGGGTAGAACTGCCCCTTGGGATTTCCAAGACTAGAATCTTTTCAGAGAAAATAGATCATCACTTCTTTTCTCCCTTGGACTGCAGTAGGTTTGAACCACTGACCTTCAATTTGCAGCTGAGCAGTTAACCACCTCCCCTTCAGGGCTATCTATATGGCCTTCTTTTAAAAAGGGGCTGCTTTGATTGAAGCTTGACAGGTCCCGACAGGAACCACTGCATGTTCCTACAGTTCCTGGACCCAGACACTTCAGGCTCTAGAAAAGGCTGACTGGATTGCTTTTTAAAATCTTGCCTTTTTAAAAAGGGATTGCTAGCCGTAAAATTTGACACATTAGTATTACAGATGTTTTTGTGGACATTTTAATAGTTGAATTCAAAAGGAACGGCTTCAAGAATTCTTAAGAATTCTTAAATTCTTAGATGTTTAGTCGCAAAACAAAAATATTATGAAGTGGGAAAAACCTTAAAAAAATAAAACTGGAAATTCATAATTGGCAAGTAGCATTACTAGGAGCTAATTGCTGCTACATTAATTATTTTTAATGATAATTATTGATGAAAACTGTAGAATATAGGTATATGAATTGATTCTTTTATGGGGTATGAAAATCAAAGCCTGCTTCAAGACCAGGTCTCTGTGCTTTCTCCTCCAGAGGCTTAGAATCAATCCTCTGTGGGTGATTATTTTGACTGGTGTTGAGCCATCCTACAGGGTGGAGATGAGCCAAAAAGGCCTTGATAACTGTGTTTGATTGTTTAATAGCTGTCTTTGCTTTTTCTTCTTACTTGACTTTGTGCGGTACTCTATTCAATACAACACTCACACAACCTTGTAAGCCTTTGGATTATAATTGTAGAATGTCCAATTTTGCTTAACGTTTCTAACTCTGTCCTTTTTTGATGGGGTAAAAAAAAAAAAATCACAAGATCCGTGCTCTATCTCCCTTTCTTGCTGACTGCAAAGTAGGAAGCTCAGACTGGGAGTTAATGGGCAGTAACTTCTTGGCGATTCGTGTTACTCAGTAGCCTGTAGCCTCACTGATACTGCTTCCTGCCCACATTCCTGGCTTATCTCTGTGTGTCTGTCTTGGTGCGTTTGTGCATGCACCTGCCTCTGAGCCGCCATAGAAGGCATGCCACTGTTAATAATTAACATCTGTTGCCAGGAATCAGGATTTTCCATTACTAGAATGACCTGTGCCAGGCAATTAAATACTGCTGCTATTAATCTCAACTAAAGAGTGCTTTCTAACTTTCCTAATTTCAAAGTTTTTAAAAGGGTTCTGCATTGGACTTTTTTTTCTTTTACTTTGGAGTATTTAAATATCTATTCAGAAGGAAGATGACTTGGGCTGCTTTCCTCTTTCATCTTGCTGTTAAATCTGATTAATTTTTTAGCAAGTGGGCTTTTTAAGTGATTGTTCATAAATTCATGGTGAGGATCCGCATTTTAGCTTGGAACATCGAATTTTAAATGTTTTTTTAATCAATTACTGTTATATTGATACATAAAAGGTCCAATTGAATTTGCTTCCCAATGAGTTGGATTTGGGTTTTTCCCTTCCTTAGTCCACAAACCATCTCATCTATCAGAGCAGGCTAGAGAGGCAAGTTCTCAGCAAGAGGTCAAAAACCTCAGCCCACCTGGAAAGTCTAAGTTAGACACTCATTCACTACTCACTCACTCAATATTCACTCCACTCGCTACTCACTCACTAATCACTACTCACTCGCTACTCACTAATCACTCACTAATCGCTACTCACTCCACTCACCTACTCACTCGCTACTCACTAATCACTCACTCACTACTCACTCACTCGCTACTCACTAATCACTCACTAATCGCTACTCACTCCACTCACCTACTCACTCACTCGCTACTCACTACTCACTCACTCGCTACTCACTAATCACTCACTAATCACTACTCCACTCACCTACTCACTCACTACTCGCTACTCACTACTCACTCACTCGCTCTCTACTCACTCATTTACTACTCACTCAGTACTCCACTCACCTACTCACTCACTATTCACTCACTAATTACTACTCACTCGCTACTCACTAATCACTACTCACTCCACTCACCTACTCGCTCACTACTCGCTCACTACTCATTCACTCGCTACTCACTCACTCACTAATCACTACTCACTCACTAATCACTCACTCGCTACTCACTAATCACTCACTAATCACTACTCACTCCACTCACCTACTCGCTCACTACTCATTCACTCGCTACTCACTCACTAATCACTACTCACTCACTCGCTACTCACTACTCACTCGCTCTCTACTCACTCATTTACTACTCACTCAGTACTCCACTCACCTACTCACTATTCACTCACTAATTACTACTCACTCACTAATCACTCACTCACTACTTACTCACTAATCGCTACTCACTCACTAATCACTACTCTCACTCACTAATCACTACTCACTCACTCACTACTCATTAACTACTCACTCACTACTCACTACTCATTCACTACTCACTAGCTCACTGCCCTGAAGCTTATTTGAATGCATACAACAGAGGAGAGCTTCCCGAGAGAGTAACGCTTTAGGAGTAGAAAGTCTCATCTTCCTCCTGAGGAGGTCCTGGTGTTTTTGAACTGCTGACCTTGGCGGTTAACAGCCCAACATGTAACCCAGTCAACGAGTTCAGGTAGAAAACTGACTGGAAATTATCGGCTGCCTCCAAATATACAAAAATAAAATAATCCAATTTGGGTACACTGGCTGAGAAAAGCCGTCAGTGATACGTGTATTACAGAACGTTTTTTAGCGTGTAGCAGTTTTCTTTTGTTAAATAATAAATAATAACTTATATTTGGCACAGTGTTAGGAAGGAAAATGTCTCCTTTAGAAGTGCAAATTAGCTGGTAATATTAGCATAGTGATTTGTGCATCAATCGTTCTTAGCAAATAATTTTCCCACAATCTTGTTCATGTAGTATGTCTGGAACACACACACCCCCAAAAAAAGAGAATGTTTTGGAGGTTTAAGTCATTTTCAGTATAATTATCATAAATTCAGTATTAGTTTGATCTGAATGTATTTTTTTTTTGCTATTAAGACCCTACACACACAATGTTTATTGATATTGTCATATTTATTTGTAGGAAGATGGTTATTGTTTATTTTTCTTCATGTTATTTGTACTGACAGATCTACTTTAACCACCATTTGAACTCACCTGTAAAAAGAATCCAAGACACTGTGAATTGTGGTTTTAGTCCCGTGGTTGACTCCAGTATTTTTCGTGAATTTATATAGGGTTTCTTCTCAAATCCATATTTTAAGGTTAGCCTATTCCAAATGTGGTCAACTTATAGGAAATGTTTGGGCAAAGCTCATTGCTCTATTTATGATTATCATTCCATCTGAGAAGACAGCTACTATTTTTAAACAACAGTGTTGGTGTTAGGGTAGTATAAAATTAAGATGCCATTTGTCAGAGCTGTGTATCAATACTTATGCATGCCCTGATTTCTGTGCCAGTCCTTGATTTATTAACAGGGTAATCTAAAGTAGAGAACAGTTCATCACTGAAAGAACCATGCACCTCTCTACAAAGAACAATTTGCAGAAATGAAATAATGGTAGGGGATGGCAGTCATCGTTTGAAAATGTTGAAGAGTTCTCAATTTTTACTGTTCAATACATTTCTAATGGGATTAAAGTAATTGGGGGGGGGGGGCACGCTGGGAGCAAAGGTCCAGGATTGCCTGCCACTGTTTCAAAGACAGAGACCAGTTTGATTCAAGAAACTCTTAAAATATTCTGTGGATGCATGCCAGAAGCAGTGGGGTTTGCTACCTCCAAACTGATTAAAACTCTCGTGAAAAATCAAGCAAGTTATACTAGTATACCCCAAACTATGTTACAACAGCTAGTTTTGCAGTGATCACAGGAAATGATACTCCTAACTCTGACAAAAAGCATGTTTGCAGTGACCATAGGAAGCTATTATCTGTACATACATTTCTCCAGAGGTTGGCGGACCACCATCTCCGTAAACACCGTGCTGCACTGCTGATCTAAATGGGGGATGCTTTATGCCTGGCCACCAATCTTAATAGCTTTGCTCACCCGCTTCCTGAGTTAGAAGACCATCCCGACTGATTACATTTAAAAGGAACTTTTACTGTAAGTGAAGAGGCTGTTACATTTTAGACTTTGACAACCGAAATCTTAAATCACGTTATATTTCTAGTATTTTGATTACTAGCCGGCTAGCTCTTTCACCTCCCTAAATAAAATTCATAGATAGTCTATTTGTCATAGACTCAATCGTTCTAAAACCAAAACCAAGAGAAAGTTGAACTTTCATTGGTAAGTATCATGGTGAATGAGCTTTTTTAAGCTCACCTGTGAGATCTGCGTGTTGTGTGATGTGTCCCCTACGTGTATGCGGTCCTGAAGAACTCTTTGTGTGCTGAATACTTTGAGAAGTCATTCCAGTGGGTCTACAACCGACTTATAACCCGTGGTCTTTGTTTTCTCCCTTTTATCTTACTCCTAAGATGTAATAATCGCTAAAGAAACAATTAAACCCTCTCAACCTCCGCACCAAACCCACTGTGGTCCATTCGATCTTAACTCCTAGGGACCATATAAGATAGGGTAAAACTGCCCCATTGATTTTTTCCAAGGCCGGACATCTTTATAAAAGGTGATTGTCAAATCAATCTGGCATGGAGTGGCTGGAGGGTTTAATCCCCCCCCACCCACAATCTTTTCGTTCGCACCTAGTGCTTTAACCATAAATGCTCTAAACCTACAAGCCAGGTCTGACTCACAGTCTGACCCTATGGTGCGGAGTAGCACTACTCCACAGGGTTTCCCAAGCTGTAAATCTTTCTAGGCAGAGTAAGCTTCGTCTTTCTTTCACAGAACAGCTGATGGGTTTTGACTGCCAGCCTTGATGTTAGTCCTCCCACAGCTCCATCAGGGCTCCTCAAAGCACCCTAAGGAAGTCCTTAAATTTAAAAAAGATAAAACCTGCAGTCTTTTATAACTAAAATAATGATCCTTTTAATTCGTCATGTTTTAACTTTTGGTTTTATTTTAGAACCACACCTATACTTCATCAAAACATGCTAAGGTACATTTGATGTGGCAAGTTTTTATAAAACGAGGTCAAGAGAAAAGTGTCATAGTAGGTTTTTAAATGTTGTTATTCCTCTTTTAGAATCATAGAGTTTGTAAAAGAGCAAGACTGAGCCTGCGTATCTGCTTAGGGTTTAGTCTAAGGCCCTCGCTCTGATTTTCTCAGCTAGGAGGAACTCTGCCCTGTAGAGTGTATTTGAATGACCTCACTGCCATAGAGTGAATTCTGACCCTATAGCAGCGGTTCTTAACGACACCAGCAGGACTCCTTTTTGAAGGACCCGGGAGAGGATATCTCAGCTTCTCGGTTGGCATGGAAGTCCCACAGCTAGGGGCAGTCTGAGTGTTGTGCGGAAGTACATAAATGAAGCCGCTATTGGAAGTGACGTGCATTGGTATGAATCTTTGTCCTCTCAGGAGCTGCGGTCCCGGGAAGAGGAGCTAACTCGTGCAGCTCTCCAGCAGAAGTCTCAGGAAGAGTTGCTCAAACGGCGTGAACAGAAACTTGCAGAACGCGAGATTGATGTGCTGGAGCGGGAGCTTAACATTATGATATTCCAGTTAAATCAGGAGAAGCCCAATGTGAAAAAGAGGAAAGGGAAGTTTAAAAGAAGTCGTTTAAAACTCAGAGATGGACATCGCATCAGTTTACCCTCAGGTAGGACTGTGTTCTTACATTCCTTAACAACTTTCATGTATGAGGGGGCTGCAAAATGTTGTAGGGGAAATGACATGATCTTTTCATTTATTTTTATAAGTGTTTGAGTCTCCCTTGTATGTATGCACGTACGCTATGTCAGCTTCTTTATTTCATGCAAACTATGAAGAGATGTGGGAAAGTTTTTAAGACGTTAAATAAAGAGCCTCAGGTATTTTCTTCAACTGTATTCATAATTAACTGGTTACCCTCACATCCACACAAATTGACAGAGGTGCCGTATGCGTCAGAACTGTGCTTCATGGGGTTTTTAGTGGCTTGTTTTTCAGTAGATTACCTGGCTCCTCTTCTGAGGTGTGTTTGCATGAACTTTAATCCGTCTTTGGGTTAGTGTGCACATTCACGGTTTGATATCCCCTAGGGTCTCTGTATTCATAACTGAATCAACTAATGAGAGTTTCATGGATGAAGCCGCCAAAGGAGCGAGTTCTTGTACATGTCATAGGAATGTTTCTCTCTCAGCAGACTCTGATGTTATTCCTTTCAAAGTCAGAGTGGAGCCTTGTGGGAGTCTGCACATGTGGGAGTCTGCATGTCCCTCAGCCCATGGCCTGCGCCATCTGCTGTCTTTAAGCTTCCCATTCCCGGATGTTCCCTGGCCTATTGTCCTGCCTGAGTTTGGCCTTTGTGATGATTGGTGCTCGGTGGCAGGCAGCCGCCATGCTCATTGGACACCTCCACCAGGGATCCAAGTGCACCTCATTTACATGTGTACTGTCCAAGTGCACCTCATTTACATGCGGACCTGTTTGAGGACTGATACCTGCCATTTCTTCCATATTGTAGCTGCATGATTATTGGATACTACCCGTTACACTTTATTAGCATATGAAGTAATGTTACCCACCCACCATTGGGTATTCGTTATACTTTATTAGCATATGATGTAATGTCACCCGCCCACCATTGGGTATTTAAGCCTCTGCCTTCTGCTCAATAAAACGAGGCTTGATCAGACTCCTGTCTTGCCTCCATTTCTCGCGTCTCTTGCCCCTCTTCATTCCCAGTCCCTTTTTCAGGTATCCACATTGTTTGATGACCTGCCCTGAGCCAATGTTTTTTGACATTTTGTGGAGTTCCAGACAACAAAACTTTTGCCATCTCATTATTTATTGTTTGCACATAATCTAATATGTCTAATATTAATTAGTACTTTCAACAAAATAGAGAAAGTACTTCAATTATATTTTTCTGCTTCTGTCTCAAGGTTTAGCAGACTTGTGGTACAAAAATGAACCAGTATATCTAGGAAGTCTGTTAAAATGTTTTTAAAACCTTGTGGCAAAAACTTAAGTTTTTGTACATTTTTGGAAAAATTGAATACAATAGATAATAGCAAACAAGCTTATATTAACTCCTCAAATTAAGTTCTTCAATATTATAGATTATATAGATTTAGGGACAAACTAATTATTCCCACTGTTTCGTGTTTTTACTTAATCACAAAAGAGAATGGCGACATAATTAGAGTAGGTTGCACTTTTCTAGAATGTGTATTAAATGTCTACATATATATGTATATATATGTGTGTGTGTGTGTGCTTTTAATTAAGGGATTGTAGTGTTTTCCTAAGACATGTTAATGACTTTGAATTTTAATTTAACTAATAATAATGATAGTCCTTGTTTCAAAAAAAAATGTGTCTAACTCATGGCACAATGGTTAAGCATTTGCCCGCAAAATTTAAAAAGGTCGGTGACTTGAATCCACAGCTATTTGTGGAAGAAAGATGTACTTCCATAAAGATTGCAGCCATGGAAACCCTGTGGGGCAGTTCTTCTTCTTATCGGACACCATGGCCCTGAATCGAATCAATGCAACAGGTTTGGTTTTTTGGTGTATAAATCTATCTTGCAAAATAATTATGAAGCACTGGAAGTCACAAAGCATATTGTGACTTTTTAGGTTATTGCAAATGTTCTCAACGGATCAGAAAAGTGTACCACATATTGTTATTTGATTTGTTAAGGTGAGACTAAACCATGAGTTATTGATTTTACCTTCAACCTTTTTGGAGGACAAATACTCATTTTTCAAGTCCTCTTCGGATGATTGCTTTTGGTTGCCATGTAAATTGGAGGACCACTGATTGAAATATCTTACGTACCAGTCAGGCATAATTCAAAACCAAAATATCTTATTTATGTTGGGACATATATTTTCAAGAACAGAGGAATTTTTGTGAGGTTTTGCCTCCAGTTCACAATCATATTTGCTTTCTCTATGCTGTGAAAATAGGACAAAAATTAATATTCACAGTTTCTCTTCGGAAACTGGGGAGGGACTAGTTAGAAACTAACGCGGGGTGGGGGACTAACGGAATAGGAAATAAAGATCTGTATTCTTTTATTCTTGCTTTTCTTCTCCTGTGTTCCTTGGCTAAACCTTGAGATCATTCAAAGCTAACTCAATTTTTTGACTGGTGTATTCCTGGAACACACTAGTGAGCTTTTTTCTTTCTGAGAACAGAAGGGACGTTGAATTACACATTTGTTTACTTTGTGTGATTTAATAAAGGTTCTAATGACAAAAACACATAACAAAAAACCGAAAAAAACTATGTAATCCTAATCCGTCATAAACTCTGCTTTTGTACTGTAGCTTTACAGTTCTGTCTTTTGTCCACAAGATGGTGTTAAATTGTTGTGGTACAGTTACCAATGTGGAGCCTTTCCTTGCCACATTCTCACTCTCACTGCTGCCCAGTTGATTCTGACTGATAGCAACACTGTAGGGCAGGATAGAACTCCCCCTGTGGGTGTCAGAGACTGTACGGATCATTAAGTGCTTTCAAAATGAGGCAGCATAAAATCGGACATTTATTTTTGTTTGTTTATTTACCCAATAATCTTTTTTTTTTTTTTTT
>NW_022104553.1:9104532-9134289 GCF_000313985.2 Echinops telfairi
GACAGGGCAAGATATGACAAAACAATAATTTATAAATTATCAAGGGCTCATGAGGGAGGGGGCGGGGAGGGAAAAAAATGAGGACCTGATGCCAGGGGCTTAAGGGGAGAGCAAATGTTTTGAGAATGACAAGGCAATGAATGTACAAATGTGCTTTACACAATTGATGTATGTATGGATTGTGATAAGAGTCATATGAGCCCCTATTAAAACGATTTAAAAAAATAAAAAATAAATGCTCTTGGTTTGGGACTAGAATTGTGGGAGCCCAAAGTCTACCACGTGTCTGTGGATTATGTACATCTCCGGTTGACTTTGGAGGCTTCAGTATCATTTTTATGACAAACAACATTATCAACCATACTGGGGTATAAAGACAATTCTACTGATAATGTCCTTAATTTGTCCAATGGCACAGATTGAGAGAAGGAAGCTGGTGCAAGTATCGGCCAGCTCAAAAACACATTCCGTGAGTTGTTGATTTGTACAGATTGAATTCTTAAATGATCGAGCTCTGTTTACATTGACCTTGGAAGGTTGGTGATAGAGGAAATTTTCCAGTGACATTCATTGACAGGGGCAGAATTTTGCCCATGAGAATAATGTAGGCAAAGCAAGGAGGGCATTAAAATAGTGGATATATGGTGGTTCTGGGCCACTTTTCACTGGCTACCCGCCAACCAAGGAATCTGAAGCAAAGTCCAGTGACTGCCTTGAGGTAGCAGTCATTTGTTCCTTCTCATGCCAGGGACTATCAATACAAGGGCCACAGGTAATTCTAAGGTAGAACCCGCGGCATTCAGTGGGATTTCCACATGGAGTCCTTCTGATGTGACCTATACAGGAATGCTGTGTTACCCGAAAAGATAGAGTCTAAGGTCATCATAGTATATAGCACACAGTCTGGGCTACTGAGGGTTGGATAGAAACTAAGTCAAAAGTGTCTAACCAGAAACATAGTACTAGGTTTATTCTCCCGTGGGTTCTCTATAATTAACGCTCAGCATCCCGTCCCGGTGTGAAGTTGCTCCTGCCCATTTATCCACCACCAGAAGTAGGCCTCCTCCGAAATCTGCATGTTCCCTTCCCTTGATCTTGACTTGACTTTCCGGTAAGAGTCCCTTTTTCCTGTGGACTGTCTGTTGATTTTCCCAATGGTGTATGGCACCAAATTGATGGTCTTCTCCTTTTCTTCGAAGGAGCTGTTGGACCTTGGTTAGGATCCATAGCTTAGCAGGCATCCATTGAAAGAGGACACAAAACCACCATATAGTTACTGTCTTTTTTTTTTTTTTTTTTAATAGTTACTGTCTTAATGCCCTCCTGGCATTAAGAAAATTCCCCCTGACACCAGCCCCGATGCTCAATGTAAGAAGAGGGGTCATCATTTAAGAATTCAATTTGTACAAAGCAACAACTCGTGGATTGCAGATTACAGCTGGACTATACTAGCATAACCTCCTTTTATCAACAATGCCTTAAGTATGATGCCAATGGATACATTACTGTTATCAATAGAATTGACTTATACCCTAGGGAGATGACTGATAATTTTTTTGTCATTAAATAATAATAAGACTGCTAAAGTAAGCCAGAGTCATACATAACCTGTGAACAAGCAGATGCATTCTGGGTTCCCACTTAATTCTAGCCCCAATCCAAGAAGTTTGTTGTTTTGACATGGCTCTGCTTAATGCTCACCTTCATGAAGTGATCACTGAAGATATGGGTGCTACAGCCCAGTGTAATGAAGAAAGCAGATGGTGCCAGGCTGTCTACCAATTGGAATAGTGCCCGGAGTCTTAAAGGCTTTTATTCAAACAAACATCTGACTCGATTTTGGCTCTTGTAGATTTGTTTTCATTTTCTTCAGCTTTATCCTGAACTTAAAAAAAGAGCAATTGATGGTCTATTCCACAGTTGGCCCTGGGTCTGGTTTTAGCTGCTGTAGTAGTTTTAGCTGCAGATGTAGTTTGATTTCTGTGTATCTATCTAGGGAAGTTCATGTGTCTAGCCCCCTTTTGCGTTGTTAATCGGGTTGTTAATTGTGTTCCTGACTGTAGAATAGCTAAAGCAAATAGAAGAAAGGATGAAGTCAAGGAGCTAAATAGAAATTTTCAAAGAGCAGCTTGAGAAAACAAAGCCAATTATTATAACAAAACATGGAACGAACACACGCAGCATATCTGAAACTGATAGAACTCAAGAAAAAATTCAAGGGTCGAGTTGTAATCATGAAAGATTCTATAGCAAAGTACAGAATGGTACAGGAAGCATCAAGAGAAAGTGGACGGAATCCACAGAGTCACTGTACCAAAAAGAACTAGTAGACAGTCCATCATTTCAGGAGGTAGCATATGAGCAAGAACCAATGGTTCTTAAGGAAGAAGTTCAAGCTGTGCTGAAAGCATTAGGTAAAAGCGTGGCTCCGGAATTAATACCCCTTGAAATGTGTCAGCAAGCTGGAGAAGCTTTGGAAGCACTCACTCATCAACACCAGGAAATTTGGAAGACAGCTACTTCGCCAACTAATGGGAAGAGATCCATAGTTGTGTCCATTCCAAAAAAAGGTGACTGACCCAACAGAATGCTCAAACTATAGACCAATAGCATTGATAGCATATGCAAATAAAATTTTTACTTTACATCATCCAACATGCTTGCAACAGTCTATTGACAGGGGACTGCCTGAAATTCAGGCCAGATTAGAAGAGGACGTGGAACGAGGGATATCATTGTTGAAGTCAGGTGAATCTTAACCCAAGAATACCAGAAAGATGTTTACTCGTGCTTCATTGACTGTGCAAAGACCTTCATTTGTGTGGACCATCATAAAGTATCGGTAACTTGGAGAAGAATGGGAATTCCGAACCCCTTCATTATGCTCATGTGGAACTTGGCCATGTATCAAGAGGCAGTTGTGAGAACAGAACATGGGAATGCTGCCTGGTGTAATTATCAAGAAAGGTATGCCTCAGGGTTGTGACCTCTCACCGTACTTGTTCAATCTGTATGCTGAGCAATTAATTGGAGAAACGGGCTTATATGGGGGGAAAATGGGGCATCGGGATTGAAGGAAGGCTCATTAACCTGCGATATGCAGATGACACACCTTGTTTGCTGAAAGTGAGGAGGACTGGAAGCCCTTGCTGATGAAGATCAAGGATTGTGCCCTTCAGTCAGGATGACAACTCAATGTAAGGAAGACCCACATCCTCACGATTGGTCCAATAGGTGGCATCGTGATGAATGATGACGTTGTCAAGAATTTTGTCTTGCTTGGTTCCACAATCAATGCTCATGGAAGCAGCAGTCAAGAGATCAAAAGACCTATTGCATTAGGTACATCTACTGCACAAGACCTCTGAAGAGCAAGGATGTACTTTTGAGAACTAAGGTGTGCCTGACCCAAGCCATGGTATTCTCCATTGCATCATATGCCTGTGAACGTTGGACATTGAGTAAGGGAGACTGGAAAAGAATCAATGCCTTGGAATTGTGGTGCTGGAGAAAAATAGTGGAAGTACCATGGACTACCAAAAGGGCAGACCAATCTGTGTTAGAATAAGTAAGGCCAGAGTGCTCTTAGGGTAAGACTGGCAAGACTTCATCTTACAGACTTTGAACATATTGTCAGAAGAGACCAGTCCCTGAAGAAAGACATCATGCTTGGTAAAGTGGAAGGGCAGCAAAAGAGGAAGATCCTCAACGAGATGGATGGGCACAGTGGGTGCAACAGTGGGCTTGGGCACGAGAACAATTGTGAGGCTAGCGCAGGACTGGGCAATATTTCATTCTCTTGTTCGTGGGGCTATTTCAACAATCCATGAACTTGGGATCCCCTCCCATTTATGTCAATCTTTTTGGATTTCTTGTGATAGTGGTCTGTAGTTTTCTCCGGGCAAGTCTTTTGTTTCCCTGTTTGGGTTTATTCCTAAATATTTTATCTTTCCTGTGGTTATTGTGAATGGTATTGTTTTCTTTTCTTTTTTTTTTTTTTCATTTAAGAAGAGTTTTTATTTCTTTTGTAAACAGCTTTATTGGGCTAAAACTCACAAATCATACAATTCAGTAGTTCAATCATATTAAGAAGAGTTGTACAATCATCACCATAATCAATTTTAGAACATTTTCTTCTTTTTTTTAATCAATTTATTGGGGGCTCGTACAACTCATATCACAATCCATACATCCATCCATTGTGTCAAGCACATTTGTACATTCTCAAAACTTGCTTTCTGCTTGAGCCCTTGGTATCAGCTCCTCATTTTTCCCCCTCCCTCCCTGCTCCCCCCTCAGGTATTGTTTTCTTAATATCTCTCACAGTCCTCTCTTTGGTGGTATACACGAATCCAGTTTGGTTTGGTTTGGGGGTGGGGGTGGGGTTGCTCATTGATTTTGTAGCTTGCTCCTTTGCTGAATCCTTCCATTCTTTCCACCACTCTTCTTTGTGAGGATTTTTGGGTTTTCTTTTTTCTTTCTTTCTTCTTTTTTTTTTAATTAAATGACTTTGGGGTTTTCTACGTGTAAGATCGTATCGTCTGCAAACAGCAAGAGTCTCACTTCTTCTTTGCCTATATGTATTCCCTTGATTTCTTTTTGCTGTCGGATGGTTCCGGCTAAGATTTCCAGTAGGATGTTGAGGAAGACTGGTGATAGGAGACATTCTTGTCTGGTGTCTGTTTTCAGGGAAAAGGTTTCTGGTTTTTCCCTAGTGAGCGTGATATTGGCTGTTGACTTTTCTTATATGGATTTTATTATGTTGAGGAATTTCCCTTCTATTCCTATTTTGTTGAGTGTTTTGATCAGAAATGGATGTTGGATATTTCAAATGACTTTTCTGCATTTATTGATATGATCGTGTGGATCTTGCTCTTTGCCTTACTTATGTAGGAGGTTACAATTTGTTCATTTTTCAAATATTGTGTCAGTCTGGGTAGACTAGGCAAACAAATTCATAGACTCTCCTATGTGTTTAGGAAGGAGCTTTATGTACAAGAGCAATTGAATATTGAGAAAACGCCCTAGCCCATTCCAGATCAAGTCCATAAGTCCAATGTTAGCCCATATGTCCGATACCAATCTATAAAGTCCTCTTCAGACTCGCAAAACACACGCAATGACACTGAATGCAGAAAGATCACAGGCCAGTGGGCTGGAAGTCTGAATCCAGCAGTGATAGAAGCTTCTCAGTGTTGGCAGGGGTCTCTATGTGGCTTCTCCAGCTCCAGAGGTCTGGTTGCATCAGAGTAGGTCCATGTGGCTTCTCCAGCTCCCAGGGCATAGCACCATGTGTCTTGTCAGTAGAGCATCACTCAAGGAGTAAGTAGAGAGAGTGTGTATCTTTCTCCTCCAAAGAGGAAACCCAGGAGTTCCCAGAATCCTCAGGAGAAGGCCATGCCCTCACAGAGGCCTCATTGGCTATGACCTGATTGACAGACCAGACTCCACCCCTTCACTCTTAATCCTCTTGATGAGGGCAATGAATGTACAAATGTGCTTTACACAATTGATATATGTATGGATTGTGATAAGAATTGTATGAGCCCCTACTAAAATGATAAAAAAAGATAACTAATTGAAAAGTAGATTCATAAAACGTTTATTCTACTTATATCAACTTAATACATGTTCGTAACCATTATGCTTGAATTGGTCATGAAAAGTTTTTGCTTTTTTACATCCTTTTATTGGGGGCTCTTACAGCTCTTACCACAATACATACATCCATCCATTGTGTCAAGCACATTTGTACATATGTTGCCATCATTATTTTCAAAACATTTTCTTTCTACTTGAGCCCTTGATATCAGCTCCTCATTCTCCTCCCTCTCTCATGAACCCTTGATAATTTTTCTTTTTTTTTTTCCCATGTCTCACACTGACCACTGTCTCCCTTCACCCACTTTTCTGTTGCCCATTCCCCTGGGAAGGGGTTATATTGGTTACTCCTTTCTACCCTCACCTTCCCCTTACCCTCCTGCTATCACTACTCTCATTATTGGTCCTGAGGGGTTTGTTTATCTGTCCTGTATTCCCTGTCTTGCGACCTGTTATCTGTACCAGTGTACATGCTCTGGTCTAACTGGATTTGTAAGGTAGAATTGGGATCATAATAGTTGGAGGAAGGAAGCATTAAATAACTAAGGAAAGGTGTATGTTTCACCGGTGCTACACCATACCCCGACTGGCTTGTCTCTTCCTTGTGACCCTTCTGTAAGGGGATGTCCAATTGTCTACAAATGGGCTTTGGGTCTCCACTCCACACTCCCCCTCATTCACAATGATATGATTTTTTGTTTTGGGTCTTTGATGCTTGATAGCTGATCCTATCAACACTCATGGTCACACAGGCTGGTATGTTTCTTCCATTTGGGCTTAGTTGCTTCTCAGCTAGATGGCCGCTTGTCTATCTTCAAGCCTTTAAGACCCCAGACGTTATATCTTTTGATGGCCAGGCACCATCAGCTTTCTTCACCACATTTGCTTATGCACTCATTTTGTCTTCAGTGATCATGTGGGGAAGGTGAGCATCACAGAATGCTGGGTTATTAGAACAAAGTGTTCTTGTGTTGAGGGAGTTCTTACGTAGAGGCCCAATGTCCATCTGCTACCTTGATACTTAACATATAAATATATGTACTTAGATAATATTTTCCTAAAGTTATATATAAATGTATTTACATATGCCTCCCAGTTCTTGCCTCTATTTTCTTTTACTTTCCTTTTGTCCCACTACCATGTTCAGCCTTCATTCAAGTTTCAATAATTCCTCTAAGCTATATTACCCTTGATTAAGCTCCACCAGGCATCCTATGCCCTCCTCCCCACTGATTTTAGATCATTTGCTGTTCCCTTGTTCCTGGGTTTGTTAACATGCACTTCCTTTTCCCTGCCTCTCCCTCTCCCGTGTTCCCCTGGAACCGTCACTCTGTTGTTTTCCCCTCTGGATTGTTTATCCCGCCTATCTTCTCTAGATAGACATGCAGAGACAAAAATAAGCACGAAAACAAGACAAAGCAAAATATAACAACAATGAGGGGGCACAAAAAAAGAAAAACCTATAAATAGTTCCATATCTGTTTGTGGACCTTTAGGAGTGTTTTTTCAGGTCGAGTCTGATGGGGTGCCACACCCTGTTTTGTTCCCCTTGCTGCTCTCTTGCACGCCCTTAGTTTGCCCCAGTGTGATAGGGTCAGATCAGGTACAATTCCCACACTGTGTCTCCAGTGTTGTCCCCGTAGCTCTATGGGTCAGTGAGGGGCGTTGTGTCTGTGTCTCGTGGTGGGGCTGGCCCTACGGTCCTCTCAGTGCATTGGCTGCTCTGAGAAGGAGTATCGTCTTCAGGGGTTGGTGGGCCAGGATGTGTTCCACTCTCTCTCCTTCCCTCTCCCTTTGCTCCTGTGTGCTCTGATCATATGAGCCCCTCTCCTCGAGCTGTAGCTTCAGTGCTGTCCTCTGTAGTGAATTCTTCTGGAGGTTGATCATGAACATTTTAAAGACAGTAAACAACGCTAGTCATCATCTCAAGCTATTACCTAACAGGAGGGCAAAACTGACCCTCTGTTAGAGTCCCAAACACCTATGTTTATGGTTTATCTACAACCGCTGCCCAGGATAGCAAATGACATATTGCATTTGGCAAATATGATGCAAAAGATTTCTTTCAAGTAGTCCAAAGCCAAGATGTCACTTTGAAGATTAAAGTGTGTCTGACTCAAGCCATGGTAATTTCAGTCGCCTATATGAACGCAAAAGTGGGACAATGAATAAGAAACACCAAAGAAGAACTGATACCTTTGAATTATGGTGTTGGAAATGAATACTAAAATCACTCTGGACCGCTGGAAGAAGGAACAAGTCTGTCTTGGAAGAAGTATGCTCCTTAGAAGTGAGGGTGGTGAGACTGTCGCCTGTCCTTTGAACATGTTTTCAGGCGGAACCAGCCCTTGCAAAGGATATCGTACGTAGTGAAAGAGAGGGTTATCATTAAAGAGGCAAGTCCTCACTAAGATGAATGAAGATTGACACAACGGCTTAGCACAATGAATTCAAACATTCAAAAGATAGTACAGGATCCAGCAGGGTTTCATTGTGATGCACATAAGATCACTATGAGTTGCAGCAACATATGGAACTTCTCGCAGCAACATATGAAACTTCATCTCGCAACAACATAGGGAACTTCATATGTTAGACAACATCTCGCAGCAACATAGGGAACTTCAAAGAGTTTATGAAAAAATGGGAACGCTTAGGGGAATTTTTTCACCACCCCTACCCCCACTCTCAAGGTGATGGGGTCTATTAGGGAAGTTAGCTTGTTACAATTCTGGGTCAGAAATGTGTACCATTAGATACTACAGTTCTCGGATCAGGAGTGACTCTTCTGAGCCATGCCCACAGGCACACCTCCAGCCTAGCCCTCAAGCCTCTCTGCCAAGTGGCCCCTTGGCTTGGGCTGTTGGCTGGCAAGTGTTACCAAGCACCTTGCTATAGCACTGCTGACAAGACGCCTAAAGGGCCCGTCACTTCACCAGAAACCCCAGCCTAATGGTGCTTGCCTTTAGCTGTGGGAGTCAGCAAACCTAACTGTCCAGTTAAGTGACGAGAGATACCCCACTCTGCCAGCCAGCCTTCTGCCCAAAGGCATTCCGTTTCACGGACAGTGTGGGCCGGGAGTCTGCCGTTTTCTGTCTCGTGCACTTGCTTCTGCTGTCTCCGCTGCTGCTTCTCTGCCCCTTACCACTGTTTCTCCCATGGTATGGGCCTCTCTCTCCTGGAAGTGAAGAGGTTCAGAGCAGGTAGCTCAGAGACTAAATGACTGGCTCCACTCCTGGCTCTTCTTTCTTGACGGTCAGGAGATCCCCCATTCCTGCTTCTGAGGTGGCTCATGTTACACCAACAGGAGGGCAAATCCGACCCTTTGTTAGAGTCCCAGACACCTGTTTTTATGGTTCTACCCTGTCACTTTCAGTTACAAAGACCATGGCTAGAAGAATTGTATCAAATAAATTCACTGGACCACGTGTAGAAACTAAACTTCCTAGATCCATGAGGGTAGAAGCTATCCTGAATATAGTCTTTATTTTTATTTTTTTTACTTCTTATGGTGTATTAGGTACAAGTTTGCAAAGCAGATTATCAGTTTACACTCAGTAGTTCGTACACATTGTGTTTCAATTCATCCATTGCAATCCCCTCGATCCATTACAGCAGGAAGGATGATTTAGTCCCTCTTTTTTTATCAGTGAAGATGCTGAAACTAAACAAGATTGAATTCCCTTTCCAAGAAATTTGCAGGATATTTATGTTTGATTGGATATGGATGTTAAGGGAAAGATGGTATCAAGAAAATTTTTCAGATTACCAGACTGAATGTTTGGAAAGATGTCTTTCCCTACCAAATTCCAACTCCTTTTCCAAATTCCACCTCTACCTCATTCCAAATACCAACTGACTTTTTAAATTACAATTTTCAAAATGGGAAATTACAGCTCTCTTGCAAATATAAAGTGAATATGGGGGAGGGGGAGGGAGGGGGGGAAATGAGCTGATGCCAGGGGCTTAAGTAGAGACCAAGTGTTTTGAGAATGATGAGGGCAATGAATGTACAAATGTGCTTTATACAACTGATGTATGTATGGATAGTGATAAGAGTTGTATGACCCCTAATAAAATGATTATATATATAAAGTGAATATGTGCCTAAGATTTTTATCCACACAATTAATAAAATAGCCAATCAAAACCTGTGAAAATGATCATTTGAGGAGCTATGTATGAGCAGGCTTCAAAAAAATTATGGAAAATTTCTCTTTTTTCCATTTTTTGACAAAGGTTCGATATAAATTAGAGCTTAATTTCTGTAACACTTGGTTTGTGGGAGGCAGCAGTTTACAGAGTAAGCCCTACCTCCATTTTGTTTGTTCAGAAACCACCTCATATTTGGGGGGCAGTTTAATAAAAGAATGTTACGAATAGATTGCTGGGTTAAATGCAAATCAGGACAAGAAACCATAACTTTTGGGATTATTGTTTCCCAACAGACAGAAATTAACAGCATGTTCACCAGATAATATCTACATGCTAACCCCACACTTGCTGAGTTGTAAAAATAGCCCAGTCAATAGAAAAATAAACAGATTAATCTCAGTACTCCACTGAAAGAACACCTCGTCATTTCTTTTGCCTTTTTCCAAGTTTCAAATCATTTTACCAATAATTTACAATTTTCCCCAAAGCTCTCCTTTTCTTTCTCATATTACTCTTTCTTCCTCACATTCCATAATTTCTGACTTAGTGACGCTCTGAGAACCACCGCACATTACTAACATAGCTGCGGTGCTAGGTGGTTAGATAGACGTCTATCCAAAAGCTCAAACGTATTGCCATCAAGTTTACGATCCCTCAGAGTGACAGGCTAGGACTGCCCCGGTGGTTTGCTGATACCATACCTTTTTAGGGAACTAGAAACCCTCCTCTTTCAACCACAGAGCAGCTGTTGGTTTCAAACTACTGACCTTTCACTTATCAGCCCAATCTGTAAGTACTACGACACCTGGGCTCCTTATAGCTCCTATCAAGTCAATTTGATCTTCATGTTTAACAGAATGTCTTTTATCATCCTCACAATGGTCGGCAAGCATTTTTCACTCCCATAAACAGTTAGAGGCTTAGAAACCCACAGAGGGTCACTATGAGTCAGCGTTGGCTCGAAGGCAGTGAGTTTGGTTTGGAGTTTATGGAGTATATTTTGTATTGTGTCTCACTGTACCTGACTTATAATCTCAGAATTATTTATTATCATTGAGGGGAAGAGAGAGACACCAGAGTCAACCATATTCTAGAAACCTCCATTTCGTTTTATTTTGTTTTGAGCCTTAAGCAGTACTAAGACAAAAGCAGTCATCCTGGCTGGGGAAAACCATCAGAATGCATACAGTGCAGAGACCGAAATGAAGTTTCCTGACTCATGACCATGGAACTAATTACATATAAAGGAAAACAGGACCAGATAATGACTGGTGGATTTTTTGATCCATCAAAGTTGTAAGTGTGACTACAGATAGGGGGAAAGGACTGTGAATGGGATACATTTAAAAAAAATTTTTTTTTTTTTGCTGCCCATTGAGACAATACAGACTCGTAGTGACCCTATTGGATGGTAGGACTGCCCCTGTGTGTTTCCAAGAGTGTAACTTTGACAGGAGTATAAAGTAAGGTGACCAGATTATAACATTGGTAAAGCGGGACACCATTGATAAAACTCATATCCTGGTGAAATAGCCACATGGCAGCCGAAAACCATATATCCTAGCTTGTCGTGCATTCTTTCCAAAAATCGGGACTTTTTAAAAACACTGCGGGACGTGGGGAAAATTGTTAAAAATCGGGAACATCTGGTCACCTTAGTATAAAGCCATACACAATTGCAAATCTGAAAAACATTACAGGATGCTTCTGGTCCTTGGGACCAGGTAGCCCTGAGTCACAGGCACCAGAGCCAACTTTTAAATTAGCATGCAGCTATGTTCAGTAGATCAATGGAAAACATGGCCAGGCAAATTACCCAGTTCTTTGTGTAAGTGTGGGGGCAAAACTCCCCTTCCCTGGGCTTGTCTGGAAGTTGTCAAGAGCCACATTGCAAGTTGAATGGTCAGAACAAATTCAAGTCGTGTCTGAATTTGTCAAGACACAAAATGGAGGTAGGGCTTACTCTGTAAACTGCTGCTTCCCGCAAACCAAGTGTTACAGAAATTAAGCTCTAATTTATATTGAACCTTGGATTGAAGATATACTAAAGTAAGAAACTAGGGTTTACTATCAGGTTGTTAGGTTTCTGGATTGGGTTTGCCTCGGTTCTTTGCTTTACACACTGAAAGAATTCACACAGCAGAAGCACTTTTGTAATCCAATGGAGTTTTTATGGAGGAAAGGGGAGTTTCAGGTGTTACAGTCTCGAAAAGGTATACACTGTTTCCGGAAAGCATGCAGGGCTGCGTGGAAGCCATGTGGGGTTTGCAAATGGGCATGAAAAACCACGTGGAAACCGGAGTGTGGGAAACCACATGTGTGGAACTGGGGAATCCCCAGAAGCCAAGAAACCAAGAGCATGTGGGGCCCTTAGAGGCCCAGAGCGGCCCTGAGGGGGCACGCAGGTGTGTGTGTACCTGCATGTGAAAGACACCCCCACCCCCCTGCCTGCAGCAGAAGAGGAGCAGAGTCAAAAATGGGCCTGGCCTTTCTGCAGCTGGCTTATTCCCTCCAGCCCCATTGCGGTTTGGGAGAGTGGGGTGGAGGGATTGAAGATATTGGCAGACACCATTGGCCGAGGACAGGCCCACCTGTATGACATCATGTGGCTGGGCCTAGCCTGTGCCCCCAGGTGGACCTCCCACCTGGGCTCAGGGGGCTTACTCTGTCTCAGCGCTATCTTCCACTGTCTCCACTGAGTGTTTTGTTTTGTTTTTTTTCATTTTGGGGTTTTAATTCACTAATTCAAATAAATCAACAAGAATTGTACTATTTGCTAGCGGCATGAATATGATGCTAATATAAAACCATATCATCATAATTTTTTCTTCTCTTATCCAACAGACTTTCAGCACAAAATCACTGTGCAAGCATCCCCCAACTTGGAGAAACGAAGAAGTTTGCACAGTAACAACTCCAGTCCACCAAGCAGCCCGACTCTAATCCCTCGACTCCGAGCCATCCAGTGTAAGTGTCTCCTCCCGTTGTGATGGACACAGGGGCTTGCACAGTTTGTTTTTTTTTGCTTGCACAGTTCTTGCTGGCATTGACGTGGCTCACATCTCACTCCCTTGTCATCGAGTTGACACTGAGGCACAGTGTCCTGATGGGATAGGATAGAACTGCCCCTCCGGGTTTCCCAGACTGGGACTCACGAGGAGGGTAGAAATGTACATCTTGCTCCCTTACCTCAGCTGGTGGTTTCGAACTGCTGACCTTGTGGACCGCAGCCCAGCTCGTAACCACTGCACCACCAGAGCTCACTCATTCAGATCTATTCAGTAGGTTTCTAAGTAAGGGAAATAGATGTTAACCACTCTTTGGGAAATAAAACGTCATTCCTACTGAGGTCCTTAACAAAAAGAAAAACAAAATAATTATCGTCAAACTGACTCCGACTGATGAGTGACCTTATGTGTGTCAGAGTAGAGCTGAGTTCCTCAAAGCCTTCTGAAGTCGACCTCCAGATTTACTGAGTGAACGCCAACCACCGAAGTTTTGGTTGATAGCCAAGTGCCACCTGGGTTCCTTTTAAGTCCTTAAACCCCCCAAAACCAAACCCACTGCCCTCAACTTGATCAACCCCTGAATGTGAGCGAGCTTCAAAATGTTCTGGAAAAGAGATTTTATTTCTGTTTGAAACTAGCTTGCCTGTCAAAATAGTTCCAGCCAATTTCAACCTTTTTTTCCTTTTATAACCACTCAGAAAAGTATATTAGGTTTGATGGGTAAGGAATAGAAGAGTTTTTTAAACTGTGACCCCTCTCTTCTTTTTAAATTTTATTTATTTATTTTTAATTTCATTTCCTTTCTGTTTTGTGAAGTATAACGCATACAAGAAAAATATACTATGTAATTTCTAATCAAAACAGTGAAAGTAAAACAGTATATAGTTCTGTGGTCATTCTTTTTCTTTTTTTTTTCTGCCCTCCTTACCACCCCACTCATGGCGTTGTCATTCTTTTAAAGTCTTATCCTTTAGTGTGAAAATCATTTTTATTATCTCCCTTATTATAATGGTAACACAAAATATGTATCTTTATGAGATTTTCCAACCCTGGATTGCATTCTTTAGTTCTTTGGTATTTTTGTTGATTTTCTTCCCAGTTGATCCACCTTTGCTCCAAAGTGATGTGTCTCCTAGAATTATTGTATTTTGGTTTAACAGTCTCTTCATTTGGTTAATGTATTTTGAAAGTCTTTCATTGGGTGCATGGGTGTTAATTATGGTTGTGGCTCCTTATTCAATTAAGGCTAGGGTTAGAAGTCATCTATCATTCATCGGGTAGGGGCAACCAGTAGGTAGGGCTGCTAGACATGTGGCTGGTGTGGTAGTATTTTAATGGTTGCTGTTTCCCAAGATGGGGAGGGGGAACAAAGGGGGGAAAAAGAAAAAGAAAAAGCAGTGCGGGGGGGAAAAGAAATCAAGTAACAAGAAAAGAGAAATGAATATCTAAAAATAAAACATTGGAAATGAAAAGAAAACTAGGGTGAGAAAAAGAAAAGAGAATAGTAGTGAAAATTAAGGGAAAAAGCAATAAGAAAAACAAACAGGAAGAAAAGAACGTGAAAAACTCGGGAAGGGTAAGAAAAATGAGGAAGGGGCAAAGTTCCTGGTAGAGCAGGATGCCGATTCCTCGATGGACATGCTTGCTGGTCTAGAGGTGTGTGGAATCAGACCAAACGTTCAGAATGCTGGCTCTGTGTCCTGTCACCTGCTCTGTCTGTCTCCTCAGTCTGTATGTGTCCTTGATCACCATTTTAGCTCAACTTCTTCAGTATTTGATCTACTTTTCTATCCTTGCCAAAATCACATCCATATCTGATGCCTACTTCTTTTAATCGCCTTGTGGCTGAGGATCTGGGTAGTATGTCTGCCATTCTGGCAACAAGTTCCCCGTAATTCTGCCTACTGACTGCTTTGCCCTGAGTCAAATCATATGGTATCACTGGAAACCTATATGATCCTTGTGATGCCCGACGGTGGCCTGCTTCAGATAGAACTATTGGCGAGACCGTCCTCTACTGTCCATGAGTCTCCCCCTCTCATGCTGGAGGAGGAAGGTGGCTCCAGCATCACGCTAGCTTTTAATGAGAGAAGGGGGTCATCTTGATATATCGCTGGACCAAACACAACTTGTAATAGAAATGGTGCCACGCTGGTGCATGACTGCATGCCATTTGGTCAGCTTAGCTGTCTTGGTGATAGCTGATGGCAATGTGGAGTTGACCTCTGTCAGTGGTTCCACTTGGCAGAGAGCATAGTAACCCACTAAAAATTGTTTCTCTAGGGTGCTGTACCAGATAGGTGAGTAGGTTTGTCCTCAGAGTGCACTGGAAAATGCATTACTGAAGATATGGTGAACTTAAAATATTGACATCTGACCATTTGTTTTCCCTCTTGACCCATTTTTTGCTTGGCCTCGTGTTTATTATTTTCTGCTTTCTTTTGTTTGTTTTATCCTCGTTAATAGGATATCTGCTTTGTTGTGACTTTTTAAATATGAAATCTAGTATAGGTGTAAATCTATAGAGACAGTAACTAGGTTAATAAATCTTAGGACCGTGACAGGGCAGGTTGGGGTGCAATGGGGAGCTAATAACAATGGATAAACTAATGAACAAAATTATCAAATTATGATTGTGGAGATGATGGCACAATTCTCTTAAATATATGTAAACCATTGAATTGTATTGTTCACAAAGTATATGTCAATAAAATGGTTAAAAATATCGGTAGATGTTTCTCTTGCTCTCTGGTGATCAGACCAGCCTGCAGCTGCCTTAGCTAGTTCTCTGCCTCAACTTGTGAGCTGTACTACCTGGTGGACACCCAACCCATGGATCGTGTCGCTAGAGCTTGAGTTTCCTTTGAGACCTGTTTCACCACGCAGATGCATGAGCTTGAGCTTGAGATTGGTGGATCCTGTCGCCTTGCATTGCGTGAGTTCGATATCCCATCCCGGCCTGCTTCACTAAGCTCCTAAACTGCTGACTGTTGGTGACCCGCCCTGCTGTTGGCTGCCTGTTGGCGGGCTGCCTGCGTTGCCCGCGGGGAAGACTCAGCTGTCTGCTTCCTTGACCTGAGACCCAGCAGCCCTCCTGAGGTGAAGGACTTCCAGTCTATTAACTGTTCCACAGAAGGATGGGTCTCTCTGAAACGTGGGAGCATTTCAGAAGTTTTCAAACAGGATGACGGGGAACCGGAGGTAGTTTTCTGAAGTATCTACTTGCATAAATGAAGGAGGCCACATCTCCACTCTCCTGAGGAAGGGTTGTACTCCACCCTAATCTTCCCACAATTCTTGCTTCACTATGTTAGATCACATTAAGGGGAAGGTCTTCCTACCAAACTAGGGATAACCTGTAGAAAAATGGGAATTCCAGAACAATTTATTGTATTCCTTTGGAACTCGAGCATGGGTCACGATGCAGTTGTGGGAACAGACCTAGGGAATAGTGCATGGTTTAAAATCAGGAAAGGGGTGCATCAGGGGTGTATTCTCTCACCACACTGGTTCAATCTCTCTGCTGAGCAAATCATCCGAGAAGCTGGATTCTATGACGAAGAATGAGACATCTGCATTGAAGGAAGGCTTGTTAATGACCTTCAGTCTGGAGTCTGTCCCCCCTGAATATCAAGAACAGATTTGACACAGAAGGCCTGATGAGATGTGGGAGGACATCAAGAACATCCTTCATAAAGAAAGCAGAACGGTCATTAAAAAGACAGGAAAGAAAGCGAAGATCAGAGTGGTGTGGGGGCAACACTGTCTGCTCCTTGGGCAAGTGGAAGAGGGCCACACCTTCCACGGTTCAGGCAAGGATCTGTGGGAAATGCTGACGGCTGATGCTGAGCTAGTGATGAACTGGATGGTCTGACTCTCCCCTAAGAGAATGTGGACACTTTCCCTCCTGTTCCCTGGGAGTGCTGCTGAACACGGCAATCTGCACAGGATCAGTTACTCCCTGTTCCTGCCCTTATCTTCCCTTCCGGATCGCAGACAACTTGGCTAAGGAAAATTCCTATTTCTTTGTTTGCCCTCAGCTCATTGTCAACAATCCCTTTGTGTGGAAACTTGTCACAAGGTGCAGGGTATTTGGCAAGCACGGTATAAAAACCTGCTTTGAATAAAGCTCTGGGTCTCGCAGTGAATATATATAGATATATCGGTAGATGTTCAGCCATTTCAAGAGGTAGCGTCTGATCAAAACCAATGGGCACTGAAGAAGTACAAAGTTGCACTGAAGGCATTAGTGGAAAACAAGGAAGTAGGAATTTACAGAACACCAATGAATAATGTCTGACAAGTTGATACAGCACTGGAAGCACGCATTCATCTATGCCACGAAATTTGGAAGACAGCTACCCAGCCAAGCAACCAGAAGAGATCCATATTTGTGTCTATTCCAAACAAAGGCAATCCAACAGAATGCAGAAATCATCAAACAATATCATTAACATCACATGCAAGAAATATCTTGTTGAAGGATGAAACTCCAAGGACTAATAAACACACGAGGAAATGCTCCCGCTCACTAGCCATCCAGGAAATGCAAGTCAAAAAAATAAGCCATGAGATACCATCTAAGGCATCTGAGGAAGCATAACTGTAGCCTAATTCTTTAGAACTGAGAACAACAGATGCTGGAGAGGATGTGGTGAGATTGGAACTCTTATCCACTGCTGGTAGGTTTGTAAAGATGGGCAGCCACTGGGGAAGGCAATATGGCGATTCCTCAAACAGATGGCAGTTGAACTACCAGATGACCCAGCAATACCATTATTGGGCATATGCCCCAAAGACATGAGAAACAGATCACAAACAGATGTATGCTCCCCCATTTCCATTGCAGCACAGTTCATAATAGCAAGAAGTTGGAAACAGCCTAAATTCCCATTGATAGAATCTTGGATTAAATAAACTCTGGTATATACACACAATTGAATACTACGCATCCCCCCCAAAAAAGTGCTGAAACACCTCAAGACACGGAGTGATCTGGAAGGCATTATACTGAGTGAAGGTAGCCAAGCACAAAAGGACAGATACTGTGTGTGTCCACTGCTATAGGAACAAGCAGCAGAATGGGCAGAGCTCAGGCTTGTAGAGGTAATTTAGCTGGAGGACATTGAAACACTGCCCTGCCCTGCCCTGCACCCTGCTCACAATTGTTCTATGGTTTGAGCCCATTGTTGCAGCCACTATGTTAATCCAGCTAATTGAGGATCTTCCTCTTTTCTGCTACCCCTCTGCTTTACCAAGCACAGTGCCCTTTTCTGGATCTGTAGTCTCTTCTGACCACAAATACAAAGGATGTCAGATGAAGTTTCACCATCGTTCCCTCTCAGGAACCTTCTGGCTGTACTTCTTCCAAGACATTTGTTGTTTCTTTTGGGTAATGAATAAGGAAGACCGAGGAAGAATGGTGCATTTGAATCGTGGTGTTTGTTAAAGAACACTGAAAGTACTGTGGACGGCCAGAAGAACAAACAAATCTACCTTGGAAGAAATACAGCTAGACTGCTCCTTACAAACAAGGATGGTGAGACTTGGTCTCATCTATTTTGGACATGTTATCAGGAGACAGCAGCCCCTAGCAAAGGACATTACGGTTGGTAACGTTGAAGGTCAACAAGAACGAGGATGACCTCAACCAGATTCATTGACACACGGCTGCAACAATGGGCTCAAACAGAAAGATGTTGGTGAGGATGGCACAGACCCGGGCAGCGGCTGTGCACAGGTCACTGAGTGAGAACTCACTCAACGGCACATAACACCAACCAGGGAACTCTTCCTTCGTGTGTTTTGTTTTGTGTTTTTAAAGAAGAATATTGAAACACAAAAACCAAAAGCAAGCAAACATTACCCATGAGACCTCAAATATTTTTTTAAATGATAAAACTAAGTGAAGAGTCCAGCTTTTACATTATCAATCCTTCTTAAGTAAACGTGTTAATAGAAGTTGCGTATCTATGTTGATTGACTTTTAAAATATGTACATGTGCATAGTTGTGTCTACCCATGATTCTTATTAAAATCGTTGCATATACAGTGAACCCTCGCCACTTCGCACTTCGACTTCCGCAGCTTCACTCTATCGCGGTTTTTGCGTAACAGCGCATGCTCTGTCATTACTGCCACTGATTGGCTCATACTGTACACGCTTCTGTCTGCATCGCTACGTATCGGAGGTACGTATCAGATGCATTTTTGCTTCTGTACACTGTACTGTAATTGTTTGCGATTTTTAAGAAATTTTGTCTAAGCCCTATGATGGCTCCTAAACGAGCTGCTTCTTCTAAGCCTCTGACAATAAAAATAAGCGCCAGAGGAAGATGCTCACCATCCAGGAAAAGGTAAAACTTTTGGATATGATCAAAGATGGCAAGAAAATCGTGGAGGTTGCACACCATTTCGACTTGAATGAGTCTTCCGTTCGCTCCATCCGTAAAGAGGAAAAAAACATCCGTGCTAAAGAGGAAAAAAACATCCGTGCTACAGCTACTTTCACTTTCAACAAGGAAGCAAAGCGCATCGTGACAAGTCGTAATACTGTAAACTAGATGCCATAAATAATATAATAAAAAATAAATGATAATTGTAACGTCCAAAATGTTTTACTGTATTTTCCCTTTTTCGTTTAATAAATTGGGTAATACGAGTGTAATGGTGACTAAAGGGTGTTTTTTCATGTCCTCTATGCTCTAACTACGAAAATATTTGATTTACAAATAAGGAATCGTACTTCACGGAATTTCATTTATCACGGTAGGGTCTAGAACCGATTAACCACGATAAACGAGGGTCCACTGTAGTATATAATTAACATTTTGTCTGTAGCTCATCTTTTCTGGAAAAAACATATTCTACATATGTTTATCATGTGTGGTTTTAGAACATCTCCTATGCTGCAGGTTTCCCACACACCCCTACATGTGTAAGTAATATTAGTTTTCCTTAGTGATTTCTAATGTCATTATAAATGCCCTTGAAGGCTGGACACGTGCAAGCATATGAAAACTTTAGATTTTGCATGGAAAAATAACCTCCCTATAGGGGCAAGGAACTGTGAGACTGTCAAATGTTTTATATTAATATGATATGATAAAGGCATTTCTAACTAAACTCTTGTGATGCCTTAGCAAAAGCTTAAATTGCAATTTAAAATATTTCTTTTGTACCTCAGAGTCAAAACGCTAATAGATATGGTTTTAAAAATTAGAGTGCTGATAATCATTTATTTAAGTTAAATGTTCAGTGTGATTTTTTTCCCAATTAAAATGAAACCCTAATTGTTCCAGAATGTTAGATAAATTGATAGCAAAGATTCTATTTTAGTCATTTCTATTTATTTTCTCTTCCTGTTTTATGATTAGAGAAAGAAATTTGCCATAGACTGAAGGAAATAATTTCCCCTTTTTCTTGTTTGGTTTTTAAAGCATTTTATTGGGAGTTATACAGATATCGTATTCCATAGGTCAATCATGTAGTCGTATTGTACAATTGCTACCATAATCTTTTTCTTGCTTTTAGTCTAAGGTGACCAGACATCCCGCTTTTGGTGGGACAGTCCCGAATTTTGGCGTTTTAAAAAAGTCCCAATTTTTGGAAAGAATGCACGACAAGCTAGGGAACGGTCTATTTGGTCCATATAGACCAAATTTTTAATCAAGAACCACCCCCACCCAGGTCAATAGTGTCCCGCTTTAAATCTGGTCACCTTATTAGTCAGATCATGGCACAAATGATTGCGTTCGTGTGGGTGTTGAACATAGTGAATGCAGGTTACTAACTATTCCTTTTTGTTTAGTGACTTCAGATGAAAGTAATAAAACTTGGGGAAGGAACCCAGTCTGTCGCCAAGAAGAATTTGAAGAGATAAAACGGAATTTCAAGAGAAAAGGTTGCACCTGGGGACCAAATTCGATTCAGATACAAGAGCGAACTAACTGCAAAGAAAGGTACACCTGTGATGACCACAGAGCCCCGATGTTTGCCAGGAGTGCCTTTCTCATTGGGGTTGCTACCAGGCTTACCTGTTAAAAAGCACTGAATACAGACAGACCGAGACGTGAATTGCATTTTCTAGGATGAGCTTTTCAGACTAAGTATGATTTCGTTAAAATTTGTGTTTGCACTGTTAACACTTCAGAACTCAGGGTGCATATGTCGTCTTTGTACTGCCTTAAAAAGATTGGAATGGGTATGTACCCATGAAAGCCTAAATTGTGTCATATGGTTGCATGGTGTCAAAATTAACATTTTTGTTTTATAGAATAAGACCTCTCTCAGATGGCAACAGTCCTTGGTCAACTGTCTTAATAAAAACTCAGAAAACCATGCCCTTGGCTTCCTTATTTGTGGACCAGCCAGGTAAATATGTTTCAGGAAAAGAATTTGTTTTAGACGTGGCATCCATGTGTTTTCCTTTAATAGCCCTGATATGGTCATTAAAGTGTTACCGAAAGGCGAGCAGGTGGTAACATTTACCTGTAGTTTTCACTTAGACTCCAGATGTTTTTAGGTAATTTGTGACTCACTCCTTTTCCTTATTAGAAAATTAGTATTGGTGGCCAAGGAGGGGAGGAAGGGGGAACCGATGGCGATGATCAACACATAAGCTCACCCCCACCGCTCTGCAGGGTGCTGAGCAGCAGAAGTGGTCGGGGAAGGGAGACAGCGGTCGGTGTAAGATATGAAAATAATAATTTATGCTTTATTAAGGGGCCATGAAGCGGGAGGGGGAGAGGAGCTGACACCAAGAGCTCAATAGAAAGAAATGTCTAGAAAATAATGATGGCGACATGTGTACGAATGTGCTTGTTACAATTGATGTACAGATTGTTATAAAAGCTGTAAGAGCCCTCAATAAAACGATTAAAAGAAACTTAGTAGCTAGATTAATTGCGCAGAAGCAGATTAGTTTACCAGAGGAAATAAGAAAATGTAGATTCTCTGCAAGTTCTTCTGTTCCCGGCTATATAGCCACCTCTGGGGGTGTCTTAAGGAGCCCCGGTCACATAGTGGGCTATGTGCTGGACTGCCAAGCACAAGGTCAGCGCTTCCCAACACCAGCCCCTCCACAGGGGACAGATGAGCGTTTCTACTACCATAGTCTCCATCTTGGAAACCCTCAGGGTCAGTGCGACCCTGTTCTCCAGGGTCTCTGAGTCGGAATCCCCTCGATGGCAATGGGTTGGGTTTGTAGTCCGGGGCTGTGTCTTGGAAAGACGACTAGCATGTTCTTGGGAAGGAAGGATGGCAAGACGATCGCATGTACCTTGAGCCCGTGATGAAGAAGAGCAGCAGGGCCTGGGAAAGAGCATCCTGTTCACAAAGTAGATCAGCAAGAAAGCAGACTCGGACTGAAGTGTAGGACACGACGGCTGTAACAAGGAGCTCAAGCCATGGTGAAGATGACGCCAAACTGGCAGTGTTTCATTCTGTTTGACAAAGGGTCCCTCTGAGTAGGGTCCCACTCGACAGCACAGACAACAGACGTGACCAAAATCTTAGCGTTTCACCAGGTAAAACGGCTTGAAGAATGTTCCGTAGGCATTGCTGTTCATTTGAATGCATCATGATGATAACAATAGGAGAAGGTTGTTGAGATAAGGAAATTCCTGGGGAAAGAAAAACTTTAAAGGTGTTATTACCCAAAAAAAAGTAAAGTGTGGTGAAGAAACTAGATGGTGCCCGTAGCGTCTCAGGTCTTAAAGGCTTATGTTCAAACATACAGCCATCTAAGTGAGGCATCAACTAAGTCCACATGGAAGCAGCACACCAGCCTGTGTAATCCAAGGATTGCAAATAATATAATCCACATATAAAGGAGGGAATGGCAGCAGAGCTTAAATTGTGAACACCTGGTTTTCAGAAGGGTCATGGGTGACAGTGGAGGTCCAGAGTCCATTTGCATGGAGTAGCCTTCAGTGAACCCCCACCTATCGTAGTTGAGGATATGAGTGACCCTTTTATCAGACGGAGGGCATTGTAAAGTTGATTTTAGCAGAAGTGATTACGTCAGAATGTAATATTACTTGATCTCCCTTTAGACCCATTTTAAAGCTATTTCCGCTTTTGTTTTTTGTAGTTTTATTAGTGAAGAGTAATACACATGGATTAAGCCCCTGGGAAATCCCCTCCGACTGTGGACCAGGGAGGTGAATAACCTTGCTAACATGCAGCACACCTTGGAAAGTGGGCTGTTGCGGATGCAGTCAGGTTAAAAGTTAGCACCCATCATTAGCTCTTCCTTCAACCATTTACACTGGTTCTGGTTTCGAATACTCTGTGCTTTCTTTCTATTGAGGTTCTTATCTGTTTTGCCCTGTTCTTTTTAAGTTGTTTTTTAATGTTTTTCTATATATGAAACCCAGGATAGATAAATCTATAGAGAGAGCGGCTGGATTAATGGTTCCTTAGGGGTATGGCAGGGGAGTTGGGGGGGCAAACAGGGGGCTAATAGCGAGTACAAGATTGAAACTAAAATTGTTCTTGAACTGATTGTGGTGATGATTACACAACTCTTCTTGACCAAATATTGTATGATATGTGAATTATATGCCAACCAAACTATTACGGGTGGGGAAATGAAAAAGAAAAAAGGAAGCAAAGGAGAAAGTTGGCCTTTATACTTGTCAATTTAAGATTTTGTTCTTTTGAGGGGCCCTATAGCATGGTGGGTTGTGAGTTGGACTGCAAACTGCAAAGTAAGCAGTTCTATGTCCTATAGAGTCCCTGTGAATTGAAACTAGCTCAGTGGCATTGAATTTAACCGAATTATTAAGGAGCAACTGGGTTTAAACTTTTCTGTTTTATTGAAAGCCTTCTTCCTCCTACTCTTCCTCTTTGTGTTACCTGAATGTCTTTACTCATAATAGTCCATTCTTCGCTCTCTGTCCCATTACTACTCATTTTCATAGTTTCATAGCTCGCATTTCATCTGCCACCCCCATTGTCAGCTCCACAAAGGCCAGGGATGTCCGTGTTTACCCCCCCTGGTCAATAGGAAGCACTCAGAATGAATTAACCGATATGAATTTTTTATGACTAAATGAAGGACTATTTGAATTTACATAATTATATAAACTCGATACTAATTATACTTACCAAGACTGTTCGCTCTGCAAATACTTGCCAGTAGTCATAAGCTATGGGAAAGATTATAAATGGGTCCCTGAATGGATAAAGCCCTGACCCGGTCAGGGAGGGAATAAACACACATGAGTTGCTAAACCCACTTACATGAACTTGTACGTAAAACAAGAGACAGTTGTACAAACAGAACAAGGATACGCCATGGCTTAAAGTTAGGAAAGGTGCTCAACCGGATTGTATCTTTTCTCCATATTTATTTAGTCTGCATGCTGAACAAATATACAGCCCAAGAAACAAATTATTTTCTTATGTCTTGGTGTTTAGGCCTGTTCTTGGGGTGACTTGGGGTGCTGATTCTGACATTTTCATTGGATAGACTAGTTCTAGTTTCTTAGATAAGGTTGAATTTATAAAAATGTAATCTGCTCCTTAAAAGATCTCTTTCACAGAATCAGCATGTCATAACAAGCTTTCTTTCGGTTTGTTTGTTTTTAAGATCATTTTATTGGGGACTCTTATAGCTCTTATATAACAATCCATAAATCAATTGTATGAAGCATATTTGTACATATGTTGCCATCATTATTTTCTAAACATTTACTTTCTATTTGAGCCCTTGGTATCAGATCTTTTTTCCCCTCCCTCCCACCTTGCCCCTTCCCTCCTGGTATTGCTACTCCCATTGCTGTTCCTGAGGGGTTTATCTGACCTGAATTATGTGTATCATGATCTCTTATCTGGTCTAGCCCAAAGTGAAAGACAAGACTGGGGGTCATGATAGCCGGGGGTGAGGAAGCCTCAAGGAACCAGAGGAATATTGTGTGTTTCATCAGTGCTATACTGTGCCCTTCCTTGTGACCCTTCTGTGAGGGGATGTCCCATTGTCTACAGATGGGTTTTGGGTCTCTGCTCCAACACCCCTCATTCTCAACCACATGTTTTTGTTTGTTTGTTTGTTTGTTTTGGGTCTTCTGATGCCTGTTGACAGCTTATGATCGCACAGGCTGGTGTGCTTCTTCCATGTGGGCTTATTGCTTCTCTGCCAAACGGCTCCGCTTGTTAACTACAAGGCTTTAAGACCCCAGACGCTATATTTTTTGATAGCTGGGCACCACCTGCTTTCTTCACCACATGTGCTTGCGTACCCATTTTGTCTTCAGTGATCATGCTGCGAGGCTGAGCATCACAGAATGCCAGATTGTTAGAACAAAGCGTTCTTGCATTGAGGCAGGGCTTGAGCAGAGGCTCAAAGTCCGCCCACTACCTCAATGTATTGCCATATAAATATATGTGCATATGCTAATAACTCTGTTTTTATGAATTAATGTATTTACATATGTACACACCTATCTTTATACCTCTACCTCTATCCATAGCTTTGCTTCCTAGACCTTTCCTCTGTTTCCTTTCACCTTCCTCTTGCCCCACCATCACACTCACCTTTCTTCTGACTCTTAGTAATTCCTCTCAGCTAGATTGCTGTTGCTCCAACACTCCCAGGATCTCTATGTTCTCCTAGTTGTTGATTTTAATTCCCTAGTTGCTCCCCTGCCTATGGCATTGTTTGCTCACTGCTCCCTTCCCCGCCTCCTTCTCCCAAGTCCCTCTGGAACCGTCAGTCCTGTTGCTTTCTCCTTGAGCGTATAACAAGCTTTCTTACTTGAATGGAACGTTTACGTATTTAAGCTTGCCACATTTTTGTGTGTATAATGACCTTTGCTTCACAACTATTTGTCTACTTCCTTTCCTGTAATGCACACTGTTCTGCACTTGGATCCACCTTTCTGTGAACTCCCACAGCTCTCAGAAGGTGAGTCATACATGTCTAATAGCACACAAGGTAAAGAAAGGGAGGGACGTGACAGTGATTTCCAAACTACTTCACATAGTGAACATTTTGAATGAATTGGGTGATCCTATCATGGGCGTAAACCTTTCCAAGGAATGTTCTGAATTGCTTTCCTCCAGACTAAAGGAAAGGAATGTACTTTAGCCTGGAACAAAACTTACATTTTCTCAAAGGAGAGAAAATTACGTGCTGCCATTCTATACCAAAGACAACAACTTGCTATTCTGTAATGATACCAGAAACCACCTAACAAAAAGTCACGTTTCAGAATAAACCCAAGTGAGTGGCATATTTTCCTTAACAGTTCAAAAAGTAGTTTGAAACGTGTTCTTTTAAAGAACGGCGACAGATGTGATTCTGTTCCAATCAGTCATTCCATCAGGATGCAAGAAGAATACAAGTCTCTTTTCCTCAGTCTTGAAGAAGATAAATTACCAAGAACATCAATGCTGGGGCGAGGAGTTGGTTATAGACTTGAAGATGGTTAATTTGCTACACAACGTATCCTTCCTTTTTATGCCCGTGGGAGATCATAAAGCCAAGCATGAACATTGGCAAGAAAAGATTGGCCTCCATAAGACTATATGGTGGTTATGAGCTCTTGGTAGCATGAGACAGTCATGCTACCTCCACTACATATAAAGCTGGACCTGATAAACAATGTGTAAAGGTTTGGAATAAAGATGGTTCGTGCATTGAATAAATAATGCCTAAGTTAACTGGACTTACTGTGGAAAAAATTAAGGCAGGAATTTTCAATGGTCCACAGATCAGACAATTTATAAATGACCTACATTTCAAAGCACCAGTGAACGAAATCAGATCATGTGCCTGGTCTTCATTTGTTCTTGTTGTAAAAATCTTCCTTGGCAACAAGAAGGCAGTTAGTACTAGCACCCTGTAGAGGAAATGCTCTTTCATATCTACAGGCTTGACTGTCACAGGAGTGTTCTTGTCTATATATAGTTCCAGGGGTCCTCAAACTTTTTAAACAGGGGTCCAGTTCACTGTCCCTCGGACCCGTTGGAGGGCTGGACTATAGTTTTTTTTAAAAGATGAACAAATTCCTATGCACACTGCACATATCTTATTTTGAAGCAAAAAAGCAAACGGGGCAAGAACACCAGGTGGGCCGCATAAATGTCCTCGGCGGGCCGCATGTGACCCGTGGGACGTAATTTGAGGATGCCTGTCTCTAGACCGCTTTCCAGAGAACCTTGGTGACTTAACCAAAGAGCAAGATGAAAGATTTCATCAAGATATAAAAACAACGGAAACCAGATACCAAGGAAGACGGAATGCACACATGATGACAGACTATTGTCGGAATTTTATGTCGGATTGTCTCCACAGACACCACTCTCGGACACCTTGCAGAAGGCGCTTCCTGCGTGTCAAGTGACTAGAGAGTTTGTATCAGACATCTGTGCTTTTCGTATGAAATAAGTAGATTTTCATATATCACACTTCCCCTTTCATTTTTAATATGGTCCCTTCATGCTTAAAAGATAATAATTTGAAAAGTCCATTAAAGTATCCTGATTTTTTTACGGGCAAAAAAGAGTGAAGAGTACTATGTGGCCTATAGCCTGTGTCTCAAAAGCTGGAGCTGATCTGGGAAAACAAGTACCAATTTGGAGCCAACAGGACCAATCTAGCTAGAAACAAATCTAACCTTAGAAGCACTGAGATGTGTGCTGACCAGTGTATAAGCTGAGAAACAAATGGGCGATCTGAAGAACAGTGCATCCGAATGAAAGGAAAGCTTCTTCACCTGCAATATGCAGCTAACCCCATCTTGCTTACTGCAAGTAAGGAGGACTTGAAGCATTTGTTGATTGAGATCCAGGGCTTCAGCCTTGAGTATGGATTATAGCACAATGTAAAGAGCATTTGTTGATCGATTGAGCTCAAGGGCTGCAGCCTTGATTATGGATTATAGCAAAAGGTAAAGAGCATTTGTTGATCGATTGACATCAAGGCCTGCAGCCTTGAGTATGGATTATAGCACAATGTAAAGAAACCAAAACCGTGACAGCGTCACCAGTAGACGTCATGCTAAACGGAGAAAAGATCAAGGCTGTCAATGATTTCCTCCTGCTTGGATCTATAATCAATACTCATGGAAGCAGTAGGGTTTGCTTGTTTGTTTAGGGTCTTTATTTGTTTGGGACCTCATTCTGGAACAGTTATTGGAGGTACTTTGGTAGACAGCTGTGCAATCAGATGGAGGGGGTTTTAGTGAAGCAAATAATGAAAGTGATTTTAGCATCCTCTTCGGTGGAATTTCTTACCCTTTGGGGACTTTGTCACCTTTTGGAAAATGTTCGTCTACTGCTCGCTGCCATCGAGTCGGTTCTGACTCTTGGGGACTTTGGAGGAGAGGGTAGAACTGCCTCTATGGGTTTTAGAGTCCGTAACTCTTTAGGCGTAGAATGCCTCGTCTTTTTCTTGCTCATCTATTGCAGGGGTTCCTAAGCTTTAGTCAGCACTGGTTAGAACATGGGAAGCTGGACTCCACCCCTCAGATTTCTTACTCAGTCGTCTGGGATAGGCCAAATTTTTTCATTTTGACCAGCCCCCAAGCAATGCAATTTCTGTTGATCCAGGTAAAACACTCGGAGAAACACTAACATGCTGCCTAACTGTTCTTTTAAATACAGCTAGCTATGCATAAGGACATCCATCAGTATGTTTTAGATCTGAGGAGGACATGGTTTGTATAGCATATCTTTCTCATGTCTTGTGTGTGAAGTTTTGTGTGTGAATGACATGTTTTCCTATCCTAATTTTAATTATTCAGACCAATGAAGAACCATCTCTTGAGTGACAGAAGCCCGCAGTGACTCGTTTTAGAAGACAGTTTAAATAACTTTTACTGTCAAAGAGAACTGCAATCATGTATATTTCTACCTTTCTTTAGGTGCTTGTGAAGAGCCAGAGCCTTCCCCTGATGGATTAGAGAACAGAAAACCAAAGCAAATACAATTGGCCAATCAAGCCTACATTGATGTACCTCTTTGTAGGGACGACCACAGGGAGAACACTGGGGCACCTGAAAGCTTTGAGGAAGACTCGGCCGGCTCTGCCCCGGGCACCCCTCAGGTGACTCCTACAGATAGTCTGAGAAGAGCACCCCAGAAAAAGAAAATGGATTCTGCTGTGTACGCGTGCACCGTGCTTCTTGCATCCGTGGCTTTGGGACTGGATATTCGCGAGCTTGTGAAAGCACAGACTTCCGAAGAGTTACTGCTCAAGGAAGAAAAGAAGAAAAGAGAGGCAAGCGTGCAGCGTGCTTCCAGGTCTCACAGAAGTGCCAGTCCTCTAACAAGACTGCAGTCTAAGAGAGAGGAGATGGACGGTGCTCCTTCGTTCCCACTGCCAAGCGCTATGAACCTCTTGTCCACGCCATCGCTTTCCACGAAGTGCCTGCTGCAGCCTGACCAGGATGACATATCTGTGGGCAGCACACACACCACCTCTTACCTAGCCATTCCTGCTCCACAGGTTTGCTCTGCCTTCCCAGGAGGTCACCATGAGCCCACCTCCGTGTCAAGACTTGACCTTGATCACGACCTCCTGAAAAAACAGTTATCTTCCCCCATGGAGCATGGAAATGTGCCTTATGGTGCACCTTCACGGGGAAGAACATCACATCACAGACGGACCCTGTCTGATGGAAATGCTTCTCAGTTTCCAAGTAGGTTGTTCTATTTGGATAAAAGTCATTGAGTTTAGAATGTAAGATTGTATGTGTATATCTGATTTTTCCTTTTTTAAACGAGTGCATTTAAAATCGGTTTTAATTGTCCACTTCACATATTTAATGTCTACCCTCCTCTCCTTTTTTTTTGTTTGCTTTTAATGAACTGTACTTGGCTTCTGATAAAGCATAGTTCAATGTGAGTAACATACTGAGTCCACCAGGGGTTGTCCATATTGGCACATACAATACAGCGAATCTTCGAGTGTCCAGATATGGACATTCATAAATAGAAACACATTTTCTAGTTTTTCTAGTCAATGAAATGAGAGGGGGGGGGG
>NW_022104553.1:9134389-9147479 GCF_000313985.2 Echinops telfairi
GGCGGGGAAAGAAATGAGAGGGATTGACTAGAGAGAAACCACTAGTATGTGGGCAATGGTGATTCCATGATAGAATTCTGGCCTCACCTGTAGGAGACCCAGGTTCAATTCTCAGTCAAGATATACCACAAACACAGCCACCGCTTGTCTGTCAGCAGAAATGTATGTGTTACTTCCATGCTAAACTAGTTTCATCAGAGCTTCCAAACTTACCGTATATGCTCGTGTATAAGCCGAGTTTTTCAGCACATTTTTATGCAGTTTTTGTGGTAAAATTAGGTGCTTCGACAGATATTCAAGTCAGCTTAAACTCGAGTATCTATGGTAGATGGATTAGGAAGAAAGGCCTTGAAAACTATCTTAAATTGAGCTAATCAACCCTGTGGATCACAGTGATCCAATCCCATTGTACATAGGGTTGCCATGTGCTGGGGGACGGCACAATGACAACTAACAAGTTAAATCACTAATTGTGTATTGAAACAGATAGAATCGCTTCTCAGCCTTTTGGCCAAGATCAAGTGTAGTACCTGTTCTTATCAGTTTACTATCTGATACGTCCTCTATCCGAAGACAATATATTAAATGGATTTTTGGAATTAGGAGATGGAGTAGGAGCTTGCTCCATCCACTCCACGATCGACCTGGTATTGCAGCACTTCCAGGAACGGGGCACTCCATTCAGGGAGTAAAAAAAGAAACAGATAGAATTTGTTTCCCTTAGGTTATATAGAAAACAAATCATTTGCCCAAATCTAAACCAAAAACGAATGGGAGAGGTAACACTTACTTGGTCCTCTGATGCCCTTATCTCCTGTCATACTGCTTCACATGTTGAGATTGAGTCCAGTGGGCATGATCCCCATGGACACATATAACACAGCAATTCCCTAAATGAAATATATGTCCAGATGTGGACCTTCAAAATGAAAATCAGTTTTCTAGTTTTTCTAATCATTTAAATTAAAAATCAGAATATTGTAACACAGCGTTAGCTAGCTTGAGGTAGCAGAAGTGCACGCCCGCTTTATTTAAAGTAGTTGGTGTTGTACTAAATGTTTCAGTCAAGAGATACTTCCTGTGATGTCCCTTGATCCAGGGGTATATTTTAACAGTACAAATTACATGAACTTGGAGTTTTCCACAACTATCGCTCTGCCTCTGTTGGGAACTGATTGGCAGGCAGTTCCAGTTTATTATCTTAAAAGGGGGCCAGAAGTAAGAGTTACTGTGCAATCAATAAAAGAGGCCTGATGGCATCGGCTGTATATTTGACTGCTAACCACAAGATCGGCTGTTTGAGCCCACCAGCTGCTCTGTGAGAGAAAGATGAGGCTTTCTGCTTCCACGAAGGTTTTCAGAAACACACAGAAGAGCCACTGTGCCCTGTAGGGCCCCTATGAGTTATAATTGGCTAACTGGAAGTGATTTTGATACAATAAAAAGAGATGCAAATGTTCTGAAACCCAACATGGGTCCATCAGAATTCAAGCTGCTTTATTCAAATGTTCTAGCCTTGCTATTAAATGGCGCAACTTCTTGTGATCCCGTCGACAGCACATATGCTAAAAAAAAAAAAAATGGTGCAACATCTCCACCTGTGCACATAAAAACGCTTAACAGAAAAGATCCTTGTGAGATCATTAACACGAATTATCCACTGAGTTCTGTATATTAAAACGGGTTCTGAAATGTTTACCATCGCACTGAAAGAAGAAAAATTTGGATCTTCAAAATATTTGTGAAAATTGCTATGAAGTCTTACATTTTCGACACTCTAAATTGTCCTCACAGCTTTCATACAAGTGCCTTTTCAATTTTCTTTTTTCTTTTCCACTCTCTCCAGGTGTGTCCTGGCTTTGCTAGTAACTGGTTGTTGTTGTTGTTGTTGTGAGGTGCCAGCAAGTCAGTTCAGAGCCATAGCGACCCTATGCAAAACAGATCAAACCAAGCACGACCCTGCACCGTCCTCGCAATGGTTCCGGTGCATCAGCCCAATGTTGCAGCCCCAATGTCAATCAATCTCATTGAGGGCCTTCCTCGTTTTGCCGGCCCTCCGTTTTACCAAGCATGATGTCCTTCTCCATGAACTGTTCTCTTCTCTAGTATGTCCAAAGTCTGTAAGACACAGTATGCTTGCCTCTAAGGAGCACTCTGTCCGTATTTCTTCCAAGACAGGTTGGTTTGTCCTTTTAGCAGTCCATGGTACTTTCAATATTGATCTCCAGCACCACATTTAAAATGCATCCATTCTTCTCCCTTATTCAGTGAGGCAGTGGAAAATACCATGGCTTGGGTCAGGCGGACCTTACTCCTTGTGTTAGTCCGGGTTGACTAGAGGAACCAATCCAGGGACACTCGTGTAATGTGTGAGAAACAGCTTTATATCAAAGCAATTGTATATTGAGAGAACATCCCAACCCAGTCCAGATCAAGCCCATAAGTGATATTAATTAGCCCATATGTCTGATACTAGTCTATAAATTCCTCTTCAGACTCACGTAGCCACTCGCAAGGATGCCAAATGCAGGTAGATCATAGGCCAGTGAGTGAAAAGTCTTGTGGATCCAGTGGTAGAGGAAGCATCTCAGCTCTGGCCGGGTCTTCACTTGGCTCCTCAAGTGTCTCAACAACAGGAACGTGAAGCAGAGAGAGTGCGTGGCTCACATCCAGGGAGAAAGAGAGGAAGTTCCCAGAATCCTCATGAGAAGGCCACACCCACAAGGAGACATCATCAGCCTGTGACCTGTTACTGACATATGACTGACATCAGCAATGACATCCCTTGTTCCGCGTCCTCTTCTGAATCTGGCCTGAATGTCTGGCAAATTCCCCATCGATGTACTGTGACAACCGTTGTTGGAAAATCTTAAGCAAACTTGTATTTACATGCAATATCTATAATTTGATCATTCTGTTGGGACACTGTTTTTTCCCCAGAATGGGCACGATTAGGGATCTCTTCCAGTCAGTTAGCCAAGTAGCTATCTTTCAAAGTTCCTGGCGTTGACAAATGAGAGCTTCCAGCTTGTTGAAACGTTTCAATGGCTATCTCCTCAATTCCTAGAGCCTTCTGTGTGTTTGCTCTTGTTCAGCGCGGCTTAACGCCTTCCTTCAGGACCTTGGGTCCTTGCCCATATGCTACCGCCTGAATTGGTGGCATGTTGACTAGTTCTTTTGATACAGTGATTCTGTGCTTTCTTTCCATCTTCTCTTGATGCTTGCTGCATCACTGCCTATTTTCCTATAGAGAGTAGCTCCTCGTCTCGGTACATCGCACAGCCTCCGTGCCAAAAAGCATAGCCTGCTGCCACGTACTTGATCTAACTCATAGTGACCCTGGGGGACAGAGAAGAACTTCCCCTTGGGGTGTCCAAACCTGTAAATCTTCGAAAGGCTGCAGAGTGACTGGATTTGAACCACTGGCCTTGTAACAAAGCTCAGTGTGTAACCAACTAGCCACCATGGGTCTATTTACAGCTTCTTCGGAAGCCCCTTAATACCTCATTCTTTTTCAATTATTTCTTACCTTTTTTGGGTTTTATCTTGGAATGTGTGGGTCTGAATTCTTCTCATATTTAAACCTCGCTCCCTGCCAACGCATAGCCACCCTATGAGGACTGCTCCCTTCAGTTTCCGAGACTGGAACTGGAGTAGAAAGTCCCATCTTTCTCCTGCAGAGCAGGCTGGTGGTTTCAAACTGCTGACCTAGTGGTTAGCAGCCCAATGCATACCCACTACACCACCAGGGCTCCTTTTTATATTTAAAATTAGGATGATAAGTTAGTCAATGAGTATAACTTAATAGCTGAAAATATAGTGGAATGCCATATCTAACAAACAGAGCTGACCCCGTCTATCTGACGCAATTTTCGGAATCAGCGCACCAAATAAGCCCAGGAAGAGGCCTCAAAACCCAGACACCAAGAAAATAATTCTTGTTGTTGCACTGTGTTATTTAACTGACTTCCTCATTGTCTTGCCTTGAGAGGTTAAGATTATAGGAATTATCTGGGTCCCACTCTTAACGCTGTCTCAATTCTGTGACATACTTGCATGTGACTTTGGGCAAATCATTAAAACATGTGCTTCAGTTTCTTTATCTGTAAAAAGGAGGTGGTAATATCATTACCTCTATTAGGATAAAGGTAAAAAGTTAATACCACACCAAGGCTTAGTAGCATAATATAGGAAGGGCCCGAGTGGCACAGTGGTTACACATTGGGCTGCAATCCTCACCGTCAACAGTTACAATCTCAGAAACGCAGGGGCAGGTCTACTCTGTCCTCCATGGTCTCTGAGTCAGCCTCGACTCAATGGCCGTGAGGGTTTGGTTTTTAGGGACTAGTTGAGACGGACTGGTACTCTTCCAGATGAAAATGATTACATCTGCCTCGAGCAACGCATGTGGAAAATACTTGTAGTTTGCAAAGTGCTATACAAGGGTTGTTTATGTTATGTTAAAACCAGAATAGCCTTTATTTCCTTTATCTTTCCTTTACCTCTTCAAGTACCTACTTTGATGGTTCTCATAGTTTTTCCGATTGTTCCACTGTCTTTTGATAGATTGTTGCCCATCAAATAGCAACCCTATATGGAGTTTCCAATGCTATACATCTCCACAGGAATAAATAGCCTCATCTTTCACCCACAGAGCGGCTGATAGATTTGAACCTCTGACTTTGCATTTAGCAGTCCATTGTTTAACAGCACGGCCAGGGCTGCTTTTGTAAAACATCAGAGCTGTAATAATTTATAATGATACGCACAGAAACCCTAGCACCATCATCTCAGAAGCACCCATTCTTTTTCTCTTACCTGTGAACCAGTAACTGGCATTGAACAGTACACGACAGTGAGTCTCTTCTTAAGAACAAAGATGAGGAAGAGCAACGTGTGAACCCCTTACTGCTTTCCTATTGTCATTAATTTTCCAAAATCACATTCTAAAAGCGTGATCATAGCAATCCTTTCTAAGCGTATGAACTTTCTTGTAATCCAATCCATCGTGAAATCTATTCATTTCATAAGAAAATTCTAATTTCCACTGGCCTGTGTGCTATGAGAGTGTACGATGATCAAACATTGGTCTAACTGAAAGTTGGGAGTTTCAGGGCCATCCAGAGGCATCTCAGAAGAAGGCCTGGCATTCTTTTTCTGATAAGTCCAGCCCTGAAACCCCTGTGGAGTCCAGTTCTACTCCGACACCCGGGATCAGTCTGAGTGGGAGCCACAGCTAGGACAACTGGTTTGATTTGGGGTTTTATGCACTACGGAGCTTTTTTTTTTTTTAAGTTCTGTTTCCATGCATTTGCAGAAGTCGAAGCACTCTTACCAACCTTTTCCAGGAAAAAAGAAAAAAATCAAAACCTGAATCGTTTTAGAAAATTGACTGTCATGTTTTTTAATTAAAATTCTCCAAAAATTACCAATTGGTTTGTCATGATCTTTTGGGGGAGGGAGAGAGGGTGGGAACAGTCATTGTCTTCGAAGTCACTCTTTCTCATTGCACTCTGTCTTTACCTTCTCAACCAGCTGGCGCAACTGTTACCTCGACCACCGGAGCCCCTGAACTCCCACTTCAACAGGTTTGGGAGGTGTGACACCTCCCAAGAACCTGCCCAGGGAGGGCTCATCTGCAGCACAAGGAGCGATCAGTATTGTGCCTCAGCCTCGCCCTCCCCCCTGAGGAGCCAGTTGGACCTACTACATGCTTCCCCTTAGAGAGCAGTCCTTGTCTGCACAGGCCGACAACAGGCTAGTGGGTCTCTCAGGGCCAACCCCTCTCCGGTCCGCTGGTGTCCAGGAGAGAACTGATGATGTGGATGCCAAAGTCCAACCCAGGGCCTACACCGGTGCCTTTGTTCATGAAGAACAGAGCCAGGCGGCCATATGAGCTGGAGAAAGTATCTCTGTTTGACATTGAAGTGCCTTATATGTGAATCGTCTTTTTTTTTTTTAAGTGAACAAATTTTTTAAATGTCTCATTTCTCATGGTTTCATGCTGCTTTTCGAAAGCTGTGACCACATCACGTAAGTAGTAGTGCAGATCGCCTGACTTCTCAACAAGTGTACATGAGTGTGGTTCGTTATCTCCTGGTCTATACATTTTCCACTGGATTTCTACTCGGTAACGTGAAATACACACAGTGTTACACAAGAAATGCAGAACAATGTAAAATGATGCTGGGCAGAATTCTTCATGGACAAGTTCAATCTGCGTTGTTCTCTGTAGCTTTGTTGGTCATTGCACAGGGGACGCGACAGTGATGGGCACGACTTTTGTTTTCGTTTTCCTCCTTCCCTCTATTTCTTTCATTTCTTTTCTTGTTTTTTGTTTTTGTTTTTGTTTTTTCTTTGTGCAAACAAAAAGCCAAGAAAGATTTCTTGGTCTAAATAATGCGATATTGATAAGGAAATGTGTCTGAAAAAATTATCTGATAATTCGAATCGATGTAGACTCCTATTTAAATCTCGTAAGCAGTAAGCTTATAATACATAACTATCTCCAGGCCTCCCCTAACTTGTGCAATGCATTTCTCTGTGTGAGGACCTTTTACAGAACTTATAAAAGTTAAAAACACTTAAAAGTCTCCAAAATGAATTTTAAAAAGCTGAATCGTTCATGTTCCGTGAAGACAGTAGTGCTCCACCTTCCTCATGCCGCGACCCTTTCATACAGCTCCTCATGTGGTGGGGACCCCCACCATAACATCATTTTCATTGCTACTTCATCATTGTCATTATGATACTGTTATAAATTGGGTGACCCCCATTGAAGGGTTATTCGACCCCCAAAGGGGTCTTGAAAACCACTGAGCTAAGGCCATATTGTATACATTTATTTGAAAAAAGATACACTGTAGGTACTTCCATAGAAAAGGTTCTTGTCTTATCAGTGGTATATTTAGTACTTGGTATCCAGAAGTGTTAAATTTTTTTATTATGAAATACAGTCTTAGACAACATGCTACCCATGCTCTTAGTCTTTGTTCACAGATAACCTCTATTGCAAATATTCATTCCATTTCCTTTTCTCTCTATGGAAAAGTATAATTATCATCTTCATCTCCAATACCACTAGAACACTACAAATTCAAGAAACAGTACTGTTGGAATTTAAAGACATTGTAATTACTTCCCATCTCATTAGTTTTGGATAAAAATTAGACACATGTTGAGATATTTAATATAATGGAAATCAGCAGTATAGTTTTACATTTTTTTAAATGGGTCATAAAATGGTTCTTTGAATTTTACACCAGGATTGTAAAATTATTTATAAATCACTCTTACAAGTTGTACATACACAATATAAATAAACTACTAAATTAGTACATGTTGTTATGGCTATCCAAGAGTTTTTAATTTTTCTCTTGGTTTATTTTGTTAAACCTACTATGTTTTTACCTTCTTTTCACTTGAATATAGTCAATTGATGAAGAACCTTGAGATTTTTCCATACAATGAAAAAATAAGTCAGTTATTACTTGATATTTTAAGTACTTAAGGTTTGCCGAGTAACAAAGTTCAGCAATTAAAATAGACCTTAAAATCATCTAAACTTTAAAATTTATTAGTTGTAATATATAAAAACAAAAATTATTTGACCATTTTGACTGTCACCGAGAAAGTATGCCTCACCAGATGGTGAATGGAGAATAGAAGTATCATATTAGCAGAAAATATGTCTTGCCCTAAGGAACACAAGCTCGTGTTTCCACTCGCAGCAGAATTGCCTATACTTATTAAAATCTGTTATGTTATTGTCCATGTTATGCCTTGGCATTATTTTGCATGCTCACTAAGGTATGGAATTGAGATTTGGTTTTCTCAAAACGGGATCACAGTTGGCTTATGGCCGGCTGCTTCTTGTGCAGTCACTTGTTTGGGAAGTAGCTTCCAGCTAAAAACGAAAAACGCCTGTCTAGATTAGTAATGAACACTCAGAAGCGAAAGTACAGAAACGGTGTCTTCAGTTTTGCTTCTACCAAAACAACCTGTGTGTGCGCGTATATGTGCATTTGTGTGTGTGTGCGTGTGTATATGCATTTGTGTGTGTGTGCGTGAGCGAAAGAATTTTCTCCCTTTCTTCTTGCTCTCTACATCCTGATGAATGTTTAAGTGAAAATATACTTAAAAGATAATTGCAGGATATGGATGATTCCATCTCATGTTACTGCAGCTTATTATTATTATTATTTGGGGGCTGAGATTGCTTGTACATTTGAGATTTTCTGTGTGTGTCTGTGTACTTGGCAGAGTTTGATTATTTATGTTTATAGAGATGTAATAGCTCATTTAAAGATTCATTAAGCTGATTACAATTTGACCACAGTTCAGGTGATCCCACTGTCAGAGCAGTAAGGCATGCATGGTCCTTAGACACTGTATTATAAAACCTCTGACTAAGAAAATGTTTACATTTGTTGTTTATATTTTTAATATACTTTTTTATAGTCAGCCTGTTTGCTCAGTGCTTTGATCTACTGGTAATTGTGACTTTAATTTTTTATTCTTTTTTGTATTAAATAAGAAAAAAGCATGTTAATAAATGAAGATGATTCTTAATAAGTCTGCTATGAGCCTACTAAATTCCTTAAATTGAATTTCACTACATGAGTCATGAGATTGGATGCTTTGAAAAGGCATAAGGAAGTATGTTAACATGTTGGTTTCAGTACAAATATGCATTGAAAAGTTATATTCATTTTGAGTTTTGAAATTCTAGCTTTTCAGAAGGTACACTTCTTTCGAATGTAATTATATCAGCTGAAACTATAGAAATGCCCATGAGACATTATTAACACACTTTACAAGGTGTGTTAGTCCAGGGTGACTAGAGAAACAAATTCATAGACACTCATACGTGTGTAACAGAGAACTTTATATCAAAGAGTAATTGTATATTAAGAAAACATCCCAGCCCAGTCCAGATAAAGTCCATAAATCCGATAGTAGCCCATATGTCCAATACTAGCCTATAATTTCCTCTTCAGACTCACGCAACACATGCAATGATGTCAAATGCAAGGAGATCATAGGCCAGTGGGTGGAAAGTCTTATGGATGCAGTGGTGGTGGAAGCATATCAGCACTGGTGTGGGTCTCCATGTAGCTCCTCCAGCTCCAGGGCTCTGGTTCCATCAGGGGTCTCCATCTGGCTTATCAGCAGGAAGACAAGCAGAATGTATATGTCCGGTCTCCAGGGAGGAAAGTAGGAGTTCCCAGAATCCTCAGGAGAAGTCCATGCCCACAGAGGCCTCATTGGCTATGACCTGATTGACAGGCTAGACTCCACCCCTTCACAAGCTGACAGATTATATAACTGCCATACAAAGTGTCAATATGGTAAAATTCCTCTAATTAAAGAAAGCAGCAATACCCTGATTTCATTTTGAAACACATCATGGAGTAACATTTCCATAAACCTAGATGAACCCTGGTAGCTGCCAGCCAGAAGGTCAGTGGTTCAAACCACCAACTCCTCCTCAAGAGAAAGCTTGGGCTGGCTGTTCCCATAAAAAGATTTACATCCTTGTAAACACGGTTTGGCCAGGTTGACTCGAGAAACCAATCCAGTGCCACACATATATGTATAAGAAAGAGCTGTATATCAAGAAGTAGTTGTATATCGGGAAAACATCCCTGCCCAGTCCAACTCAAGTCCATATGTCCGATACTCGTCCATAAGTCTCTCCTCAGACTCAGCAGCCACATGAAATGATGCAGAATACAGGAACATCACAGGCCGGTGGGTGAAAAGTATTGTTGATCCAGTAGCAGCGGAAGCATCACAGGGCTGGTGCAGATCTCCATGTGACTTACCAACAGGAAGATGAAGACAGAAAGAGTCACCCGCCTCCAGAGAGCCATTTATCTCGGTAGTACCTCCAAATGAAGTCATCAAGCTGCAACCTAATTAACAGGCTAACCTCCACCACTGCACTACAAGTTGACATAAAATTATGTAACTACCACAGAACACCCCTTGTCAACTTGTCGCTTTTCCAACTCTTTAGTTATACGTAATTTTTAAAACAAAGACGATAGTAGAATCATATTTGTGCCTCTTATTGTTAACCAGCCTCTAACAACCAAGGGATCCATAGGAGCAATTTACGGCTACATACATAAAGGTTATAGTAAAGTCATAGAGGATAGGAGAGAGAGTAAAATAAAGGAGTCAGACACATTTCATGGTAGCACGCTCACCACCGGGACAGCCGTGATCTCAGCAGCCAGGTCCATGCAGAGAGAGAATATATTTCCAATCACAGCTTATATATAATTGGGGAGCATGAAAGGCCCTCTGATTATAGGTAACCACATATGTAACAGGAAGGGGTTGAGTTAGGGGTGTACACACAATAAGAAAGGGAGGTAGCAGGGGTACACGTGACAAGATGGGTGGATCCTATATTCAAGATGGCAGACAAGCCTTGGTCCTCCTTGAGTTGGCTTAACCTTGTTTTGGGGCTCTCCTTCGGGGATGCAATCCACTATACTTATCAGCAGGGAGTGGGCCCCACCTAGGGTGGGACAGACAATAGGGTCTAATTGATCCCTAGGGTGGGACAGACAGTAGGGTCTGATTGATCCCTAAGGTGGGACAGACAATAGGGTCTGATTGATCCCACATGTACCTAACAGGATAAAACTAAAATGCATACAACTCAAAATGTGCCAGCCCCTTTTAAATGTAATACTGTATAAGCAAACAAAACAAAAATATTCTATATTTAACAATTGCATTTATATGAATACCTATATCATAATCCTATCAACATATTCCTCCACCCATGAAGATTTATTAGCCAAGTCACCTCATACCTTTATGCCCCCAATTTTGGTTATCCAATTTCTATACTGCCGCTTTATATCAACCCAGTGCTCTGAGGAGACAAACATGTTCTTTGGTGTGAAGAATCTTTATTCCAGTTGGAACTTTGTGAGTCCGCATCCATGAGCAAAGTCAAATCAGGACAGGCCATCCTTACAGTCAGCAACAATATGCCCCAATTCACAGGCCCCAAAATCTAATCTGCATTTGATCAACTCATTGTGGGCTGCCTCACTTAACCTTACAAGGGTGTTCATTGGCTGCCTCACCTATCGACCATGGGCCCCGTCAAATTCTCTACAGTACTAGCCCCCATAGGCTCAGGTTCCGCAGACTTCTTAAAGTTCAGGCCAGCCAACCTGCTCTGTCTTCTCTAGTGGTGAACCAGGTCCATGAGTGTCAGTGGCCAGACTCAACCCATCTCTCTATCGCTGCTTTCTTCCCAATTCTACTCAACAACTGGATCCAGGTGGTTATCGAGCAAGTTTTCAGGCTGCCTACAAGTTCTCTCTAATTTTCAGTCCTACAAAGGAGCGCTCCTTCCTGGCTCCAGATTTTACCAGCTTCAGGCACAAACCCCTAGATCAAAATTCAAAAGGACAAAAATGACTTTTTCTTCTTCAATCTGCTAGCAGTTCTTTCAGTAAGTCTTCTCAAATGCAAATGTATGGAACATTCAAGGCATTGGGTGGGGCTTATCTTTTCCGACCCATTTAAAGATCTAATGTAATGGCTAAAGGCAGTGTGCTTACAAACTCCCTTTTTCATAGGTAGTTCTCAATAATGATTTCTATCACACATTAGATGAATAACAAGAGGTGGAAGAAATCAGTATCATCCTAGTGCAACCAGATTCTAAACACATTCTTAAAAGTCAAATTCAGTCCTTACCTACACTATCCCATTCATATGCAATAGGACCTTGGGCCTCTGGCTCCATCAAGCTAGGGCCAGGCCTTCTGTCAGCCATTTTGACTAGGCAGTATGAACTCAGGCCATTTTCAAGTCCTATATTTACATTCAGTGCATTCATTTTTGCCGTTTCAGAGAGGAATAACCAAAGATGACAACCGGGAAAAGGAATCAAAACATTAGCTTCCCATGTTCCTTCTAGAAAACAACCTAGAAAACGGTATTGCCATATCTGACCTTCAGGTAGCCAAAGAGAGACTGGCATGAAGCAGAAGTCAGACAAGCATCCACTCTCCATCTTCATGATGTATTTCTCTAGTACCCCCTCCCGGTACCATAATCTATTAGGCCGGGTTGACTACATGTATGTGTAACAAAGAGCTGTATATCAAGAAGTAGTTGTGTATCAGGAAAACATCCCAGCCCAGTCCAACTCAAGTACATATGTCCGATACTCGTCCATAAGTCTCTCCTCAGACTCACAAGCCCACATGCAGTGATGCAGAAGGCAGGGACATCACAGGTCAGTGGTTGAAAAGTCTTGTTGATCCAATAGCGGTGGAAGCATCACAGAGCTGGCACAGGTCTGTATGTGACTTCTCAACACCAAGGTAGAGGCAGGGAAAGAGAGTTACCTGCCTGCAGAGAGCCATTTTTCTCAGTGGCACCTCGAAATGAGGTCATCAAGCTGTGACCTGATGAACAGCCTAAACCACCCCTGCACTTCAAATTGACACAGAATTATGTAACTACCACAGAAAGTATATATCTATGATCAGAATAAACTTGATGGTAATGGCTTGGAAGTAATGGCTAATGATTGCAAGCATTTCTTCACGCTTGTTGATGAATGTCTTTTTTGGTGAGATGTCCTTGTCTTCTGCATATTTTCTAATTGGATTGTTTGCCTTTTATCGAGTTAATGAAGTTTTGTATAATTTTTATTTTAAAAAATTAGTCCCTTGTCTGATATGTTATGGCCAAAAAAATCTTCCCTGTCTTGTGGGTTCTCATTTTACTGTTTGGATGAAATATTTTAATATACATAAGTGTCTAATTTTTAGAAGGTCTGTTATTTATTTTGTCTTCTGCTATTGTTTGTTTTCAGTTGTTTGATACTGATTATGTTATGTATTAGGGCCCCTAAATTTGTCCCTATGTTTTATTGATGATCGTGATAGTACAAAGTTTTACATTTAGGTTTTAAATCTATTTTGAGCTCTTTTTTTTTTTTTTTTAATCATTATTTATTTTATTTTATTTTTTAACATTTTATTAGGGGCTCATACAACTGTTATCCCAATCCATACACACATCAATTGTGTAAAGCGCATTT
>NW_022104553.1:9148358-9155015 GCF_000313985.2 Echinops telfairi
CTATAAATGTAGGCTCATAGATCTATTTCCCCATCCTCATATATTTCTATATGTACATGTCTTTATCTAGAGCTCTATAAATACCCTTTGCCTCCCATTGAGCTCATTTTTATATGTGGTGTGAGATATGGCCTCTATTTAGTTTTTCTGCAAAAGGATAACCAGTTTTGCCAGCACCCTTTGTTTTGGCAAATATCTCTTCCCCATTTAATGCTTTTTGGTCCTTTGCCAAAGATAAGCTGCCCTATTGCTGTTAAGTGCAGTCAGGTTCGTCCTCTTACTGACCCACAGCATTACAGAGGGCAGCACTGGAGACACAGTGCAGGAATTGTGCCTGGCTGACCCTCACACACCAGGGTACAACACAAAGGGAGTGCAACAGAGCAGCAGGGGAAGCAAAGACCCCAAAGAATTCTGAAAATAGACTTCGGACTTAGGGGGCAAGACTTGACACTGCATCAGACCCAATGGGAAAACATTCATAAGGGTCAGCAGACAACCTGGAACTATTCATAAGCTTTTTTTTCATGTCTATCTATACAAGGTAGGCAGGATAAACAATCCCAAGGAGAAAACAACAGGACCAATGGTTCTGTGGGGACAGAGGAGAGGAGGAGGTCAGGGAAAAGGAGGGGCTAGCAAACAAACCCAGGGACAAGGGAACAATAAGAGATCTAAAATCAATGGCGAGGAGGGCATAGAATGCTGATGGAGTTCAATCAAGTGCAATTTAGCCAACAAGTAGTACAGAGAGCTAAATAAAAGTCAAGCATGATAGTGGGACAAGAGGAAAGTAAAAGGAAATAGAGGGTAAACACTAGGAGGCAAAAGACATTCATAGAGGTATAAATATAGGCATGTACATATGTAAATATATTAATATATAACAATAGGGATATAGGTCTATATATATTTATAGGTTAAGTATTAAGGTAGCAGACAGACATCAGGACCCTACTCAAGTCCTCCCTCAACACAAGAACACTTTGTTCTAATAACCCGGCACTCTGTGATGCTCATCTTTCCGACACAATTGCTAAAGACAAAATGGGTGCATAAGCTAATGTGGTAAAGAAAGCTGATGGTGCCCAGCTATTACAAGATACAGTGCCTTGGGTCTTAAAGTCTTGAAGTTAAATAAGCAGCCATCTAGCAGGGAAGCAACAAAGCCCATGTGGAAGAAACACACCAGCCTGTGAGAACACGAAGTGTCAATGGGATCAGGCATCAGAAGACTCCAAAACAAACAACCATTTCAATGAGAACAGAGTGGGGTTGGAATGGAGACCCAAAGCACATCTGTAGACATACCCTCACAGAAGGGTCACACGGCAGGAATGAGCCAGCCAAGGTGCAGTATAGCACCAACAAAGCATACAACTTTCCTTTAGTTCTTTAATGCTTCTCCATGCCCGCCCGCCCACCCCACTATCATGACCCCAGTTCCATCTTACAAATTTGGCTAGACCAGAGCATTTACACTGGTATAGATGAGAGCTGTCAACACACAGAATCCAGGAAAAATTAACCCCTCAGGACCAATAATGAGAGTAGCAATACCAGGAGGGTAGGAGGAAAGTTGGGGGGAAAGAGGGAGAAAGGGGAAACCGATCCCAAAAGTCAATGCACACACCCCTTCCCTCAGGGGGACAAACAACAGAAACATGGGTGAAGGGAGACAGCGGATCATGTAAAATACGAAAATTAAAATAATTGATACCAAGGGCTCAAATAGAGAGAAAATGCTTTAGAAATGATGATGGCAACATATGTACAAATGTGCTTGATACAATTGATATATGGATTGTTGTAAGAGCCACCAATAAAATTATTTGTTAATCATAAATTGATTTATTAATCATTTTATTAAGTGTCTCTGGATTTGTTTCTCTAACACACTCTCCTTAAAGGGTGACCCCCGGCAACGTGAGGTCTCCCGCTTCAAGGTGGCTCTTGTGAACTACGCAAAGGGAAGGTGATGCATGGCTCATGGCCGGTAGGTAGCCTTCTCTCCTTTTGTTCAGGAATTGCTTCCTAAGATTTCTTTAATAGGTGTTTCTTCTTATAGAAGTGGATTCATACAATACTTGTCCTTTTGTGATTGACTTACTTCACTCAGCCTATTCGCTTCAGGTCCTTCCATGTCGTGAGGTGTTCCATACTTTCATCAGTGTTTGTGTTGCTGCTGTTTTCCATTTGTCATCACTGCTTTTTTAGGGATGCATAGTATTCTATAGTTCCTTTATCCATTCTTCTTCCACTGTTGGGCATTTGGGCTGCTTCCCGTTTCTTGCTATTGTGAACTGTGCTGCTATGAACATGAGAGAACATACCTCCACTCGTGTTTTGTCTCTTTATTTCTTTAGTGTATATCCCTAATAGTGGTATGTGTTAGTCTGCGTTGACTAGAGAAACAAATTCATAGACATTCATATATGTGTAATAGAGAACTGTGTATCAAAGAACATTAAGAAAACATCCACATATAACCTCCTCCGTGGGGGATGAACAATAGAAAAGAGGGTGAAGGGAGACATCGGACAGTGTAATATATGATAAAATAATAATAATTCATAAATCATCAAGGGTTCATGAGGGAGGGGGGGGAGGGGGGAGAGAGAGAGGAAAGATGAGCTGATACCAAGGACTCAAGTAGAGAGCAAACGCTTTGGGAATGATGAGGGCAACAAATGTACAAATGTGCTTGACATAAAATAGATGGATGGATGGTGATAGCCCAATAAAATGATTTTAAAAGAAAGCAGAAAACACCCCAGCCCAATCTAGATCAAGTCCATAAATCTGATTATTACCCCATATGTCAATACTAGTCCATATATCTCTCTTTAGACTTACACAGACACGCAATGATGCTGAATGCAGGAAGATCGCAAGCCAGTGGGTAGGAAGCCTTGTGGGTCCAGTGGTGGTGGAAGCATCTGAGAACTGGCATAGGTCTCCATATGCATCCTCCAGTTCCAGGGCTGTGGCTGCATCAGTGCAGCTCCATGTGTCTTGTCAGCAGAAAGATGAAGCAGAGTGAGTGTGTGTGCCCTCCAGTGAGCTATTTATCTCCTTTAAGCCTCCAAATGAGGTCATCAAGCTAGACTCCACCCCTTTGCAGGTTGACAAGAGATTATGTAACTACCACAGTGGTATTGCTGAATCATGTGGGATTTCAAGTCTCAGGTTCCTTAGTCCTCAAAGTAACATTTTGCTCCTCGAAACTTTCAGGAGATCTTGTGTGGCAGATTTGCACAAAGCAATATGTCATCTGGCTTCTTTACTGCTGCTTCCATGAGCGCCGATTGTGAATCCAAGCAAAAACAATCCTTGACAATTGCAGTCGCTTCTTTGTTTATCATGATGTTGTGCATTGGTCCAGTTGTGAGGACTTTTGTTTTCACCCTGACTTGCCATCCATACAGAAGGCTGTAGTCTTTGACCTTCATCCGCAAATGCTTCAAGTCCTCTTGACTTTCAGCAAGCAAGATCGTGTCATTCGGCCTATCTCAGGTTGTTAATGAGTCTGTCTCTAACCCTGGATAGTCCAGCTTCTCAGGTTTGCTCAGCATACAGATTGAATAACCATGCAGAAAGGTTGCAACCCTCATGCACACCTGTCAGGATTTTAAACCCTGCAGTCTTCCCTTGTTCTGTCTGAACCACTGACTCTTTGCCCATGGATAGGTTCTATGTGAGCACAGTGAAGTGTTTTGAAATTCCCATTCTCGATGTTTACAAAATGAAAATATCCTAAAATTGATTGTGGTGATAACTGCACAACATTTTAATATAATTAATTTTATGATATTTGTGTTATAGTTCAATAAAACGATTAAAATTAAACACACACACACACACACAAGTAAACATCTTTCTGGTATTCTCTGCTTCCAGTCAAGATCCATCTGACATCAGAAATGATACCCCTTGTCCCATGTCCTTTTCTGAATCCGGCAGCTCTCTGTCGATGTACTACTGCAGCCATTTTTTGAATTATTTTTAGCAAACCCTTATTTGGCTGTGTTATTAATGATATTGTTAGCTAAGTTCTAGTCTGTCACCTTTCTGGAATGAGCACAAATATAGACCCCTTACAGTATATTGGACAGGTCTTTCGAATTTGGTGACCTGGTGTTTCATCAGCTTGTCAGAAAGGTTAGAGAACAAAATACCAATTTATAAACTATCAAGGGCTCATGAGGGAGGGGGGAGCAGAGAGGGAGGGGAAAAATGAGGACCTAATGTCGGCAGTTTAAGTGGAGAGAAAATGTTTTGAGAATGATGTACAATGCGCTTTACACAATTGATGTGTGTATGGATTGCGATCATAGTTGTATGAGCCCCTAATAAAATGTTTAAAAAAAAAAAAGGTTAGAGAGATGGAAATACCACCTTCGGGATTGTATAGACCTAAACGGAGGATATGCCAAAAAAAAACACAATATCTTCACATTTTGATAAACTTAAAAAACTCATTGTCTCAAGCTGATGCCAACTCATATTGATCCTATAGGACTAGGTAGAACTGCCCCTGTGAGTTTCCAATACTGTAACCATTTGCAGGAGTGGAAAGCCCTATATATCTACCATGGATCGGCTGGTATTTTTTAATTGCTGACCTTGTGGATCCCTGGCCAATTCATAACCACTAAGCCACCAAGGCTCTGCTCAGCACAGTAGCTGTATCAAATGTGATCCGTAACCAATGTAGGGACAGCAGGGATATATAATTCTTTCTTTACACAAAGATCTATTGACAGCACTACTCTTGATGATCTATGGACCTTCCATCACCTGTCTTAGACATATTTATAAGGCCTAAGGTCCTTATTCTTTCTCACAGTGTGGTAGTTACATAATCTTGTGTATAGCTTTCTCATGAGGATTATGGGAACTTCCTCGTTCCTCCTGGGAGGTGGGCCACACACTCTGTTCCACCTTTCTGTTGACAAGCCACGTGAAGCCACGCTGATAGCAGCCAGAAACCTGGAGATGTGTCCACCGCCATAGGATTCACAGGACTTTCCACCCACCGGCCTGTGATCTTCCTGCATTTGGCCTCATTGCATGTACTCCATGCGTCTAAAGAGGAATTTATGGACTAGTATTGGACATATGGACTTGATCTGGACTGGGCTGGGATGTTTTCTCAAAATACAATTGCTCTTTAATATAAAGCTCTCTCTTACACACGTATGAGTGTGTCTGGATTTGTTTCTCTAGTCACCCATGTCTAACACACAGATCACGTCACTAAGCTGGTAGTCCATTAGAAAATAAAACATCATGAGTGAATTCCTATCTGGCAGCCCAACACGGAAACTACTACACCGCCAGAGCTCCACAGTATATTTTGTTAAGATTTAACATTTTTACCATTTGTTTCTCTGACTCATTTTTAACTTGTTCTACTTTTTCTTCTATTTTGTTTTCTTTTCTCTCAGTTACAGCACCCACTGGCAGTGTAGGCTCCGTGCAGGAGCAGAGTGCCAGGACAAAATCCCAGTACCCGGGTTTGGCTCTTAGACCCCAGGATTGTGTTTAGGGTTTGGAGCTCCAGCCCAGTGATGGGGCATTCAGCGCTGAGTTTCGTTTCTCTCTTTTACATGGTCAGCAATTTCTACCTGGATACAAATGACGCAGCACTGGCTTTCACTCCTGTTGGGTCTCTGGTTTCGGGAGAAGCCAGTCCTCGCTGGCAATCTGTGACGCCGACTCTCCCTCCCTCGCAGCTATTGAGCTGATTTTGGCTCCCCGTGACCCTGCAGATGGGGCAAATTCTCTGCAGGACCATGGCTCCCTGGGCCCTCCTCCTGCTGCTCTCGGGGGTCTCGGTCCTGACCCCGACCCGGGCGGGTGAGTGCGGGCGGGTTCGGGCGAGAGGCACCGCCAGGCTGGGGCGCAGGGCCCACGGGGTCGCCACGTGGGGCGGGGTGGAAGTGGGGCGGCGGTCTCAGCCGATCCCCGCCCGTCTGCAGGCTCCCACTCCCTGCGCTATTTACGCACCACCATGTCCCTGCCGGACGCCCCCGAGCCCCACTACATTGAAGTCGGCTACGTGGACGACACGCAGTTCGTGCGCTTCGACAGCGAAGCTCCGAACCCGAGGCTGGAGCCGCGGGCGCCTTGGATGGAGCCGACGGAGCCCGAGTACTGGGAAAAGGAGAGCAAGCGCGCCAGCCGCCGGGCCCAAGGTCACATAGATGACCTGCGGGGGCTGACTGTCGTCTACAACCAGAGCCAGTCAGGTGGGTCACGCCGAGGCCGGGCTTCAGGGCACAAGCTCCCCGGGTCCCAGAGCCTCTTCCGCACCCGCAGACCTCGCAGTCCGCACCCACCTTTGACCCCGACGTGCGCGGGAATCGCTCGGATTTCATTTGTTTGCAGTTTAAAGGCGGATAGGCTCTGCCCAATCACCGCCGGCCAAAGCCGAGGCGGGGCTGGTCGCGGGCGGGGCGGCTGATACTTTGGCCAATCACCGCCGGCCAAAGCCAAGCGGCGGGGCTGGCGCGGGCGGGGCAGCTAATAGGCTCTAACCAATCACCGCCGGCCAAAGCCAAGGGGCGGGGCTGGATGCGGGCGAGGCGACTGATAGACTGACCAATCACCGCCAGCCAAAGCCAAGAGGCGGGGCTGGCCGCGGGCGGGGCG
>NW_022104553.1:9155119-9173379 GCF_000313985.2 Echinops telfairi
GCGGGGGTGGGGTCAGTGTCTCACACCCTTCAGGTGATGCGTGGCTGCGACACGGGGCCGGATGGACACCTCCTCCGGGGGTACCTGCGGTGGGGCTACGACGGCGCCAATTTTCTCACCCTGAATGAGGACCTGAGCTCCTGGACCGCCGCAGACGAGACAGCTGAGATCACGAAACGCTTCTGGGAAAAGGTTCGACTGGCAGAGATTGAGAAGGAGTACTTTGAGGGCACGTGTGTAAAGGATCTCCGCCGTTACCTGGAGAAGAGGAAGGAGATGTTGCAGAGCGCAGGTACGGGGGACCCGCTGGGCGTCTCCCCGAACTCCTTTCTAGCTGTGTCCATGCTACAGGCTTCTCAAAATAAGGAGGAAAATGGGATGTGTGAATACCCTCTCACATGGGTGAGAAGTGAGAAGTTGGCCCAGGTGTCTAGATCTGGTACCAGGGCAGCCTGCCCAGAGGAGCTCCCTTTCCCTTGGTTGTTGTTAGGTACCTACCTGAAATGGCCCCTATGCACAACAGATGGAAACACTGCTGGGTCCTGCCGCGGTCCGCACAAATGCCCTATTCCTGAGCCCATTGATTCAGCTACTGTGTCTATCGATCTCATCAAAGGCCTTCCTCTTTTTGCCACCCCTCCACTATAGTAAACATGGCATCCTTCTCTATCTCTCCTGACAGTATACCCAAAGTATGTAACATGAAATTCAAGCCATCCTTGCTTCTAAGGAGCACAATCTTGCTTCTTCTGATACAGACCTGCTTGCCCTTTTAACAGTTCTTGGTGCTTTTAATATTCTTCTCCAGCAACACAATTCAACCGCATCGATTCTTCTACAGTCTGCCTTATTCAGTGTCCAACTTTCACATGCATATAATGCCATGGAGAATACCATGGCTTGGGTCAGGCACACCTTAGTCTTCAAAGTGATATCCTTGCTTTTCAATACTCTAAAGAATTCTTGTGCAGCAGATTTACCTAATGCAAGATGTCTTTTGATCTCTTGACTGCTGCTTTCATGAGTAACCCTTAAAAATAGTTAAGGGAGGCATCAAAGAACAAAAAATCATATTGTGTGCTCACCTTCAGACACATGGGTGCATAAGCAAAAGTGGTGAAGAAAGCTGATGGTGTTTGGCTATCAAAGGATATAGCGTGTGGGGTTTTAAAGGCTTGAAGGTAAACAAGCGACCATCTAGCAGCGAAGCAACAAAGCCCACATGGAAGAAGCAAGCCAGCCTGTGTGATCACGAGGTGTCGAAGGATCAGGTATCAGGCATCAGAGAACAAAAAACTCAAATCATTGTGAATGAGGGGGAGTACAGATTGGGGACCCTAAGCCCATCTGTAGGCAACTGGACATCCCCTTACAGAAGGGTCTCCAAGAGGAGATGAGCCAGTTCAGGGTGCAGTATAGCAATGATGAAACATACAATTTTCCTCTAGTTCCTAAATGCTTCCAACTCCCCCACACCCCTCACAATCATGATCCCAATTCTACCTTACAAATCCGGCTAGACCAGAGGATGTACACTGGTACTGATAGGAACTGGAAACCCAGGGAATCCCGTACAGATGATCCCTTCAGGACCAGTGGTGAGAGTGGTGATACCGGGAGGGTAGAGGGAGGGTGAGGTAGAAAGGGAGAACTGATTACAAGGATCTACATATAACCTCCTCCCTGGGGGATGGACAATAGAAAAGTGGATGAAGGGAGGTGTCGGACAGTGTAAGATATGACAAAATAATAATAATTTATAAATTATCAAGGGTTCATGAGGGAGTGGGGAGCGGGAAAGGAGGGACAAAAATGAGGAAGTGATACAAAGGGCTCAAGTAGAAAGCAAATGTTTTGAGAAGGATGATGGCAACAAATGTACAAATGTGCTTGACACAATGGTTGTATGTATGGATTGTGATAAGAGTTGTATGAGGCCCCAATAAAATGATAAATTAAAAAATAGTTAAAGGAAACACTCTTTCTGAGAGAGAAGGGGAGATGATTCCCAACTTATCAGCAGTTCTCTTTGATCCTGGTATTGACCTTGGGACCCACAAAGGACTTTCTTTGTAGAGCTTTGTTCTCTGTCTCACCTCCAATGCGTTCAGAGGTCTGATTCCAGCTTTTCCGAGTTTCTCTGTCTCTGGCCAAGTCAGAACTAGAAATCCCTATTATTCTTCGCAGGCATCTGGAATCTCCTACCCTGAGCTGCGTCACCCTCATTTTAGGACTTTCCAGGGAATAGGAAGGAGATTGTCCCAGATCGCTAGTCCAGGCTGGTTCTGGGTTTTGCCTTCCCTCTCTCAAGCCCCAATTATCTTGTCCATGCTCAGGATGATCCCATAAAAAGTTCTTGAATTTTTTCACTCATTGCCTCAGATCCCCCAAAGGCACATATAACCCACCACCCCATCTCTGATGAAGACGCGGTCACACTGAGGTGTTGGGCCCGGGGCTTCTACCCTGCGGAGATCACCCTGACCTGGCAGCGAGACGGGGAGCACCAGGCCACGGAGCTGGTAGAGACCAGGCCTGCGGGGGACGGAACCTTTCAGAAGTGGGCGGCTGTGGTGGTGCCCTCTGGAGAGGAGCAGAGATACACGTGCCAAGTGCAGCACGAGGGGCTGCCTGAGCCCCTCACCCTGAGATGGGGTAAGAAGCGGGTGAGGGCTGAGCCACTGCTCAGGAAAACGGGTTCTTCTGTGTGCCGGTGTCTGTGTTCCTCACCTTTCTTCTCTTCCCAGAGTCCTCTGCTCAGTCTGCCAGCCCCGTCATGGGAGTCATTGTGGGCCTCGTTTTCCTTGTGCTTGTCAGAGCTGTGGTCACCGGTGGTGTGGTCGGGAGGAGGAAGCTCTCAGGTAAGCTAAGGGGTGGGTTTCAAGGCCCAGATGGGTGTTTGCCTGCCTTCTGTCTTGTTACTGTGAGGCGCCACCAGGAAACCCTTGCTTACCCTGACTTGGGGAGGCGTATGCTAACATCTGCTCTTTTTGTAAAGCACGTGTGAATGTGAAGGACAGATTTCTCACCTTGAGGATTCTGCTGATGGGGACCTGATTCCCACAGCCCTGCTGGGGACAGAGCTCTAGGAGGGCGACTGGTTCCAATCCCTGTACATCTGCTTTATTCTCGTTTCTTGATCCTGCCTGGTTCTGCCATCGCAGTCCAGGCTCTGGGACTAATTCTAGAACTTTATTGTCCTACCTGCTCCCTGGTCCCTCACAGGATGTTTCCTTCCCACAGGTGGAAAAGAAGGGACTTAGGCTCAGGCTATAGGTAAGTAAAGCAGAGGGTGATCCCGAAGACCTTTGGGCTAGTATAGACAGGTACATATGGGGAGAGCTCCCCGCCTTCAGAGGGCTCTGACCAGACCCTGCTTTGGTCTTCTCCAGGCAAGGACAGTGCCTCGGGCGGTAATGTCTCTCTCACTGCTTCTAAAGGAGACCCTAGGGATCCTGTCATGGGGAGGGCTGGGGCATGGGGCCATGACTGGGTTAAGGGGACAGTTTGCATGTACAATCTGGAACATGTGGCCGGCTGTTGAACGTGTCAACACTCACCAGCAGCTGACCCCAATTTTTTGTGGTTACCCTCTTCGTCTTTTTATTTTTTTTAATCACCCCCTTCTATAGTGTGAGACAGCAGACACAGAAGTTGTCCATCCTTCAAGAACCCCTGTCTTTCTGCATCCGGCATCTGAATATGTTTGCATCCCTTCCGCATCATGTGAAGACACTGAGAGACTAGCCCAAGACCGCTCTGCACTCTGACCTGTGTCCTTTCCCTCGTCGGCATTCCTGTTCCAGCAGAATGGGGGGGCTGGGAAACGAAGAGGAAAATCTGGAAATCGAAGCAAGACAAAACAAGAAAGCCTGGAGAACCTTTTCAGGACCCTTTGTTGTGTTGCGTTAGCTGAGCACGAGCGGGCCTGTGCCTGCTGGGCCTCAGGCTTTGACAGTTACTCCTTAGCTGGGTCATCGTCAAGGCTCTGTTCTCCTGGTCCCTCCAGAACCTTTGATCTCTGGGCTCGCCAGACCATGCATAACCCGGGCCTTATCCTGTCTTCAGGACCCGGGATAGTGAAGCCTTCCGAGGCCAGTCAGCCCTGGCCACCATTATTGTGGCCATTTTTGTGTATTGGTTTTTATAGAGAAGTTTATCTGTTCTTATTTTCATTCCCCTCTGGGTGCCCTTGATCTGACAGCAGCCATTACTGTTTTCCTGTCCCTGCCCAACAAGGGGCCCCTCTCACAGATTGCCACACAAGCCCAGCTCTTGCCCTCCTTTTAGGACCATTCTGGATAATTCTTTATTTCCCCTCAACATTATAGACAAAACCAAACAACAAACTCCCCCCCCACCTCTCTCTCTTAGTTTGCTCCCCTATGGTCAGGACAGACTGGCCACTCTTCCCCAGCCTATATCTTCAGTCTTGTCCTCTAGTACATTCTTCTAGGGAGGGGTCAATATAGCTCAGATTGGGGCCGGCCCACCGTCCTCTCTGTTAATGCGCTGCTCCATGCCGGCATGTTGCCCCCAAGGCTTGGAGCACCAGAATAAGGTCTGGTCTCTCCCTTTCCTGGGGAGACATAATCAATACCCTTCTCTGGGTAGATTAGTGCCGTCTCCCCACACCATCATCTTTTTCCCCCCTTCCTTTTTAGTTGGTTGTCATATGCATCCCTGGTTGGGTCTGACCCCTGCCAGAGTGCCTGGATCTTGACCCAGAAATTATGCATTAGGTAACTTGTGCTTTATGCCCATTGTGCCTTTTAAGCTTGTCTCAGTGGACTCATGCTGTACTTGCCCTTTTGTGCTTGGCTAACTTCGCTTAGCATAATTTCCTCCAGTTCTTCCCATGAGACCATATGCTTCATGCGTTCATCACTGATTTTTAAGGCTGTGTAATAAATACTCCATTGTGTATATATACCAGAACTTTTTAATCCATGTGTCAGTTGATGGAAATTTAGGTTGTTTCCAATTCTTTGCGATTGTGAACTGCTCTGCGACGAACATTGACCCACAGATGGCTGGTCATGGTCGGTTTCTTACTTCTTCTGGGTGTATGCCCAGTAGGGGGATTGCTGGGCCATATGGTAGCTCGGTTTCCATCTGTTTTAGGTATTGCCAAATCAATTTACGTAGTGGCTGCACAAACCTACAGGACCACCAGCAGTGGACAAGAGTTCAGATCACCACACCCCCTCCAATATTTGTTACTTTCTGATTTTTTGAATTGGGCTTTGAGGGTGTTAGGTGGTATCTCATTGTTGCTTTAATGTGCATTTCCTTTATGGCTAATGATCGGGAACATTTTCTCATATGTTTATTGGCCATTCGGGTTTCTGCCTTTGTGAAACTTCTATTTAGGTCTTTTGCCCACCTCCTCAATGGGTTATGTTTTTTTCTTATTGTAGTGTAGCAGTGTATTGTAGATTTTAGTAATAAGCCCTTTGTCTGATGTGTCATTGCTAAAGACGTTTCCCATTCTGTGGACACAATACTTTCTTGGTGAAGTCTTTTGATGTACACAGGTGTTTTATCTTTAGTATATCCCATTTAATTTGTGCTTCCTCTATGTGTCCTTCCCAATTTCCTGTAGCTTATGTATTCCCTGTGCTGATTCTTAGGCTTGTCTCAATTCCCTCATTGATGGCCAATAGTTTGGGGGTTTACCTTGAGATCTGTGATCCACGTTGAATTGATTCTTGTGCATGGAATGAGGTAAGGGTCTTGCTTCATTTTCTGCATAGATATCCATTTTTTCCAGCACCGCTTGTTGAAGAGAGAATCCACTTACCATTTGATGGGGGGGCCTTATCTAAGATCAGATGTCTGTATGCTAATGGTTTTCTGAGTTTTTTATTCTTTTCCATTGGTCTGTGTATCTGTCATTATACCAGTACCATGCTGTTTGGAACACTGTGGCTATATAGTAGGTGTTAAAGTCAGGTAAAGCAAGTCCTCTGACTGTCCTTCTTGAGGAGTTCTCTGCTACTTCTGGGCTTCTTCCCTCTCCATATGAAGTTGGTCGTCAGTTTTTCCAATTATTTGAAGAAAGATGGTGTTTCTTTTTTTTTTCTCCCTCACCTTCCCTCCACCCTCCCCGTTGGTGTTTCTATGGGGATAGTGTTAAACTTACATAGTGCCTTGGGTAGGATTGACATCTTTACTATATTGAGTCTTCCGATCCATGAGCACAGGATATTCTTCCATTTGTGGAGGTAGCTTTTTGGTTTCTTGTAACAGGTTCTATAGTTTTCCTTATACAAATCTTTTGTTTTGGGGGTTAGGTGTATCCCCACATATTTCAATTTGTGCTTGACTACTGTGATCTCTTCTTCCATGATGAAGCTTAAGTTATTGATTTGAGATGCTTATAATTGTATGTGTTTTTAACTTTTTATTATGGAAGATATCATACATAAAAATTAGTAGTAAAACGATCTTTGTCCACGGGAGGGTGGGAGAAAGGTGAGGGAGAAAGGGGGAACAGATTACAAGGATCTACATATAACCTCCTCGCTGGGGGACAGACAGTGAAGAAGTGGATGAAGGAAGACGTCGGAGGGTGTAAGATATGACAAAATAATAATTTCTAAATTATCAAGGGGTCATGGGGGAGGGGGAGCGAGGAAGGAGGGGGAAAATGAGCTGATACCAAAGGCTCAAGTAGAAAGCAAATGTTCTGAAAATGACGATAGAGACAAATGTACAAATGTGCTTGACACAATGGATGTATGTATGGATTGTGATAAGTGTTATACGAGCCCCCAATAAAATGATTAAATAATTTTAAAAGATCTTTGTCCAACTTTAACAAATATTCTTAGGAGAATCATAGCAGCCCGGAAGGAATACAGGTGAAACCTGGCTTGACTATAGCAGTGAAAAATCCCTCAAAATCAATTTTTTAAATGCCTTTCTTTTTCCTTAGGAGTGGTTATGGCTCAGAGCAGGGTGCTTAGACAGTTCCAGATGAAGTATCAAGAGGGATTACAGTGAACCACTAGAAAAATAAATGTTATGAATATATTTGCACGTGGCCTTTTTGGGGAAGTTCCTATCAGTTCTGTTTAGGACAGGATTTATTCTCTAAGTCTTTCCTTTAGTCATGAGACAAAACTTCAAGTAGAATTTAAAACATAAATCATGTTTGGTCCGAACTGTATGGTACATTATCATAATTAGCTCCCCAAAAAAGACCTTGTTGGTACCTCTCTCTGGGTATTGGAGACAACACACACACACACACACACTAGGGTAAGTAAAACAGTATTGCTACTAGGGTTCCAATTAATATGTGCGTTAATTGAGTCTAATCAAGTTATCTGAGAGGCCAAAAAAGTAGTCTTGATAAATCTTCTCGAAGGACACAGACCAATCACAGGGGCTTATTTATGAAGAGGCTTGTTTTGTTTTTAATTAAAAACTGGTGCAAGAGAGGCCACAAAAGTTGTGCCAAGGAACTTTCTTTCCCATCACAACACACCTGCTCATTCTTTAAGGGCCTCGTGGGCTGTCCTAGAGAGAGTCACTGGGAAACTTCCCATCCACCTTCCTCAGAATATTTAACAGAAACGTGATTCCAGTCCCTCACGGGTGTCCAAACTGCCATTCTGACGTGGTCTAAGCGAAAGAACACAGGTTTCTTTGGGAAAAGGTTGGAACAATGGCAGCCCTGCCTTCAGTAGTGACCAGACCTATATGAGGGATGTGTCAAGAAACAATAGCTTCACAATATATTTTTGTTTCATAATTTATAGACTAGTATCCGACATATGGGCTAATATCGGACTTATGGACTTGATCTGGACTGGGTTGGGATGTTTGGTTTACTTAAGATCATTTTATTACAACTCTTATTACAATCCATACATCTATGTGTTAGGCATATTTGTACATATGTTGCCATCATTCTTTTCTAGACAATTATTTTCTATTGAGCCCTTGGTATCAGCTCCTCTTTATTTCCACCTCCATCCCCCTGGGATGTTTTCTTAATATACTCTTTCTTTTACACCTGAGTGTCTATGAATTTGTTTCTCTAGTTAACCCAGACTAACACAGCAACTTACTGGACGAAGGTTAAAGTTTTGGCTTTAATTAAGCACATTCTCCAGTACAAAGCTGCCATGAAAAATATCGACAATTTAACAGTATCAATAGCGTTTCAGATACAAATTTATTTCCAACACAATTGGCAAACATAATTAATTACAAGTTAGAAGTAGTCTGTCCGAGTGCTTTGAAACATGACTATAGCAGTAATTTACAGTTGCTCAATTATAGTTAAAAAAATTAAGTCTGGGTGGGAGGAGGGAGCGGGGAGGGAGGGGAAAAATGAGGACCTAATGCTGGGGGTTTAAGTGGAGAGAAAATGTTTTGGGAATGATGAGGGCAGTGAATGTGCAAATGCGCTTTACACAATTGATGTGTGTATGGATTGTGATGAGTTGTATGAGCCCCTAATAAAATGATTTTAAAAAATAAAATAACCCCTTGCAGAGGGGTCTCGGGGAGGAGATGAGCCAGTCAGGGTGCGATGTAACAATGATGAGAAATACAATCTTCCTCTAGTTCCTAAAGGTTTCCTCCCCGCTCCCACTACCATGACTCGAATTCTATCTTGCAAGACTGGCTAGACCAGAGGAGGTACACTGGTACAGATAGGAACTGAAAATACAGGGAATCCAGGATGGATGAGCCCTATAGGACCAGTGGTGTGAGAGGCAAAACAGGGAGGGTAAAGGGAGAATGGGTAGGAAAGAGGGAACCGATTACATGGAACAGTGTGTGACCTCCTCCCTGGGGGACAGACAACCGAAAAGTGGATGAAGGGAGAAGTCGGACAGGGCAAGATATGACAAAATACCCATTTATAAACTATCAAGGGCCCATGCGGGAGGGGGGAGCGGGGAGGGAGGGGAAAAATGAGGACCTAATGTCGGGGGTTTAAATGGAGAGAAAATGTTTTGAGAAACGATAAACAAATGCGCTTTACACAATTGATGTGTGTATGGATTGGGATAACAGGTGTATGAGCCCCTAATAAAATGTTAAAAAAGAAAAAATAAATAAAATAAAGTCTGGAGTACAGCTGGGACTTCCTACTGTCATCCCAGCCCGTTACAATGCCTTGGTGTCAAGTGCCCTGCTCTAATATAGAGGGCACCATTCAAAGGCGATGTGCATAGTCCCAAGACCACGATCTCCCAAGGAACCAGAGGGACTTTGTGAGACATGAAAAAGCAACAGCATAAAATCTAACCTTTCCAAAGAATTGCCTCCCCACTGCCCCAGCCCTCCCCGGGGCTTTCCTAAGCAGTTTGCTACGAAAGCTCAAGATGAGGAGCCGGGAAAGGGCAGCACTGCTACAGACACCATCACACATTCAGCAGCCACCTTACATTTTGAGACTCCACCTCTGAAAAACAGAAATTCTTTGCATGTGGGAGGGGAAGCTGCATGTTAGAAACGACAGGGGTTCTGGGGGAGCATTACGAAGTCATGCTAACCTGATACATCACGTTCGCACACATTGATCCCCTGAGCCAAGCCCAGCACCACCCTTTAGCAGTGCAGGTGTGCTCCCTGGGGAGAGCCCTCAGTACCAGGGGGTGGCTTACTTGGGAAATAACAAGGGGCAAATCAATTGAATGAGGCAAGGGGAGGAGTGGCTGGACAGCAGGTCCTCTTCAGGCATGACCAGTGACCGTGTCATTCACACCTTTGGGGCACAGCCTACTGGGGCACTCAGAGCACCTGCTGGGGCCACAACCTGTGACCAGAGGTTCCTGGGAGCTGGGGGTGGGGGGGAATTCACAAGCTTGGGGCCCTGTCTCCACGTAGGATGGGCTTCTAAGCCAGACTGACCTAGCAGCCGGGTTCACACATTCAAGGAGGCCCCGCTGACTCCTGGCCAGATGCAGCCCGTGGCTCCTGTAGGGGGACCAGGATATAGTAATTCTAGCGTAGTGGTTCGCAACCTTCCTGATGCCACCACCCTTTAATATAGGCGCTCCTGTTGTGGTGATCCCCCAACCATAAAATTATTTGCATTGCTACTTCATAACTATAACTTTGCTACTGTTATGAATCATCATGTAAATAATCTGATATGTAGGATGTATTTTCATTGTGACAAGTTGAACATAAAGTATAGTGATTAATTTTAAAACAATATGTAATTATCCATTGTGAAATATTTATGTTTTCTCATGGTCTTAGGCAATCCCTGTGAAAGGGTCGTTCGACACCCCCCCCCAAAGGGGTCGCGACCCACAGGTTGAGAACCACTGTCCTAGCGGTAGGGACACCCAATCAACATGGCCTTCTGATCCTGTCCCTCTCAGGGTCACTAAGACACAGAGCTGTGAGAACTGTTGACAGTGAAGCCAAATAAATACGACGGGAGACCACCACGAGTACTCAAGTGGATGTTTGACGGAAAGACCACCACCAGCCCCCAAAACAAAACAAACTGAAGGGTCCTCTCTATTGTTTCTATAGGAATGTTTGGGGCTTTTGCTTTTTTTTTTTTTTTTAAATAAATCATTTTATTGGGGGTTCTTAGAGCTCTTATAATAATCATCAATTGTATCAACTGATACATATGTACACATAGCACATTTGTACATATATTGCTATCATGATTTTCAAAACTTTTATTTTTTTGAAAGCAGGAAGAGAAACAGAGCAAAACATCCTCTCCCCCACACACACACCCTGATCATTCATAAATTATAATTTTCATAGCTTACACTGTCCTCTATTTCCCTTCTTCGCCCACATTTCCCTTGGGGAGGGGGTTATATGTCTATCATTACAGTCGGTTCCCCCCTTCTCCCCCTACCCTCATGGTATTGCTACTCCCATTACTGTTCCTGAGGGGTTTTTCTCTCTCCATTGTTATATGCTTCACAACAAATAAAACATTTTACTTTTGTGCTAAACTTCAGAAGTGACATCTTCAAACAAGTTTCCCATTTAAAACACACACACACACACAATGAAAACACTGTGTGGATGCCGCAAGGCGGGTTCGGTCAGGCCCATTGTGGTCGCATGTGAACGCCCCGTCACCAGTGTCTCAGACACAGAGGCCTGACTCCAGCGACCTTGAGGTTCCACTGCTATGTTCACTGTATCTACGGGTAGGAACAGTGTTTTTAATGAGGAAGTAAACACGTGTGCAAAGTGTTGCTCTTCCACATATCAGGCCATGGTACAGAGGACAGTTAAAAGAAAGCAATTGCTCGGGGAGGAGACGGGCCGGACAGGGTGCGATGTAGCAAGGATGAAAAATGCAGCTTTCCTCTAGTTCCTAAATGCTTCCTCCCTCCCCACCCCACCCCCAGCCCCCGACTGTCATGGTCAGAATTCTGCCTTGCATGCAGGTCTGACTAGACCAGAAGATGTACACTGGTACAGATGGGAGCTGAAAACACAGGGAATCCAGGGCGGATGATCCCTTCAGGACCAGTGGTGTGAGTGGCGATGCGGGGGTGGAGGGAGAGTGGGTAGGAAAGAGGGCACCGATTACAAGGATCTACATGTGACCTCCTCCCTGGGGGACGGACAGCAGAGAGGTAGGTGAAGGGAGACGTCGGACAGGGCAAGATATGACAGGATAACAATTTGTGAATTGCTGAGGGCTCATGAGGGAGGAGGGAGGGAGGGGAAAAAATGAGGACCTGATGCCGGGGGCTTAGGTGGAGAGCAAATATTTTGAGAATGATGAGGGCAATGAATGTACAAATGTGCTTTACACAACTGATGTATGTATGGATTGTGATAAGAGTACCTAATGCCGGGGGCTTAGGTGGAGAGCAAATATTTTGAGAATGATGAGGGCAATGAATGTACAAATGTGCTTTACACAACTGATGCCTGTATGGATTGTGATAGGAGTCGTATGAGCCGCTGATAAAACGATTTTAAAAAAAAGAAAGAAAAAAAGCAACTATATTACCTGTGAGGGAGTACTATAACCAGGTTTGTACCCTTTAAATGAAAAGAAATTGGTTCAAAAAGAAAAGTATAATCCAAAAAAGTTACTAAAATAATCCAGAAAGCTTTTCCCATTGCCCTAATATGAGTCCGACTTCACACTGACTTGGATGGTCAGGAAAAGAAAGCTGACCTATGGAAAAGAAAGCCCTGGGCATTCTGCGTAGGTGTTTGGCACCCAAAATTCCACTGACCAGAATGCTAATCCTTGATATCACACAGAGTAATCTAAATTAATTCATTCATCTAAATTAATTCATTTATCTAAATTAGAGGCCGAGTCTTCTCTGGATGGTCATTCTACTTCAGCCAAACAGAAGGTTCCTTTGGTTGGAACGATTTGCATGGGAAGCATTGGATTGTTTTCGTTGACCAGGGAGGAAATGAGCTTCTGTTCTACTCGAAGCAGAGGCCAGGAGTCATGGTGAGAAATGTCGGTCTGGCTGCTTTGCATCGCCCCCGTATCTAGAACCGATTCCAGCTTCGTAACTCAGCTGTGAAGGAGCGCTCTCGGGCACCTGGCAGCGTGTCACAGGATAATCCAGACCAGGAAACCCTGAAATGGGTAAACGTGCAGATGTTATCTGGAGACGGGGGTGTATGTGTTAGGTAGCTAGCTTAGGGGCAGGGGAGTTGTCCCGCCCATGCCTGCAAAGGCCCTCAGAGGAAGTGGGAAAGAAATTTTGGCAGCCTTTCGACACCTATGGGAAGACCTCAAACTAAGCGTGCACAGACACAAGCCCCTAGGCCCAGGGGGAACCAAGACCTTGGACACACCTACCTTAGATACATCACAGGTGGGCCTAACTCAGCCAATGGGGTCAACCAATATCATTAACCACGCCTCTCCAGCCAGAGGTTTGAAATATCCTGGCTGTGGGAAGGCCTGGCTCTCTTTCCCTGCTCCAGGTCAGTGGCAGGTGGAGGGGGAGGGTCTCCCTCCCCTGCGCAGGTGCACACTCAGGGCCCTGATTCTCTTAGCCTCTAGGATTCTTGGGCTTTTCTCTTAGCCTCTAGGATTCTTGGGCTTCTGGCCTTCCAGGATCCCCACTCTCACTCCCGCACCCCACCCTGCCGCCCCAGGTCCACACATGTGGGTGCTCTTTTCCACATGGTTGCTCGTGGCCAGTTGTGAACCCCAGTGTGGCTTCCATGTGGTTTCACATGCTTTCCAGAAACTGTATGTACCCTTAGGGACTGTGAAACCTGAAACTTTTCCTGTCCCTCATAAAAACTCACTGGGATTACAAAATGTGCTTCCACGTGAAGTCTTTCAGCGTGCAAAGCAAAGAACTGAGGTATTACCCATGCAAGAAACCTAACGTTTTTTCTGGAGGGAAAACAGGCTTCCTTCCAGTTACCCGGAGGCACAGCTAAGAAATCCCAAATTAAAATACAGTCATCGTGGGAGCTGCTGCTGATTTGAAATTCATCAAATGGTAGCCAAAATACACATCCAGAATATTCCGGCAATTTGTGTAAACAGAAAGTGCTTGCAGGGTCTCAAGGGTCAAGAGCAATCTGCTACGTTTATTTATACATGATAGGCAAGATAAACAATCCCGAGGGGAAAGCAACGGACCAGTGGTTGGTGTGGGAGTGGGGGACCAGGGGAGGGGAAACAAGCAGGGAGCCAACAAATTCGGGGACCAGGGAACAAAAAGGGATCTAAAATTGATAGCGAAGACAGTGTTGAATGCCTGGTGGGGTTATAGTGGGTCAGGAGGAAAGTAAAAGGAAAGAACTCGGAGGCGAAAGTCATATAAAGAGGTATAAATACAAGTATGTCTGTAAATATATTACTATATAAGAATAGGGGTATTAATCTATGTACATATATTTATATGTTAAATTATTAAGGTAGCAGATGGACTTTGGGCCTCTACTTCCCTGAACACAAGACCACTTTGTTCTAAAAACCTGGCACTGTGTGATACTCACCTTCCCGACACAATCGCTGGAAACAAAATGGGTTCATAAGCAAATGTGGTGAAGAAAGTGGATGGTGCCTGGCTATTAGAAGATATAACATCTGGAGTCTTAAAGGCTTGAAGTTAAACAAACAGCCATCTAGCAGGGAAGCAAATAAGTCCACATGGAAGAAGCACACCAGTCTGTGTGATCACAAGTTGTTGACGGGATCAGGTATCAGAAGGTGAAAAACAGAAAATTATATCTATATGAAGGAGGAGCCAGAGGGGAGACCCAAAGCCCATCTGTAGACAATTGGACATTCCCTCACAGAAGGTCCACACAAAAGGGACAATTCAGCCAGGGTGATTGATATCATCAAGGATTTCAACCTGTTCTGGTCCACGACCAATGCTTATGGAGGCAGAAATCAAGTAATCAATCTATGGGCAAACCTGTGGGATACAAAAAGAACTTCCCCCAGCTTTGTCTCCCCCAAAGATATGCCAAACATTAGAGGCTGTTTGCCAGCACGTGGTGGGAGGTCAGATGCTTAGATATATCCTCCCTGACGGCATTCAGCCATCAGACCACTGTCTGGTCCCACCCCAGGTGGGGCTCACTCCCTGCAGTTAAGGACAAAGGATTACATCCCATGAAAGCTTAGGCTAAGTCAAGTCTCCAGGCCAAGGGCAATCAAGGTTAGGTCAGCATCATGAATCTAGAGTCCGCCCATCTTGTCACATGCACACCCTTAATCCCTCCCCTTCCTATTAAGTGTACACCCCTAGCTCATCCCCTTCCTGTTACGCTTATGCCTATTGTACATCCCCTTCCTGTGATGTGTATGCCTATTGTACAACCCCTTCCTGTGACGTATGTCTTTACCTGTAATTAGGGGGCATGCACGCCCCCAAAGATACATAAACCTGGATTAGAAATAAATCGCTCCTGTCTCCTGACCCCTCGTCTCTCCCATCTCCACGTGTACCTCCAAAAGGAGCTAAGGTGAGCAAGCTACATGTGTCTGACTCCTTTATTTCACTCTCTCTTCTTCTCTTTGATTTTACTATAACCTTTACTTACTATCACTGTACAATTGTGCCTGCCAGGCCTGTGGTGATTTATTAGGGGCTGGCTCCCCTGACACAGATCTGCTGCACAAGACCTCACTGAAGTGTTGAAGAGCAAGGAACTCACTTTGAGGACTGAAGTGCATCTGACCCCAGCCATAGCATTTCCCATTGCCTCATATGCATATGAAAGTTGGGCAATGATTAAGGAAGACCACTGAAGAATTGATGCACTTGAGCTTTGGTGTTGGCAAAAGAATACTGAAAGTATCATGCACTCCTAGAACAAACAAATATATCGTGGACGCAGTACATGCAGAATGCTCCTTAGAAGCAAGGTGGGTCAGACTCCTGTATCGTACTTCATCTCATGTACTTCGGACATGATATCAGAAAGAGATCAGTTCTGGAAAAGGGCACCAGGCTTGGTAAAACGGGCCAGCCAAAAAGAGGAAGAGCCTGACCAAGATTGACACCGTGACTGCAACAATTGGTTCACACATTGTAAGTTTAAGGATGGAGCAGCAGAACCAACTTGAAGCCATCTAACACAACACCATACGGTTGTCAAATGTTTTGAGTTTCATTGGTATGTAATTCACATCACACAATAGTTCAGTCTAAACTGAACGATGGACTAAGCTGAACATGATTGACCCAATGTCTGCCGTGACAGTGTTAGTGACAATTCAACGGGAGTCTTAACAGTCTGTACTCTGTATTATCTATATATTTAGGAACTCCAAGGGCAAGCACAGTAATTAATAAAAAAACAGAAGTCTTTTGAAGTCCCATTGCTACTCTTTCCCATTTTAAACCCCACTGACGTCTCCTGCATGGGCATAACTGTTGGGTAGGGTTGTGTAGGGCTGGGAAAATGTTCGTTAACTCATGCCCAGAGGGTCAAGCTATGGAAACAAAGGCATGGCACGCTGCACATGCTCAGAGGTTCAGGTTTCCTGCTGGGTCGGCATGGGAGGGCGCTGCACCTGGATTGGTCCACCTAGGCCAGGTGAATTCAATTCAGCCAATAGGGTCAACCAGGAGTCGTCCAACACGCCTCCCCGTGGAATCCTTGAAAAGGCAGGAGCCCGGAGTCCAGCGGGACACTTTGTATGACTCTGGGAGCAGCTTCCAGGCAGGCTGCATGTTCGGGAGGAGTCCTATGGGTGCCTGCATAAACCTGAAACTCCTTCTAATGCTCATAAAACTCACTTGGATCACAAACCAGGCTTTGGTGTGAATTCTTTCTCGCGAGGAGCCAAGGACCAAGGTATACCTATCCACAGAGAGATCTAACATAACCATGTACTAGACTAGAGAAATAATCCCCAAACTGTTCCATCTTCAAAATTAAGGGTACAAAAGGTTATTAAGTAGCCAGAGCACAAATTGATAGCTGTTATCACAACTAGAACAGAGGCATGTGGGAATGGTGCCATGTGAATCGTATTAATCAAGGGGTGGAGACGGGGAGAATCTGCCCTAGAGGTTGGCAATGTACAGAAAAGGCTGTTAACCCTATACTACTCGGCCAATGAGGCACCTGGGGAGACTCAAGAAAGAAGTGGGAAATATGTAACATTTCCAAGATACCTGTCTCGCGGGCAATCCCATTTTATCTCCTGAGGCTTAGGCACCTGAGTGTTACAATTGACCAATATAGCCGGCCTCTTGCTAAAATGGGTACAGATTGGATTTCTTGAGTGTTCATCAGTAAAAAAAACTCACGATTACCCATCTGTAACCTGGTATGGGAGAAGGCAGTCCATCCAGTTCTCCCTCTGGAGACCCATAGGGGAATAGTCCAACTCAGGGGGTTATACCTTGGTAACCTGCCAGTTACCAAAAAGATCTGAGATGGCATCGAGGTGTCAACAGCCCTCTCACACTAGGGCTTAAATTCTGGGTACTGGGTTTGCATTAGGCTACGCTTTACAGTGAAAGCCTTAAATCCATTTTTAAGTATCCCCCTAGATTCAGCCTCCATTGAATTCTTTCTGACCAGAAATGTGCAGTTTTGCCTTCAGGCAGTGTGTGTTTGAAAGTGAATCACAACCACTCCTCGTCTAGCCAGTTCAGGGAGGGACAGCCTAGCCCTTAGGGATTTGCCAGGGTGTGCCTCTGCTGGAACATGGGGTACTAGGCTTCACATGATCATGGGTTGTAGTATAAGGTTTGGGGGGGCCGCCCCGCCAACTACCCACGGGTTCAGTAAGCACAATTGTACGGTTGAGATATATATATATATTTTATATTAACGTCATCGAGAGCACGAGCGACAGAAGAGATGTTACATTAATACAGTCAGACACATTTTATGGTAGCATGCTCACCTCAGCCCAGCTTGGTGGTCCACGTGGAGAGAGGGGGAAGGGAAGGAGCACAAGGGGAAAGGGAACAAGGGAGAGAGGACAAGAGAGGAGAGGGGGAAGAGAGGCGAGCGGGACCAGCAAGAGGCTGGCTAGAGAGAGGCTCTATTGCTAGCCCAGGCCTATATACCTTTTGGGGGCGTGCAAGCCCACTAATTACAGGTAAAGTCATACGTCACAGGAAGGGGTTGCACTATACAGCAATGAGAGGGGGTGGTCAGGGACATACACGCAATAGGAAGAGGAGGGAATGGGGGTATACAGGCGGATCCTAGATTTAGGATGGCAGCGTAACTTTGGATGTCACAGAGCCAGCTTGACCTGTTCCTGGCTCAACTGATAGAGACCATTATCAGTAGGGTGTGAACTCCTACAGGAACCTGTCCATTGTCCTTGAACAGCAGGGAGCGGACCCACCCCTGTGGTGGGGCAAGACAGCAGTCTGACCTCCCCCCACAATGGGTCATATCCTGACTGCCTTAGTCAGAGAACCAATCTTGTGAGCTTTACTATCTAGGACAGTATCTACAAGACCCACCCCGCACCCACACCCAAAGAAATGGAAAAAGAGTGCTGGGCAGAGCTTTCTTAGTAGTACGCCTTTTTCCCAGTAGGTCAACAACTAGCAACTCACTCTGAGTTAGTGCAGCCAGTGGTGTCGCCTGGGAAGGTTCTCTGGTCACAGTGAATGTTTTTTTTTAATTTGTTTGTTGTTGTTTTTTTTCTTTTTTAACATTTTATTAGGGTCTCATACAACTGTTATCCCAATCCATACACACATCAATTGTGTAAAGCGCATGTGTATATCGTTTCTCAAAACATTTTCTCTCCATTTAAACCCCCGACATTAGGTCCTCATTTTTCCCCTCCCTCCCCGCTCCCCCCTCCC
>NW_022104553.1:9175131-9176972 GCF_000313985.2 Echinops telfairi
ATGAAACATACAACTTTCCTCTAGTTCCTAAATGTTTCCTCCCCACCCACTATCATGATCCCAATTCTACCTTACAAATCTGGCTAGACCAGAGGATGTACACTGGTACAGATAGGAACTGCAAGCACAGGGAATCCAGGGTGGATGATCCCTTCAGGACCAGTGGTGTGAGTGGCGATACGAGGAGGGTAGAGGGAGGGTGGGTGGAAAGGGGGAACTGATTAGTGACCTCCTCCCTGGGGGATGGACAACAGAAAATGTCCCCCCCCCCCCCACTATCATGATCCCAATTCTACCTTACAAATATGGCTAGACCAGAGGATGTACACTGGTACAGATAGGAACTGCAAGCACAGGGAATCCAGGGTGGATGATCCCTTCAGGACCAGTGGTGTGCGTGGTGATACTGGGAGGGTAGAAGGAGGGTATGTTGGAAAGGGGGAATTGATTACAAGGATCTACATATAACCTCCTCCTTGGGGGACGGACAACAGAAACGTGGGAGAAGGGAGACGTCAGACAGTGCAAGATATGACAAAATAATTTATAAATGATCAAGGGTTCATGAGGGAGGGGGAGCAGGGAGGGAAGGGGAAAAATGAGAAGCTGATGCCAGGGGCTTAAAGGAGAGCAAATGTTTTGAGAATGATGAGGTCAATGAAGGTACAAATGTGCTTTACACAATTCATGTATGTATGGATTGTGATGAGTTACATGAGTCCCCAATGAAATGATTAAAAAAAGAATTGCAGATTTGACAAATGTATTACGTGTAGTGGAGAGTACTTAGCAGGTCATAGGTAGTTTTATAAAAAAAAAATTAAATATATAACTTTGAAAAAACTTCCGATTTTGGGGGGAGACCTCCCCTAGTAAACCATAGTCTCATTCCTACTTTTGAAGTCCCATCTGTAACTGGGATATGTTGATTTTTGTGAGTTTTCCTGGTACTCCAGGTCCTATTTTAGTGGCCCTTGTTTCAGTAAGTCCTTCGATGTCATCATGGCCTTGTGCTGATGGTCTCCCTCATTGGGATGCTGTGTCTTTGTCTTTGTCCTAATAGTTAATCAATGTGTCATAAGCTATATTTGAATTTAGGGTTATCTATATTTGAATTTAGGGTATCTTCTCCCCTAGAGCAGGAGCCCTGGTGGTGTAGTTGTTATGAGTTGGGCTGCAATCCACAAGGTCAGCAGTTCAAAACCACCAGTCACTCTGCGTGAGAAAGAAGGGGCTTTCTCCTCCTGTGAACAGTTACAGTCTCGGAAACTCACAGGGGCAGTTCTACCCTGCCCTGTAAGCTCCCTATGAGCAGGCACTGACTTGACGGCAGTGAGTTTTTTATTTCCTCCAGCAGAAAGGAGCCCTGGTAGCAGAGTGGTTACCCATTGGGCTGTTAACTGCAAGGTCAGCAGTTTGAACCCACCAGCCTCTCCTTGGGAGAAAGAAGAGGCTTTCTGGAACTCCCATTAAGAGTTACCCACAGGGCAACTCTACCCTGTCCTATAGGGTTGCTATGGGTTGGGATCGACTTGATGGCGGTGAGAACCTCATTTGGAGCCAAGACTCAGAAGTTTGAGGAACTGCACTTTTCCCCCATCTATTTATTTATGAAGCTGGATCTTTGGCTGTCACCACTAGCTCTGCTATTGGGATGCATAGGAAAGACCAGCATTAAAAAACAGCCAGTTCTTATCATGCATCAAAGAACAAAAAATCGTATCATTGTAAATGTGGGTGAGTGCAGAGTGGAGACTCAAAGCCCACCGGTAGGCAACTGGACATCCCCTTACTGAAGGGCCATGGGGAGGAGACGAGCCCGTCAGGGTGCAGGGTAGCAA
>NW_022104553.1:9177566-9179919 GCF_000313985.2 Echinops telfairi
TTGTATGAGCCCTCAATAAAATGTTTTTTTTTAAAAAACAAACAAACAGCCAGTTCTGTCAGCTTCTTGAATTGAGATGGGGCAAGAGGCTAGTCTGGGAAGGTTTCCTGGGTGCCTGACTCAGAAGATCAGGTACCAGGAGAAAACTGGAGAATTGGAGGACAGGGAAAGGGATCGCCTTCTTGACTGCCTGCCAGAAAAAGACACTTTATTCTCTAGGCAGAATCGTCTTGATGAGCTCAGAAAACAAGAAATGAAATGGAATGCAAACTGTCTTCCCCCAGAGGAGCCACGAGAACGCCCTCCATCCCACAAGAGAGCACTACTTTGCACTTGCAGAAACCCTAAGCCTCTCCCAACCTGCTCCGCAGGTCTATTTCCTCAACCTGCTCCGCAGGTCTATTTCCTCAACCTGCTCCGCAGGTCTATTTCCTCAACCTCCTCCGCAGGTCTATTTCCTCAACCTCCTCCGCAGGTCTATTTCCTCAACCTGCTTGAGTGAGGTCTAGGATGGGTGGGAAGGAATCAAATCATCTTCCTTTTACAAGGAGTCAAAAGTTAGGTCAGCTCGTGTGCCACTTTAACGAGTGGAGAAAATACATTTATGGAAATACAGTGACAGCTGACCCAATCACTCTGTCAATCAGACCACTCAGGCTAGTTTGTACTAGTAGGGTTTGTTTCTATTTTTATTTTTATTTATTTTTTTTAATACAGATTTTTCAGTGAGGGGATTTTTCAACCCCATTGGTTCTACCTTGTATTTTCCATTTTAATTTCTCCATAATTTAAACCAAGTGTCTCCACTAGGCCTAGATATTTCTCAATTTTGTGCTGATCGACGTGTTTATAAGAACTGGCGAGGTAATTTATTGGAATGAACTAAGTGACTTCCTGCCTTTTCCTTTTTTGACATGAATTTTACTAGTTCACAGAAAAAGAATGATGTTGAAAAGTTACCGTGGTTAAGTTGAAAATGCCACTAAAATGATTATGATTTAGAAGTAACTTTCTCCTGCCGCTTTAATCTGATAAATGCTTACTATAGACATAAATATAGATGACGTTTTCTGACACGGCATCCTGGTTTTGGGTATCTGTTACTTTGGCACTATTCTTGTTGGTCTTTTTTTTTTTGCCAGTGTACTTTACCTCAGTCCTATTTGAAAGACAAATCTTAATTTTAAAAAGTCTAGAAACAAGAAGTAAACTGAATGATTTGTTTTATAATTTATCATCCATGTCCAGTTTGGTTAGCCTGTTATGCAATATAAGTGACTTATCAGGTTTTTATTCTTGTGCCCTTTTTATCATTAAAAATAACACACACACACACACACAAAGTTAGGTCAGAAGTACAATCGTTGAACACACCTTTGACAGAGACAAGACTAATGGTTTACTCTTAGGAATCCCCTGGAAGAGGTGACCTGCAGGATCTGCCAGATTACATGAAGGACGCTGTGTGCATCTCCTGTGGCCTGTTTCCACCAGGCCTACATCACTGCCTGCTGCGCTGCTTCCGAAATAGCGGTCCTTTCCGTTCTACAGCGAGCCACCTTCAGAATAAGCAATCAAGCCCAGTTGAATTTTGGGCAGACTGGTCTTCAGTCTTGTAACAATTGTAATCAAAAGTGAAATCCACAACAGGAAGTTTGGCTTTGTTAGAGACCCAGGGAAAAGGCCTTTAGCAGGGCAGCAATTCCTGTGTATGATTTACAGAAGATTTCGTAAAGAGTACAAGCACCACGCAGTGCTGCTGTAGGACTAAGAGGGTAATCTTTTTGCGGTCTTGTCTAAACTAGGGCTTATCCTCTGGATAGCTTACTTGGCAGTCAGGTTTAGCTTACTTTGGCTTCAGCGCTATGACAACAACGATGATAATGTACGCTAAAGAGCTTCTCTTTCAGGCCTGCATTATATTGCTGACAATAAGTTATATGCAGAGGCCTTCACTTCCGTAATTCTCTGGCACCAGACACTGTCATAATGCCACCGCCTGCAGGAGACAGAAAAGCTCAGTGATACTATAGCGTTATGCACATCACTCAACACAAAGTTGGAATTGGTATCCCTGGTTAGTCACATTTTTGTTTAAAGTGGCTTATACTGTCGGAGCAAATAAAAACGCGATGCTATTTCTAGAAAAGTTGTTTACTAATGAGCAGTGTTTTTGCCTAAGAATGACAAAATCCAACTCGTTTGTCCAAATAGGGATTGAGTTAATTAACTGTGCCAGGCTGGCCGATAATCACATGTGGGGCTAATTGAAAGGCAGAGGGATAAATGGGTGGTGAAGCCTCGCCTTTCTAGTTCTCGGGTCTCTTGTTTTGTGATGGTTGCATCGGGTGCA
>NW_022104553.1:9180157-9182724 GCF_000313985.2 Echinops telfairi
TGTTGGGTTAATGGGTTAATGTTGGACTTGTGGGCTTGGGCAGCATTGGGTTGGGATGTTTTCGTGATGCACACTTTCTTTACATAAAACTCTCTTACACATTGAGTTGCTGTGGATTTGTTTCTCTAAAGTACCTAGACTAACACAGGGATTTATTGTCCTACTTAACAAACTAAAGGAAAAGTAGAACGCAAGTGAATTTCAGCTGTAATTAGAACAGGAACGTGAATGCAACCAAGATGCCTCCCTCTATGCCCCTTTCTGCACATCGGCACCATTTGTGCAGACCCATTTCCTGCACAAGTTACAATTATTGGTAGGTTCATCATGCCTTTCATCCGTGCAAACAAGAAAGATGAAGGATCGTTCTATCTAATCCCAAAGTATAAAACCTCAGGAAAGAACTTTGAATCAAAAACCTGAATGCTGTCATCTCTGGTGCTCTACAGCGCTGAGGACTGAGTAAGGTAAACCCAGCTAATGCAGGTTGAGACGTGATCTCAGAACGTGACCTCAGAATTAAATATCCTAGTCCACCAGTGTATCAAGCTAGGTTAGATTATACTGGAATAACAAGCAACTCCCAAATCTCTGTAGCTTAAAATAAAAGCGTTCTTTCTCATGTGCCTAGTCTATCACAGGTTGATCATGGGGACTCTGCTCACTGTAACTACTTGGAAACTCAGGCTCACAGGACCGTCACAATTCTGAACACGGTATTGTGCATTATCTTATGCACTGAAACAGAGAAGCCATGCAATTTGTTTAAAGTCACACTGTTAGAACTCAAACCCGATTGAGTTAGAATTCTAGCTGAGTTAGAATTCAAACCCAATTGCCTTGATTTGAAAGATCATGCTCATTGCTGCATTATATCCTAGTTTTCAAAGTGATCTAACAATAACAAAAATCAACCGACTTTATAGTTCTCTTGAGCTGGGAGTTGTTCTTAATGGATTCACCTAATGGCAGGGTCAATGGGAGGTGTGATGCTCTAACCCCCTTCTTTTTTTTTCTTTCCTTTAAGTCAGCTCTTCTTCCAGTGATCTGACCTCCATCTATTCCTTCAAAGCCATGTCACACAGATGAAGCCTGTCTGACAGCTGAAGAAAGTGCTTATCTCTTGCAGTATAAGCTGAGACGTGGTTTCCTTCCTACTCTTAAGACAGGAAAGCTCTGTAGCACCTTCCTCTCCCCCACGTGGTAGTGGGTTTTTTGGTTCTGTTTTTGATATCTGAATTCTCCACAGGTGTAGAAGAGAACAACTTTTTTGCAAATGATTCTACAAGTCTACTGATAAAAGAACTCATACATAGTTCTTGAGCAGAAAGGGATCTTACGTTCTGTAGATTTTTATCATATTTTTTGGGTAATATCTGGCAACTCCCTGTTGATGTAACTTTTAAAATTATCTTTAGCAAAATTGTACTTACTGTATATACTCAAGTATATGCAGTAAATGTGATATCAATGATAGTGTCTGATAATTTTGCATTCTGTTGGGGACCAATATGGATCTCTTCCAAAATGTTGGCCAGGTAGCGGTCTCCCAAATTCTTTGGCATACATAAAAGAGTGCTTCTGGTGCTTCATTAGCTTGTTGAAATATCTTGATTGTTATTCCATCAATTCCTGGAGCCCTGTTTTGGCTAATGCCTTCAGTCCAGCTTGAACTTCTTCCTCCTTCAGTATCACTGGTTCTTGATGATATGCTACTTTTTGAAATGGTGGTATGTTGACCATTTTCTTGTGGTCTTACTTCCATTGTCTTTTGATGCTTCTTACATCATTCAGTATTTTGCCCATACAATCCTTCCATCTGAAGCTTGGAATTCTAGCTTGATTCAGAGGCATACAAGGCATGAGGGATATCATTGCTGGAATTTCAGAACACTTCATTGTGCTCCTACAGAATTTGTATATGGACCAGGAGGCAATCGTTCATGAGTGAGGGGGGAGCAGGAAAATGAGGGGCTGATGCCAGGGGCTTAAGTGGAGAGCAAATGGTTTGAGAACTATGAGAGCAATGAATGTACAAATGTGCTTTACACAACTGATGTATGTATGGATTGTGATAAGAGTTGTATGAGCCTCTAATAAAATGACTAAAAAAAAATTTTTTTTAATCACTTTATTGGGGGCTCTTACAGCTCTTGTAAGAATCCATACATCCAGGCCTTGAACTAACTACAAGCTTTTCTTTCTTGTTGTGTTTTGTTTTGTTGTCAGTGGTTTGTTGTTGTTTGGTTGAATATTGTTGCTTGGTTTTGCTCTGTCTTGTTTTTGTGCCTGTTATTATCTCCGCAGGTCTGTCTAAATAAGATAGGCAGGATGAACAATCTAGAGGAGAAAACAATGGGACCGACAGTTCCGGAGGGGCATGGGGAAGTGGGGGGAAAGGTAGTGGTTTTAACAAACTCAGGGACAAGGGATACAAATCGGTGTTGAGGAGGGTGTAGGAAGCCTGGTAGGGCATGATCAAGGGTAATGTAACCAAGAGGAATTACTGAAACCCTGGTGGGGACTGAGCATGATAGTGGGACAAGAGGAAAGTAAAAGGAAATAGA
>NW_022104553.1:9183740-9192198 GCF_000313985.2 Echinops telfairi
AAAGGGGGAACTGATTACAAGGATCTACATGTGACCTCCTCCCTGGGGGACGGGCAACAGAGAAGTGGGTGAAGGGAGACGTCAGACAGTGCAAGATACGACAAAATAATAATTTGTAAATTATCAAGGGTTCACGAGGGAGGGGGGGAGCAGGAAGGGAGGGGAAATAAGAGGAGCTGAAGCCAGGGGCTTACGTGGAGAGCAAATGTTTTGAGAGTAATGAAGGCAATGAATGTGCAAATGTGCTTTATATGGTTGATGTATGTATGGATTGTGAGATAGTTTATTGTGCCAGCCTGGCCGATAAACATAAGTGGGATTAACTGAAGAACTGAGAGATAGATGGCTCGGTGAGCCTCGCCTTTCTTGTCTCTCGCTCTTTGCTCATCAGACCAGTGTGCAGCTGCCTTGCTTGTTCTGTGCCTCAATTTACAGGCTATACTACCTGTAGGACGCCTAGTCTGTGAACTGTGTCACTACTATAAGTTGAGGTCCCTTTCAGAAATCTCTGGAGCTGGGGACTGGAGGTTGGTGACCTGCCTTGTGATTGGCTGCTGTGCTGAGATAGCCTAACTCTCTATCTATATAGAGGAAGACCTGGCAGCAGACTAGACTTTAAGGACTGCTAGTGTCTCAAAACTCTCTCACGGGAGTGAGCTGCACTGAGCCATTTGTACTGCTTTATAATTTAACTGTTCATTTCTTGTGTTATATATCTAGTTATCTTTATAAATAAAAGAATCCATACATCATAAGAATTGTATGAGCCCCCTAACAATCATATTTGTACATGTTTCCATCATCATTTTCAAAACATTTTCTTTCTACTTGAGTCCTTGGTATCAGTTTTTTCCCTTCCTTCCAACCACTGTGACCCCTTGATAAATTATAGTTTATCTTATACCATCTGCTGTCTCTCTTCACCCACAATTCTGTTGTTCATCCCCATGGAGAGGGTGGTGGTAGTTATACATCATTGTGATCAGTTCTCCCTTCCTCCCCCCACCTTCCCTCTACCCTCATGGTGTCACTATTCCCACTATTGTCCTGAATTCCATGCATTGTGAGCTCTATCTGTACCAGTGTACATGCTCCAGTCTAGCCGGATTTGTAAGGTAGAACTAGTTTCATGATAATGGGCAGGAGGAAGCATTAAAGAACTAGAGGAATGTTGGGTGTTTCACTGGTGGTATACTGCACCTTGGCTGGCTCGTCCCTTCCTGTGATCCTTTTGTGAGGGAATGTCCAATTGCCTACAAATGGGCTTTGGGTCTCCACTCCAACCCCAATTTACATCAATAAGATTGTTTGTTTGGGGGTCTTCTGATGCCTGATCCTGTTGACACCTCATGATCACACAGGCTGGTGTGCTTCTTCCATGTGGGCTTTGTTGTTTCCCTGCTAGATAGCTATTTTAACTTCAAGCTTTTAAGACCTCAGACACTTTATCTTCTAATAGCCGGACACCATCAGCTTTCTTCACCACATTTGCTTATGCACCCAATTTGACTTGAGTGATGTGTCGGGAACGTGAGCACAAGATGGGCCTAATGAGGATGCTGGATGTATGTGTATATACATAAATACGAAAAGGGCAAATCCATAAAGAAATGCACAGAAAAAGTCAAGTAACAAACAGTTAATACCTCAAAAACAGTAATTGAGTCAATTCCAACTCATCGTGACCCTATAGGACCCTTGTGAGTTTCCAAAACTCTTTATGAGAGCAGAAAGTTTCGTCTTTCTCCCTCAGAGTAGCGGGTGGTTTCGATCTGCTAACCTTACAGTTCACTACAAGAGGAGAAAATGCCATTCAAGTAACATTGCTCTTTATACCTACCCTCGGGTGGGAAAAACTAAACCCAGAAAGATCTATCACTGCTGGGGATGTAGGAAAGGGGTGAAGTCACTGGTGCAGTGCAGGTATGTGTCAATCAACGTCCACAATACATTCTGAAATTGTACATCACATGATTTAGACATTATAGGAACACCTGTGGCCAGGGGTACAGAGTTCCCAGCCACACACTTTTGCCACCTTTTTTGCTAAGCAAACTGCAGGGAAGGCCAGTTCACCCATGAGTACCTTCCCAGAGAAAGGCTGGTGCAGGTGAAGGGGCGGAGAGGCTAGAGACAAGGCTGAGGCTCCTAGGTACATACCCTTCCACTGGCGCTTTATGGGACCACACCTGGCAAAAATATTAGAACTGCTGAGTCGTGGGAGCAGAGGGGACCAAGACTGGGAATCTCGGTTGAGTCTCAAATGCCACAAACTAGGCCCCCCTGGGCTGTGTGCAGTGGCTGGGCAGAACTGGGCTTCCTAGCTCAAGACAAAGGTTTGGCAGTCTGGCACTCGAAGCATCATCTGGGCGCAGATATGCAGGCAAATGCATCTTAAGACCTGCACTCTGAGAAAGCAATCTGCAACATCCCTAATAATCCTTCAATTTAGGAACATCCCACAAAAATAAATCTGCCAGTACATTAAGATTTCTTTCAGTGAATCTTTATTGCAAGTTTACACAGCAGCAAAAATGAAAACTTAAAAGTTCAAAAAACTTCAGAAGAGATCATGAGAAATCAAGACCAGCTCAAGATCAATCAGCTCCTAAGAGGTAAAGGTCAGATATTCCTCCACTCTCCAACCTTTTTTTTAAAACCAATTCTAACACAAGCCCTCACACGCAGCCCTCTCTTCTCTCCTGGGTTTGATAGTCTGCTGCAATGGTCACACAGCCTTCACAGAGAGTAAGAAATAACAAGATACAACTCAGGATGAAGAGCAACACCCAGCATCAGGTTCAGACAGCCAGGAAACCTCCCCTGAGAGAGCATTTCCCACCCTTCTGCAGTGCAGACACATTCTCTCAGCTGCTCTTAGCCAGCAAGAAAGTGGGCCCTTTTCTTTTCCATGCATGCCCGTTGTTGCTCTCAGGGCACGCTCCCCTTGCCGCTGGTCATTCCACTGCCAACTGATCCAGCTCATGGCCAATACAGCTACTTTTGTTCAGCTCTCTGAGCTGCTTTCCAAGCAGTAGGTTTCTGCTGTCACTACTGACTCTGTTGCTGGGCCTGTCAGTCGGCTCACGGCCTCCGGTGTTGGACCATGCCCTGTACTTCGGCTCTTTCAGGAGGCTCCTCACCTCTCTCATCTCTTGCCTTTTCTCCTTTGGCTGTTCTTTCTGCCCGCAAACCTCTGTGGAGTTGGCTGCATTCTCTTGAAATCCCTGCAAAAGGCATAAAATAAACCAATTATTGAGTCAGATACAGAGGATCATACTCTGAGATAAAAACCAGGGCAAAGGACATTGGAGGGGAAATCACTCCAGTTATTTTTGCAAACAAACACATGAAACAACTCTTCTCACCATATAAAGCATAAAACAGAAACGAATACACTATTGGTAAAACTGTAAGTATTAAAAGTAGCAGCACTGGCTCCCTTGTAGAGAAACAGATAGGTATACCATAAAGAACAACAAACCCAGAAACTAGAACAATGTATGAAAATTTAAAATTACTTGACAAAGCAACCTACCACCTTCATCTGTTCACTGCACTATTTGTCCTACAAACTTAACGGGATAACCATCTAAAGGCTTATATGCAAGAATGCCTGCCCGCAGTCCTTCCTATAAGATGACATAAAAGGACCTAAATATCCACTCGTAACAAAAGGAGAGAGTAAGTTATATGTCTACAAAATAAAACAATGAACATAAAAAAAAACACACAAAAAACCCAGGGGCTATTTGCCGCATCTACTATGAGAATGAAAACCATTCACAGCAACCAGACTGTCCATATTCCAGAGAATGTTGACATTTCCCCGAAGGGGCACAAGGTCATGGTGAAGGGCTCGAGAGGAACCCTGCGGAGGGACTTCAATCACATCAACATAGAGCTCAGTCTCCTTGGAAAGAAGAGGCGGCTTAGGGTTGAGAAATGGTGGGGAAATAGAAAGGAGCTGGCTTCCGTCTGCACTATCCGTAGTCACGTACAGAACATGGTCAAGGGTGTGACACCGGGCTTCCGATAAGAGATGAGGTCTGTGTGTGCCCACTTCCCATCAACGTGGTTACTCAGAAGGGGCCTCTTGCTGTTGAAATCGTTAACTTCTTGGGTGAAAAATACATCCAGAGGGTTCACATGAGGACAGGTGTTGCTTGTTCCGTTTCTCAAGCCCAGGAAGATGAGTTAGTTCCTGAAGGGAATTCAGCTGCTTTAATCCAGCAAGCCACAACAGTTAAAAACAAGGATATCTGAAGTCTTTGGATGTATCTGTTTCTGAAAAAGGAACAGTTCAGCAGGCTGATGAGTAAGAGCTAAGAGGTGTCCAGTCACAGTCTAGATGATTTCCTTTAGACTTGTCTGCGATGCTTTGATCCAATCCAATAAATTTATGTCATGAAACACACACAGAAAATTAGGTCGCTCTGTATTACTGAAGTCAGGATATACCGATGTGAAGTTAGTTCTTGCTCTGTAGTTGAAAAATTTTGTAATAAAAAAGATGGACAAAAAATGTAAATGCTTTGCCTTTTCTGAGTGAGAATCTCAGAAGTTTGAAGAGTTGACCCCTATCTCTCAAACCACATCTGCCCTCCATCAGTTTTCTGGCCTGCACTGTTGATAGACATTTCCTCTCCTAGATTCAGTGGTACCTCAAGATTTCATTTCTGATCTTTCCTGGAGTAAGTATTAAATGTTTTGTTTTTAAAAAACTTTTTTCAATGATCCATTTTTCTATTATAAGGACTCATTTCTTGTTATTTTTTTATTCATTTCTTAATTATTCTCAAGATGGAAATTTCTTGGTATAACTCAACATAAAGATTCAATGTTATTTCACCTCTGATGAACTATAGTCCATTTTTATTTTACACAAGTATACCCTGGTTTGAAGAATGCACTTGTATCTACATCTCAGCTGAATACATTCCTGAGGTCATGACATGTCAATGTTCCAATCTCAAGAGTTATTCACGTTACTATTTTTGAAACTTAAATTCTGTTGTGCTGTTGAGAAGACATGCATGAAAACATACACTACTCCAACCAGTTCTACCTGTACAATTCAGTGACACTGATGATATTCTTTAAGTTATACACCCAGTCTCACACTCCTTTTCTGGGGTTCCCCCCCCCTTACCTTCCTATCGAATCTTTCAAGTTGCTGATGTCAGTGTGATCCGAGGTATTCCTTTTAAAAGTACAGTGTTCAAGGCAGGCATTTTTCCCTAGTTAAGCTTAATTACTGTTCAGTTTTAAGATGACTTCAGGGGAAATTTTTGGGCTGATATTGGACGATTACCTGAGGGCAATAGTTTCAGGGGTTCATCCACCCTCCCTGGCTCCAGAAAGTCGAGAGTCCATGAGGATTTGCAGTTGTTCTGCATGCCCCACTTTTGATGAGGACTCTTCTACGGAATCTTTGATCCAAAGGTTCAGGAATGGTAGGCGGGCATCCTCTCATTCTCCTGACCTCATGGCGAAGGATGCAGTTGCTCACGGAGGCGAGCAGCCACATATCCCAAACCTGTGTTGTTCTGAGTGGATAAGGACCAATTGTTGTGCCTGGATGGTGGTTTGCAAGCTCTTAAAAGTCCAGGAACTATGCGATGAACAGCAACACGAAGCACGGTACAGTATTCAGCCAATTATCTGGGGTGCTCCATAAAACAATGACCTTAGATCTCCAAACGAAAGAATAAAATCCCATGAGGATTTTGGTTGTATGTAGGCTACATCGTACATGGCAGCTATACTCTCTTTTGTTGGAGAAGGGCAGGTTTTTCCTTTTTACTGTCATAGAGAGTTCCAGTCACAGAAATTCACAGGAACAGTTCTACCCTGTCCTAAACGGTCACTATGAGTCAGCAGCAACTCCATAGCAGTGAGTTATTTTTGGTTTTATTATTATCCAGCAAATATAGCACAACTTTCACCAACTCAGCTTTAAGTGATTGACAGCAATTACAGTCGGCTCTGCAACCCTTCCCTTAATCAATGCAATCTCTTAATCTAGTTTACTACTAAATTATGGGTTAATATACAAGGATCAGTTAAAAAGTACTACTCCGTTTCTCCGAAAATAAGACTGTGCCTTATATTAATTTTTGCTCCCAAAGATGCGTTAGGTCTTATGTTCAGGGGATGTCTTATTTTTCCATGAAGAAGAATACGGTACACATTTACTGTTTAATTAAAAGAGACCTCGCACTTCCTGTCTGCTCCGGCTGCTGTGGCCAACAGTGAGGTGCGCGGTGGCGCCCACCGCTATGGTCCACAGTCATGGTAGCTTCATGGGGCCTTATTTTTGGAAAGGTCTTATTTTCGGGGGGATGTCTTATATTTCAGCGAGAGGCAAAACTGTAAGTAGGTCTTATTTTCAGGGGATGTCTTACTTTCAGGGAAACGGTAGCTACGAGGGTTTCCTGTTCATATACGCATGCTTACTCCAAACAAAGTATGTGTAACCAAGTCTCTGTAATCAGTGGATGGGCTGCAGACCAGTAACTTACTTACTTTTCTTATTCTCATTAGGGTGCATTAAAAAAAAATCCAATCAAAAACAGTGGCTTCTATTAGGCCAGTTAAATTCAAGGCAGAAAAGTCAGCTCAGAAGGTGAGGGGTACCGGTTTGGGGGACTTTGATAGATTGTCTCAAGGAGCACAGGATGGTCATGGGGCTTATTAGGAAGAAGATTTACGAAAACAGAAAAGTACTGGTGAGAAAAAGGCTAGAACAATTACACCAAGGAACACTGTTTCCATCACAGCAATGACACTGCTTATTCTTCGAGGGTAGTAGCAGCAAGGGCTGTCCCCTTGAGAAGCTCATTGAGAAACCTTACCTCATCCACCCTACAGTCACGATCTTGCCCCTTCAAACTTTGTGTTCCCCAAACACAAAGAACATCGAAGAGAATCGCAAGTTGAGTCACTTGAGGATGTCAAAACTGTTTTGACTTAGTGTAACTTTCAGAGAATGGCGCTCTTCAGGGAAGGACCAGAGATGGCATCACCTTCGGAATTCGGAAGCGTGTGGACCGAGCTGGAGGAGATGCTGAGAACCAGCTGCTTTGCATTCTGTTTTTAATAATGGTCTCTTCGACACTGTAGCTCACAGGGACCCTATGTGTCTATTCTAGGGTAAGTTCAACATATTGCCATGAGATCATAGAAACCACGATTGAAATGTTTCCTTGAAGCTGGGCCCACACACTTTTAACAGAGAATAAGCCAGAAATAGCTCAACGGTCATGGGTTAGCTGAGTGAAAATAGGAGCGCCTAATACTGTTTACACTCAATTCCCAATTACTGGGTACTTTAATTATTCTACACCATGGACCAGCAAACTACAATCAGCCATCTGTTTTTCTATGGCCTTTCAGTGGAGAAAAATTTACGTTATAAAATAGTTGGGGGTGAGATATAGTCAATTAATATGGCCCTCCTAGCCATAATCCATTTCATTTCCCATAAACCATTTCAGGAGGGAGCACACGAGCGAGAGCCAATGGTGCTGAGGGAAAAGTTCAAACTACACTGAAGGATGTCCAAAACTCAGTGAAAGTCGTGTGCAATGGAATCTTGAGCATCCACAGAGCTGTACTGGAACATGCTCAATCAGGCGGGAGGCTATGCCACGTCCATGCTATCAACAGTGCTGAGTAACAGCAACAAACACCACATAAGGCACAGAGCCCCAAATAGGTCTTTTCTGGCCTTTTACAGATGGTTTGCCAACCCCTGTTCTATGCCATACTTTATGTCCTTCATATTTTATAGGTTTAGCTAGGCATTTATTTCCTTTTCCCTCCGTATTTAGCATAGAAGCAAAAATTAAGCAAACTAAACCCACTGCACTGAAGTTGATTCCACTCATCAGGATCTACAGGAAAGAGCAGAATTACTCAACAGGACTTCCAAGGCTGTAAATCCGTACAGAAGCAGAGTCTTCCTCCTGCACATGGGGTAACAACCAAAACAGGGAAAAGCTAATTGCTATGGAGTCATTCCAACTCACAGCAAGCCTACAGGACAAGGTAGAACTGCCCTTGCAGCTCTTTCTGGAAGAAAACCAGTTCTTCCTTTTGTTTTTAATCGTTTTATTAGGGGCTCATACAATTCTTATCACAATCCATGCAGACATCAGTTGTGTCAAGCACATTTGTACATTCGTTGCCCTCATCATTCTCAAAACATCCCCTCTCCACCTAAGCCCCTGGCATCGGCTCATTTTCCCCCCTCCCTCATGAACCCTTGATAATTTATAAATTACTATTTTGTCATATCTTGCCCTGTCCGATGTCTCCCTTCACCCAGTTTTCTGTTGTCCATCCCACAGGGAGGAGGTAATATAGAGATCCTTATCGGTTCCCCCTTTCCACTCCATTCTCCCTCCACCCTCCCAGTATCACCACTCTCACCAAAGGTCCTGAAGGGATCATC
>NW_022104553.1:9194026-9196634 GCF_000313985.2 Echinops telfairi
GGGGGGGGGCCCTGCAGGTATCCACGTAGTTGGGATTGGGGTCGGCCCCTAAACCACTTGTTTCTCCTGCAGAGTGGTCTGGAGATTTCGAACTTCCAACCTTGAGGTTAGCAGTATTGCTTCTAAAAATTCTGAAAGGTCAAATAAATACAAAACCCAAACTCACTGCCATCCGGTCAGTTCCAACTCATAGTGACCACATTAGGCAGGGTGGAAGTGCCCCTTGGGGTTTCCTAGACTGTACTTCTTTACAAGAGGAATGAATACACGTCTTTCTTTCAAGGAGCAGCTAGCTGGTGGTTTCAAACTGCTGACCTTGTGGTTCGCAGCCCAATGAGTTATCAACTATGCCACCAAGTAAAATAGCGAGGAGAAAAAAGTTAATGCTGGTAGTCCCTGACTTACGATATGGTCCCATTCAGATGACTCTGTCATAAGCAGGTTTCTTTCTTTCTTTTTTTTTAACTAGGTTTTACTGTAAGTTGAATACCTCACTTAAAAATTGCCTTTATTATCAATATATGGTAGTATCTTTAAAAATTTGATCTTTGTCTTTGGGGTGGGAAACATTCCACATAAACATCTGTTAATGAACAATGATAACATTAGCGTATTATATGCTGCAACACTGTATACAGGGCATATTCTAAAACTCAATGTCACTGCCACCCAGTCATTCCAACTCATGGTGACCCTATAGTCCAGTGTGAAACTGCCCCTGTGGATTTCTTAGACTGTAACTCTTCACGAGAGTTAGGAAGCCTCCTTTTTCTCCTGATGAGTGGCTGGTGGTTTCGAACTGCTGACCTTGCAGATCACAGCCTAACCCATACCCACTATGCCACCAGGGCTCCTGGACAGCATATATTGCTAACAATAAACCCAAAACCATTGCCACCAAATAATTCCAACTCTTACTGACCCCAGAGAGGACTTCAGAGACTTCACGTTGACGTGAGTAGATGTTTTTCTCCCAAAGGAGAGGAAGCTGGGCAATTTGAACAGTAGACCTTGCAGCTAGCAAGCAATGTTTACCCTAGGTCATCCCCACAGAGCTCCTTTCACTTGCCGTAAGATGTGCCCCAAAAGGAGGAGTAATTGTTAAGTGTGGTTTCTCATAGCCAGGGACTGATTAGGACAAGATTTTCTCAAGTTTTCCTACCAATCTCTGGCTACTGAAAAAACAAACATGGTGAACAAAATGCTAAGGAACAATAATTCTAGACTACTGTATTTAACGTGTCCCTAAATTTTTGTACCTCACTCATTTGTGATTGTATTTTCTGTAAGTAAAACTTTCTGGCTGGGAGGATGTACACTGGGACAGATAGGAACTGGAAACGGGGAATCTAGGACAGATGATCCCCTCAGGACCAGTGGTGAGAGTGGTGATACCAGGAGGGTGGAGGGAAGGTGGGGTAGAAAGGGGGAACTGAACACAAGGATCTACATACAACCCCCCCTCCCTGAGGGATGCACAACAGAAAAGTGGGTGAAGGGAGGCGTCGGACAGTAAAGACATGACAAAATAATAATCATTTATAAATTATCAAGGGTTCATGAGGGAGGGGGGAAATGAGGCGCTGATACCAAGGGCTCAAGTAGAAAGCAAATGTTTTGAGAATGATGGTGGCAACAAATGTACAAACGTGCTTGACACAATGGATGGATGGATGGATGGATGGATGGATGGATGTTAAGAGTTGTAGAAGCCCCCAATAAAATGAGTTAAAAACCAACCAACCAACCAAACAAACAAAACCAAACAAATAAACCAACTTTCTGGCTCGGAGAATGAGAGGTTAAATATTGAGCCATGTTTGCAAACAACATCACAATTCACCAGCTGAACGATTTCCTCTCCAAGGAGGGCACAGGCAACTTGCTATCCTACCAGCAGTTGCAGGCTCGCCCTTTCACTAACTCCCTGGGGGTGCCCGGCCCTCCGCAGGTTCCCACTGCTCCCCAGCGCCACCACCCCTCTTCCCAGAAGACTCCTCCTGCGGCCCAAATCCTCGACTCCTTGCAACGTCACAGGCCCGCGGAGCGGGCAGCTGCAGACAGGCTTAACATGCCAAGCCTGGAGGTCCTGCAAGAACTCGGGTCGCGGGCGGCTCGCTGGACCTCCGAGCGCTGGGCAGCGGCCGGGGACACGGAGCGGGCAGCGGACCCCCGACACCAGCTCTCTGCCGACTCACTCCAGCGGTCGACGACAGGACGACACGGCGAGGAAGCCCTCGGCGGGCCCAGCTTCATTGCACGCCGGTTCGAACACCCGCGCTGCCCTCGGAAGTGACGTGCCAGCGGAGAGCTCCGGCTCCTCCACCTGACCGGCTGCCCGCTCAATGGGCACTCCCTCCGCGTCGGGCTGGAGATGCCGAGTCCCCCGGGCAGCTCCCCACGCCCCCGGGGACCCGGCGAGCGGGGCGGGACCGCGGCCGCAGCCAGGGCCGGGCGGTTGGCGCGACGCGGCACCCGTCGGGCGCCCTGCGGGCACCGGGCTTCAGCTCCAGCCCGCGCGCATGCGCGGCCCTTCTCCTCCGCCGGCGCGGCCCGCGCTCACCTGGCTGCCGGCATCTCGGCCACCGGCGCCTCAGGGTCCTGCTCG
>NW_022104553.1:9197194-9320502 GCF_000313985.2 Echinops telfairi
CGCCCGCCCGACCGGCACACCTCCTCGCCTGGCCGCGCGTCCCGGCTTCCCCAGCCCGCGCCCACCCTCCGGTCCTCCCCCCACCCGAGCCCCGTCCGGCGGGAGAAGATGGAGATCGGGGTGGGATAGAGTGTTGGACACCGCTCGGGAGCGGCTCGCCAGGTGGGACTCGGGAGCCTGGCAGACGCAGAATGAGGACGCCCCCCAAGGGTGCCCTGCCACGGAGACACGAGGACTAGATGGAGAGGAAGGACTAAGCCACCGGCCAGCGAGGCCTCCTCTTACTTCCCAGGCCCGCTCTCCGTCTTTTGCCCTCGGGCTCCGTGACCTCCGCCAGCCCCGAGCGTCAACTCATTTCAGGTGAGGAGGCCGCTGGTGGCTAAGATTAGCCAAGGGGCACAGTTGGCTACCCGTCCTCGTAAAAGTCAATGTCATCGAGGCGATTCCGACGCCCACCGGGGTAGAACTGCCCTCTTTATGGGAGTAGAAAGCTCATCTTTCGCCCTCGTAGCCCAGTGGTTTCCAACTGCTGCCCATGCGGTTTAGCAGACCAGTGCGTAGCAAGTCCACCCCCAGCGCTCCTTCCCGTACTTGGAGAAAACTTGCCGGACTGAACGTCCCACTTAATGCTGGAGGTGGAAATTTCTAACCTGGTTAGTTACTGAGGCCCTACCCCAACTTAAACACTTTTCACATGTACTCTGATGTATATTTGTTAATAATTGTTAACCCAGCTGATCCCATGGCCACTTCTCTAGCACACAAACCTACTAAGTTTCCCTCCGTCGATTGGCTCCTTTGGAGTGCATGGGTGGGCAGGTGGATATGGATATACGATCATAGAGAAACAAACTTAATCTTGGAGAAAAGTGTTGCCATTTTAAAGGGGGGCGTAGGACACCAGCCTTCTGCCATATACATTTCTTGGCTGCATTTCCAATTCTGAGGCATTCCTTGAGGGAGATTTTGATTGCCTCTTTACTCTCTCTTAATTACCAACCATTCCAGAACCAATTATTTGGAGACACAGTATGTCCAGGGAATTAATTATGAATAGCTACCTTGAAAGACTCTATAGTCATTGCTGAATATTTAGACTTAACACCCTTCGTTTCAAAAAACACATCGGCTTCAGCACAATAGCATACTCTTTTAATAGAGTTGCCACGGATTTTTCAGCAGTTCCAAACGTCCAAATGCACACAAGAAGAAATGAGATGTTATATGAATCGTTTCAAAGATTTTCACTAGACTAGTCTGATAAAAACAATTTCAAACTTTAAAGAGGATGGTGTTACTCGCCTACCCCTTTCCATTTACTACCCTTGGAAAGAATGAGCGGAAGGTGACAGACAATCAAGATTCGCCTTTATTAATGCCTGGACTTTCCTGTCACTTTTCGCTTTCCAAAACTCCTTTTGCACCCATAAGAAAAGCATGTCAAACTAGGGCTATCAAGGTCTGGAACTGATTGGCTCTTAGATACAAATGGGATGAACCTGCATGTGGAGTGGGCTGGGCTCGGTTAGGGAGAAGGCTCTGTTTTTAACAAGAAACAGCAGATTTAAGAAGCACGAAAGGTGCTAAGTGTATTGAGGGGTAAGTGTATTTGCTGAAGAGGGGGAAAAATGCAAAAAAAAAAGAAGAAAAAGATTGATGGCTAAGAGTTAAGTTTGGCAATTGAGAAAGAAATGGGAGGTTGAACCTTGTGGGAGAAAAGATGGAAAATACCAAAGTGGGACGAGACCTGAAGATAGGGTATATTGGGGGAGATGAATGTCAGGTCAAGGGAGCAAAAGACCTGTAAACTTCCAACTAATCTTTTTCTTTTCTCTCCCACCCCTAAGTTAAACGATGGCAGAGACGGGTCTGTTAGAGGCCGGGGCCTCTGCGGCCTCCACAGCTGCCGCGCTGGAGAACTTGCAGGTGGAGGCCAGCTGCTCCGTGTGCCTTGAGTACCTGAAGGAGCCCGTCATCATTGAGTGCGGACACAACTTCTGCAAAGGCTGCATCACCCGCTGGTGGGAGGACCTGGAGAGGGACTTCCCGTGCCCCGTGTGTCGGAAGACATCCCGATACCGCAGTCTCCGGCCTAATCGGCAACTGGGCAGCATGGTGGAAATTGCCAAGCAGCTCCAGGCCGTCAAGAGGAAGATCCGGGACGAGAGCCTCTGCCCCCAGCACAACGAGGCCCTCAACCTCTTCTGCTATGAAGACCAGGAGCCTGTATGTTTGATATGTGCCATTTCCCACACCCACCGGGTCCACACCGTTGTGCCACTGGATGATGCGACACAGGAGTACAAGGTGGGGAACCAGCTGCTTGATACCAGCATGGGCGGGAGAGTGGAGCAGCAATGGCCGGGAGGTGTTGTGCATAGAGGACTGACTGTACAAGGCTGCATCTGGTGTTCACTCTAATGCCTGCAGCGCTACACGCGAGCCAGCTGTTGTTAGGGCCACTGAGTCATTTCCGACACACAGTGACTGTACAAAAGCATGAGATTCTGAGCAGTTCTTCCTCATCCTCACTATTATGTTTGAGCCCATTGTGCAATCCAGTGTCAGCAGCCACTGGTCAGTCCATCTTGTTGAGGGGCTTCCTCTTTTTTCACTGACGGTGCTACCTGGCTCAACCCCATACCCTTCCAGGACCTGGTCCCTCCTGGTGAGCATGTTCAAAGTGCAGGAAAGGAATTCTCACCATTCTCCTAAGGAGCAATCGGGCTCTACTTCTTCTTCTTTTTTTTTCTGACAGTGCGTGGTACTTTGAGTATTCTTCACCAAGACCCTAATTCAACTGCATCTATTCTTCTAAGGTCTTCGGTACTCTTTTTTTCTTTTTTTCAATTCATTTTATTGGGAGCTCTGACAGCTCTTATCCCAATCCATACACCCATCCATTGTGTCAAGCACATTTGTACTTATGTTGCCATCATCATTTTTTTTTTTTTAAATCATTTTGTTGGGGGCTCATACAACTCATCACAATCCTTACACACATCCATTGTGTCAAGCGCATTTGTACATTTGTTGCCATCATCATTCTCAAAACATTTTCTTTCTACTTGAGCCCTTGGTATGAGTTGCCATCATCATTTTCAAAACAGTTTCTTTCTACTTGAGCCCTTGGTATGAGTTGCCATCATCATTTTCAAAACAGTTTCTTTCTACTTGAGCCCTTGATATTAGCCCCTTTCCCCCTCCCCACCCTTCCTCCCTCATGAACCCTTGATAATTTCTGTTATTATTTTTTCCTGTCTTACACCCTCTGTCTGTCCCCCCTGGGAGGGGGTCGTATGCCGATCGCTGTGATTGGTTCCCCCTTTCCCCGTCCCCTCCTAGTATCGCTGCTCATTATTGGTTTGGTCTTCCACGCGCTTGTCCAGCTCGCACAGGCCGTCGAGCATGCTGTGGCTCGGGTCAGGCCAGTACCACAGTCCTCAGGGCGACATCTTTGCTTCATGCCCCTTTAAAGGAGCCTTAGGCTGCAGATTTGTCCAATGTAAAGCATTGTGTAATTTCTTGACTGTTTCGCAGCATTGATTGCGAACTCACGTGAAATGAAATCCTTGACAACTTCAGTGTGGTTCTCCTTTGTCAGGGTGTTGTCTGTTGGTCCGGTAGTGAAGGTGTTCGTTTTCTTTGCACTGCGTGACAATCGTTCTGAAGGCTGCAGTCTTTGATCGTCAGCAGGAAGTTCCTCGAGCCCTCCTCACTCTCGCAGCAAAGTATCTGCATGCTGCAAGTTGGGAACGAGCCTTCCTCGAATTCTCATGCCCTGCTCTTCTTCAGCTAGTTCGGTTTCTTGGATGATTTGCTTGGCGGCTGGAGTGGGAAAGTGTGGTCAAAGGAGGCAGCCCTGACACACACCTTTCCTGATTTTAAACCGTGCAGTGTCCCCTTGCTCTGTTCCAACAACTGCCTCTTGGTCTGGGTTCAGGTTCCTCATGAGCAAACTGACGTGTCTGCAATTCCTAGTCTTCTCGATGCTATTCATAGTTTGTTAGGATATACACAGCCAAATATGTTTGCATAGTCAATAAAACACAAGTAAATATCTGTCTGGGACTCTTACTCTCAGCTAAGACCTGTCTGAGGTCATCAGTGATATCCCTTGTTCGTGTCCTTTTCTGAATTCAGCTGGAAGAGGGCATGGGATGCGGGATATCATGCCCTTGATAATGAGCTCAGTTAGCCTCAAGTGTGAAGAATAGCAGTGGTGTGGAGTGGTCGACGTGTCACTCTTACGTAACACAGTTGAGTGTTAGATGTGTTCTATGGGTAATTGTCCAACGTCATATTTTTAATAAATTTCTTTTCCATAAGGAAAAGACATAACTTAGCAAAAGCTGAACCGGACTCTGTTCCTCCTCTTGTCACCCTGCTGAAAACATCCCTTGTGTTCATCGGTACTAAGACTAGGTAACGTTACTACTCTTTAGACTCTCACTCACCAGTGTAAGCCGAACAAGATTGTTATTCGCATCTTTCTTGCATATTGGACAGCAGTGTAACTTGCTAGTGGGGCACAGAATAGATAAAATTTGAGTGTTGAGAACTAGAAATTTCAGTGTTGTGGCATGTCAACACTGCTGAAATATGTAGGATGCTGGTTTGAAGTAATTTACAATATAAATCAAGATTTCATTGCATGTATAGGTGCTTGAAGTTGCGTGGAAGGATACGTTTGAAGAAGTCTATCAGGGTACAAGGAGGACCCTTTGAGAGTAAGAGAAAGTTAAGGTGAACGGGGTTGGGAAGTACACAGAGTTGGTGTGTATTGAACAGCTATGAGATTCAACGAGGGAAAAATTGGGTGAGCAGAGATAACTTGGGACAGGCTGCTGGCAGGAGAACGGACCACCAATCAGTTTACACATTAAATGACGGGCACGGAAGAGCGTTGTCCAAGAGGTGCTGAGATGGGTAATAGGCAGTCAAATGGGTTGACCTCTGAATGAAGCATGTGCCACCCACCCCATTGTTACCTTTCCCGCTTCCTCTCCACCCCCAGGAGAAGCTGCAGAAGTGCCTGGACCCCCTGGAGCAGAAGCTGGAGGTCATCACCCGCTGCAAGTCCTCCGAGGAGAAGAAGCCCGGAGAGCTCAAGGTACGGCAAGCTCTTCCATGTGGGCTGCTCTGCGGGCCTTTTCCCAGCAGGTGATTCACCAGTTCTGATTCACTGGGAAAATGCTAGTCTCTTACAATGCCTGGTAGTTTATAGTACCAGGAAACACAGTACTTAAATTCTCATGAGGTAAATTTTGAAAAGAGGAATATAAGAGGTGAAGAACAGATAGCACATCTTGCACCTGGCGAGTTGAGGAAAGTCTTGTATGTTGGGCCCATGTTTTGTAAAACTAGTGGGAAGTTGTTGGTTGGTTAGGAATGCAAGGACAGGAGTTTCTTAGAGGAATTGAATAGAGGAGAATCCTAGAACATTCACTGGGCAGGAAGGGAGGAGAGTTACCAGGAGACCTGCCCAGTGACGTGAGGACCACCTTTTCATGACTCAAGTAAGCTCAAGTAGCCTAACTGATGTTGTTTTACTCCTTGAAAGTTCTTCCCCTCCCTACCCTCACCGGTAACCTTCTGTCTGTCATTCAGTTCCCAGGATGAAAGCCATTTCCTTACAGCCTTTCCTGACCCTTTAGAAAAGAACTTTCTTGATTTTAAAACTATTTTGAATCTTTCATAGCCATATCATATTCAAGCTTATAGTATGGTATTTCAATATCTGCCTGTTTCTTCTATTGGATCATGAGCAATTAAAGTAGCACTGATTATCTGTTGCACTCAGTCATATGGAACAGAATAGAACTGCCTTATAGGGTGTCCAAGGCTGTAACTAATTTAAGGAAGGCAACTGCCACATCTTATTTCCCCAGAGTTGGCTGCTGGGTTCAGGCGACCAACCTTTCAATGAGCAGTTTAGGGACCAGGAACTTCGGTGTTGTAGTGTGTTGTCACTTACTTTGCTTCAATATGTAGTTCCATTTTCACCGCTGTGCCACCAGAGCTTCTCTAGCAATGGCAGTAACATATTTATTGAGTTCTGTGCATTACGTCAAAGGAGCCTTGGTGTCGTAGTGTTTAGGCATCGGGTTGGCCACAAGGTCAGCAGTTTGAAACTACCAGCTGATCGTCTGGAGGAAGAAGAGGTTTTGTACTCCCATAAAGAGATAGCAGTCTAGGGCTGCAGCTCTCAATCTGATTCGTAACAGTAACAAAATTACAGTTATGAAGTAGCACCAAAAGTAGTTTTATGTTTGGGGGGTGCTCACCACAACATGAGGAACTGTATTAAAGGGTCACGGCATTAGGAAGGTTGAGAAACCACTGGTCTATGGGAAGGGGGGGGAAATGAGCTGATACCAAGGGCTCAAATAGAAAGAAAATGTTTTGAAAATGATGGTGGCAACATTAGTACAAATGTGCTTGACGCGATGGATGGATGTATAGACTGTGATAAGAGCTGTCTGAGCCCCCCGTGAAATGATCTTTAAAAAGAGAGAGAGACCGGTCTCAGAAACGCACAGGGACAGTTTGACCCTGTCCTGTAGTTGGCTGAGTCCAAATGGACTCTATGGGAGTGAGTGTGTTTGTTTGCGTAGATTTTGGGGTGTGTTCTGTTTTGCTGTGTTCTTTGTTGATGCGTGACTTTATCGGGTGCCCGTGACATAGAGAAGCTGTAAGACAGAGAGCTTCTGTAGCTTCTCTTTGACAAGGGTGAACTTAAAAAGACAAAGCACAACTTCCTGCCATTGAGTTTATTACAATCCATAGTGACCCTATAAGACAGAGTAGAACTGCCACTTTGAGTTTCCGAAACTGGAAATCGTTAAGGAAGCAAAAAGCCTTGTCTTTTTCCTGCGGAGCCAAGTGTGGGCACAACCTGCCAACCCTTGTGGTTAGCGGCAGAAGGAATAAGCCACGATGCTACCAGGGCTTCTGGGGTGGACTTAGGTGCCCCATAAGGCAGGTGCTCTTACCCCGGTTTACCCGGGAGGACATTGAAACTTGTTGAAGAAGTGAATCCATAACCAGCGATACTGTGTGAATCCACAAATGTGTACTAAATTCCTAGTACAGACCGGACTCTGTGCTTGGTGCTGAGGGTACAACAATGAGCAGAAAGAGTCCTGCCCTCCTTTTAGAGAAACCAGAGTGAAAGAAATCGCAGAAAGCACAATTTCGAGTTTGTAAGCACCCAATAGGGATCCGGTCTGAGTACAGGACTCCACAGAAATAATGAGGTCTTGGAGGTGATGTTTAGAGAGACTACTGGAAATTTAGCATAGGCTTTAAAAAATGGTACAGGGTTGTGTTTTTGAATGAATCTCCTGCATTTCAACAGAAGCATCATCATCATTATTATTATTATTATTGGGACAAAACCCTGTGAATTTGTAAATTTGGGGGCAGAGAATGGCAGTGGCTGAGAAGAGTGGAGGTGAACTTTAAAAATCATTCTTGCGGAGTGCTACTGAAAACCTTAAAAGAATATGAAAATGAAACTACTCTCAGTCACCAGCTTTCCTCTTCCTGTTGTTCACCCTGGTGGCGGAGGCTGGGGAGAAGAGTGACATTTCTGTGGGCTTTCTGCTTTCTGCTGCAAGGTGTGTTTCTTAAGGTAAATTACCATGTCTATGGCCTGTGGCATTACCATCAGCATTCTTGTGGTTATTTCCGCTCCCATTCCTCTCTCCTGGAGTCCTTTACTCCCTTCCTCCCCTGCACCTCCGCCAGCCCACCTAGTCCTGCCCACTTTAAAAGTCCGTTGTTATTCATCATGCTGAAGTGAAAAGTCTAGGTTCAAAACAAACCTGCCCACCCCAGTCCCTGAAGGACATGTTTCCTAAGGCTGTTGTAGAATGGGACCGTGCATGTGCCCAGGTAAATAGGGAGGGAAAGGCTGCAGTGTAACTGCATGCTTGTGCCTTACAGGAGATCGCTGCCAGTGCAGCAGATACAGATTCTGACTGAGGCAGATGTGTGTGTGGTCCTGTCGGCTCAAAAGCCGCGGAAGCTGACACAACTTCGCAGACACTACAGTTGGCTCTCAGCCAAAAGGCTGCGACACGCTAGGAACAAACTTTTCAAAAGGATGCTTTCAACTTTGGGAGCATTCTGAGAAAGACAATACACAGGCAGCTTAGTTCGCACCCGTAGTTGCAAGTGCACTTCTCAGGTACACCATATTGGTCTTGACCGAGAAGCACAAAGGCCTTCTTCTTTCCTCGAGGGGCTGTGTGCACCGACTTCTCAGATTCATAAGCATAGTAAATAGGAAGTTAGCACACCCAGACCCGTCCCTCAGGGTTAGGCTACCTTCCGGGAGCTGGCTGGGGGGATGGTTGCAATCTACGTCAAGCCCGATCTGCCTAAGGGCAAAGCTGTCCACCTGGCTGGTTAAAGGTTAGAAAGAATGCAAAGAACAGATGTGGGGCTCTACCTATAAACTGTGGTCTTCCACTTATCTAGTGCGAAGAATTTAAGCTCTGATACTCAATTTAAGTGGTTCTCAAGCTGGGGCTTATGTTGTGGATAGCCTGCAAAACATTGGGAAATGGTGCTAGTCGGTTGATTATGTGGAATTGCCCCACACATCTTTGCCAGGAGAGCCCCCCAACCATTAAAACAAAACAAAACAAGCATAAACAAGACCCAAGTGATTCAATTCTGACTCACAAGGATCCTACAGTAGGACAGGCCTGTTCCAGGGTTTCCAAGACCACGAAGCTTCACAGAAGCCGCCTGCCACCACCTATGGATTCTCAGCCCAATATTGAATCTGTGCCACCAGGGTTCTGCCCCCCAACCAAAATAACCAACCCCTTCCCAGCCCGCCCCCATTTCCAGAGTATCCTTAGAGAAGGTAACTCCTCACAGCACACCACCAGCCTGTAGATTGAGAGATCAGAGATGATGGATGCATAAACGGGTGAGTCTCTCAGCTTCCTATGATGACGACCATCACCCGTGCATCACTTCTAGAGAAGGAAGGGATGAAAGAGAAGAGGGTGCTGTGTTTTCCTTGGGTGGCAGACCGATGTGGTGAGACGTTCGTTCGGCTAGATTCCAGGGTGCACCTGAGAAGGGCGCAGCACGACCAAGTGACTAGAGCTGAAGTGGAACTGCTCCGCTGAAGCCCACGCGTGCTGGGCTCGGGAAGCCAGTGCTGGGTTGCATGCTCTCCGTGTCTTCGCCCCCTCCTCCCCCCGCAGTGCCGCCTCCTTCCAGAGTCCGAATCTCTGCTGCTCCTTGTGCTTCTGGCTCGGGCTCGTCCTCCCATCAGCCAGAGAAGCAACTACAGTTCTCCTGTGTGGAGACCCGGACTGGAGGGTGAACACTCACGAGGTGTATGGCTGGGCTGTAGAGTGCAGTATTCTGAGCTCAGACACCGAGGGTTGGCTGAGGGGGAGTGGGGGGGGTGCAAATGTTGGCGCACCCATGAGGCAGCTGGCTGAAAAGTTGATGGTGCAAACGCACCCAGAGGCGTCCCAGAAAACAAGCTGGGCAGTCGCCTTCCGAAGGCCCGCGTCCGCACACACTACGGACAATGTGGTCACTCGGCTTAAAGCGAAGTGGATCCGCCAGTGGGCAACCAGCTGCTGTTTCATTTCCGGAACACTCATCTACGCCTGTGTGTTACTGTTTAGGGAAAACATGCTTCAGACGTTAGCAGCTAGTTTGCCAACAAGCCCTGGAACCTGTTTTTGAGGTAGGAACTGCTACTCGGAAGTGACGTGGCGCTGTTTAACAGGCTTGGCCTTGAGATCCGCACATGTATTTTGTAACAACCCATTATCAAACCGCTACTGACTTCTTTCCAGTGGATTTTACCAGGTAGATAGCTTGCAGTGTAGAAATGACAAGCTTCTAACTTTTAAAAAAAATTGGTATATAATTCACGTATCATATACTTCCATAGTTTGGCCATGTTTGAAAAGAGTTGTATATACATCACCACAATCCGTTCTAGTGCATCTTCCCCTCTCCTGAATTCATTATTTACCCCTTAATTTCCTTCAGCCTGCCCCACCCCTGATCCCCAAAAAGTCCTAACGTCAGTTATTGTCTATCTATTCACCCATCTGTCCTTCATGAACTAGGGAACACACAAAAAAGAGTAAATATGTCTTTTAAAAGAAAGGAAAATAAACCAGGGGGCGACTAAAAACACCCGTCGAGAATAAAGAGAACTAGAACAAATCCAAAATGCGTCAAGAGGGAGATCAAGTGACCAGGTATCAGATTATACTGTAGTTCCATCCACTGCCATCAGGTTTACAATAGTCACTGTGTGATAGCAAGGTTACTTGTATCCCTCCACTGTGGTCAGATGGGATCCACCAGAGCCTCACTCCATCCACATAGGGACCCTGCAGATAGATTTTAGGCTCTACTGTCATCCATAGCCTTCTGCAAATTGAGTATTCACAATTGAAGCTGTGATACCTGTCTCTCCATCAGACTTGGATTTGGTATTTATCGTCTTTGGATCACACAGGCTGAAGTGCTTCTTCCATGTGGACTTAGTTGATGCCTCACTTAGATGGCTGCTTGTGTGAATAGAAGCCACACACCATTCGTTTTGACAACCAGGCACCAACTGCTTTCTTCAGCACACTTTGCTGTAGCACCCTTATCTCCTGTGAGTTTCTAACTTTTCCATGTTTGTACTTGCGTTTTCTTGACACGATTGCGTTTACTGAAGCTTTGAAGTTACTCAAGAGCAGAGAGAGTGAGCGAGCTCTGAAATATCTGAGTACCACGTATTGCCCTCTTAGTGGGTTCTAACGTCTTGTGGAAGAGCACTGGTGGTGGTGGGGTCGCATATTGGTAGCACGGTCGTCAGTTCACAACCACCAGCTGCTCCTGTGGGGTCATTAAGAGCTGGAATTGCCTTGATGGCAGTGAGTTTTGTTTTCATACTATCTTGTAGTTCATTAAAACAAAGACCATTTTAGATGTTAATCTTTAAAAGAAAGTCCTTTTTTTTCTTGTGATCTCATCGGTTGTCGTTCTACTAAGCCATCAGTGGGAGATGACAGTGGGGATGAATCCATTCTTTACAGAAGGAAATTCCCAAAGAAAAGATGGGTGTCCTATTCTGTTTCCAATGACTTCAAAAGTCTGTTCATTCAAACACAAGATGTGTGTGTGTGTGTGTGTGTGTGTGTGTGTAGAGGGTGGGGGAGACTCCCTCACACCCCCAGAAGTCTGTTCATTCAAACACAAGGGGTGTGTGTGTGTGTAGGGGGGGCACTCCCTCACACCCCCCTGATCTGCTGAGCCAACATCTCCCTCTGTTCGCAGCGGCTAGTGGAGAGTCGCCGGCAGCAGATCCTGAAAGAGTTTGAAGAGCTCCACCGGCGGCTGAATGAGGAACAGCAGGTCCTGCTCTCGCAGCTGGAGGAGGAAGAACAAGACATTTTACAGCGGCTCCGGGAAAACGCCGCTCACCTTGGGGACAGGCGCCGGGACCTGGCCCATTTGGCAGCTGAGGTGGAGGGCAAGTGCTTGCAGTCAGGCTTCGAGATGCTTAAGGTTCGACCTTTGCCCCCCTGCATAGCTCCTTGGGTCTAGCGTGACCAGTAATAAAGCTTTGCGCCCGTCGTTTTTGCCGCTCAGGAGGCCTGCCCGTCTGCTCTGCTGCTCTAAGCCTGTCCTTCCTTCTCCACATGCTCAAAGGCCCTCTTCTCCTGAACACTTCTGACTGCTCTCGCCCCTTTCTGCCCACTTCTGAGTTCGTACATCTTACCAGCGAGTCTGTGCTTAATTTGTACCAAAGACAAATGTACCTTCTCAAATGGAGGGAAATCTCCAAATTACTGAGAAGCTATGCCTTACGTTTTGTGGTAACTAGAATTACCATGACTTCTAAGTCTGGAACTTGATTCACTTAGTGCTTACAAACAAAAGCAATTATGTGTAACAACATGTTACTTCTGACATGCAACTAGGACTTCTGATGAAATAGTTGGGAGCATTTGTTTTCTGAAGCAGATGAGCGCTGTTAGCAGGCGGTGGGGGACATTTGAGAGATGAGAGTACCAACCTTTGAATCTTCGAAGCTGTACGTTTGTGTGCATGTTGCGTAGCCTTGTTTCCTTGCATGTATGTGTGTGCTGCTTTCCACACTAAACTGAGACATCTGACAGGGGCAGAGATTTGTCGTCTTTGTGTTCTGCACCCCAAGTATCCTCAAATCCAGTTGGCACACAGTGATCAATGTGTTTGTATACCGATACCAGAGGGGAGGTACCAGACCACACAGGAAATTGTAACGCACTCACTCCTATGCTACCAGCTGGATATGCCACCGTTTGGATTGTCTCCTGACCCTCAAGGGAACTGAACTATGTGATTGGTACTTGGGTACAGAATACAGAGCAGACACACAATCCCTGTCTCTGTGTAGCGAGTTCCCCCGTGTCGTAGGAACGGATGAGACACTCGGAAACCATTTGTCAGTGGTGATGATTTTGTGATGACCAAAGTTGGCAGTGGGGCTTAGGTTAGGAGCGATGCCCGTGGGTCCCTCTGGTGCTCTTCTCCTCCGATCCTGACCCTCACTTTGTCCCAGGTCTGTTCACTAGATGTAGCACTTCGTGGGCGAGGGTTGGATCTTTTGCTTTCAGGACTCTTGAATACCAGGACCAATATTGCTTTCTTTTCTCCTTTCCTCTAGGATGTCAAAAGTACCCTAAAAAAGTAAGTTCTTTCCTTTATTTCTGAGTGGGTTGGGTCAAAGGCTAGCCGTGCAGTCGGGTTGGGAGGAAGGGGACAGGGGATGTGGAAGTGGGTTCCTTAGCCCAGAAAGTCAGCTAGAGGGCGAATCACAGAGCCTTCCTTGGAAAGGAGAATGGATCACGTGGGGGCAGATCCCATTCTGCCCTGTGGGGTATCATGTCCAAACCGTGTCTGAGGGGGAAGCAGTCGGAGGGGGTTGGCTGTTGAACACGGTGCATGAAACAGGAAGACAGTTTGCAGACTCAGAAAGGCCCTGTCCGTGGGGCACGTGGCTCTCCCGAGAGGTGAGAAAGCAGGAGGCAAGTGCCGATCTTCCGGAAGGGGGAAATTTCAGTTTCTCCCGAAAGAACATCTGAATAGTTACGTGGCTGGAACTCCCCCTGACCCTGCCTTCTCTTCCCCTTTCTCCTCCCCCTCCCAGATGTGAGAAAGTGCAGGCCATGGAGGTGACTGCTGTGTCCATACAGCTGGAGAAGAACTTCAGCAATTTCCCGCGACAGTATTTTGCCGTGAGGAAGATCCTTAAACAGCTCGTTGGTGAGTTGCTCCTAAAAGAAAACAGCAGAAAGAATCAGCAGAGAAAAGATAAAGCCTTAGGCCCTACCTCATCTGGGCTTCCGTTTCCATGCTCACCTCCCACCCCTTACCTGGCGTTCATGGGCCTCTCAGTAGAGTCACAGAAATCAAGTGAGTGAGGGATCACCTCTCATTCCCATGTTGTTCCTAACTAGCCACTCAGAGCTGAGTCATTTGCCCAGGTTATTAATTAGAGCAGGTTGCGTGACCGTGTAATTTGGCACCTAACTGGAGTGTAGGGGAGTCCCATTAAGGGAAAGATCAGGCAGTGCCCGGAAAGTAGACCCAGCAGCTGGCTCTCTGTCCTTAGGCCATATGCCGCCTTGTTCTGAATTCTTCCTAACATAGTCTTTCTGGCCCTTGATTCGACTTGGCTCTTCCCCACACTGTGAAGTTAATGTCAGAGGGGGGTGGGGAGAAAAGTAGGCTGGAACCTAGCCCACCTGCCCTTTCAGGCAGGTGATCAGTACCTATTTACATTAGGGCCAAGGTCAGAAGCAAAGCCATTGTTCCTGCCACCCTCTTAGGTGACACCCGGAGGAAGTTAACCAAACCGGATGTTCTGGGGGACCTTAAAGACAATCGGCTTTGGGAAAGCAGGCTGGAAGGGGAATGTAGGGCTAGGAGCTATTCCCATCCTCATCTAGCTTCCCACTCTGGCTTCTCCCGCCAGCGGACTTGACCCTAGACCCTGAAACCGCGCATCCTAACCTCGTCCTGTCAGAAGATCGGAAGAGTGTCAAGTTCGTGGAGACAAGACTCCGGGATCTCCCTGACACCCCACGGCGCTTCACCTTCTACCCCTGCGTCCTGGCCACGGAGGGTTTCACTTCAGGCCGACACTACTGGGAGGTGGAGGTGGGCGACAAGACCCACTGGGCAGTGGGTGTGTGCCAGGACTCCGTGAGCCGGAAGGGCGAGCTGACTCCACTCCCTGAGACTGGCTATTGGCGTGTGCGGCTATGGAACGGGGACAAATATGCGGCTACTACCACGCCTTTTACGCCCTTGCGCATCAAGGTGAAACCTAAGCGGGTGGGCATATTCCTAGACTATGAGGCTGGCACGCTGTCTTTTTACAACGTCACAGACCGCTCGCATATCTACACCTTCACTGACAGGTTTACTGAGAAACTGTGGCCTCTCTTCTACCCGGGCATCCGGGCTGGTCGGAAGAACGCTGCGCCACTGACCATTAGGCCTCCAACAGATTGGGAGTGACAGGTGGGAACATGGAAAGAATTGGGGTGAGGCAGGGTCAAGAGCTGGGGGATTTCCTTCCTGTGTCCTGGGACGTCTCCCTGTGTGCCTGGCCCTGCATTGTCCAGGAGGAACACCCTGGTTTCCAGGACGGTTGGTGTGGCTTAGGAGGACTGGGCTGGGGTGAGCACAACCGCACAACCCCAGCTCACCGCCAGGGGGCGGAGCTGCTTCCAGGGGATGGTCTCCTCTGCCGTCCCCAGGTTTCCAGTTGCACAGAGACAGGGAGGGAAGGGAGGAGCAGCTGTTCAAGAAGCAGAAAGCTGATGGGAGGGAGGGATCTGCCTACCTCACACTGGAGGAGGAAATAGACCCTTATAATAACTTTTAAGGGGTTTCTTGAGAGCGACCGGTCCTCTGTTTCTTGAGGACAGTCACAGAGGTCTGTAAAGATGAATGGCAGTTGCTCTCACGGTTCCAGAAGCAGAGAGGGTTTCTGGGACAAAGATTTGGCATTGAGAATGTTAGGGAAGGGAGTTGATGCGGTCTTCGATTCCCCGGCGAAGGTTACCATTGTGAGTAAGATGGTTCAAAAGCAGAGTCGGGCAGAGTGGGTGAACAGAAGAACAGGAGCACCCAGGCCCCTGCCCAGCCTTTTAGCAGAGCTGACTCACTGCCCGCTGCCTTATACTTGGTGTCTCCAGGAAGTCGGTGGCTTTCTCCTTGAGAGGAGGCCCTATGAAAGAGATTCTGCAGTCATGTCCACCTTTTCACCGCTTTCCCAAAAGAACGTGGAAGGGAGAAGGTCGGGTGTGAGAGAGGCAAGAGGAAGCTATGTCTGTCCAAAGCTCTGGGCCGTAAAGAAGGCTATGAAATGGTGAGTGTCAAGATGTCAGTCTTGTTACCCAGAAGATGTGCCCAAGTCAGAAAGACAGAGCAGTACTGTCTTTCTCGTCCTGAAGACAGTAGACAAGGGTGGTTTGGGAAGGGAAGGCCTGGCCTGGAACTCCAGTTCGGAAGAGCCAGCTTTGTGCTTGTTGCCACCCTTCATCTTATGCCAGTCTGCATTTCAGAGAACGCACATTCTGTTACCAATAGGCCAAAATAAACAATGCTGCAGGGTACATACGTTGTCAAAAATGGTCAAGTGATGCATGCCACACCAGACTCCAGTGATTTGGCTGATCTCTGCTTGGGGAATCAAGAGTTGAGAGAAGATTTTGGGACAAGAGACTGCAATTTCCTGAGGGCATTTCAGCTCCTCTTCCCACCTCCGCAGGACCTTGTCCAGACTCTTCTCCTCTTACCTTTGTGCCTTGACTGTGGTTCTTTGTGGCAAGACGCTTTGGTTGGTTGAAATAATATGGAGCAAAGGACCGCTGAAGTGTTTTATGTTGTGTGGTAATTTGTCAGTGGCCCCGGGAGTGATGGCTGTGAGGTCACGGAGGTGTTTAAAATGCATGCTCCCAGGCCCCACCCTCAGTGAATGATCCAGGATTGGGGTGGATTTAGGCATCTGTATTTGAAACTCTCCTCCCGCTGTGTTCTTGAGGACCCTGGTAAAACTGGTCCTAGAGGAGGTTTCAACCATTTCCTTTTCTCTGAGCTGGAAAATCGGTTGCCCGTACCAGCCTGGCAAGAGACCGAGGCCGTAACCTCTCCTGACCTGTGTTGCCCTCTCCAACCCCCACCCCACCCTCATCTCAGGGTTCATTCTACCCCTTCTGTCCATTTGCTTCTGACCTCAGGAATTTGCAGTCCATTAGCTATGAAGAGGAATCAAACGGGACGTCCACCAACCAATGGGAGGCAGGCAGAGGTCAGGTGTAGGGGCGTCATTTCAGGGGTAGGGAATGCTATTGATAGGCTTCTATCTCTAATGCTTCAGACTATGTTTCGTGGGTGAGAAGAAAGGAATGGGATTAAGCTGTGCTTTCCTGAGAGCCTTCTCTCCATCACACTCATGGGTCTTCCTGCTTTGACTCCCACCGGCACAAGTGCCTTTTTGAATGTATAACCACTATTCCTCCTGCCTGTCAATCTTCAGGCATCTGCCTGGGACTTCAGAACTGCAGGCCTAGCTGGTTATTGATTGCCATAACCATTGCCCACACTTACCTGCACAGAGAAACTTTAAGATCTACTCTGGTAGCCTTTCTAGTCTCTGCTTGGTCTAACTCATTTGGGGTTTGAGAAAGGACACTGGAAGGAATCGAAACTCTTAGGGACCCTCGGATGGATGGGGATGGTTTTACAAATAAATGGGTTTACAAATAAATGAGTGTGTGCGACCGTGGGGTGGCGCCAAAGGACGGGCCGTGCGGTCGAGGGGCGTGCACTTCCCAGGAGGCCTTTCGCGGGCGCCGGGGGCGGGGCCTGCGAGCACCGACGAGGGGCACCCGCCGCCGGGATGGCGGGGCCGGTGAAGGACCGCGAGGCCTTCCAGAGACTCAGTTTCCTGTACCAGGTGGGTCGGGGGCGCGCCGGGGGGAAGGCCCGGGGCGACGGGCCCTCGCCTGACCGCCGCCCCTCCCCAGGCCGCCCACTGCGTGCCCGCGCAGGACCCGGAGAACCAGCCGCTGGCGCGCTTCTACTGCCACACGGAGCGGACCATCGCCAAGCGGCTGGTCCTGCGGCGGGACCCCGCGGTGAAAAGGAGCCTGTGCCGCGGCTGCTCGTCGCTCCTGGTCCCGGGCCTGACCTGCACCCAGCGCCAGCGGCGTGAGTGCCCGCCCCCGGGTCCCCTGGACAGTCCCGCCTGGCCCGACGAGCGCAGGCTGCCTGGCGCTCGTCTCCGACGGGGAGCGTAAAGGCAGAATCGCCGCATGAGCAGGGCTGGGCTCGCGGGGGAAGGCGGGTTCCCGTCGTCATTTCTCCCGGGAGAGGTGGTGTACGTTAGGGTCGAGTCTGTCGAGGCAGACTGATGGAGCACGATCGACTAGAAAGCGGGTTGGAGCCGAGGTACTTAGGCAGGTGGGATTCGAGATAAGCCCTGGGAGGGCGGGCAGAAGCGGGACCCTGAGGCCAGCCAGGTCGTGGAGAGTCTGGTTAAGGAGGCTAGCCTTTTTCTTCAAAGGTAGGAAGAGCACAGGGCGAACGTCTGTAATATTTTAAATCAATAAAAAGGTATGAAGAAATTGATGAGCTTTATGCTGGGGCCTGACACTATCGAGTTTACATTTAAAGGAGGGAAAAAAATAGAAAACGGTTTAAAAAAAACCAACTTGGGAATTAGGTGAGGGGGTTACATTTCAGCCATCATTTTTGCATTCAGTAATTTAAACAACCTATTAAAACTCTCAATTTCTCTTTTTTTCTCTCTCTCCACCTTGTAGAATATTACCTTCCCCCTAGTTAACACCTGTGTGCCTACCTCGAGCATATTGCCTGTTGCTTTTAGGATGAAAACCTTTATCTTGATTTTTCCTTTCTCACCGTGTCTCATACGTGGTGTTTCTGTGATTGACTAGTTTCAGTCAGCATAATGCCCTTCGCACCCATGCAGTCATGAGGGGTTTCACAGTTTATCGTTACTTTCTAGCCCTGCATGGGTTCCATAGGATGTAAATGCCAGGTCCCGTGTTCCGGCTATCACGACTGTGGGTGTGCATCTGTTGGGGTTTCGGCTCTTCGTTGGGGGACGTCCCAAGTAAAGGGATTGCTGGTTATGTGGTATTTCTATTCCCAATTGTTTGAGGAAGCACTGTGATCATTCTTCCTTTTGGAAGAACTGATATCAAACTAGTCCCAAGGAATTGGGGATTGAAGAAGTCCCCAAAGTTTAACTCTTCCAAGATGCTAGTTTGCTCCACCACCCACAACCCCGTATCCTTTGAATATATTCCTTCATGTATCTGGGTTCGGCGAAGTGCTGCAATGTCCTACAGAAACTCGAGGGAACGTTTCATGTGATGATGGGTGCTGTTTGGTCCAAAATGCGAAGGTCAAGCAGGGGTAAACCAGATGCTGGGGCCAGGTGACTCGCTCCACTGCTGGCTCTTGTCAATGCTGCTTCTCAGATGGCTCCATTTATACGCAGCTGGGTGGCATTTCAGGGAATCCTGTTCACAGTTGCTCACAGGCAAATCCTATCAGTATCTTCCCATACCTTCTTACCAGATCAGTGCAGGGAAAGGTCAATTGGGGGGGTGGTAACATGGTGCAATCAGGTTTCACCCAAATATAATGACCTGTTCTCTACTCCTGGACTGTATCTTCTTTATGCACCTATGACCTGGGGTCTCGGGCAGGATGCTTCCAGTAGGCATTGGCCTCCTACCAATCATAATCAGCCTGCCTGTTTCCCAGGCCACTCCAGAAGTAGGGATTTGCATTTCGTTTTTTCTTCTCTGTAAGCTGTAGCCTATAGAATTCCTTAGAAGCATTACAGATAACAGTAAGCAGTGGCACGGTGTGATCCCATTCACTAACTGCAGATCTTCATCTCATCCTAGTCCTGTTAGTTAGCAGAGTGCCCTCCCAAATGGGGCGATAGCCGCAGGCATATGGAATCCAGAATTGTAATCGGTCGCATAAGGATTACGGCTGGAAGGGCCGTGTGAATTAAGTATAACTAAGCACCATACCACTTTCCACAGTCCCACCAGGAGCGTTCTGATCTCCACAATCCCTCCAGCATTTGCTATTTTCTGTTATTTTTAACTATTATCAAAGCTGGTGTGAGATGGTGACTCGTCTTGTTTTTATTTGCACCTCTGGAATAGCTAGCTATCTCCAGCATTTCCTTGGATGCTTGTTGGATGCCTGGATGTCTTCTTTGGTGAACTGTTTATGTCATTTGCCCATTTTAAAATTAGACTATTGATCTTGTTCTTGTTGAAATGTTGCCATTTTCGATAGATTATAGAGATTAGTGCCTTGTCTGATCTGTCGTTGCCAATTTTTCTTTTTTCCCTAGTCTGGATTCTTAACTCTTAGATGATGCCTTTAAAAGGGGAGGGGGGTTGTTTTGTTTTTATTTATAAGCAGCCTCAGCAACTACTATTTCTTTATTTTCTATTTGTCATTGTTGTAAATACATAGATCACACCTTTGCTGATTTAACTTTTTTTAATTAATAAATCATTTTAGGGGGCTCTTACAGCTCTTCTAACAATCCATACTTCAATTGTGTCAAACACATTTGTACATATGTTGAAAAAACAGGTTTGGTTTGGTTTTAAATCATTGTATTGGGACTCATACCGCTCATCACAATCCATCCATCCATTGTGTCAAGCACATGTGTACATATGTTGCCATGATCCTTTTCTTTCTACTTGAACCCTTGGTATTAGCTCATTTCCCCTCCCCCACCGTTCCCTCCTTCATGAGCCCTTGATTCTTTATTTATTTAGTTAGTTAGTTAGTTAGTTAGTTAGTTTTTTTCATGTCTTACACTGACCAGTGTCTCCCTTCACCCACTTTTCTGTGGTTCATCCCCCTGGGATGGGGGGTTATATGTAGATCATTGTGATTGATTCCCCTTTCTTTCCCAACCTTCCCCTTCCGCTCCTGGTATTGCTACTCTCGTGATTGGTCCTGAGGGGTTTATCTGTCCTGGATTCCTTGTTTCCAGCTTGTATCTATACCCGTGTACATGCTCTGGTCTAACGGGATTTGTAAGGTAGAATTGGGATCATGGTGGAGGGAGGAAACATTAAGGAACTAGAGGAAAGTTGTATGTTTCAACAGTGCTATATTGTGGGGATGTCCAGTTGCCTACAGATGGGCTTGAGGTCTCCACTCTGCACTCCCCCTCACTCACATTGATATGATTTTTGTTCTGGGTCTTTGATGCCTGATACCTGATCCGATCGACACCTCACGATCACACAGTGTGCTTCTTCGGTGTGGGCTTGGTTGCTTCTCAGCTAGATGGCTGCTTGCTTGTTTAACTTCAAGCCTTTAAGACCCCAGATGCTTTATTTTCTAATGGTTAGGCACCATCAGCTTTCTTCACCACATTACCATATGTGCCCATTTTGTCTTAAGCGATTGTGTCAGGAAGGTGAGCATCACAGAATGCCAGGTTATTATAACAAAGTGTTCTTGTGTTGAAGGAGTACCTGAGTAGAGGCCCAGTGTCAGTCTGCTACCTTAATACTTAACATATAAATATATGTACATAGATATATTTTCCTATCGTTATATATAAATACATTTACATACGTACATGCCAGAATTTAGACCTCTATATATGCCCTTTACCTCCTAGTTCTTTCCTCTATTTCCTTTTACTTTCCTCTTGTCCCACTATCATGTTTGGCCTTCATTCGGGTTTCAGTAATTCCTCTTGGCTACATTGCCCTTGAGTGAGCCCCACCAGGTATCCTATACCCTCCTCACCATCGATTTTAGATCACTAGTTGTTCCCTTGTCCCTGGGTTGGTTGACACCCTCCTTATTTCCCCTGCCTCCCTCTCTCCCATGTCCCATTGTTTTCTCCTCTGGATTGTTTATCCCGCCTGTCTTATCTGGATAGACATGCAGAGACAATAATAAGCACAAAAACAAAATAAAGCAACAAAACAATAAAAACGAAGGACAACAAAAAAAAGTCTTTAAATAGTTCAAGGTCTGTTTGTTGACCTTTAAGAGTGTTTTCCAGTCCAGTCTGATGGGGTGCCACACCCTTACCTCCAAAGTCTATTTTTGGTGTTCCCCTGGGGACTTTATCTCTCTGCTCCCCTTGCTGCTCTGTTGCACACCCTTAGTGTTTCACCCTGGTGTGGTGGGGGCAAAACAGTTTTATTGGCATATAATTCACATACAATTCAATATTGATGAAGCCCTTGGATACACATAAGTGTCTTATTTTTAGGCTGTCCTGGTCATGCAGCATGTTAGGCAGGGTTCTCTGGAGAAACAAAACCAGGACACTTGTGGTTATGTGTATTATGAGGATGGGTTTATACAGCGAGAAGGAATATAGCAACTAATTAGTCCACACAACAGTACAGAGGGCTCAATTCAACTCACTTTGATGGAACAGTTAATATACTGGAGGTCCTTCAGCTCACCTGGGCTGCCAGGTCCAAGGTCAGGGAAGCATGCAAGCAGAGTTTGCTGGTGGAAGCTGGCTGGCAGGCAGCAAACAACAGGATGAATCACAACAGTAAGTAGCTCGGGGGCTTAGCGAGGCAGGCTAATGTGATCTGGAACTCAAGCGTGGGGACAGGATCCACGAGCCTCAAGCTCAAGCAGTGCCCCACCAGCAGTGTGTGGAAGCAGTCTGGAAGGACCCTCAAGCTCTAGTGACAAGATCCACAGGTTGGTTTGGCCTACAGGTAGTGTAGCGCAAAGGTTGAGGCAGAGAGCTAGCTAGCTAAAGCAGCAGCACGCTGGTCTGCTGGTAAGGTCACCGGGGTAGCAAGAGACGAGGGCAGGCCTTACAGAGCCATTTATCTCTTTTCCCTCCAGTCAAACTGCAATCCGATTAATCTCTGCCCACATGTTCCTATTGGCCAGGTTGACACAACAAACCTATCACATCTAGTTTGTCTTTTGCTTGGTGTGTGTGTCTTTGCTATGTATTAGGGCCCTTAACTTTGCCCCTACTCTTTCATTGATGAGCTTTATAGTTTAGCGTTTACATTTAGGTCTTTAAATGAGTTCTTTTTTGTATTTGGAGTGAGGTGTGGATCCTGTTTCATCCTTTTGCAAATGTATATCCAATTTTGCAAGCATCAGTTGTTGAATAGGCTATCTCTTCCCCATTTATTTAATGTCGTTGGTCAAAAATCAGTTGACTAGATGAATGGATTGATTTTTTAGTTCTCTCTGTTCCATTGTTCTGCACATATATTGTACCAGTTTTGACTACCAGGCCTGTGTAATAGGGTGTCTGTGTTTAGTAGGTGTTGAGATCTGGCAGTGAGAGGCCTCTTACTTTGTTCTTCGTTAGACCTTTCCTTATCCTAGGGGTCTCTCTTCTTTGTATATGAAGTTGGTAATCAATTTCCCCATTTCTTTAGCAAATGATGCCGGGATCTGGATCAGAATCAGCATTGCATTATATTTGTAGATTTCTTTGTAGTATTGACATTTTCACAATGTTAAGTCTTCCTATCCATATTCTTCCACTTTTGTAGGTCTCTGTTGGTTTCTTTGTGTTTTGGTTTTCTTTGTATAAGTCTTTTGTCACTGTTTAGGTTCATTGCTAAGTATTTTGTTTTTGTGTGGCCGTTGTAATTGTTGCCCTGGTTTCCTTTGTGGACAGGAATCTGTACTTGCTGCTCTTGTACTCCTTACCACAGTTCCAAAGCTCGCAGTTACTTCTACCAATTTTCCTGCCGAATCCTTGGAGTATTCTACATATAGAATCGTAATCTGCAACTAGAAGTTTGCTTCGTTGCCATTTTGGGTGCCTTGGAATTCTTTTTCTTGATTAGTAGCTCTGGCTAAGGCTTACAGTGCAATACTGAATAAGACTGGCGATGAAAGGCATCCTTGTCTGACTCCATTGTGCAAGGGGAATGCTTCCAGTTTCTCCCCATCGAGTGAAAAGTTGGCTATTGGTTTTGCAAATAGCCAAAAACGCTGCCCTTGAGTCAGTGCTGACTCATAGTGACCCTCTGTGGGTTTCTGTGACTAACTGCTGATGGGAATAGAAAGCCCAGTCTTTCTAGGAGCTGCTGCTGGTTTCTAACTGCCATCCTTGCTGATCACAGCCCAACTCATAACCAGTACACCACACAGGAAAAGGACTTGAGGCAAAAACTAAGATCTTTTCTCCTGCAAACCCTGGCACTCACTTTTATCCCACATCCACCATAGGCCGCAAGGGATTGCGCTGGACAGTACAGACCTGCCTAACGTGCCAGCGCAGCCAGAGATTTCTCAATGATCCCAGGCATCTGCTCTGGGGAGACCGGCCTGAAGCCCAGCTGGGGAGCCTGACAGGTGAGAGGAAGTAGACAAATGAGGGCTGTCCCAAGAGACTGGGACACAGGTGGGTTCTGAGTTGGTGGAAGACAGGCCACAGTCACCTCTAATTCTGCTCTTCTGCCCAGATCTCAAAGCAACACAAGCCCCGCCAAGCACAGCGCTCCCCGTTCCAGTCGACCTTCCTGAAGAGAAAGTACAGCCTCTGAGCCCATTAGAAGTGATGGATGCACCCAGTCTGCCCAGGAAATAAAGTTCAATTTGGTTCCACTTTGTGTCATTCAGTTTTGTGGGGATTTCGACTCTTTATTTTCCTTTTTGTGTATCTGCCCAAATTTCTCTGTCACTGTTTAACCTCTCCTTTGTCCTTACCATCCTATATTCCCGCCAGGTAGAACTGTTCAATATCCTTTAACCACCCCTGGGCCCCCACACCCAGCTCCCAGCTCCAGGACCCTGGCTTCAGTGCTTCCTCAGTGCAGTGCCATGAACAGGCTGCAAATTCCCAAGCTGTCTCGAGGTCTCAGGCCCTTTTAAGGCTTTCCATCTTAAGGTAGTCCTGCCTGCTGACTGGAGAGCTGGACAGACAGCCAGGGCCACTGCTGCTTTGTTTGTCACTGCCGTTTTTAAATAAGGGTAACAATGCTGGAGCATCTGGTGGGCTTCCCTTCACACCCTCCAGGTTCGTTTCTTCTACTGTCAGAGCACTCTTACTTCACACTTAGCTCATGAGGGAAGGACGTGGTGCCAACCTGAACGCTGGAGAGGCAGCAACAAAAGGACGCGGGCAGACAGTGCACAAGTCAGCTCCATAGGTAACCCCTCAGTGTTGTCTGGAGGCAACTCAAATGGGTTTGGGTTTTTTTTTATATGTATATATATCCTTGCAAGAGCCTACTTAAGGTCCAATTTCTCAGACTAACCATTTTGGTAGCTTCCAGCTAGCCGATCAGTGTACCCCAAAAGTGATGGCCTTCTTTTTCCTTTTCTCTTGTAAAACCATGTTATAGTAATTATTGCTACATAAAAATCACTTCAAAATGATGCTTAAATGGTTTATTGTTGCCTGAGTTTTGGGCTAGGGTTTCTTGGCTGCTGGGCCGGGTGGTTCTGTGTGTGTGCCATCCGCCCGAGCCCCATTCATCTGCATTTAGCTGGTGGCAAATACTGTATCACAAATACGTGTAGTTTTTGCAACAATCAAACTGATAGTACTCTTCAACTTAAAAAAAAATCAGGTGGAAATCTTTTTGTTTATGTGATAATATAAACTTAATCTTAAAAAACAACCCAAGTCCAGAGGAGGAGTCAAGATGGCATCCAGGTAGACCCATCCAGCACTCCTGTTGTTCAGCCAGAAAATTAAGAGCTAGGCATGGGAAGCAAGCCTGAGAAGAAAGCAACAGGACAGCTGGTCCTGGAGGGACTCGGGAGGAGGCAGGGGAAGGGAGTGGTGAGCAAACACCATAGACAGGAACAACTAGGGAAGTAAAATCAACAAGGAGGAGGACATAGAGATCCTGGGAGTGTTGGAGCAACAGCAATCTAGCCGAAAAGAATTACTAAGAGGCAGAAAGGGCAAGTGTGATGGTGAGGTAGGAGGAAGGTAAAAGGAAACAAAGGAAAGATACAGGAAGCAAAGCTATGGATAGAGGTATAAGCAGGTGTGTAATATGTAAATACATTCATAAAAATAGAGGTATTTGGGGTATGTGCATATATTTATATGGCAATACACTGAGATGGTGGATGGACTTTGGGCTTCTGCTCAAGCCCTGCCTCAATGCAAGAACACTTTGTTCTAACAACCTGGCATTCTGTGATACTCAACAGACTAGCTAAAAACAAGATGGTGCATAAGCAAATGTAAAGAAAGCAGATGGTGCCCAGCTATCAAAAGATAGAGCGTCGAGGGTCTTAAAAGCTTAGTTAAACAAGTGGCCACATCTAGCAGAGAAGCAACAAACCCACACAGAAGAAGCACACCAGCCTGGCAACATGAGGTGTCAACTGGATAGGGTAACAAGCATTAGAAGACCCAAAACAAACAAACCATTTTATTGAGAACAAGGGGGGCCAGAGCAGAGACCCAAAACCCATCTGTAGTCAATTGGACAGACCCTCACAGGAAGAGTCACAAGGAAGGGATGAATCAACCAGGGCACAGTATAGCACTGATGAAACACAATATTCCTCTGGTTCCTTGAGGCTTCCTTACCCCCAACTATCATGACCCCAGTCTTGCCTTTCACTCGGGCTAGAACAGAGCATGAACACAGGTACAGATAACAGAAATGGGAGTAGCAATACCAGGAGGGGAGGGGGAAGGGGGAGTGGAGGGGAGGAAGGGGAAACTGATCGCAATGATGGACACATAGCCACACACACATACTCCCACTGGGATGACAAAAAACATTAACCATGGGGGAAGGGAGACTGGTCGGTGTAAGATATGAAAATAATTATAATTTATCAAGGGGTCATGAGGGTGGGGGAGGGAGGGGAAAAAGCAGCTGATATCAAGGCCTCAATAGAAAGTAAATGTTTAGAAAATAATGATGGCAGCATATGTACAAATACGCTTAATACAATTGATATAGATTGTTACAAGAACTGTAAGAGCCCCAATAAAATGATCTTTTAATTTTAAAATAAGTAAAAAGATAAAAATTCGATACAACTTCAGATGATCTATATATGCACCATGGGATATAAAAAGGCTTTTCCCCAGCTTGTCTCCCCCAAATATATGTCAGACCTAGGACACTGCTTACAACTAATGGTAAATGATTGTAGCACACTCGGAAGCAAGCTGCTTAGAAGTTATCTCCCTGAAGGCATCAGCCATCCAGAGCAATCAGACCACTGTCTGGTCCACTGAAGGTGAGGCTCACTCCCTACTGTTAAAGACAGTGGATTGCTTTCCCTGGAAGACTCAGAGTAAGTCAAACCACCAGCTCAAGGACGATCAAGGTTAGGCTGCCATCTTGAGTCTAGGGTCCGCCCATCTTGTCACATGTGTACCCCTAGTCCCTCCCCTTCCTATTACGTGTACACCCCTAGCTCATCCCCCTTCCTGTGATGGGTATGCCTATTATACAACCCCTTCCTGTGACATAGGTCATTACCTGTAATCAGGGGGTTTGCACGCCCCCAAAGATATATAAGCCTTGGTTAGAAATAAATCCTTCCCTCTTTCCCTCTCCCTCCCTCTCTCTCCTCCCCCCGAACCTCCATGTGGACCATCATGAGGGGCTGAGATGAGGATGCTGCTATGAAGTGTGTCTGATCCCATCATTTATTCTTCTCTCTTACCTCTCCTATGCTCTATGAGTTTACTATGATCATTATATATTATAACCATGCAATCGCACCTACAGACCCATGATATATTGTTAAGGGCTGATTTCCCTGACAATGCACCAACATTCTATATTAATTTTTTTTCTTTGTGTTCTTACCCAATTTTCTGAAGAAAGGACCCATGACATGAATCAGTTTCCATGAGACCCCTGCAAAAGACTAGAGAAAATTAAGTTCCCAGCTCTTCTCTCGTCTCCCCCGAGGTGGGTCGGGGTTACCTGTGGGAGAAACCAGCTCCACAGAACTACATCACAGGTCCGATAGGCACAATTGTACGGTTACAATATAGAGAGGTCATAGTAAAGTCATGTCAGATAGGAGGGAGAGTGAAATAAAGGAGTCAGACACATTTCATGGCAACATGCTCACATCCTGGACGGCCGTGACCTCACCAGCCAGGTCTGTGCACAGCGCGGGCAGAGCGGGCAGGAGGAGGAGGGAGATTTATTTCTGACCAAGGCTTATGTATCTTCTTGGGGCGTGCAAGCCCCCTGATTACAGGTAAAGACATACGTCACAGGAAGGGGTTGTACTATAGGTAGGAAGAGGAGGGATTAGGGGTACACATGTGACAAGATGGGCAGATCCTAGATTCAGGATGGCAGCCTAACCTTGGATGTCACTGAGCTGGTTTGACGTGTTCGGAGCTGTCCATCGGGAAAGCAATCCAGTGTCCCTAACAGCAGGGAGTGAGCCCGCCTATGGTGGGACAGACAGTAGGGTCTGCTTGCTCTGGATGGCTGGTGCCTTCAGGGAGATAACTTGACAATCATTTACCATCAGTTGCAAGCAGTGTCCTAGGTCTGACATATATTTGGGGGAGAGGAGCTGGGGAACAGCCTTTTTATATCCCACAGTTACCCACATGAACAACACCACCCCCACCCCAAGGTGAAGTGTGAAACAATGGTTTATCATCCCAACATTGACCTCGAGGGCAATGTCTGCCTCAACATGCTCAGAGAGGACCGGAAGCCGGTCCTCACGAGAAACTCCATCATTGATGGCCTGCAGCATCTCTTGTTGGAGCCCAACTCTGAAGACCCCCTGAACAAGGAGGTTGTCCCCCTCCCTGGCCTTGCATCCCCTCCCTGCCACCTGCCCCTCGGTTATTTTTTTTTACCACCACATGATTAAGGTTGGTGCTGTATCCCCTAGCCTACTCAGCAATGGTAGATGAACTGGCTTATCTAGGCCCACGCTGGGTGCTCCCCAACCCCCACTCTGGGTACTGGGGTGGGTAGGCAAGTGGCCTGTATAGCTGGGCCCCCAAAACCCTACCCTCTGTCACCGGCAGTCCACCAGGCTGTTACAGGGGAATATTACTGCAAAAAAGAAAACTAAAGAGTAGTTTAGACATCATGCGACTCAATGTTTGGGTAATAAACATGACAAATTTGCAAGTACATGCTAGAACACGAAACTACAACTATAAGAAAGTTAATTTTCTAAAAGAACATTTCAATGTTACAAATATAATACTTCTGGGGTCTTAAAGGCTTGCAGTTAAACAAGCAGCCATCTAGCAGGTGAGCAACAAAGCCCACATGGAAGAAGCCCAGCCTTTTTTTTTTTAATTTATTTTAATCATTTTATTAGGGGCTCATACAACTCTTATCACAATCCATACACACATCAACTGTGTAAAGCGCATTTGTACATTCATTGCCCTCATCATTCTCAAAATATTTCCTTTCCACTTAAACCCCCGGCATTAGGTCCTCATTTTTCCCCTCCCTCCCTGCTCCCCCCTCCCTCATGAGCCCTTGATAGTTTATAAATTGTTATTTTGTCATATCTTGCCCTGTCCGACATCTCCCTTCACCCACTTTTCTGTTGTCCGTCCCCCAGGGAGGAGGTCACATATAGTTCCTTGTAATCGGTTCCCTCTTTCCAACCCACTCTCTCTCTACCCTCCCAGTATTGCCACTCACTACTGGTCCTGAAGGGATCATCTGTCCTGGATTCCCTGTATTTTCAGTCCCTATCTGTACCAGTGTACATCCTCTGGTCTAGCCAGACTTGCAAGGTCGAATTCGAGTCAAAGCCCATTAGTAGGCCACTGGAGATCCCTTTGCAGAGGGGTCTCGGGGAGGAGATGAGCCAGTCAGGGTGCGATGTAATAACGAAGCCCAGCCTTTGTGACCACGAGGTGTCAAAGGGAACAGGTATCAGAAGTTCAAAAACAAGCAATCAAATGGATGGGAAGGAGCGTGGACAAAGTGAGGACCCAAAACCCACCTGTAAGATAATTCGAAAGGGGAAGGTGGGGGGGAAAGGGGGAACTGATCACAATAATCTACATATAACCCCTTCCCAGGGGGACGGACAACAGAAAAGTGGGTGAAGGGAGACATCGGACAGTGTAAGACATGAAAAAAATTACCCAGGGTTCATGAGGGAGGGAGGGTGGGAAGGGGGAAACTAAGGAGCTGGTATCAAGGCCTTACCCCTCTGAAGGCTTCAATCACCAGTAGTCTGACCTTAGACGCGCGACCTGGACAGCGGGGGACAGATTAACAAAGGCCACCAAAGACTGACCTTCCGAACGCCCTGGAGGACAGGTGCAGCAATCCCTTCCACAAATCCACGAGGACAGCAGAGGAGCGTGCAGGCAGGGGGACAGTCTCCCTGGGCATCCCTCAGGCTGGGGGCTGCGTCCCCTAGTGGGGTCCCTAAGGAATAGGAGGAGGCTGGGACTCATCCAAGAAGCCACCCTCCAATTTAGGGGGCTCCGATGGGGAGGAGGCTGAGTGTTTTGCTCTCTGGATCCTTTACACTGCCCAAACCTTTCTGGGACAGTGTGGGGGGAAGTCAGATACAGTGAACCCTCGTTTATCGCGGTTAATCGGTTCTAGACCCTACCGTGACAAATGAAATTCCGCGAAGTAGGATTCCTTATTTGTAAATCAAATATTTTCGTAGTTAGAGCATAGAGGACATGAAAAAACACCCTTTAGTCACCATTACACTCGTATTACCCAATTTATTAAACGAAAAAGGGAAAATACAGTAAAACATTTTGGGCGTTACAATGATCATTTATTATTTATTATATTATTTATAGTATCTAGTTTACGGTATTACGACTTGTCACGATGCGCTTTGCTTCCTTGTTGAAAGTGAAATTAGCCGTAACACGGATGTTTTTTTCCTCTTTATGGATGGAGCGAACGGAAGACTCATTCAAGTTGAAATGGCGTGCAACCTCCACGATTTTCTTGCCATCTTTGATCATAACCAAAAGTTTTACCTTTTCCTGGATGGTACTGGATGGTGAGCATCTTCCTCTGGCGCTTATTTTTATTGTCAGAAGGCTTAGAAGAAGCAGCTCGTTTAGGAGCCATCATAGGGCTTAGATAAAATTTCTTAAAAATCGCAAACAATTACAGTACACTGTACAAAAGCAAAAATGCATCTGATACGTAGCTCCAATACGTAGCGATGCAGACAGAAGCGTGTACAGTATGAGCCAATCAGTGCCAGTCATGACAGAGCATGCGCTGTTACGCAAAAACCGCGATAGAGTGAAGCCGCGGAAGTCAAAGCGCAAAGTGGCGAGGGTTCACTGTAGATCTATTTCCCCATCGTCATATATAAATGCCTGTATTTAGACCTCTATAAATGCCCTTTGCCTCCTAGTTCTTTCCTCTATTTCATTTTACTTTCCTCTTGCCTCACAATCATGTTCAACCTTGAAGTAGGTTTCAGTAATTCCTCTCAGTTACATTGCCCTTGATCAAGTCCTACCAGGCCTCCTACACCCTCCTCGCCATCGACTTTAAGTCACTGCTGTTCCCTTGTCCCTGGGTTTGTTAACACCCACTTCCTTCCCCCCACCTCCCCCTCAACTCTGACCATTTTCAGTGCAATTAAAGTGAGGCAGAGGACATGAACAGACACTTCACCAAAGAAGACATGCAGATGGCCAGCAAACATGTGAGGAAATACTCGATAATTAGCATTTCAAGAACTGCAAATAAAAAACAAAAATGAGATACCACCTCCCACCAGTATTAATGGCAAAGTTCCCAAAATCTGAAAACAACCAGTGCTGGTGAGAACATGGATTCACTGGAGACTCATATACTCCTGGTAGGGTTGGAAAACCAGTGCAGAAAGAGGTATGGGACTGCCTTAAAAAGTTGGTAACAGATACCATATGATCCTGTAACCTTTGTCCTTGGTATTGTGCTAAGCTGAGTCGACCAGAGAAACAAATTCAGTGACACTCATCTATATGTGAGAGAACTTTATATCAAGAACTAATTATATACGGAGAAAACATCCCAGCCCAGTCTAACTCAAGTCCTCAAGTCTGCTACTAGTCCATAAGTCCCGCTTTAGACTCACGCAGCCACATGCCATGATGCAGAATGCAGGAATATCCACAAAGTCTTGTGGATCCAGTGGTGGTGGATGCATCTCCAGGGCTCGGGCAGCAATCAGGGTCAGCCAGCAGGAAGGTGAAGGCAAAGAGGGAAGGGGAGGTCCCCAGGGTCGTCCTTATGAGGGGACCACACAAGGAGGCACCATCAGGCTGTGACCTGATTGACAGGTTAAATGCAACCCCTACACATGCATACATCTTAAAGTTGACAGGAAATTATCTAACCACCATGGGTATATGTCTTAAAGAAATTAGAGCCACACAAATAGATATATCCATGTTCATCACAGCCATATTCACAAGAGAGAAAATAAGAAAAAGTATCTAAATGCCCATTAAAGGAAGAATGGATACACTTTGATACGTACATAACTGGAATACTACACAGCACTAAAGAAACATGATGAATGTGCACATCTCCTAACATAGATGTACCCAGAGCACATTTTATGTTAAGTGAAATTAGTCAATCACAAAAGGACAAATATTATATGAGACAAACTATTATTAAAAGTCAATAAAGAGTTTTGACACTAAAAGAAATATTCTTGTATGGTTACCAGGAATGAGGAGGCAGGAAGGGGAGGTTAGAGAGCTGACAAGTGAAGGGGAAGATGAGATGATACAATGAGAGGAGAGGCTGGAGCGGGGGAAGGATGTGGCAAGACAAGCTTTGGTATGTTTGCAAGAGTTAAAAGCAACATAAACATATACTGTTACGTAGACAATCCTACACATAGACAATCCTACACTCATCGAGTAGTGATGTATGCATGTCTGGATAGACATGCAGGCCGAACAGGGAGTGAGGAGTGTAGTATACACATTGATACATAAAGGTCTGACGGAAGTTATTTATATATGTGAATTTACTTTTGCTATGTTTTAACGAATGTGGTAGGGCATACAGGAGACAGATTTATGACAACTTATTAAACATAACCAAACTCCGGGAACCCAAGAGGAAAGCAAATTTTGGGAATAATGAGGGCAACAAATGTATAGATGTGCTTTACACAATTGATCTATGTATTGTGATGAATTGATTTAAAAAAAAAAAACCATAACCAAACATCTTGAGGAAATGTGACCTTGAGGAAAACAAAGGTCAATGGCCATAACAGAGTTTATCTAGACTGTGTTCCACGTTATATTTGGGGGAGTCATGAGTGAGGTCTTAAAACCTCATGAGCACCATCTAAGGTCCAACTATTGGTTTCTCTTCATACAAGGGAAAGAAAAATGACACAAGTAGATGATGAAAAGAATTAGTCCAATTAACTAATGAACCATGCAAACGTCAGGCTCCTTAACCCTGGGACCAGAAGAACTAACGGGACCTGCTGCCAGCTCCAACTTCTCTGAACCAATCACATTAGCAGGCCCTGGATAGAAAGGGGAAAAAATGAAACTAACTCAAAATTATAAAAGTGATCAGTCTTACTGGTTGGATATCGATAGATGGAACCCCAAGATCACATGTGGCTTTAGCCATTCTTCAGGTCTGAAACTGAACTCATTCCCATGTATTAGAATACTCAGCCATTAAAATCTAAAGACCAGCCTTTAGCCAAGGACACAGTTCAGAGGGTTAGGGAAGACGGAATAGTAGAAGCGGAAGACAGAGAGAGGAGTGGGCTAAGGAATGGCACACTCCTGTGATTGCAAGGAGTGAGTTGAAGCGAAATGTGTTTGAATTGTTCGATGTCAAGCTGAGAGCCTGTTCCAAAAGCCTTCGCCTAATTCACAATAAAAAGTTAAAGACATGCACATTAAAATAAAACAAAAGGCTGCTGCCATATTCCAATCATGGGGTTAAGGTCCTACGTGAGTTATTCAATATTTTCTACAGCCATATGAAAAGGATGTTATTATTGCCCATAATAAAGAAATGGAGTTTTTATTTATTTATTTTAGAAATGAAGTTTTTTATTGTTAATCATTTGTCCAGGGAAAAGTAGATTAAGAAAGGCTGAGTAATTTGCCTAAAATTATACAATTGCACCATACTTTTTTTTTTGCACCATACTTAAGATTGCAATTAATGACTGTTTTTAAAATCATAATTCCAGGCCTACTGGAGATTACCTAAAATTCCCCTCCCTGGGGTCTCACCAGAGATCCACTCTACATGTCTTGTGACGCTTGGATCTCTCCATGGTCCTGAAAGAAAGAAAAATATTCCACATACCGTATATACTCGTGTATAAGCCGAGTTTTCCAGCACATTTTTAATGCAGTTTTTTGGGTAAAATTAGGTGCCTCGGCTGATATCGGGTCGGCTTATACTCGAGTATATAGGTACTACATGAATAGCATTCTTTATTTTTTTAATGTGATACTTTGTTGTGGTTTAGTTAAAATTAACTGACATCTTACTGCATAAAAGCTTTACAACTGAATGTGTGCATTAATTCTTTATAAGATTAGAACATTTGAATTACTGAGCAATTCAAATAAAGTAACAACACATCCTTGGATCGACTATCAATGCTCATGGAAGCAGCAGTCAAGAAATCAAAGTACACATTGCACTGGGTAATATGCTGCACAAGACCTCTTTAAAGTGTTGAAAAACAAGAATGCCACTTTGAGGACTAAGGTGCACCTGACCCAAGCCAAGGTGTTTTCAATCACCTCATATGCAGGTGAAAGTTGGACATTGAATGTGGAAGACGGAAGAAGAATCAATGCATTTGAATTCTGATGCTGGAGAGGAATATTGAAAGCACCACGGACTGTCAAAGGAACACCACATTTGTCTTGGAAGAAGTACAGCCAGAGTGCTCCTTAGAGGAAGAGATGGCGAGGCCTGGTCTCACATACTTTGGACATTGTGGCAGTCACGTCACAGCTTGATGGCCTCATTTGGAGATAAAGAGCTCACTGGAGGCCGGATCCACTCTCTCGGCCTTCCCTTTCCTGCTGTTGAGATACTTAGAGAGCTGGAGACCTGTGGAGACCCGCGTGAGTATGGAGATGCTTCCACTGCCACTGGATCCACAAGACCTTTTACCCACTTGCCATGATCTTGCTGCATTCGGCATCATTGCATGTGCTCCTTGAGTCTAAAGAGGAATTTATGGACTAGGATCGGACATATGGACTAATATTGGACATGTGGACTTGATCTAGACTGGGCTGGGGTGTTTTCTCAATATGCAATTGCTCCTATATATAAAGGTCTTTCTTATACACATATGAGTGCCTATGAATTTGTCTCTCTAGTCAACCCAGACTAACACAGACAAGTCAGGAGATACCACTCTCTGGAGAAGGCCATCATGCGTGGTAAAGTGGAGGGAGGGGCAGAGAAGAAGAGGGAGGTCCTCCTCAACAACATGGATTGACACGGTGGCTGCAACAGTGAACTCAAGTATAGGAACCATTGTGCGGGTGGACCAGGACCAGATGGCACTTCTCTGTTGCACATAGGGCTGTTATGGGTGAGAACCAGCCTGACGGCACTTACCAACAACAGCACCTGCAATAATTCATTTTCCAACTGAGGCTGTCGATGGCAAGGCTATTCTTCACATCCCTGAATTATGGTCAGAGGGGATCCACAGAGGGTTAATCCACATGTAGTAACCCAGCTAGCTGGAAGAACTGTATTTTGTTAAAATTGCCATCTTGTATGACCTCAACAGTGTTATCTCTAGCCCCACTGGATAGATAGACTCTGACTTACCCACAAATACTCCCCTCCCAGCCTTCTGACCTTGACCCACCCTGTATATGTCCCCCTAACCCTTCCAGATAGCCTGTCTTCTAGATAAGCAAGGCATGTAGTAAATATTGACAGACTCTGACTCATCTGAAGGTGTCCCCTGCTGGCCTCCTCCCAATGTCCTCCCTGCCCCATCAAGCAAATACTGTACCTACAGAATGTTCTCTCCCAAATCTAGCCCCCTGGTTTAACGATTGTCTAAAGCCTGTCTACCTCACCTGATCAGGGCCAGAGTGTTCCAGACTCTAGGCTCCTCTCTAGGCCCAGCTAGCTGTAATAAAAGGCTTATTCTTGCATTTTAATAAAGTGGCATCGTTAGGTTTCTGCACTGGGACACCTCAGTTCTTGCTTTGCAACACTAAAAGAATTCACGCAGCAGAAGCACGTTTATAATCCAAGTAACTCTTATGATAAGGTGACCAGATTTTAACATTGGTAAAGCCGGACGCCATTGATCAAACTCATATCCTGGCGAAATAGCCATGTGGCAGCCGAAAACCGTATATCCTAACTTGTTGTGCATTCTTTCCAAAAATCGGGACTTTTTTAAACACCTCGGGATGCGGGAACAATTGTTAAAAATCAGGACTGTCCTGCCAAAAGTGGGACGTCTGGCCACCTTATCTTATGAGGAAAAGGGGAGTTTCAGGTATTCGCAGGAAATCCCACGGGCCAAGAGCAGGAAATCCCAGAAGAGTGCTCTGAGAGAGAGGCCTGAGAGAAAGCTCTGGCCCCAGCACCTGGGTGGCCCGCGTGGGCCCCCCCAATCAGACTTGTAAGACCACACCTGAACTAAAAAAGTGAAAAAGGGTCAGAAGTCAAAAAGAGAAGGCTTCCTGTGGCAGGTGCTGACCTCCTTTGGCTGGGGAGGCATGGTTGCTGTATTGGATGATCTCACTGGCTGAGTTGAAACGCACCTGGGTGATGTCATGTAGCTGGGCCATCTAGGCCCAGGTGAAAGCCAACCTGGGCACACCCACATTAGGCACCAGAAAGATGACATCACACAGGTGCGCCTAAACTCAGCCAATAAAGTCCGTCAGTATCCTCAACCATGCCTCCCCAGCCAGCAGGGGGAGGGGGGTGGATTAACACCAGCCTAAGGGGAAGCCACTCTATCATTCAGGTACTCTCGGGCAGGGTGGAGGGCAGGGGCGTGTGTGCACACACTCACACACCCCTGCACCCCCTCAGGGCTCTGCTCTCTGAATTTCCTGCTCTTGGTTCCCAATGCTTAGATTCACGCCCCTGTCCCTGTAATCATCTCGTGTGGTTTTTCACACTGCCCTGAACCATGGCCATCTTTACTCACAAGCTCTTGCGCCGTCCCTGCGTGGCCTGCATACTTTCCAGAGATAGCGTGTACCTCTTGAGACTGTAATACTTGAAACGGCCACTTCCCTCAAAGAAGTTACTTGGGTTTACAAAAGCGCTGCTGCCACGTGAATTCTTTCAGTGTTGAGGAGCAAGGACCAAGGTAAACCACCCCAGAAACCTAACATACTGAGAAGATTTTGATTCCTAGTGACCCTGTGAGTTTCTGAGACCATACGTTTTTCTTTTTTAATCATTTTATTGGGGGGCTCTTACAAATCTTATAATAATCCACCATTCCATAGTATTAAGCACACTTGTACATATGTTGCCATCAACATTTCCAAAACATTTTCTTTCTACCTGAGCCCTTGGTATCAGCTCCTCTTTTACCCCCTCCCTCCCCCACCCACTTTTGTGAATCCTGGATGAATTACATGTATTTTATTGTTGTTATTTCGTGTCTTATACTATCTGTTGTCTCCCTTCACCCACATTTCTGTTATTTGTCCCCCTGGGGGATGGGCTATATCTCCAACCTTGTGATTGGTACCCCATTTCTCCCCCTTTCACCCTCCCCCTGCCCCCACCATCCCCCTACCCTCATTATATCACTACTTCCACTTACTGTTCCTGAGGGTTTATCTGTCCTGAATTCCATGTGTCCAGAGCTCTTATCTGTACCAATGTGCATACTCCAGTCTAGCCGGATTGGTAAGGTAGAACTGGGTCATAATAGGGCGGGGAGAGCAAGCATTCAGGAACTAGAGGAATGATGTGTATTTTGTCGGTGCTACACTGCACCCTGGTTGAATCATCCCTTCCTTGTAACCCTTCTGTGTGTGTGGGGGGGTGTCCAATATTGTCTACAGATGGGCTTTGGGTCTCCATTCCAAACTCCCTCTTTCACATCATATAATTGTTTGTGTGTTTTTTTATATGTAATTGTTTGTTATGACAAAATTAGAATTTATAAATTATCAAGGGTTCATGAGGGAGGGGGAGCAGGGAGGGAGGGGAAAAAATGAGGACCTGATGCCAGGGGCTTAAGTGGAGAGCAAATGTTTTGAGAATGAGGGCAATGAATGTGCAAATGTGCTGTTCACAATTGATGTATGTATGGATTGTGATAAGAGTTGTATGAGCCCCTAATAAAACGATTAAAAAAATAATAAAATAATTGTTTTGGCTATTGTGATACCTGATCCCATTGACACCTCATGATCACACAGGCTGGTGTGCTTCTTCCATGTGGGCTTATTTGCTTCCATGCTAGTGGCTCCTTGTTTAACTTCAAGCCTTTAAGACCCCAGACACTATGTCTTTTGGGAGCCGGCACCACCCACTTTCTTCCTCACATTTGCTTATGCACCCATTTTGTCTTCAGTGATCCTGTCGAGAAGGTGACTACCAGAGTGCCAGCTTATTAGAACAGTGTTCTTGTGTTGAGGGAGGGAGGCCTTGAGTAGAGGCCCAATGTCTGTCTGCTATCTGAATACTTAACATATAAATATATGTACATTGGCCTCTATCCGTTTCATTGTAAATTAATATGCTTACATGTATACACGCCTATAGCTATACCTCTATAAATAGCTTTTGCCTCCTACTTCTTTCCTCTATTTCCTTTCACCTTCCTCCTGTCCTACTATCCTGCTCACCCTCCATTCGGCTCCCAGGAATTCCTCTTGGATACATTGCGCTTCATCCAACACCACCAGGTATTATATGCCTGCCTCGCCATCAATGTTAGGTCTCTTGTTGTTCCAAGACCATAACTCTTCATGGGAGTAGAAAGCCTGTCTTTCTCCTTCGCAGGGGCTAGTGGTTTCAAACTGCTGACCTTGTGGTTAGCACTCCAACTTATAACCACTAGGCCATCAGGACTCCTAAATAGAAGTAAACTTGACAATCTGCCACCTGAAACACCTGCTGCCCGTGGGAAACAGAACTGGAAAGAGAGTGTATGCGGACAAATTCTCTATGCTCATGATTAAGAGTCTGGGAGGCAGACTCTGGTGGAGGAAGGCTTTCTCATTCATGGGCTGGAGATGAATCCCAGTCACATTCTCCTGACTAAACGCTATTCTCCACAGTGTCCCTCCCGTAATAATGCCAATATTAAGTTGCTGCTTGCAAGCACTGAAGGCTGCCTGCCATCAAGAGCAATCCGACCACCCCACCCTAAGTAAGGCCCACTCCCTTCTGATGAAGATCATAGATGGGACACCTGAGGTCAAGGCAGCTCAGAGATGACCAAGGTTAAACTGCCACCTTAACTCTCGGACCCGCCCATCTTGTTAAGTATGTACCTTCCTGTTATGCGTATGCCTCTTAATGATTAGAGTCTAATACAACCCCTTCCTGTTACAGATGTGTACGACTTGGCTTGCAGGCTCATCTCATATAATCCTGCGGGAGAATACATTTGCGCTCTCCCCCTCCCCCTTCTGGTTCCAGTCTCCATGGAAGAGGTGAGCCCCTGCATGTCTTGGCTGGTATTTCTTTAGTTTACCCCTCAATTACACAACTGCCCCTTCGGACCCGTTCGGTTATGGAGGCTGGTCCCCCACAGCTGACCATGTTTAGGCTACTTCAGCATGGTCTTTGGAAAAGCGGCCTGATCTGACCAAAGGAACTTGGTCTCCCTCCCGATCTCAGTGGAGAAGTGAATTGGATAGATTGGTCTTTCTAAAGTATAAGTTAGAATCAAGAGGACCGAAGATAAGTTGAAATCAATGGGGAGTGCTTTCTTTTTGAATCATTTTATTGGGGGCTCGTACAACTCTTATCACAATCCATCCATCCATCCATTGTGTCAAGCACATTTGTACATTAGTTGCCATCATCATTCTAAAACATTTTCTTTCTTTTTTTTTTTAAGTGATTCAGATGATTTATTCAGTCACAGGGTTGAGTCTCCCCTAAGTCAGAACAGGACACCACTTAGGCAGAATATGCAGATCACGGAGTGGTTTCTAACCACCCTTGCCTTTAGATAAACAACATTGTCTTCTTTTCCCACGGTTTCCCTTCATGTCACCTCCGGATGAATCCTCTTAAAGCATTATCTCGTTCAAGTTAGTTTTCTGTTCTGTTATCTGCAATGGGTCACTTCCTCAGCCCCCTTGGAGAGAGAGACTGGAGCAGGAGAGAGGGGGAGGGGAAGGAGGACAAGGGGAAAGGAAACAGGGGAGCGAGGATGGGGGGCTGGAGAGAGGCCAAGGGAACATTTGCTTTCTATTTGAGCCCTTGGTATCAGCTCCTCATTCCCCGCCCCCCTTCACCTCTTCCCCCACCCTCATGAACCCTTGATCATTTATAAATTATTTTTTTGTCCTATCTTGCCCTGTCTGACGACATCTCCCTTCACCCACTTTTCTGTTGTCCGTCCCCCAGGGAGGAGGTCACATGTAGCTCCTTGTAATTGGTTCTCCCTTTCAACCCCACCCTCCCTCCACCGTCCCTCCATCCTGGGAGTTTTTCTATTGGTATTTTGAATCCTTTAGGAAACAACAAATGAGTGTTCTCCCACTTCAGCTCAAGAAAATATTGCTAAGCGATCTAAGTAAATATTAGAGTTGAAAAAGGGTGAGGCACCATTGTTAGATTCGTTAACAAACAGGACTCTTATGCATATTAGATGGGACAGAAAAAAAAAACTCATAGAAAGAAAACAAGAAAAATCTACTTCTTCATATACTGATTTGTCCTCAAATTCTCTAATAGCAAAACTGCCTTGTGCAGTGGTTCTCCACCTTCCTAATGCCGTGACCCTTTAATATAGTTCCTCAAGTTGTGGTGACCCCCAACTATAAAATTATTTCCATTGCTACTTCATAACTGTTATTTTGCTACTGTTAGGAATCGTTATGTAATCTCATATGCAGATGTATTTTCATGTTTACAAATTGAACATCATTAAAGCTTCATGCGTAATCACAAAAACAATATGTCATTATCTATTGTGAAATATTTCTTTCTAATGATAAATAAATGAAATATTGTCTTGAAGCATGGTGTAGTATGGAGAACAGTCTTCACTCCAGGTACTCACATGTGGGCGTATCTGCATGTGGGCGGACCAGCCTGTTGATGGATAGAGGAGCGGTGTCTTGCTTCCTAAGACCATCGGAAATATGTGTTTTCTGATAGGCGATCCCTGTGAAAGGGTCCTGCGACCCCCAAAGGGGTCACTACCCACAGGTTGAGAACCGTTTGAGTGGTTCGCTTGAGTCTGAACGTCCATCCTCTTGAACGCATTTAGTATTAAACAGTCTATAAACTATTCAGGGATCCTGTAGAAGTGATGGTAGAGCTATGGTTTAAATCTGAGCTGTGAGCTATTTTAAAATATTTTTTATAAATCATTTTATTGGGGGCTCTTACAGCTCTTATGACAATCTATTCATCAATTGTATCAAGCACATTTATACATGGGTTGCCATCATCCTTTTCTTTTATAAAAAAAATCATTTTATGGGGGCTCCTACAACTCTTATCACAATCCACATATATATCCATTGTGTCAAGCACATTTGTATATTTGTTGCCATCATCATTCTCAAAACATTTTTTTTCTACTTCAGCCCTTGGTTTCAGTCCTCATTTTTTCCCTCCCTTCCCCCCTCATGAACCCTTGATAATTTATAAATTATTATTTTTTATGTCTTACACTGTCTGATGTCTCCCTTCACCACTTGTCTGTTATCCACCCCCATGGGAGAGGGTTATATGTAGATCATTGTGATCGATTCCCCCTTTCTCCTCCCATCTTCCCCTTACCCTCTTGGTATGATACCACTGCTCTCAATATGGGTCCTGAGGGGCTTATAGGTCCTGGATTCCCAATGTTTCCAGCTCTTGTTTGTACCTCTGTACATGCTCTGGTCTAGCCAGATTTGTAAGGTAGAATTGGGGTCATGATAGTGGGGAAGAGGAAGCATTAAGGAACTAGAGGAAAGTTGTATGTTTCAACTGTGCTCTACTGTACCCTGACTGGCTTTTTTCTTCCTTGTCTACAGATGGGCTTTGGGTCTCCACTCTGCACCTCCACTCATTCACATTGATGATTTTTATTCTGAGTCTTTGATGCCTGGTACCTGATCCCATTGGCACCTCATGACCACACAGACTAGTGGGCTTCCTCCATGTGGGCTTGCTTGTTTCTCAGCTAGATGGCCGCTTGTTTAACGTCAAGCCTTTAAGATCCCAGACTCTATGTCTTTTGATAGCCAGACACCATCAGCTTTCTTCACCACATTTGCTTATGTACCCACTTTGTCTTCAGTGATCGTGTCAGGAAGGTGAGCATCACAGAATTCCCGATTATTAGAACAAAGTGTTCTTGCATTGAGGGAGTACTTGAGTGGAGGCCCAATGTCTGTCTGGTACCTTAATACTAAACCTATAAATATATGTATATAGATCTATTTCCCTATTGTTATATATATATTTACATATGTACGTGGCTGCATTAAGACTTCTATAAATGTCCTTTGCCTCCTAGTTCTTTCCTCTATTTTTTTTTACTTTCCTCTTGTCCCACTATCATGTTTGGCCTTCATTCAGGTTTCAGTAATTCCTCTTGGTTATATTGCCCTTGATCAAGCCCTACCAGGTATCCTACGCCCTCCTTGCCATCGATTTTAGATCAATTGTTATTCCCTTGTTCCTGGGTTTGTTAACACCCACTTCCTTTACTCCACCTCCCCTTCTCCTATGCCCCCCCCACAAAAAAAAACATCAGTCCCCTTGTTTTCTGCTCCGGATTGTTTATCCATCATTTTCAAAACACTTTCTTTCTACTTGAGCCCTTGGTACTAGCTCCTCTTTTTCCCCTCCCTCTCCCATCCTCTTGAACCCTTGATAATAATAATGATTACTATTATTAATTATTTTCTTACACCCTCTGCTCTCTCCCTTCACCCATGTTTTTGTTGTTTGTCCCCTGGGGCAGGGGGTTTATGCATCAGTCATTGCAATCGGTTCTCCCTTTCTCCTCCTTCCCCCACTTCATGGTGTCAGTACTCCCATTATTGTTCCTGAGGGGTTTATCTGTCCAGGATTCCGTGTGTTGAGGGCTCTAATCTGTACCAGTGTACATGCTCTGATCTGGCTGGATTTGTAAGCTAAAACTGGGGTCATGAGAGAGGGGGTTGGAAGCATTAAAAAACTAGAGGAATGTTGTGTGTTTCATCAGTGCTATATTACATCCTGGCTGGCTCATCCCTTCCTTGTGACCCTTCTGTGAGGAGATGCCCAATTGTCTACAGATGGACCTTGGGTCTCCACTGGATCTCCCTCATTTACATAGATATGATTGTTGGGTCTTCTGATGCCTGATATCTGATCCTGTGCCAGGAGAAGCCAGCCCCTAGCACATCATTACAGGTCTGGTAGGCACAATTGTACAACGATAAAAAGTAAAGATTATAGTAAAGTCATAGAGAGCATGAGAGATAGAAGAGAAATATAGAAATAAATGGAGTCAGACACATTTCATAGTAGCATGCTCACCTCAGCCCCGCTTGGTGGTTCACGTGGAGAGAGAGAGAATCTTTAATGCTAACCATGGCTCTTATATTCTCTGGGGACATGGTAGCCCCCTAATTACAAGGGAAGACATACGTCATAGGAAGGTTGTGCTATAGGTAATACAGTAATGGGAAGGGGTGATCTAGGGGTACCCACGCAATAGGAAGAGGAGGGATTGGGGGTATACAAGCGGCAAGATGGGCGGATCCTAGATACAGGATGGCAGCCTAACTTTGGATGTCACAGAGCCTGTTTGACTTGTTCCCTGGCTCAACTGATAGAGACCATTACTGGTAGGGTGTGAACTCCACCTACAGGAACCAAGCTAATGGTCACAAGCTTCAGGGAGAAAAAGTCCATTGTCCCCAGCAGCAGGCAGCAGGCGCACCCGTGGTGGGACAAGACAGCAGTATGGCAGGGAGCATCTGACCTCCCCCCACAATCCTGTTGACACCCCATGATCATACAGGTTGGTGTGCTTCTTCCATGTGGGCTTTGTTGATTCCCTGCTAGATGGCTGCTTATTTATCTTCAAGCCTTTAAGAGCTCAGACACTATATATTCTAATAGCCGGGCACCTTCAGCTTTCTTCACCACATTTGTTTATGCACCTATTTCGACCTCAGCTATCCTGTCAGGGAAGGTGAGCATCAGAGAATGCCAGGTTATTAGAATAAAGTGTTCTTGCATTGAGGGAGGACTTGAGTAGAGGACAATGTCCATCTGCTACTTTGATTCTCAACATATAAATACATGTACACAGACCTATATTCCTATCATTATATATTATCTACTTATATACGCGCCTATATTTATAAATGTCTTTTGCCTCCTAGTTCTTTCCTCTATTTCCTTTTACCTTCCTCTTGTCCTACTGTCATGTTCAACCTTCATTCAGTTCTCGATAATACTCTTGGTTACATTATACTTGATCAGACCGTACTAGGCATTCTATACCTTCCTTGCCATTGATTTTTAGATCTCTTGTTCTCTTGTTCCTGGGTTTGTTAGCTCCCTTTACCCCACCTCCCTGTCTCCCCCGTCCCCCCGAAACATCTGTCCTGTTGTTTTCTCCTTGGGATTGTTTATCTGCTGTGAGCCATTTTAAAGCCTTTCCTTACCCTTGGGAAAATCCAAATTTCTGCATGAGTTTACTATCTTGATCTATGAGCAAGTCCTTTAGAGTTGTATAACCTGATACACATATTAGTGGATTCAGTGGATGAGCAACTAGGTGAAGAATGATTGAAGGCAAGTGGAAGGACACAGAGCCCAGTCTAGCTTTAAAGACTAGAGTTTCAGGAATGGATTTAAGAGACGAGGTTCAAATTTAGTCAAGGACTTGATAGTCTAAAAGTGTTTCTAAGAAAGGTTAATTGGGCAATGATTCAGGCATGTAGGCTATATTATTTACAGTTCTAGGTCTCTGCAGTGCCTTTTTCAGCATTTCAAATGATGAACTCAAACACTGATAAACTCAGAAATCCCACGTAGGGTCATTCTGAGTCAGACCCAACTGAATGGCAGTGGGTGAGCTGGATGTTCTAGCAAAGTTCTCTCTCTTGTTCTGGATCCTGTATCTGGATCCTCATCACCTGACTTCCTGTTCTTATAATTTGAGCCAACAGCCTATCATCTGACTTGATTCCTCAGCTTGTACAATTTTAGGAGACCAAAGTTTGTCTTCTGATCTGTTGCTTTAGTTCATAAGACCCTGCAACTGCATACGTTAGGAGAAGTCTCTGGACTTAAGTCTGACTCTCAGATTTGGGACTTGCCAGCCTCTATAATTGCGTGAGCCATTTTCTTGTCAGTTAGTGAGTTCTGGGAGACACTGCAGTGACTTACAGAACCCCCAGACAGGAGTAAGGGTGCTGAGAAGAGTAGTTGATGTTAGAGATAATGAAGTGATTCAACAGTTTGGAAAAGTTAGATATTTAGGGCACCATTAACCTCTCCCTCACAGGAACCAGCTTTGTGCTGGTCCCTCTACAACAAATAATTCATCCAGCCAAATGAAGGTTTTTGTGCCAGAGATAGTGATGATCATTACACAACATTATCAATGTAATTAATGCCAGGAAATTTTATAACTAAAATGGTAAATTTTTAATGTTATGGATATATATTTTTTATGTTTTGTGTTATGGATATCTTTATCATAATGTTAATGTATTTTAAATTTTAAAAAGTCAAAAGAAATCATATAGGACTTAGCTTAAAGGAACTCCCACTAGAAATACTTGGTACCATTTGAGCACAAATATAATAACTGTAGTTTATTGTAAAACATTGACTGTGTAAATACTCTTGACTATATAGCTTTTTTCAAGACTCATATTCCACCTTAGTAGATGAATGTCATATTAATTCTTTACTCTAAATAAGTTAAAGGGAAATACCATATATACTCGTGTATAAGCCGAATTTTTCAGCACACTTTTTAATGCAGTTTTTGTGGTAAAATTAGGTGCCTCGGCCAATCTTCAGGTTGGCTTATACTCAAGTATATACAATAATTAAGCATATGCCTGTGTCTTAGTTATCTAGTGCTACTGTAACAAAAATACTGCAACTGGGTGTCTTTAACAAACAAATGTTCATGTTCGCACATTCTGAGGTGGTGCTGTCTGTGTATGGTATACCACCCAGTTCTGCAACATTCCCACCATCATTCTTGTTGAGCCCATTGCTGCGGCCACTTTGTCCACCCATCCACCTTGTCAAGGGTCTTCCTCTTTTCACCGCCCCTCTATTTTAGCAAGTATAATGTCCTATTGCAGGGACTGCTCTCTCCTGATAACATGTCCAAAGTACGTGAGACAAAAGCTCTCACCATCCTTGCTTCTAAGGAGCAACTCTGGCTGTACTTCTTCCAAGACAAATTTGTTGTTCTCTGGACCATCCATGGTACTTTCAATATTCTTCCACTGCACCGTTATTCAAATGCATCCATTCTTCTCCCATCTTCTTTAATCAAATGCCCCACTTTCACATGTATATGACGGCAAATAAAAAATACTATGGTTGGTTTAGGCACCCCTTAGTCGTCAAAGTAACATTCTTGCTTCTCAACACTTTGAAGACATCTTGTGCAGCAGATTTACCCAATGCAATGTCAGTTGATCTCTTGGCTGCTGCTTCCGTAAGCATGGACGGTGGATCACGATAGCAACGCACAAGCCACCAGAGAACAGGCACGTGACAAACAAGTGGTGGCTCCAGGGGTGAGGAGGCGCCAAGGCTGCATTCAGGGTGTTGTCTCTCAGGGAAGATCCTCTGTTGGCTCTGGAGAAAGGGTCTTCCCTCTGGGGCTTTGTCTTCCTGAGGCTTGACAGCATTCTTTCCCAATCTCACCTTCCTTGTTTAACTTCTTTTATACCCCAAAGAGATTGTCCGTAGATGTGCCTTACATTAATCATGTCTCATTAACATAACAAAACAACCGAGTCACAACTGGGGGTGTGACCACCTATAAAAACTCACTGCCAGCGAGTTGATGCTGACTCCTAGGGACCCTACAGGGCAGGGTAGAGCTCCCCTTGTGGGTGTCTGAGTAGAAAACCTCCTCTTTTTTTCTCCCTCAGAGCAGCTGGGAGTGTGAACTGCTGACCTTACTAAAGGTTGACAGCACCCACCACAGCACCAGCGCTCAACCTCCGATACAGACAGTGGTGAGATTCAAGGCGCTTAACAACCAGCTCACTGCCCTAATGACCACTGCAAGTATTAAAAAAAATGATGCCACACAACAAATGCTTAAGAACAATAAATGAGGTATACAAAACTACATTTTTATCAGCTTCAAAATATCAATGAAAAATTAATAATACCTGGCTTAAAACTGCTATTTAAGATATTTCCATGTTGCTTCTTGAGTCGCATCCTCACTTGTAATATTCCTTTCTTTTATCCAAGCATTATTGGCTGTGTGACTTATCTTTAGCCATCTTTTCACCGTGAGAGTAGGATCCCATTCCTTTAAGCAGGCGTCCTCAAACTACGGCCCGCCGGGTGTTTTTGCCCCATTTGTTTTTTACTTCAAAATAAGATATGTGCGGTGTGCATAGGAATTTGTTCATAGTTTTTTTTTTTTCATAGTATTTTTTTAAACTATAGTCTGGCCCTCCAACGGGTCTGAGGGACAGTGAACTGGCACCCCATTTAAAGTTTGAGGACCCCTGCCTTAGAGCAGTGGTTCTCAACCTTCCTAATACCTGGACCCTTTAATACAGTTCATGGTGTGGTGACCCCCAACCATAAAATTATTTTCATTGCTACTTCATCACTGTAATTTTGCTACTGTTATGAATCATGTAAATATCTGATATGCTGGGTGTATTTTCATTGTTACAAGTTGAACATAATTAAAGCATAGTGACTAATCACAAAAACAATATGTAATTATCTATTGCGAAATATTTATTTCTAATTACAAATAAATGAAATTTTGTCTTGAAGCATGGTATAGCTTGGATAGCAGTCTTCACGCCGGGTACTGGTATGTGGGCGTATCTGCATCTGGGGGGACCTGCCTGGAGCGGTCTTGGTTCTAAGACCATCTGAAAGATGTGTTTTCCGTGGTCTTAGGAAATCCCTTTCACGGTCGACCCCAGAAGGGGTCGCGACCCACAGGTTGAGAACCACTGCTTTAGAGGTAGGCCAATTAAACAACAGTCATCATGTTGATATATTAGAAAACAGGGGACTTCTCTCCTCTGAACATATTAGTCCTCTTTAAAAAATCGCTTTCTGCTTCTGCTGAACTTACAGCAATTGTTCTGACGATATTTTTAGTTCTTTTAACACTGTCAGGAATTGCATCATTCACTCAAGACATCCTGTGGGAATCTGGGGTGTAACCCAAAGCACAGGAATGGCAGTGTGTCACCTCTGCTGATTTGGGACTTTTTCTCTCCAGGTTCCATGCTTATTTACTGAAGTAACAACTGTAAGGGAATAAAAATGTAGTATTTCATCAAAAGTATAATGAGTTTCATGAAATGAGAAAATATTATAAGCACAGGTCCATCTAGTTTTTATGCCTATGGATGGAATGAGTATTACGTATCCTTAGAATACTCCATTATGCAGATGAACATTAAAAATGAGTAAGGACTTCAAACTTCTGGTTTCTAACACAGGGTGGCTGCCAAGCCACCCACCTTAGAGAGAACTCTGCTTACAAGTGCCATTTTAACAACCAGATCTCCAAACTCAACAAAAAATTAGGTGTTGGTTCTGCCAAACTGGTTCAAGCTAGCTGATGTACATTTTTTTTTTGAGGGGGTGGACATAATTCAATCCTACCTTTTTAGAAAACCCTACTCCCCAACTGATGACAGCTCCTTTCTAGATTATGTTGTTACTGTTTCCCCGAAAGTAAGACATCCCCCGAAAACAAGACCTACTTACAGTTTTGCCTCTCGATGAAATATAAGGCATCACCCTGAAAATAAGACCTCCCCGAAAATAAGCCCCCCCAAGCTACCGTAATTCTGGACCCATAGCAGCGGGCACCGCCGTGCAGCTCACTGTTGGCTGCAGCGCAGCCAGAGCAGACAGGAAGTGTGAGGTCTCTTTTAATAGAATAATACATGTGTACCGTATTCTTCTTCATGGAAAAATAAGACATCCCCTGAAAATAAGACCTAGTGCATCTTTGGGAGCAAAAATTAATGACACTCTTATTTTCGGGGCAACAGGGTAGCTGCCATGGAGTTCATCCCAGGCTCGCGGGGAACCTGTGGGTCGCATGTATTACCGAGTGGAAGTGCTCCACGGGATTTTCTGGGCTGCAACCTTTATGAAGCAGTTCTTCCGATCTTTCTTCCTGGGGGCCACTCAGAACCCAAACCAAATGCACTGCGGCCAAGTTGATTCTAACTCAGTGACCCATTGCCTTCCAAGCTTCCCCTGGCCCCAGACACAATGCATGGTCCTGGGTAGATCACTTATCTAAGCCTCTCTTCATATAAAGCTATGTATAACAAATTATGTAAGTGTAATGCAAGAACATCAGCGATCCATGGTAAGGAAGTGCTACAGGAATACCAAGTAGTTCCTAGGGCTGCTAACCACAAGGTCAACCTCAGCCTCAGATCCTGGGATTGAGGTCATTTACCCATCTTTTCCCTCATCCATTTGTTCCTAAAATAGTTCTTTCCCCAATGTTACCTTCCGACAGAGAGCAAGTCACTGGCAAAGACCTGAGAGGAGTCATTTACAGCCCAGTCCCTGGGGGATGTTTGTTTCCTACTTCCAGATCTTCAAGAGTCAAACCTCCCCGCCTCACCCGCCACTCACACAGACCCCCACCCACCTCCGGTTTCAGCCCTTCATCCCCACCCCCAAACTCACGAGGTAGCCAAGAGGTGAGAACAAGAGCAGCCGCAGCAGGAGACACGCAGGGAATCCTGGGTTTCTTCCTTTCCAGGCAGTGAAACAATGTGCTGTGCTTCCATCTAACCCAGACACAGCCATGATAGCAGCCAACGAACCATGTCCCTTACCCCTTCCCCCCCAAAGAAACGCACCTAGGGAGTCAAAAGACTCTACAAGCAAGGCAAGGGGTGGCCTGGGTCTGACTCCTGCAGCCTTCTGGTGTCTCCTAGGTTGGAGCCTGCACTGGTCACCTTTGCTTCATCCCCAAAGCAGGGAAAACAGGACTCAGGAGGCTGGGTCTGCACCCTCTCCTGGTTCTCTGGCACACCTTTAGCAGCTGGGATTGATTTTAAGCTATGAAACTGAACATTTTGCTTCAAGGGCTGTTCTGCCCAGGTCATAAATGGGCCTACTAGTTGTGTGCCAGTAATCAAGACGTACTCCTAAACGTTCCATGGACGTTGTCACAAGCATGATGTCTTCATTAGGAATTTCGGTGGGCAGGAAGTTCTGGGGTTCCACCACAGGGGCCCCCAGCCTTTGGTGAGCATAATGCAAATACCTGGATATGGGGACTGAGGTCTGGATTACAGTCCAGGCACACTGTAAACCCTCAGTGAGTACTTGCTGAGCTTCACGAAATCTTGTTAAAAAACCTCACTGGTAGACATCGGTTGGCTTGTGACACCTGCTCACGCGGCTGCTTTTCCCAGAAGTGCAGTCCCGGCTCTGGTGGCAGGGAGCACACATCGCCTACTCGGGTCGGAGGGGCAATGAATGGCACAGACTCCACAGAGTTGGATTTAGATCACGCTCCTAGAAAACACACACACACACACACACACACACACACACACACACACACACACACACACTTTCCTCAGCATCACCTGAACCCTAGGGTGCAAAGTGGGTGGGCACAGGAAGCTGCTTTGCAGGGGTTGGGACCTGCTGGGGTCCCTCCTGAGAACTGTTGCTGAGCAAAGTGAATGCAGACACGAAGGAAAAGGAGAGGAGCTCTCCTCCCCGTTTCTGAGCCTGAGCCACGTGCTCTCACTTGGGTCCATCTGGGGAAAGGGCTACGAAGCAGACAATCTTTATTCACAATCGGGCCAGCAGAGGGGATTCCCCCAGGTCAGTCCAAAAGCAGATACTGGGCAGGGCAGATGGCGCAGGGTGGGACTCAGCACTCGTCCTCACCCAGAAGGGCATAAGGGTTTCGGGCAGCCAGGCTGGACCCTGGAGCTGAGGTAGGGGTGTCCTCATCTCCTTCCCCCTCCTCATCTGCATCCCGGTCTTCCTCTCCTTCTTCCTCACAGGAGCTACTCAGTTCTTCCTCTTCCTCCTCTTCCTCTTCCTCATCACCTGCTGGGCCCACCCTGCCCTGCAAGACCACCAGCTCCATGGTTTCTGGATGGGACTCCCAGGTGCCTAGGGAACCAGACCAGAAAAAAAAAGAAGTGGGAGGTGGCTGGGGCTTGGAGGGGCGGGGCGAGCTTTGAGGCAGGGACTCAAGCCAGGGAAAGGTGGAGAAGAGGCACAGCAAGGACCACCACCTGGCTCTCTGACCTTTCTGTTCGCTGAAGCCAGGCGGATGGAAACACAGGCTGAGGCGGCCATCCACCGCCAGCCGCAGGAGGCTATTGGCGGCCCTGTACACGTCATTGCGAGCCGCCTTGGCGGTCTTGTAACCACGCCTCTCTGCCCAGGCTGCGGAGAGAAAGAACCAAGGGAAAGGGGCCAGCCAACCAGGTCCCAGCCACCACCCCAACCCCTTATCCCAGCCCTTCCCGTTTCCCTGAGAGCATTCCAGGCCAGAGAACTCGCTGGCTGGGGGGCAGTTGCTCCTGGATGGCAGAATCTCTAAGCAGCAGCAGAAGGCTGGCAGGTCAGGGAGAGCCGCTGAAGTCAGGTGGGAAGGAGAAGTCAGACAGGTGGGACCTACCTTCACAGACATCCCAGGCACACCAGGCGTGCTCTGCTGAGGGGCCCACAGCCTCTGGGTGGCGCAGGCGGAGCAGCGCCTGGACGGGGACCCGGGAGGCTAGATAGCCCACGGCTGTGTATGGCTCCTGGATTTGGGCAATGGGGTAGATCCCTGCCAGGACCTAACAGAAACAAGGACACTTAGTCCTCCCCCTCCACGTCCCGCTTCTCTCCCAGTCCCCTGCTCCCTCTGCCCAAGTACCTGCAGCTGCCTGGGCAGGAGAGAGGGGAAGATGAGGCCGGGGCAGTCACAGAGCTTCACAGAAGGCGTGAGGAAATAGGTCTGAAAGTATCGGGTGTGGCCCGGCGTCCTGGACACACTCACAACCTTCCGCCCCACCAGGCCGTTGATCAGCGAAGACTTTCCCACGTTGGGGAAACCTGGGGCGGGCAAGGCAAGCACAAAGAACATGAGCATTTCCCGTCCCGGGGCCTCACTCGGCAGGGCTGCTTGAAGCCTCAGCCACTCTGGGCGGGGAGCCAGCTGAGAGGTACAGGTCCTGCGCAGGCAACTCTGGGTTGCCAGGTGAGGATCCTGGCGCCTCTGTGCACCACCTTGGTGACAGCAAGGCAACTTCCTGAACTTCCTCTGTTTCCCCTTCCACCATAGGGGTTATTTTCTACCTCCAGTTGGCAGGATTAAGCCAGACACCAAGTACCACTTCGTGGTGTGGAGCACGCAGACATGCATCTCATAATACGCACCAGTGATTCACCCAAGGAGAAGGGGAGAGGGCAAGCGCATGGCCTCCCTCCTCATGACCACCAGCACCCCTGCCCGGCTGACTTTGGTACAGCCTGCTGGCCACTCAGTGCCCAGGTCGCACTTCTAAAGCCCAGTTCTTTCACATAGCCAGCGCTACCTACAGTCAGGCACTCGCCAGACCTCGGCTTTCCCTGGTCTTGCCTCTCCCCCAGCTCACTCCCCTGGGGCAACCTCAACCCTATAAAACGAAGCTGGTTGCTGTTCCCTGGGCAGCTGAATGTGGCTGAAGCAAAGTAGATGCCCCCCCACGCGCCTGTGGTCCTGTTGCAACACCACAGGAGTACCTCTTTCACAGGAAGGGAAAAGAAGGCAGGGAGGGAAGGCGGAGGGTGGGAAAGAGCCGCCCTGGACAATCCCCATCATCCGGCTTTCTCTTTCCCCTTTCTGACTTTCTGATACAACTACTTAGAAGACAACTGCATGTCATGTCTCCGTGCCAACTTTGTGACTATGAACTATAACTCGTGAAAAAATGCACCAAACATCAACGGCAGTCTAGTGGGCCTTGGAAGACCCACCTCTGGGCCCGGTGGGCAGCCCCCTGCCTCGGAGACCCCACTGATCCATTCTCCTAAACAGATCCCATTTCTCATTGTTTTAGTCCTGTGTCCTGTACCACTAGAGTGTGGTCTAGCCTGGCAGCGTTTGCACTGTGAGACCACACACTAGGCAAGAGGCACTGTTGTGTCTGGATCCCTGTGTGCAACTGACGTGAGGTTCGGTCCTGTTACGGCACGTTCCCCCCGTGGGCCAACCACAGCCTGGATTTCGCCACCACGCCTACACTGAAGCCACAGACCTGCAGAGTCGAGCCCAGCCCACAGGGCAAATCCTTGCTCCCATCTTCTTTGGCCCACCAGAACAGGGGACACAGCTGATCTCTCCTTTCCTCTTCAAACATTTTTTTACATTGACTTCTGGGAGACTCTAGGATTTCTTCCTCCTAGTCCGAGCCTCTAAATGCCGCCGTGCCCCAACCCAGTCCCTTGGCTTTCTCTTCTTCATCTTCCCCCTCTCCCACATCCCATCCAACTCCATGGCTTTCAGTACCCTCCATCAGTGTCTCCCCATTTACATCTCTTCCTAATTCAAATCTCTTCCAACCCTCTCCTACCCTCCTGAACTCTAGAGCCTTATCCTCAACTGTTCATTCAATAGCTCCACTTGGGATCTTTGAAAAGATCCCAAAGTTTAACTTTCTGTTCCCTTTTTGGTTCCCTGATCCTCAAAGAGGCCTGGTGGCTTGGTAGGTTAAGTGTTAGACTGGTAACCACAAGGCGGGTGGTTCAAGCCCACCAGCTGCTCCATGCATGCAATGTGAGGCTGTCTGCTCCTATACAGATTTACAGCTTCAGAGACCCGATCGAGCAGTTCTACTTTGTCCTGCAGGGCCGCCGAGACTTGGAGTTGATGGATGACAGTGGGTTCGCCCTCCTGTCCCCTCAATCTGCTCCTCTCCCGGTCTTCCCAAAGGGTCAGGCACCAAGCCTGGACATCTTTCTTTTACTCCTCCTTTCTCCTCTCCCCTCAATGCAATCCACCAGCAATTCTGTTTGTTCTACCTGTCTCACTACCCGCCACTTCTGCCACTCTAAGAAACTGCTCTCCCCATCTCTGTGAGTGACTGGCATGGCCTCTGTTGCCCTCAGCTGCCTCTTACCAATCCTCCCCCTCAAACAAGCCAAATCCACTGCCATCAGGTCAGTTCCAACTCAGTGACCCTATACAGAGTGTCTAAGGCTATCTTTTAAAAAGTTTTTTTATTTAAGGTTATCCATTTTTACAGGAGCAGACAGTCTCATCTGTCTCTCATGGAGGAGCTGGTGGTTTTGAACTTCTGACCTTGCAGTTAGCAGTCCTATGCTACCAGAACTCCTTTGAGGACAGCTTAGTACAGCTTCAACGGCTTCCTTTGCTGGGAAAATTGATGCCAGCCAAGCCTGTAAACAACTTCAAGGCTTTGACGGTAGCTCTTGCCAGTACTGAGAGAGTTTATACAGAGCTCAATAGCTCAGAACCTCAGCAGTCGTAAAACACTTCCAAGAGAAAAAAACACTGAGGTGATTTAATACTATTGAAACAAGAACAAAGGTGAAGCACAGACAGTCAGAACTGAATGCAGCAGCAGTAAAGAATGGGAACTGGGAGGGAGCGAACGCAGAGCGCGGAGTGCCCCGAAGCCTGCGCAGATGGAAAGAGAGAGCACTGTTTGTTGAAAGACCAGGCCGTGTCAGAAGCATTCAGCACGGTATCATCCATGGGGTGGGCTTCCTACGATGATTTCTGAGCCAACAAATCTTTCATTGATTTAGCCCCCTCTGCCGAGACCCGAGATAAATGATCCTCTGAGTGACGGAGGTAGCAACTGCTACTTTACACTGGAAGAGCCCTGGTGGGGCTGTGGGGCGCGTTGGACTGCTTGGTAACTACAAGATCGGTGGTTCAAAACCACCCACCTCTCCTAAGGAGGAAGATGAAGCCATCTGCTCCCGTAACGCTTTTCGGTCTCAGAAACTCTACATCGGGTCACTCAGACTCAGAACGGACTCAGTGGCGTGGGTCTGGTTTTAGGGATTATTTTATATGGACTCTGCTTTGCTTTTCTTTTTTTTTAGGGGAGAGCGCACACAGCCCCCCACTACCACAAACGATGCAGCTGAGTTTCCTACATTTGGGGAAGTCGCAGGGGTCAGCACATCCGGAGTGCAATGGATAAGCCTCGCTCTGGGAAAACCACCTTCGTGAGGATCATGGTATCTCCCCTGCCAGCTAAGTATGGATTCTGCTTTTCAAAAAAGTTCTGTAACCATTAAAATAATTTCCTGATGAAAAAAAAAAAAAAAGGAATTGAGAGCCTGTCATTCTCCTGCTCAAAAACCCACCACTGGCATCTTATTAGAATTAAAACTTTAATGCCTTCTTCTAGTCAAAAAGGCCCGAGATGATGTGGCCCCTGAAGACCTCTCCAACCTCATCCCGATATTCTTCCCTGACTCCCTAACTCTGATTCCCCCAACTCTGACCAACCCCCAGCACTCCTGCTGGGCCCACAATCACCAAGTTCATTTCTTCCTCAAGAACTTTCCACTTTAGAGCAAATGTTTTGAGAATGATGAGGGCAATGGATATACAAATGTGCTTTACACAATTGATGTATGGATTGAGATAAGAGTTGTATGAGCCCCTAATAAAATGATTAAAAAAAACAAAAACTTTCCACTTGGGGACCAGGGAACCTCCTTACCCAAAGGCCCTTTCCCCCAGCTCTGACTGGCCACCTTCCCCTCATTACCCACAGTCTTTGGGGGCTTTTCCCAGAGGCCCACCTGCTCCCAGTTACTCTCTCATGGCTCTATTTCCCGTTGCCTTTGTTGTTGCTGTGTGCACTGGAATCGCTTCTAACTCCTGCGGCCCTGGAGGACAGCGAACTGCCCGCAGAGGGCTTCACAGCACAGACTGCCAGCTCTGTTCTCCCTCTGAGCCACTGGAGACCTGCCGACGACCTTTCTGTTAGCAGCTAAGTGCTTACTCACGGTCCCCCGGGGCTCCTCTCATCGTCCTGCAACAGTGACTCCGGGGCAGGGATATTTCCTGTCACTTTCACAGCACCCTGTCTCGTCCCTGGTACAGCACCCGGCCCTAGTAGGTGCTGAAGGCTAAGTGAATGAGAGCTGAGGGACTCCCAAAGTCCAGAACCAAGCCAACGCTGTCCCTGGTACAGGCCCTGAACACCCACCCACAAATGCACACAGAGGCCGACTAGAAGCCCCGTGTGAGCGAGAGCCTGGGGGCAGAGGTCAGGGAGTCGGGGAAAGCCAGGTGGCAGCGACTAGCAAAGAGAAATCTCTCAGCATCCAGACAGGTTTTTCCCAAAACAACACGAAGATTGAAGGCCAAGTCCAGAGCACTTGCTCCAAGAAGCCCAATTATCAGCTGCACTTTCTCCACTTCTGGGCTGAGTTATTTCCAATATCACCTCAGACATACGACTGTGGCAAGGTCTCACCTCACCTTTCCAACATACACTACTTTAAAAAATCACACCGAAAAATGGAGGGACTCGGGGCTCTAATCGGACATTCCTTTCTCCCCACGGTGGGCAGAGTGCAGAAACTTCTCCTTGATAATAGCCCTTACTTAGGACTAAGACCCAGGCCCAATACAACTTGACAATCACGCTAAGCTCAGTGCTACAGCTGAACACGAGAAAACACCGACTCACAGCCACCCGATTCAGTTTCCCAAGAGAGTACATATTTCCAGGGCCCCTTCCACTCTCTCGCTCAAGAGTAGCAGGTGGTTTTGATCCACTGACCTTATAGTTAGCAGCCCAATACCTAACCTACCACATGGCCAACCAGATCGCCTTACAAAAGAACAGTAGCATGCACAAAATTAATATGCAATGTTAATATTGCATGTTATACCAATATTATACTGTTAATTGACAACAATTATATTTATACAAACATTGCATATTCATATGCAGTATTATAAAACCAAAATCACTCTGAACAATGCTTGGTACGTGGCAGCCCCCTATCAGTACTACGCTCTAACGGCTTTATTTGTCGGGCATTGCTAGGCCCCCTCAGCACCATTCCACTTATCCTTCAGTCCACTCCTTTCATTAGGGATCGAGGACCTCAGTTTTTTCATCAAAGGAACAGAGACTCAGAGCAGTTAATGAATTTGCTGGGGGTCACACAGCTGGGAAGAGGTGGATTCATTCAGCAGACGGGGCCTCCTCTGCGTTGCCTCTTCGAAGTCCTGAGACCTAATGGGGCCTGATCCCACCCCTCTTTGCCAAGCACTGAAACTGTGTGTGTGTCTGCAATGCCGCTTCCTTACCCACACAGCCGATGGTCACCACCCCGTCCTTATAGCGCTCCCGAGCGGGGCCGGCTGGCTCCATGGCAGAATCAGTCTGCTGCTCCACCAGGACTGCGGGTCCATCGTCCTCCTCCTCCTCCTCCCCGGAGCCATTGCCCCAGGGGGCCCCAGCCACGTCCCGTGCAATCTTCTCCCGCCAGCTGCTCAGGTCTACTGCTTGGGAAGAAGAAGGCGGAGGCGGCTCTCCCTGGGACCAGCGAGAACAGTGACCACCCCCCCCAACTGTGTATCAACAGCTGATGGGTGAGTGCCCTCTGGGGTGAGCAGCCCAAAAGCCTCTCCTCAGCTTGTTTGTCAACCCACCCCCAAAACCACTGGCATTTCCCTGTTTCTACAAAGTACGGAGGAGACTGAAGGCTGCATCCCACTGAAGTGCCTGCCCACCGTCTTGCTATTCAGCCCCCATGACCCACAGCCTCTCTAACGCGTCTACAACAGAGGGGGGCTGACTTGCAGGACCTCCGGTCTCAGGTGTCCCATGGTACCTTCCGAGGGGCACATACCTTTCCCCGCAGTGATGGCTTCACAGGCTCTGAGCAACTGCTCCGGTCCCAGAGCCCGGGTCCACCCTCTCCCACGCTTCCGACTCTTTTTTAAGACTAAGGTCAGAAGACACAAAGGGTTAACACGCAGGCTTCCGCAGCCCACCTCTGCCACCGCCGTGGGACCCGAGCTCAGGAGCCCCATGGTTCACAAGCATCTCTGCTGTCCCCCTGGTGCACTGCCACCCCAGCTCTCCACGGGGCCCTCACTGCCCGCTCACCGCTACTGGGGTCCTGTGGGGCGCAGGGATCCCGAGGGAAAGAGGTGAACAGGACGATGTGCAGCTGGGGGTAGTGTTGGTGGAAATAGTGCTTCCAGGCAACCACGAGAGCCGGCGAGGCCAGGTCCACCTTGTTCAGAACCAGCACCAGGGCCAGCCCAAGTTCTCCAGTCACGTACTCATAAAGCGCGGGCGGGAAATTCACAACCTGCAGCCAGTGGGTAACGGATGGAGCAGTGACTCAGACACAAGGCCCTGGCAGGAGCAGGCTCTCGGTGAGACGAGCAAATCAGCCAAAGTGGAGCCGACAGAGGGGTCAGTAACGCCAGCGTTGAGCCTCTAGGTCATGATTAGGGACAGAGACAGGCCAAAAATGAGATAAGGAAACAGCGGCCCAGCACCGAGGTTCTGAAGGCTGTGCGAGCAGATGGATGCAGTTAGCATGTGTGTGGATATCACGAGGGAGCTTCAGAAGTTTTGTGGGGAAACTGGTCTCTCTTAACTTCGTTTTTCTACCAACATTTGAAAGCCTCCTCATAAATGTGTAGCCATGTATGCGCATGGGTGTGAAGCATGTGTAACTGTGTGTACATCTGCACGTAGGACATGTGTATGTAGTTTATGTGTCATTAAGGGACACTGACACAAATGTCCTCACAGACCTCTCTTTTTCCCTCTGAAGGACAATATTACAGTAAAAGGTCAAGATTTGTAAGAGAGTAGCCCAGGATAAGAACCTAACCCTAACTCCAAGCTGAGCATTCCAGGTGAGAGTAGAATCTTACAGTGAGTAGAAGGCACCGCTATGGCCCAGGAGCTACGGAGGAAAATGCATGTGTGGGTAGGGCAGGGGAAGTCCCTAGCTGCTTCCATAAAAATCCCTTGGAATTCCACGAAACCAAACCAAACTCACTGCCCAGTAACCCCACAGGACAGGGTAGAACTGCCCCTGGGAGTTTCCAAGACTGTAACTCTTTACGGGAGTAGAAAGCCCATCTTTCTCCCAAGGGACGGCTGGTGGTTTTGAACTTCGGACCTTGTGGCTCACAGCCCAATGCATAGCCATCATGCCATGAGGAGTTCCATAAGGGAACTTTGTGTTGGCCTACCTCTGGCGGGCTGGGAGGTGTGTCAAAGGAAGGGGAGAAGGGGGCCAGCCAAGAAAGACATGAGAACAAAAAGCTAAGAAAACAGATGAGTAAAGAACCGAGTCTCAGACTGCGGACATCAACACAGGGTGGAGTAACTAGAAGTGAACAGAAATGCCTGCCTATCCTCCAACTCCTGCCTCTGACCTTGACTCCTCAAAAGCCTTCCTCCCCTTGCCCACCTTCACCCTTCATACTCACTGGATGCCGGATATCAGTGATGAGCAGGACAATGTCAGACATCTCTAACACTCGCCACAGCTGCCTCCATGTCTGCAGAGAGAAGAGATGGTGGAAGAGAAGGGAGCTCCAGGCATGGTGCCCCTCCCATTCGGACCAACATGACCATGGGTCTATATACCCCACGCTCACCTCCAGGTTATGCTCAAAGTAGCTGAGCTTCGAAGAGGGGTAGGCCCCATGAATCTTCCCAAGATACTCCTGGAAGCTGCGTTCCTCCTGGCTCATCAATTGCTCCTTGGACATCTCATAGCTCCAAGGAGGACGTCGAGGGAAGTCTAGGACTGGAGCAAACAGCCAAGTTCAAGTAGGAAAGAGGAGAGTTTCAGGGCTCAAGGGTGTGTAACCAACTCTTCTCCTGCCGGTCAGCCCCGACCCTTCCAAATTCCTTTCCCCAGGGCATGTCCCGTGCCAAAGATCCCAGGATGGACCTGTGACTCACCTGAGTCAGGCTGATAGACTTCTCTGATGTCCAGCTCCAGTACCTCCGGGCTGACAGGCTGCAGCACTTGCTCCCGGGCTGCTCTCTTCCTCCTCTCCACATCCTCCCTGCTGTCCCGCTCAAAATGCAGCCGGTATCTGCGGGGACAGGGACAGGGCTTCCAGCACAACCCCAGGCCTACACACTCCATCCTCCCTCCTCTTGGGCAGCCTTCCCTCTACACTTGTTCAGATCTCTTTCCTCCACCGGTCAGCTTTCCTCCACATCTCTTTTCGCCCCTTCTAAAGCCAAACTCCACTCCCTCCTCAAAGGGAAGGCTGTGGACCACTCTGGACACGCCAACACAGCCAAGCCTCTACCAGCAGCAGCCTGCTCCCCCCCTCCCTAGCTCCCACCCCCCCACCTGCACTTACGTTCGGACTTCCGGGTGGACTCCAGCCAGGACCCCATCCCACACCCCCGCTCTGCACACCCTCACCGATTTGGGTCGAAGCTCCGCGGGCCCAGCCCCTGGGTTGGCTGCTGATTAAGCCTGCGGATGTGATGGGTCACGGACTCCCCGTCCGAGGTATCAGTCTGCTCCTCCCGCCGCTCCCGGCTCCCGCTGCGGCTGTTGGAACTGGAGCGCAGCCCATCTTGAAGCCCTGCGGGGAGGGGCCGGTTCTCAGGGGCCAGAAGACCCCCCACCTCCCTGGCTCCTCATCACCCCACTCCGCTGGTTTCAAGGCCCGATCTTTTGCCAGTCACTCGGCCCAGGACCCTCCCGGATGTGCGTGGGGGGGGCTCACCCCTCCTCCGGGGAGCTGCGGGGATGGGGCCCCGCTGGCGCTGGAGGGATTCCCCGCCCCCCAACTGGCAATCCTTCCCCCCCGCTTGCAGCTGCCGGGGGACTACAGGAAGGGACGCTCCGGGTCTCAGGCACGGGTCGCCGCGCGCCCCCGCTCCTGCGACGCCCCCCAGAGCCGCAGCAGCGGGCACACCTCTCCCTCCAGATGTGCAGGCGCCCGAGCCCCGCCTCCTGCTCCCGCTCCCACACGGACCTCGCTTCCGTTCCCGCTTGTCCTGCAGCTGCTTCTTCTTCTGCTTCACGCTGAAAGGCTTCTTCCTCGGCATGGCCCGCACCGGGACGCCGGGCCCGCCCTCCGCGGAGCTCCGGCCGCCTCAACTGACTGCCCGCGACCCCGGGCAGCCCCCGCCGCGAGGGCCCGGGGCCCCGGAGGGGGCGGGGCCGCCCGGTGACGTCAGCGGGCGGGCCGAGCGCCGGGCCGCGGCGGCTCGGGTGGAAGGCGGACGCGAGCCGACCGTCCACAGTCGCTTCCCTCCGCGAGCGAGACGAGCTGGCGGTGCCCCGGGGGCTGCCCGCCCCACGGGACGCGGTGGCACCGAGAGGGCGCCGCGGCGGCCGGGAAGGAGGCGCGCGTGGGAGGCTCGAGTTCACTTCGTCACGGGCGCGACCAACTCGCCGTCGGAAGAGGGGGGCCGCGTGTCATCAGGGCCTCGCGCGCCGGCCGGAAGCTACCACTCACCTGGCGGGGGCGGGGCGGGGCCTACCGCTGACGGAAGCAGGGGGCGGAGGGCGGGGTCTACCGCTGACGGAAGCAGGGCGGGGCGGGGCCTACCGCTGACGGAAGCAGAGGGCGGGGCGGAGGGCGGGGTCTACCGCTGACGGAGCAGGGGGGCGTGGACACGCACCAGCCACCTGGTCCACCCGGAGGCCGGCCGGTTGGGCTAAGGACTAGGGGCCAGGGCAGAGATCCTATGGAAAGGACGCTGCACGCTGCGCCGCCGGGACCCAGATTCTCTGGGAGAATGATCAGGAGCCGTTTCCCAGACCCAAGGAATGAGCGCGAGCGAGGAAGGCAATCTGGTGGTGCTAAAGGGCCTTGGAAGGCGGTCGGAGGGCAGGCGGGTTGTGGCGGCGGCCGTTACCATGGTAACCAGGGGACCGGAAGTGGCGGTCCTAGGATGTGACAGCTCCCTTCTCAGGCCTTCAGGCCGGGATCCTCAGGACTCTACGCGGCACGCCGCAAGGAACGAATTGTGTTGCCTCCCCGGCGGGAAGGGAATGGAGGCTTTTCAAAACCTTTAAAGGAAGGCGGCAAAGAGAAGGCTTTTTTTTTTTTTTGCATTGCTTCCATGCCTGGCAAAGACCTGAGGATGGAGCTGCAGCCAAGGAGACCCACAACCTTCCGGAAGTGGAATGAAGGGAGCCTCAGCCTTGCTGTCCACCACCTCCCGGAAGCGGAAACAGAATCCCAGCCGGGCCCCTTCCACACTGCCCTCCAGGTCCCACTGCAGCCATTGCGGCAGCCACGATGCCGAAGCGAAAGAAGCTGATTCAGCAGCACCAGCCTCCACGACCGCAGGCCCCACTGCCCGATCGCGAAGAGCTCGGAGACGACGACGACGACGGGAGTCCCATCGGTGAGGAGCCCGGGAGATGCTCATGCCTGTCAGCCTGTCTAGGCAAGGGGCCCGGGGCTAACAAGGTGGGGAGGGGACACCCTTAGGGAAGGAAGAAGGGTGCACGCCCTAGGAAAGGGGTCCAGTCTTGGTTGAAGCTCTGAACGACACGTTTGCTTACGTGAATCCTCAATCTTGGTCCAATCCCCAAACCTTTGTAGAGAGTAGAGACAGCCGAGAGGAAAAGATAAAGCGCTCCCGCGCGCGCAGCCGCAGAACAGCGGGGGACAGGGGCCAAAGAGGTCACAGATCTCGATGACGGGAATGATGCTTTGCGACCAGATTTTCCGCGAAAGGTGCAAGTGCAGATTCTCTAAACTGTTCTTTAGGATGGGGAGAAGATCACCTGGGATACTTTGAAGGGAAAGGAAAAGTTGTCAGTACCCTCTCCTGCTTTATTTTTCCCAGGGCTGAGGCTACTGTTTGCTAACCATGGCACAGCTTTGCAGAGGACGGACAGATGGGTGGGGTGAGAACCGGACAACACTGCCGAGAATATAGTTGGCTTTACTGGCTGAACTAAGGAAAGCGTACTAGAAATTAAAACGTGGAATCACGGCATCGGTCCTTTAGTCCATTTTGATGACCATATATTTTCGTGTCTACTTCCAGGACCACCGAGCCTTCTGGGCCCTCCTCCAATGGCCAATGGGAAGCCCGGTGATCCCAAGGCAGGTGAGAAGAAAGGGGCCCAATCCTTGAATTGCCTCCAGGAGAGTAGAGCACGGGAGGGAGTAAAACCTAGTAGGGACCAGAGATCCAAAGACCAGTGCTTCTGCACCGAGTAAATGGGAAGGTAGAGACTGTGTGTTTTACACATTGGAAACCGGATGTTTTGAAATGTCACTTCTCAAATTGATCTGTAGAGTCAATACACCACCAGTCAGAATACCCACTGTTTTCTTGTGGAAATAAGTGTTCTACGTCTTTTTTTTTTTAACATTTTATTAGGGGCTCATACAACTGTTATCCCAATCCATACACGCATCAATTGTGTAAAGCGCATTTGTACATCGTTTCTCAAAGCATTTTCTCTCCATTTAAACCCCCGACATTAGATTCTCATTGTTCTACGTCTTTATATACAAAGAATTTTCTAGTGCAAGACTGCCGAGACAGTCTTAAAGAACAAAGTAGAGGGGCTGCACCTCCAGGCACTGGGCAGAAAGGTGAGGGCCCCAAAGCAGACCTCCTCAACCAGTGCCTGAGACCCATGGCAGAGTTCTTTGGGTGCCACTCCTAGCAAGTTTCAGGGGTTGGGCTGGGGAGGGATTCCCACCCCTGCACCCCACCTGATTCAGGCCTGACGCTTATGAGTAGGCCTCAGGGGCACCTGTGTTTAAACCTCTCTGGGTTGCCTGAAAGCCTCAGTCATGAGCCGCCCCATGGCAGCTCTAGGTATGAGCAGAGCGTGTTTCCAGGTTAATGAGGTTAATAATGTTTTCCCTTCGGTGACTGAAAAAATAAAAAGGACTTACTTTGAATATCAAGACGTACTGTAAAGCTGCAGTAATTATGACAGTGTGGTATTAGAAGGGTGGCAGACATGTAAGTCAATAGAGAGAGTTCAGAAACAGACCTGCACATGTATTTGTAAAGGGTTCTAGTTGACTATGTATTCTGTATGGAGCAGAGAGAAAATTGACCTCTTAATCATAGCATATACAAAAAACTGTTCCAAATGGACTTGTTGATCTCTAAGTATGGAAAGTAGAGGAATAATTCCACTAGAGGAAACATGTTCTTAACCCCAAGACGTATACATGTGTTGACCATAGAGGAAAGATTGATAAATTGAATCATAATGAAGAATGTCAACTTTCCTGTAGTCAATGGCACCATTAAGCATTCAGAGGAGGCCCTGGTGGCACCATTGGTTGAGCTATTGACAACCAACTGAAAGACAGGCAGTGCCAACTCACTCAAGGAGCCTCAGAAGGTAAGATTGACCATCTCCTTCCAAAAGGCCAGCTTTGGAAACCCTTTGAAGCCGTTCTAGTTTGCACATGTGGGACTGGAAGTGACCTGAGGGCAACTCAAAACCCAAGGCAGCCATAGAGCGGGAGAAGCTGTGTGCAGCGAGTTCACCGTGGCCTGTGTGAAGAGAAGAGCTCTTCCGGACAGTCTGTTAAAGGGATGGGCAAAAGGCTAGAGCAAGCCCCTCCTCAAAAAGGCACCCTGAAGAGCCCATGAATGCAAATAAGGACTCAACATTGGTCGTCCGATAAGCACCACTGTTTACACTCGCCACAGTGCTCACATGAGAAAGATTGGCAATACAGTGGTACCTCGGTTATCGAACTCAACTCATTCCAAATTCATGTTCAAACACCCAAAAGTTCCAGAGCTAAACATATTTTTCCCAAAAGAAATAATGGAAAACCAAATAATTGATTCCTGGGGCCCCAAAATTACATTTACAAATCCATTTTTCCTGGATGTTTTAACAAAGTTAACAGCACTAGGTTACAGGGATAGTCCCTAAAACATCTAAATACAACAAATATAGTACATAAGATATCAAAACCATACAGCAAATAAAATGAACTTTTGTTTCATTTTGTGGTGGCGTTCAATAGCCCGTGGATTTGGGAAAAATAGTACACTCACATGGGCTTCACTTTCAAGTCCCCACTAGCATTCTCACACAACAACCTAGTGAGACTATCTTTCATAGACTTTTGGCTTGGCACTGTCTTTTTCTCTTTAGTAATGGCGGTCCTTTTCGGTATTTTTTCCCTAAAAGTCAAAGTCGAGCACTGGCTGGGGAACAAAACCCGCAGCCTGCACACATTCAGCAAATTCAGCCACAAATTTGTCGGCTTCGTCTTTATGTGCACTAGTCTCTTCCCCACGCCCCACTGCACTGTGTGTGCCTGTTCTCTTTCTGGGTTTTGCAAACCGGCCAGGACGGACTTTAAACTCTTCAGGCTGCTATGCGCTCACTCCCGCAGCATCTTTCATTAAATCAATCTGGAGGCTTCTCGCCTTCTCACTTATCACTGTCTCCGGATGCTCTCGCCATCGTGTTGCTTCTGGTTTATGCAAAGTAACAGTCATTTTTCAAGCTCTTTGATGGTCCGGGTTCTTTGTTTTCTGGTTACTGATTTCACACCTTTTGCTACGTTGGCTGCTTTAATCACATTTTTTTCTTCAAAAATGTTGAGTGTCGACATGTTGCATTCAGTCGCCAAATCAGATAAGCGGCGACCTGGTTAAAATTTTGCGATGATTTTTTTTTTTTTCAAGTATCACAGTGTCATGATTTCTTGCTTTAACTCTCAGCGTGGTCCTCACTGTTTTCCTCTGAGCTGTCCTCCTGGTATCGCTAGCTTTCTTTGGAGCCCCGATGATGGTATTTTACACCAATAAAGTGCTGCCAAAAGCACACTGACAGATGTTCTAACGCACTGAGCAAGAGTGGCGCTGAGACGGACATGTCACCCCTTTGTGTCATTGGCAAGGTGCCTGGCTCACTCTCATCCTGTACAGTCGGATTTTCGGTTTGAGCAAAGTTGTGAGCACCGAGCAGATTTGTTGCGATCTCCGCTGTTTGAGCAGTGGGAAGTTTGAGCTTGGAGCCTGTTGACAACCAAAGGATCACTGTGCCCAGTGCTGTTGCAGATCGGGAACAAGTGCCGGTGGGAGTACACACTGGTGCAACCGTTCAGAAAACCCTTAGCAGTGTCTATTAAAGGGGAACGTATGTATCTATATGCTCTGTGGCTCCGCAGTGCCTCTACTACGTATATACTCAACAGAATGCATGCGTATGTGTGACAAAGAGAAATGTTATCAAAATGTTCATCGCAGCATTTTTCGTTATAGCCCCAAACTGGAAACCACCCACATGCCCATGACCAGTAGAATGGATACATAACTTGTTGTACACGCACGCATTGGAATTCCGCACTGCAGTGAAAACGAACGCGCGGACTGCTACAGGCAACCAACTTGGACGAATCTCACAAACATGCTGTTGAGCGAAAGAAGCTAGACACAAAAGAATGCAGGCTGTATGATTCCATTTCTGATGCAAAGTTTGAAAGCAGGCAGAAAACAGCTGTGGTGGTAGACGTCAGGCTGGTGTTAACCTTTGGCAGAGGGAGGGCTAGTGGCGGGCAAGGGCACCAGGGGGATCTCTGCAGTGCTAGAAAACGTCTGGCTCTCCACCTGGCGGGAGTGACAGGTGTGTTTAGTTTATGATAATGGAGCTATGCACTTAAGATCGGGCGTCTTTAAGTACGGATATGGTGTGTCAAGAAAGAGTTCAAAGGAGCCCAGGATGTTTGTGTCGGGATCAAACTGGCCCTGGAGCAAACACTCCATCTCCTTCGCCCTCTCCCTGCAGCTCTACACAGAGGTCCTCCGGGCTCTCGAGGACCATTGATACCACCACTGCTGAGTCTCCCGCCTCCTCCCCGGGGTAGAGGCCCAATGCGGAGAGGCCTGGGTCCCAGGTTTGGCCCATATGGCCGTGGTTGGTGGGGAGTCAGTGCTGAGCCTCCTTTTCCGGGGCCGGGCCATGGGGGTCCACCCAGGGGAGGCTTTCACAGAGAGCAGAGGAACCCTCGAAGGCTCAAGAGCTGGTCTCTCGTCAAGAATACCTGCCCACCTACAGATGGACCCCAGATGATGGAAGGTGAGCTCTCCCTTTCAAAGCCCGTGTGTATGTATGTACTGCCCGCGCCCCAGAAGAATGCCCGAGACCCTTCTGTAGACATTTTCCCTTCCCCCTTGAAGTAGCTCTATTTCTTCTCCCAGCGTAAAGACTATCATTCCAACACAGCTGGAGAGGGGAGGGAATGGGCAAGCCACTCTCCCTCTCTGGCCCAGCTTCCTGGGACATGTATTTCTGTTGTTAATCAGATTGTAAACTGTCCAATTCTCACCGCTTCACAGACAAATCTGACCAACCCGTCTGCCGACACTTTGCCAAAAAGGGCCGTTGTCGATACGAAGACTTCTGTGCCTTCTACCACCCAGGCGTCAACGGACCTCCCCTGTGAGACTGCCTTCCCATCCGGCTGGGATGAGCCCCCTGGGACCTGTGGCCATACCTTCCCTGTGGCCCGGTGATAGCTACTGTGAGGCTCCCACGAGACACCCCCTCTGTCAGTGACACCCACCCTCAGCCAGCACCTCCCCATCAGGGTCCAGCGTGGGGTTTTATCACCGGTACACCCGTTGCACTCCTGCGATCCGGCCTCGGGGCCCCATCCGGGCGCCCAGCAGCTGCCTCCTGGAGCCTTCTCCCCCTTTGCCAAATGACTGCCGAACAGGAAACCTTGTTGGTGCTGTCTCTCGGGCATCTGTCCACCTGTACCCGGTCTTGCCCTCCATTCCCGAGAGTCCTGGAGCCGTTTCCCACCGTTCCCTTCTGCTGGCTGCTTTTCTGTGGCATCCCCCACCCCCGGTGTTGTCAGCTGCTCTGTGGGACTCCCCAGGCTGCCGGGCCTGGGGTAAGGGTGAGAGACTGCCACCGAGTTCCTCCCAGCAAGGCCATCCTCCTGACTTTGGGATTTCAGTTTCTGCGTCAGTAGCATGAGCCCATCGCTATGGTCTGTGATCACGGTGCTTTGTGAAACTGTGCGCCCTCCTCCGTGTCCGTGGCCCTTTTTGTGGCTTCCCCACCCTAGAGTCCTTTTTCTGCCAAACTGGGCAGGCTCCTGGTGCCCTTCGGACATTCCTCGGCCTTCCCAACCCGGGAGGATGGTGAAACTTCCCAGGAGTCTGCCTGCCCGCTCCTTCCCATTTCCCACCCCACGGTGGGGTCTTTGGGTCTGGCAGGCCCTTGTGGCACCGGATTAACGCCTCTGCTGGGCCTGTCCCGTCTCCAGGCCATGCTAGTTCAACTTTGTCATTGGGAGGGCACCAGCCCTTTCCTGGGAATTCTGTGAATCTCCACCGGGTCTCTCACCAGGTGGAACCTGGACCAGACTGTCTCCCTCTTCCAGCCCCGCCCCCATCCTTGGCACTGGTTGTTTTCTGTGAAAACGGCGGTGAACGGATGCAGTTTTGAACTGCCCCAAGGACCTGGGTCAGGGGTTATATGGGCAAGAGGGGAGGACCAGAGCTGTTGGAGAAAGGAAAATGACCTTTTCTGGGTTTTGGTTGGGGTTTTTTTTTAGAGTTTTTTTTTTTTTTAATATTAGTAATAAATGCGGTAGAAACGAGCATTTCTCGCATCCCCGTATTCCAGGCACCTGTGAAGGTGCGGTCCTTCTCACGTGCTGCAGACAGCATGTGCCTCATGTAACCCACGCACAGCGGTGACTGAGAAACACCAATGCTGAGCGTTTCTTCTCATTGGAAAACAAGCGGGTGCCACCTACCTGCGGGCATCCACCAGACTAACCTGCATTGTGTTCAGGTGTCGGAAAAGGACGTATTAGAGTGGGATACTGAAACATTTATTGTTATCTGTAGGTTTCGTGTATACGGAAAGGTACGGATGAAGCCTTTTCAAACCTATTTGGTAGGCATTGGGGCCCTAACTAGACAGTCAGCAGTTGACACCCACCCATCCCTCTACAGGAGGAAGATGCGGCTCTGCTCCCCCAAAGATTTACCGTCTCAGAAACCAAATCGGAGGCTTGCTAGGAGGCAGAACCGACGGCTCATTGGCAGCGTGTTTGGGGTGGTTGGTTTTTGTAGGCCAGGCACCGTACTGGACTCTAAAATAAACAGATCTGAAATCTAAAGGGCGATGCACAAGTACCGGTACATAAACGATCAAAAGTACTGGGAAGATACATGTGTACAAACGGGGTCCCGCAGGAAGATCCCACAGACCCGTTCTGAAGGAGAAGCAGGCAGTGAGGTGGGAGAGCAAGCCAGGAGCAAGCTATGATGAGCCAAGAGAATCACGGGTAGGCCATGAGGATTTGGCTGTTAGAGTTTTAATCGGCTAAGTATAAATTGAAAGACTTGTGATCAATTCATAAATCTATGGAAAGGAACCAGCTTGGAAGTAAGAGTACTGAAGGTATACTAGTAGCTTAGGCACGTCATGACTTCAGCTTGGCTGGTGGCAGTGGTGTTAGAGAAAAGGACATTTGCAGGGTATTGGGGAGTTAAAAAAGAAGTTTTTCAGTCTCGGTAGTTTGGGCTAAGTTCCATTTACGTAACAAAGTACTGTTGAAAGAACAGGGAGAGGGCTATCATTGGCTTTTTGCACTATTGCATCGAACTGCCCCCTAAACATCTCAGCAGAAATACTAAAGTGAGTACTGTAGGTGGCTATATAGACCGATTATTTAGGCAAGCTGGAGACAAATTTATCTGCATATAATGTGGTGGAAGCCATGAGCAGGGGCACATGCATTCACTCTACATGTTCACTAAACAGCTGCTGTGTTTCAATGTGTCAGCCTTATGTTCAATTGTAACAAAACCCCCAAATTTGTCTTAAAACAAGATACCGAAACAGCTGTAGAGTAGATGCTGACTCATCCCAATCTGTCCCAGGGGTTTTATTTTTTACAGTCTGTACATTTTAGTATAATTCATGTGCCACACAAACCAAAGGTTTGGCTCTACCCTGTTTCCTCGAAAATAAGACAGTGTCTTGTATTTTTGCTCCCAAAGATGTGCTAGGTCTTATTTTCAGGGGATATCTTATTTTTCCATGAAGAAGAATATGGTACACATTTATTGTTGAACAAAAAAAGTAAATTTATTGCCTGTATATGGTACGGTAGTTGTCATCACAAACCAGCATAACCAGACAAACTGTGAATCCTACATATCAAGAATTTCTTGTTACTACCATTATTTCCATGTACAACAATCTGTTGTTTTTTTTGTCATCATCATTTTCAAAGCATTTTCTTTCTACTTTAGCCCTTGATATCAGCTCTTCAGTTTTTCCCCCTCCCTTCCCCACCTTCCTTCCCTCATGAACTCTTGATAAATTATAAATTTCATATTGTTCATCATCTACTGTCTCCCTTCACCCACTTTTCTATTGTTCGTCCCCCTGGGAGGGGGCTATATGTCAATCCTTGTGATCAGTTCCCCCGTTCTCCCTGACCATCCCCTTACCCTCTTGGTATCTCTGCTCTCATTATTGGTCCGGAGGGGTTTATCTGCCCTGGATTCCCTGTGTTGCTGGCTCTTATCTGTAGCAGTGTACATGCTCTGGTCTAGTCAGATTTGTAAGGTAGAATTGAGATCATGATGGTGGGGGTTAGGTTTTCCCTTCTGACATACATTACCATACTTGGTATTTTCTTTTTTCCATAGAATGATTTCCCTGATAGAATAGAAGCAAACATCTTTATGAACTTTATTCAATGTTGACTGAAGAGCCTAAAGGATGTCTGGCACATGCTCGCCACCATATAAATAGATTTGTTGAGTGAATTAAGTCCCGCAGATGGACTGATCGGGGAAGCAGAATGGAGAATGAGGAAAGTTGTGCGGTTTGCTAACAGAAAAAGTCTAGCCAAGATGCAGGCTTGAGGCGTAAAACCAAGAGTTCAGTTTTGTATATGTTAACGTGAGAAACGTACTCTGTATTACTTGGGGACAATGTGCGAACGAAGAGGCTGCCTACTGCTGGACAAGTGTAAAGTCTTAGAGACCTCAAACAGCAGTATGCGGTGCTCTGTGTCAGAGTGGAGACAATGACATGGGTTGTTTGTTGCTGGTCTGTGTTACCATTAGGTCAATATCCAATGTCCAACGAGCAGCCAGAGCCTGGAACTCCAGAACCAACGTTGGGGTTGGTGAGAGACACGCGGGGTCGGGGTGACGGGGTCCCCAACACTTGAACAGCGACTTCCGATTATGGAAAATATTCAAGACAGGCAGACAGTGGGGCACAGGGGCTCCTCAGCTCATGTCAGGACTGAGAGAGAGAATGTATTTTCCAATGAGTGTCTATAGTGGGGCTCGCACATCTTTCATAAGGCATGCATGGCATACAGCTAACGTCAGACATAATCAACAGGTAATGTCATAAGCAGGTAACATAATAAACAAGCAATAAGATAAGTCAGTGTCTTGTCCTAGTGCTAACTCCTCCCCGGTCCTCCCCAGGGGGCTGCTACATTTATGGTGGGTTGGCTATAGAACCTGATTGCTTTTCTCCACAGAAAGCTTGTAGGCATTGTGAAGTAGCCAGGCACAGAAATGATTCATCTTATATGGTATCTCCTTTATGACAGTTCCTTTATGGGGGGGTTCCTGGAGGGACTGTGTCCAGTCATGAGAATGTCTATTAAGATTTATTGACATCTCATAACTGTGAGAGTCTTCCCCGACCAGAGTCGATTTTCCAGGCCCATTGTGATGAGCATGGCTGATTGAGCTGCATGACATTCTCATCCCGTCTCTCAGTTTACCACAACTTGGAAATCGACATTAGTTATAGTGTAAAGCACATTTGTGCTTCATTCTCAAAACATTTTCTCTCCACTTAAACCCCCGGCATTAGGTCCAAATTTTCCCCCTCCCTGCTCCCCCCTCCCTCATGAGCCCTTGATAATTTATAAATTGGTATTTTGTCATATCTTGCCCTGTCCGACGTCTCCCCTCACCCACTTTTCTGTTGTCCGTCCCCTAGGGAGGAGGTCACATATAGTCCCTTGTAATCGGTTCCCTCTTTCCTACCCATTCTCCCTCTACCCTCCCTGTTTTGCCACTCACACCACTGGTCCTGTAGGGCTCATCCGCCCTGGATTCCCTGGATTTTCAGTTCCTATCTGTACCAGTGTACATCCTCTGGTCTAGCCAGATTTGCAAGGTCGAATTCTAGTCATGGTAGTGGGAGCGGGGAGGAAACATTTAGGAACTAGAGGAAAGTTGTATTTCTCATCGTTGTTACATCGCACCCTGACTGGCTCGTCTCCTCCCTGAGACCCCTCTGCAAGGGGATCTCCAGTGGCCTACTAATGGGCTTTGGGTCTCCACTCTGCAATCCCCCCATCATTCACTATGGTAATATTTTTTTGTTCTGATGATGCCTTATACCTGATCCCTTTGACACCTCGTGGTTGCATAGGCTGGTGTGCTTCTTCCATGTGGGCTTTGTTGCTTCTGAGCTTGATGGCCGCTTGATTATCTTCAAGCCTTTAAGACCCCAGACGCTATACTTTTTGATAGCCGGGCACCATCAGCTTTCTTCGCCACATTTGCTTATGCACCCATCTGTCTTCAGTGATCCCTTCGAAATTTTTGTCGTGGAACAAGCAAGAAATACTTGAGGCTAGAGAAAATTCAGGTCGGGTTAAAAGGGAGGTCAACCGCGGTCGATGTTCCCTTCACCATCATCATGTTTACAATCCGCTCTGTCTGATAGTAAAGCTGTCTGAGTCCCTTGCCAGTACTTAGAAGAGACCTGCCAGAGGCTTACTCTGACCGCAGACTCTGCAGATGGAGTTTGGGCTCCCATGGTCCCCTACGGCCTTCTACAAAGTCAGCATTCACAAATTGAGCTCTGCTGCCTTTCCGTTCGTCACATGTGGATTCTGTTACTCTCGTCTTTGCTGTGCTTCTTCCATGGCGACTGAGTTGACTCCCTCCTCCCTTAGACGGCTACTTGTTTGAATCCGAGCCTTTGAGACCCCAGACACTATTCCAGTTGATCACAGGGCCCCATCTGCCTTCTTCACCACACTTTTCTGCTGCACCCTTAACTTAAGTGATCATTTCATGAAGGCCATGTTATCAGAACTCGCTGTTCTTGGGTTGGGGGTAGAGTTAAGTGGGAGTGTCCAGAACCCATCTGCTAGTCCAGGGGTTATGCTCAACTGTGGTTTATTTTGGCGGTCATAGTATGACAAAAGCAAAACTCTCCAAGACCAACAGCAACAACAGTAACCAACCAACCAACCAACAAAAGGGAGAAAAACAAAACACCAAAGAAACAAAAAAGAAAAACATTGTCAATCATCCCCCTGGGGTATCAGGTGATCACGTCCATAAGATCAACTATTTTTCCAATGACATAGAACTCAAGACACGGTCAACATGGGGTCTATTTGAGTGAAGTTCCACTGAGCTCCACCCCCTGAGTCGTTGCCCTGTGGGGTCCAGCCCCACGACTGAACGAGGAGATGACAGAGCAACTGTAAAAACAAGGAGACAGGAAACGGTATTGATCTCCAGTATCGGGACAAGAGCCTCAAGTTTATTCACCCGTGGGGTTCTACCCCACCTGGAGGCCTGCACGCCTCCAGCTGGCACGTGCTCCATAGAACGGGAAGCACGTGACCCTCTGATATCCTGAGCCCTTTAGGGGAACACTTCAGGACAAGTGGTGGGTAGTTAAAGAGACAAAAGGAGTAATCTCCCTTGAGGGGGAGGGACAAAAGAACCTGCCTGCCCTTAGAGGTAGGCATCCTTTAACTGCATACGTGCACACATGAGGAGCACCTGTAGGAGACAGCTTTATACTAGCATTTTAATGGAGGGTGCTGGGGAGAAATCTTTCTCCCTGGAGAATGTGTGTTTTCAGAGGTATCCATGGTCTCCGGACCCTGGAGGTTTTCCTGGAAACCCTGGGGCTGGTTTTCCAAGCCCTGTGGTCATGAGTGTAGAGAACAGGCCGCTGACACTTTCTTCCAGGTCCTCGGTTTCCCAGAACTGCCCCGCACAGGTTGCTCTTCTAAGGGATTGAGCTGTGTTGACACTGAGCATGGGGACTGGTGCCAGGGGAAAAACTTCCTAGATCAATTCTTACAAGTGCAGATCCCGGCCCAACAGATCACAACCTGTCATATCAATGCTCGGGGGCCATCAAGGTACTAAATGTATTGTGATTCTGGGTCCCTTTCACTGGACACTCACCAAGCCAGGGGTCCAATGACCACGACTTCCATAGCCCCTAGGTGGGGTAGACACTCTCTGCTTCGTCTCCCATCAGAGTATCCCCCTCCTCAGTCCAAGGTGCAGGCAGCCTCGAGGCAGGGCTCAGTTCATTTAGTTGGCCTCTATGTTGAGTCCTTCTGGTGTGGTCCTGCCATGCTGCCTGCCAGGCCAGTGTCCAAGGTCGGCATGGTGCTTAGTGTAAAGGTGAAGCTGAGGTACAGGGAGACGGACAGACCTAACTGACAGGACAAGGGAGAGCAGAAACAGAAATAGCTTTATCAGGGGGAGCTCCCGGATGAGGTTCTGTGACCTAGGCCAACAGGCCAGGGAAGTCGTGCTCAGCAGCTGGTCATGGGTGTTTAAAGGGGTGGTGAGGAATGTATGGCAAATAGCATATGGGGTCTGGAAATTCCCAGAATTGCTTGTTGACTCCTTGCTGCTTTCTTTGAACCCAGAGCATCTGGTTTCACCAGTTATCTTGTCTGCTGCTGACCTCTGGGGACAGGGATGGGACAGGGACATTCACGAAAGCACATACAGGGCCCTGACCTGCTTCAGCTCAGTCCAAACATTTCGTCCATAGCAGAGTTCACCGAGAGTTGGTGTGGTAGTTACATAATCTGGTGTCAATTTGGGATTTGAGAAGATTAAGAGTGAAGGGGTGGAGTCTAGTCTGTCAATCAGGTCATAGCCAATGAGGCTTCTGTGTGGGCATGGCCTTATGAGAATTCTGGGAAACCTGCTATTTTCCTCCTTGGAGGCGGCAGACACCTCTCTCCCTCTCTGCTCACTCCCTGGGAGACATTGCAGCTGACAAGACACATGGAACTACACTAGTGCCCTGAGCTGGAGAAGCCACATGGACCTACCCTGATGCAACCAAACCTTTGAAACTGGAGAAGCCACGTGGAGACCCCTGCCAGCAAGGAGATGCTTACAACGCCACTGGATCCAAAGACTCTCCACCCACTGGCCTGTGATCATCCTACATTCAGCATCATTGCATGTGTTTCCTGAGTCTAAAGCGGACGTTATAGATTGGTATGGGCTAATAATCAGACATATGGACTTGATCTGGACTGAGCTGGGATGTTTTCTCAGTATTCAACTTTCCTCTACACGAGTCGCCCTCGATTTGTTTCTCTTGTCCACCCTGACTAGCACCAGGCAAGCATCCAGAGCAGACTGCCCAGGGGGCTGTCTGGAGAGAGGTGGAAAGTATCCACTTTCTAATGTACTCTGCTTGAGGGCAAGAGTGTTCTCACCCCTAGGGAAGGGTCGGAAGGAATTCCACAGAAGGTTAATCCACATGTGGTTTCTGAAGGTGGATTTTGGACTTTCATAGTCATCCATAGCCTTCTGCAAACTGGGTGCTCGGAATCTAAGTTCTAATATCCTGTGATGTATGCTGGCAAACATACTTTTGCAAGTTTCATTTGCTCTCTCATGCCCTTTATAAGTCTGAATTGCTGCAAACCCTTGAGCACCATTATGACCTCATGCAAATGGTCTCCCTTGCCCATATACTGTCTCTTTGTCTTGATCTTGTTTTTTTTCCTGCTTAAGATTTAACTGTTCTCCTTAAATTATATCTGATGATCGCCTGGTTTGCAGAAGACTATGGATGACAGTGGAAGCCCAAAATCCATCGGCAGGTCTACACGGAGATTAAGTCTCTGGTGAATAGCCTTGTTATCAGAGAGCGTTGTAAAGTTGATTGTGTGGTAGATAAAGTTGAGGAACCGAGAAAGGAAAGGTAAGATACGTGAGGGTTAGGCCTCTAGTGAATGCCCTCTGAGAACAGATTGGGAATGTGAACAGCCTTGCTATCATGCACAGTGCATTGCAAAGTGGACGATGGAAGTTGGTTTTAAGGGAGCTCTGATGGCATAGTGGTTACACCTGGGGCTGGGATCCACAAGTTACGCCAGAGGTCCTCAAACTTTTTAAACAGGGGGCTAGTCCACTGTCCCTCAGACCTGTTAGAGGCCCAGACTAGAGTTAAAAAAAAACAAACTATGAACAAATTCCTAGGCACAATGCACATCTTATTTTCAAATAAAAAAACAAAAGGGGCAAAAACACCCAGCGGGCCACAGGTGGCCCACGGGCCGCAGTTTGAGGACGCCTGAGTTACACAGTTGGAAACCACTAGCCACCAGCCATTCCTCAGGAGGAAGATGGAGCTTTCTACTCACGCAAACAGTTCAGTCTTGGCAACTCACAGGGGCAGTTCTAGCCTGCCCCGTAGAGTCCCTATGAGTCAGCATGGGCTTGATGGCCGATGCTCTTGCAGTTTAACACCTTCTCATTTGATCTCCCTTTTGATGCATTTTACATTTGTTCTAGTCTTTAATTTTCTGCTTTCTTTTCGATTGAGGCGTCTACCTGTTTTACTTTGTTATTATTGTTAGGTTTAAAAGAATTTTTTTCTGTATATGAGATCCAGGACAGACAAATCTATAGAAACAGTAAATGGATGAATGGTCTCTTAAGGGTATGGCAGGGGAGGCTGGGGCGAATGGGGAGCTAATAACAATGGGTGCAAGAGAGAAGGAATTGTTCTAAAAGGGATTGTGATAATAATTGTACAACTCGGAGAGGGAGGGGAAAAATGAGGAGCTGATACCAAGGGCTCAAGTAGAAAGCAGGTGTTTTGAGAATGATGATAGCAACATATGTACAAATGTGCTGGACACAAATGATGTATGTATGGATCGTGAAAAGAGTTGTATGAGCCCCTAATAAAATGATTAAAAAAATAATTGTACAACTCTTCTTGAGATGATTAAACTATTGAGGTATATGTGCCATATACTCTATGAGGATGATGTGCCAATAAAACTTTAAATTTTATATTTGAAATTTGAGGGGGTTTTGTACCTCTTTGCAAAACCCTCCCTTCGTATAAAGATATACAAAGACCCACCATTGAATTTCCTAAGTGGAAATATAATTATCTTTTCACTCCATATATTGTTCACTATGATTGATCCATTAATAATCACTTTCTGCTTTCAACGCTGTACACTTCTAATAAAGCTGTTACCAAAAAACCAACATCAAATTCACTGACCTCGAGTTGCTGCCGACTTATAGCGACCGGATAGGAAGGAGAGGGTAGAACTTCCCCCCTCTGAGTATCTGAGACTCTGTTTATGGGTTTGTACTGTCGACCTCGCAGATTGCAGCTAAAGGCATAACCACCGTGCAACCAGGACTCCTGATAAAGCTGTTGCTTGTTTAGTAAAGTGAATGCAAAGCCTGACTGCACCGCGCTTTCAGCTCCTTGGGTTTCAGTTCCTCCTGCATACTTTGAGGAGGTGAGACCTGATTATCCATACACCTTGGGATTATGCAACACAGCTCAACACTGAACCTGCTATAAGGTCAATGGACCGCGTCCTTAACCTGGTGGAAGCGGTGAGTGAAAATAGGTCTCAACAACCATGAAAAGAAGCTCAAAAGCTTAACGTATATAGATAGATGCTCGACTCCTGCGTTCCAATCGACAATGACGAGTGACGCGGCGTCCAAGGGTCACCGAGGTCGGGATGCTCGGACGCGTCTCAGACGCGGAGGTAGCGGGAGGACGCCGGCCCCGCCCCGTCCCCGAAGGCCCCGCCCCGCACGCAGGGCACGTCCCCCGACGCAGGGCACGCCCAGACGCAGGACACGCCCCAGACGCAGGGCACGCCCCCCGACGCAGGGCACGCCCAGACGCAGGACACGCCCCAGACGCAGGGCACGCCCCCGGCCGCTGGGGTGGCCAGCACGTGCAGCGCCGGGGGCGGGGCCGGCCGCGGCCGCCCCGAGAGCCCGCCTCCTTAAGGCCTCCACGCCGCCGGAAGCGGAAGTAGCACCCGGCGCCGCCACTCGGAGTCCTCGCAACTGCCAGCGCGATGCCAAAGGGGCCCAAGCAGCAGCCGCCGGAGCCCGAGTGGATCGGGGACGGAGAGGGCCCGGCGCCCGCCGGTAAGGCTTGTCGGCAGAGAGGAAACGAGAAAGGAAGGAGACAGCGTAGAGCGCGCGCGTCTTAGGCTGGCGTCACGGCGCGCGAGAGCCGCCGGGCCGTGCGGAGCCTGCCGCGCATGCGTGCCGTGGGGCCTGGCCGCGCCTGCCCCGGCGGGGGTGCCTTGAGGGTGGGGGCGGAAGAATGGGTGCTGGGGTACCTCCCGTGAGCTTCTCCGGGGCCGAGTGAGGACACGACGAGGAGGAGCGTATGGTACCGAGGAAGAAATGGGGAGAAACCACGGCGGTTTTCGGATTCCGCCTCTTTGGGGCGTCTTCTCCACGCCCCGCAGGATTGTATAATCCCAGCCTGGTGGCTCTTCCCCCGTTGGTACACACGTCGCCCAAGCTGATGGTGCCGCCTGTTTCACGGGGAGACGACTCCTTTCTGGCCTTATTGAGAGGGCCCCCGACGGTCTGACTTCGCTAGAGCAGATGGGTAGATGCTGGGTGTCGGGATGGTGAGATGCACTGAAAAAGCAGCACCACGCAAGAGACACAGCCATTTACCCGGCACTGACCGCCTGTTGCGTGTCGGGCACACTGCCGAGTCTGGGAATGCAGAGATAGTCCTTGCGCCCTGCCCCAGCGGAGGAGACAGTGGGTGATCCGCAAAGGAGGTGATTCGTAGACTTGTCAGTGCTGGGACGAGAGAGATGAGAGTCGGGAGGCGCAGATCATTAGGGCAGAATAGCCAACAGTCTCCGCGATAGTTCTTGTAGGACTGGACACAACCACTTCCCATCTGGTAAGTATCAAACAAGACCTCCACGTCCCAAGGAAGGGAAGTAGCTGGGGAAACTGGAGGCAAACCTGGAGCAAACAGGCTCCCCAGAAGTTCACTAAAAACAGAAGACAGGGAGGGAGCGTGGCACGCTGCAGAGAAGTCTGGACAAAATCAGGTGTCGAGAACGCTTTTTGGACCAAGCAGCTAAACGATCAGGGGCTGTCGTGGCACTGATAGCATTGGTTAGATGATGGCACTGCGAATCGGATTGCAGCGTGTTCAGGAAAGGAATGGGAAATGCGGAAGGGGCGCTCGCATGGACGACCACTCTTTGGAGCCCCCGTGGGTGAGTGCACAGAGAGAAAATAGTAATTAAGAGGGGTGGCAGACTAAGGGCTTAAAGTGAGGCATTCGGCTCCCGTAAAGATTTCCCATCCCAGAAACACACACAGTTCTACCTTGAGTTGCTCCTGTGGTTCTTAAGGACTGCTGGTGGCGTGATGGTTAGATGCTTGGCCTGCTAGCTGGGAAACTGGTGCTTTGAATTCAGCAGCTGTTTTGTGGGAGATTGATGTAGCAATCTGCCTCTGGAGAGGTCTGCAGCCTTCGAAACTGGGGCAGTCCTACCCAGTCTAATAGGCTTGGCTGTGAGTTGGGATCCACTTGATGACAGCAGGCGGCGGCGGTTTGATTTGGGTGTTTTTATAACTTTATTAGGGTTCTTACAGCTCTTATTCCATACCTCACTTGTATCAAGCATATTTGTACAATATGTTGCCATCATCACTTGCAAAACATTTTCTACCTGAGCCCTTGGTATAAACTCCTTTTTTCCCCTCCCTGCCCCACCCTCTCACCCTTGTGAATCCTTGATCAATTATATATTGTTATTAGTATTTTGTATCGTACACTGTCCGTTGTCTCCCTTCACCCACATTTCTATTATTTGTCCTCTTTCGGAGGGGGGGGCGCTACATATCCAGACAGTAGGCTTTTTGTTTGTTGTTTTAAGATAAAGCAGGAGACCCTGGGAGGTCCGGACAGAAAGGTTGGCAGGTCAAGTCTCCCCAGTGGTACCTTGAAAGAAAGGCCTGGTGTTCTCCGTGGGGGTGGGGGGGAATTGCCAACCCTGTGGAGCACAGCTGTATGCTCTGACACACGTGAGGGTGCCATGCGTCAGGGTTGGTGTAATGACAGTTGGTTTGGGCTACCTCTTGAGGAGGAATTGGTGTCTAGGATAAGTCAGGGTGAGCTGGCTATGCCGTTCCTTCTTAGGTATCTCATTGGGCCTTCCTTAGTGATTTCAGGATGAAACTCCTTGGAACAGCCTCATTCTGTGTCTTCTGGGCATCTGTCAATGCCATGGCACTGAGTCCCGTCAACCAGTACTGGGCTTAGGTTTCAGAGTGTGTTGTGGGGGGAGGACACGGGAAGCAAGCCCGGGAGGAGACAATCCAGAGCAGAGGTGTGGGTAGGGCGACTACAGGCACAGAAGGAAAGGTAGAACTGTTTCAGTCCATAGGGACTGCCCTTCGTGGTCCCCAGTGTCTGGCATCACAGATGCTCAGTCAAACTTGATGAAGTGATGACATCAGGCTTGGCACACAGGAAGACCCCTGGTGAGATGGGTTGATAGGGTGACTGCAACAGCAAGCTCACACATCGCAGTGATGGTGAGGATGGCACAGGACCACAAAGGGTCCTTAGAAGCTGGGACTCCCTGGACGGCACCTAACACCAAGTAATAGAGAATTCCCGTCTGCAGAGATTATACTTAAGGTGGTAGGCAGTGGGGACCACAGACTCTTTGTTTGTTTGTTTTGAAGTCTAATGGTTATAGGAATGCTTTTGGATGGAATCAGGTAGCAGTGGATGAGATTGTTTAGAGAGGAAGATGTGGGGAGGCCTGGACAGGAGAAACCAGGAGGGTGCAGGCTGCTGCCTCTGCCTGAGTGTGGGGTGGGGGTGGGGGTGGGGAAGTATGTAGGGTCTCCTGCATGTAGGGAAACGGGAGGGGAGGAAGGAGCTGGAATTTGTTCAGTCAGTAACCTTACTGATTTCCTGCATCGCTCCCTGGGACCACAACAGACTAAACTGTCTCAGGTTGTTCTCTTGACTGAAAGCTGTGTACATAGTCAAAGAGCTAAACAGCCATCCTGTGGGAGCTTGCGTGTATGAGCAGAACAGGTGGGCCATGGTCCCACGGGCTCACTTTCTTACTTACTACACAGCACTGGCTTGGACTGCGACATCGCAAACAACAGAATTCCAAACCATTCGTAAAACCTTCCCACCCTTCCTTTCTGGGCAGGGAGGGGGACCTTTCTCTTCCTTTGTTTTTTTCCTGCCCTAGTAAATGGTACCACTGGAGCAGCTAATGTTGCTCCCACCTCTGTCCCCACCATCTGAAGCCTGCTACTTCCCCCACCCGCCCCCTCTTCTGTCTGTTTCCTGGGTTGTCCTGCTGGTTTTGCTCTGTACTTGGCCCGCGCACGTGTGGCAGTGCAGGCGTCATTGTGCCAGATGAAATCCCCATCTCGTCACCTGACTTCGCAGGCCCTGCATACCAGCCTCCCCGTGCCCCACTCTCCTTCTGTCTCAAAGTGTTAGCCATGCAGAACCTTTTCTTGCCCTGCCCCGTGTGCTCTTGCCGACACCTGGCCACGCCATCAGCTGTGTGGCACTCGGACTGGCCTGGTGCTGGCTGCTCCGTGCTTCGCATGCTCGGGGCCCGTGTCTTCAGATCGGACTGGCCCCCAGATGAGGCCAGCCCCGAACCTTCTACCCCTGTGGTGGCACGCCTGCCCTGCTCTGCCCTTTGGGAACATTCAGCACACTTGTAAGCGGGCTGTTTAAAAATATCTCGTCAAAGACTGTCAGCTCCAGAGAAATCCTCAGTCGTCGTCTTAGCTGACTGCTTTGTCCCCAGTGGCGCCCAGTAGCTGCTGAGGAAATATTTGCTGGTTTCTGAGCAGAGGGAGGAAGGGTTCTTCCTACAGGAGCTGTGGAGCCGCACCCGTGTCTAAGGAGCAACAGTTGGGCTGGAAAAAGCTCAACTGGGTGGAGGCCAGTGAGCGATTGGCAAGAACAAGCAGGCCACTCTGGCAGTTGTAGACAAACACCCTTGACCGTGTCTGCTTAACCTTCCAGAGAAAGTGGTGAAGAGAGGGAAGAAAGACAAGAAGACCAAAAAGACGGTGAGGAAATGAAGGGTGGGTGTAAGAGACGATGCTGGGCCTTTCATGCTCATCAGAGAGCCCTGGAAAGGAGGTGGGCGGGCCCACGGAGGAGAGGTCTTGTAAAAAGAGGGTGCAGGGTCCTGCGGGGAGAGCATCGTAGATGAGTGGTTTCAACTATTGAATGCAGAGGGGATGGTCTGAAATGTAAACTCCCCCCATCTAGTTCCCAATTAAAAAAAAAAAAAAAGGCCAGGGATGGGTTGACGGGAGAGTTGATAGGTCTGTGTATGGCAGAAAAGTGCTCCCGTGGTCTCTGAGCCGTGTCTCCTGATGTCTCGATTCCCTGCACAGTTCTTTGAAGAGCTGGCGGTAGAAGATAAGCAGGCTGAGGAAGAAGAGAAGGCTCTTAAGGAGCAGCAGCAGCAGCAGCAGCAGCAGCAGGTACAGGGCTGATGAGACAAATCAGTCCCGGAGCATCTTGGACCCGCGGAGCCCAGCCCAGCCCTCCTTGGTCACTCAGCTGCTGCCGGGCTCTCCCGAGCGGAGATAAAGTAGTAAGGGCCTGGGCCTGGCTTCATTCTCTTTGCTTTCGTTTTCTTTCAGCAACAGAAAAAGAAACGAGACACCCGGAAAGGCAGGCGGAAGAAGGATGTGGACGATGATGGCGAGGAGAAAGAGCTCATGGAGCGGCTTAAGAAGCTCTCGGTGCCGGCCAGCGATGAGGAGGGTGAGAGTACGTGACCTGAGTCACAGAGCGTGATGGGGCCTCGGGTCTCGGGGGTTGGGCTTGATGTAGGAGTCAGACATTGTCCTGCCCTTTCCGGTCTCATTCGCTCTCCTACCCTTCTAGCACCTGTCCCGATACCTCGCGGAGGGAAGAAAACCAAGGTGAGCCCTCCGTTGGTCTCAGTGTGGTGAGACTCCGGGGGTTCAGGCTGGACCTGGACTGTCCTACTGATGGCTGGCTCCTGCCCTTTTGTGCTCTAGGGCAGCAATGCCTTCGCAGCACTGACCCAGGATCAGAGTGAGGAAGAGGAGGAGGAGGAAACATGTCCTAAACCTGCCAAGCCAGAGAAGAACCGGGTCAATAAGGTGACGATGCGCCGGTCTGCCCATCTCTCCACCCGCCGAGCGCCTCTGGCCACAGTGCTCGGCTTCCCTGCGCTCAGCGCCAGCTCTGCTAGGTCTGCCTGGCGTCTGCTGTCGAGCTCCTCTCTCATCCTGTTTGTTGCTCAAAAACCTGCAGTGATTGTTGGTCCCGAACTGAAAGTCTAGACCAGAGCATTACGTCTTTGCTGTTCCACTGGGCCCCTGCAGTCTTCGCGAGACACTTGGTTGTATATCTCTGAGGTCAGCCCGGCCACGTTTCCACATCCAGGTTGGCTCTCTTGGTTGAGGCCTTTGGTCCTGAAGCTTTTTGTTTGTGCTTCCCTAGAAGGCCTGCTCCAGGGCTGGGTCCATTTCCTTGGGATCTGCCCCCTCTCAGGGCAGCCTTCTAAGCACTAGCTTCTCTCCCACCCACCGCTGCTCAGTTACTTGCCTTACAGTGCCTAGGTTCTTGACTCTGTTTACGGTCTCTGGTTTTGTGTGGGCTTCGCCCACTGGGTCTCAGGCCCGAGGCTCTTTTTCTGGTCTCTGTTTCTTAGACAGTGTTAGCCTGTTAATTTGAACTTACACACACTGTAGAAAAGCTTGTTAAGCAAGAAGGTAGCAACTTCACTCTGGGCTTCTCCAGGCGGTATCTGAAGAGCAGCAGCCTGTGGTCAAGGGCACAAAAGGAAAAGAAGAAAAGTCCAAGGGGAAGACCAAGGTGAGGGAGTAATTGGTGAGGCGAGGCGTAAGGACGTGGGAATTAAGACCTATCTCACCAGACCTCCTCTCGTCTCTCTTAGCCTCAAAATATATTTGCCACTCTGGACAGTGGAGGGGAGGACGAAGAAGAAGTAAGAGAGAAACTGCCCAAACAAGGGAAGGAGAAGGAAAAGAGCAAGAAGGTGGGGAAGGTGCACCCCTGGGGCTTGGCTGGGAGGAGGAGGAGGAACAGGGACTCAGGAATGGGAGAGTCATAGGGGATGGTGTTCGGAAAAGGGCCAGAGAGGGGACCCGTGTGAATCCTGTCACTCTTCATCGCCTCGGCACTCTGGTGGTGGTGTGGTTACACGCGGGGCTGCTAACCCCTGCAAGGTCAGCAGTTGGAAACCACCATAGAAGATGAGGCGCTCTGCTCCTGTAAGCAGTCTTGGGAACCCCCAGCGCCCCAGAGGGTCGCTGTGCATCGGAGTAGCCTCGATGGTAGAGTTGGTTTGAGGTTTTGGCGTATGAGAAATGTAAAAAAAATTCTCATACAAAACAGGTCGTACAGAAGCAGGCTCCACGTCAGATTTGCCACCCCTGGTGTAGACAGGAAAGGGCCCTGCAGTCAGCCTCAGGTGATTGGGGTTGCGGCTCTGCCCCGTACTCGGTGGCCTCGAGCATGCCTCTCTGCCTCAGTGGCCTCATGGAAGAGACGAGGGCTGGTCCCCAGGAGGCCCTCTAGAATTCTGGCACTTCCTGCTTCAGCTGGGCTTCTCAGTAGCTGTGTAATTGAGCCCCCTGCCACTTTGCAGTACCTCCTGGGGCCACTGCCCTGGTCGGGAGTGTGCAGAAAAGAGCCCTGTGTCAGGGCAGCGTTATCCAGGGCTGCATTGTAGCCACGCACCTTCACGCTGTTCGTGGCGGCAGAACTTAGAGCAGGCTCTGAGGACAGCGGTGGGCGGGGTGGAAGAGAGGGCCTCCGCCACCACAGCAGGCCTTGGGATAAGGGGTGGGTGTAAAGAAGGCAAGAGCTGACTGGGCTGGGAGGGTCATTGAAACCCGAGTTCTAGAAGGGACCCCTAGTTCTCACCACCCTCTGGTTCTCACAGGGCTCTGAGGAAGATGGGGAGGAAGATGGGGAGGACGACGGGGAGCCCAAGGCCGACGATCCTTACGCTCAGCTTAGCAAAAAGGAGAAGAAGAAACTGAAGAAACAGGTAAGGCCTCGAGTTCTTAGTGGTCCAGGGCAGAGGGGCTTGGTGTTTGTTTCTGCGCTTCACCTGGGGGCATTTATGTGCGTGTGGGGGCAGGAGGGGGACAGCGTGGGGGCAGAGCCGGCCGGGGCTGTGAGGCTGTCAGCGTCTGGGTGTCTCGGTGACGAGACGCTGGCAGGCACCGGGCTCAAGCCCACTCTTCCTTTCCCAGATGGAGTACGAGCGCCAAGTGGCTTCATTAAAAGCAGCCAGTGCTGCGGAAAATGACTTCTCTGTGTCCCAGGCAGAGGTGTCCTCCCGTCAGGCCATGCTAGAAAATGCATCTGACATCAAGGTGAGTTCTGAGAGGCCTTCCCTCCGGGTCCCGCGTGGTTAGAAAGCTCGGGAACAGTCTCCACACCTTGGGTTCTGCCAACCTCAGGGAGGGTAGTAAAACCAGGGAGGAAAAGGGGGTGGCTCTGAAGTAGGGTGGGACAAGCGAGACTGGCTTTGGACTTGGGACAGGTCCGCTGCTAGGGACAGCGGACGGGGAGCAGGGTTGGCGGGGCCCTGGGCTCCGCAGCAGGCTTCCCTGGGGGGAGGAAGGTGCAGCTCTTCTCCCTGAAGAGAAGGCTCAGTGCTCCTCCCTGCCCTCTTCACCTTCCCCCCCGGACGGACGGACGGGCGGCTGCAGCTGGAGAAGTTCAGCATCTCGGCCCACGGCAAGGAGTTGTTCATCAACGCCGACCTGTACATCGTAGCTGGCCGCCGCTACGGGCTCGTGGGGCCCAATGGGTGAGGAGAGGAGGCCTGGGGTACCCGTGGGAAGGGGGCTGGAGGGGGAGAAGCCATTCGTTGGGTGTGTGGCCCAGCACTAGGAGCTCTCCTTCCCCAGCAAGGGCAAGACCACTCTTCTCAAGCACATCGCCAACCGAGCCCTGAGCATCCCCCCCAACATTGACGTGCTGCTGTGTGAGCAAGGTGAGCTAGCCGCTGGAAGGGGACCTGGGGGGGGAGGGGGGCGTGAGGGGAAGAAGAAGAGACAGGCAGGTCTGTTGCAGAAACGGGGTAGGGAGCTGGAAAGGAGAAGCGAGGATCGCTGCAGAAAGGCCGGGAGGTGGGAAGCGGGAGACCTGTAGATACTCTATTTGAAACAAGTGCAAGGCTGGGGGCAAGGACAGCCAAACCGGAAGGGGAAGCCAAAAGGGAGAGGAGGCAGGAACTTTGGCCCCTGGGGTGGCCTGACTGCTGCCCCACCGCCATCCCCCTCCCCAGAGGTGGTTGCGGATGAGACGCCAGCAGTGCAGGCTGTGCTTCGGGCCGACACCAAACGACTGAAGCTCCTGGAAGAGGAGCGGCGGCTTCAGGGGCAGCTGGAGCAGGGGGACGACGCGGCTGCCGAGCGGCTGGAGAAGGTAGAGGAGATGGCGCAGGGGACACGGGCGGAGACTGGGGCTGGCTGGGGTCCTCCAACATGTGTCCTCTTCTCCCTCCTCCCAGGTGTATGAGGAGTTGCGAGCCACAGGGGCGGCAGCTGCAGAGGCCAAGGCCCGGCGGATCCTGGCTGGTCTGGGCTTCGACCCAGAAATGCAGAACCGGCCCACACAGAAGTTCTCTGGAGGCTGGCGTATGCGTGTGTCCCTGGCCAGGTGAGCCACTCGGCTGGTGTGAGACCTTTGTTGCCTCCAGCTCGCTCCCTGGGCGTCTTGGGGACCTCTGCTGCCCCGTAACTCCTGAGGTCAGCTGCAGGGCGCGCACTGGGGCCTCAGGCTCTGCCTGCCTGGGCTCCTGGGGCTCAGCGAGCAAGGCTTTTCCTCGCCGTGGACCCTCTTGGCCTCCCTGCTGCCCCCTAGGGCCCTCTTCATGGAGCCCACGCTGCTGATGCTGGACGAGCCCACTAATCACCTGGACCTCAATGCCGTCATCTGGCTCAACAAGTGAGTCATCCCCTGGTCTGTTCGGCATCAGTTTCCGTTCTGCGGTTCCAGTCCCTTTGTCCCTGACAGCTCCTGCTCCAGTCCCTGCCCCTGCTTTTCTGTCTGGCACCCTGAGCACCTTGACTCTGCCCCCACCCCTTCTCCCAACCGCAGCTACCTCCAGGGCTGGCGGAAGACGCTGCTGATTGTCTCCCACGACCAGGGCTTCCTGGACGATGTTTGCACCGACATCGTCCACCTCGATGCCCAGCGGCTCCACTACTACAGGGGCAATTACAGTAAGGGCGACTGCTGGCTGTGGGGCAGAGGGGCCTGGGAGAGGGACGGAGGGAGGCCCTAAGTTGTGTCCATGAGCCAGGTCTTAGCGGGACTCAGAGCCATGATGCCTGCCCCCATCTAAGGCCCTGGTGGCCCCCCTGCTGGGAGGGCAGCCACTATTGACCCCCACCCCGTCTTCCCCAGTGACCTTCAAGAAGATGTACCAGCAGAAGCAGAAGGAACTGCTCAAGCAGTATGAGAAGCAGGAGAAGAAGCTGAAGGAGCTGAAGGCGGGCGGCAAGTCCACCAAGCAGGCAGTGCGTCCCCGGGGCGGTGACCTCCCTTCTCCTGAGGAAGGAGCGGGGCTGTGGGCTGCAGCTGCTGGGCAAGGCGCAGTGTTCTCTTCCTTTTTCCTCCAGGAAAAGCAGACAAAGGAAGCCCTGACTCGGAAGCAGCAGAAATGTCGACGGAAAAACCAGGATGAAGAGTCCCAGGAGGCCCCCGAGCTTCTGAAGCGCCCCAAGGAGTACACTGTGCGCTTCACGTTCCCGAACCCGCCGCCCCTCAGCCCTCCAGTGCTGGGCCTGCACGGTGAGTGGCCTCTCTGAGTCCACCGAGGCCTGGCCACCAGGGCCTGGGGGTGACCCTGGGAAGGACGTCAGCGCTGCTTCTCCTAACTGCAGGTGTGACGTTTGCCTATGAGGGGCAGAAGGCGCTCTTTAAGAACTTGGACTTTGGCATCGACATGGACTCCAGGAGTGAGTGGAGGAGGGTGTTGGGGGCTTGGGTGGGGCCACAGCCGCAGAGGATGTGTTCAGCTAACTGCCTGCCTGCCTGCAGTCTGCATCGTGGGCCCCAATGGCGTGGGGAAGAGCACCCTGCTGCTGCTGCTGACGGGCAAGCTGGCGCCGGTGAGTCTTGGGCACAGGGACCGGAACACTCCTGTCCCCCAGCTGTGGGGGTGGGGGGGGCTTGGAGCCTCCCAGGGAGGGAGAGCTCTCAGCTGGGGGTGAGGCTGGGGCCCACCCACTGACACGTTTTCAGAGAATAAGAAAACACGAGGGAAAATGGAATTAAAACAACAAAATTTTTGCACAAACTTTTGGACACTCCCTCATTGTGTCCCTGGCACAACAGTGAGAAGACAAGGGGAAAAATTCAAAATAACCAATGCTTTGGAAGGTGTGTGTGTGTGGGGTCTCCTTTTTCCTTTGCAAAGGCGCCGATAGTTGGGGGTTTTTTTTGGCACCAACAGTTATTAAACTAGTGGACTATACAAGTTGACTAATAGCCAGCTTTTCTAAACACTGTACCTCAGATGTATTTCCTTGCATATAATCGTGTGTGCATCCATTTTACATGATTGTATCATAATGTATTTGATACTTAGGTCATTTCTGATTTTTCACTCCAAGGGCTGTGTAGTCACACCTTGGAGGAGATCGCGTGGATTCAGTTCCAGTCAGTAAAGCACGTCATGCGAATTCCTGGGTTTTCCCACACATGTGTAGATTGTTTACCCTGTGCTGTGGTTTTACTAAGTCACGATAACAGCATTTTGAAAAGGGTTGAAATGGTGAGAATTGCCAGCGTGGGACACAGTTGCCACGGGCCTTCAGCTTGTAAAAATCACCACCTCACACCGGCGTGGAGCACAGCCACGGCACTTTCTTGTGTGGATGACGGCACTTTGCCCTGGACCTCAGATCCCAGAATTGCTTGCGGCCCTGTGGCCATGTCTCACACAGAGCGCCGCGGGCCCACCTCCGCCTGCCCCAGCCAGGATGGAGAGAAGGGGCCAGTAGAGCTAGCTCCCGCTGTCCGAGGCGCTCTTGAACTGTGTGCTCATTAGTCCGGCTCTTTCGCCTGTCCCTTTGTCACCCTTCCTTGGTTCTCGCCTCCCGCTCCCCTTGGGCCCGCACTCTTCTTCCTCAGCTGCTGGGTGTGCCTGGGTCATGCGGGGCTGAACCCCAAGCTCCGTTCCTCGCGCGTCATTGTCCCTGCCCAGGAAATGCTGCCTGACATCACACGTGCCTTTTCTTTGCAGACCCGAGGGGAGATGAGGAAGAACCACCGGCTGGTAAGTTGGCTTGGGGACTGAAGCGGGGAAACCTCTGGTCGAGTGCCACTGTCACTGAGCACCTCCCTCTCCTCGGCAGAAAATTGGCTTCTTCAACCAGCAGTACGCCGAGCAGCTGCGCATGGAGGAGACGCCCACCGAGTACCTGCAGCGGGGCTTCAACCTGCCCTATCAGGACGCCCGCAAGTGCCTGGGCCGCTTCGGCCTGGAGAGCCACGCCCACACCATCCAGATCTGCAAACTCTCAGGTCCCGCAGCAGCGGGGTGGGCTTCTCCTCAGTCAGGTCTCCAGAGCGGGACCTAGCGGCAGGGAGCCAGGGGAGGACAGAGCTGGGAGCCCTGCAGGTGGGGGAGTGCCCACGAGACCGACCGGTGGGCTTTCTGCTCCCATGCAGAGTTAGTCTCAGGACACCCCCAGGAGCAGTTCCACTCTCTCCTCAACCTCACTAGGAGTCAGTGCTTGATGGCAGTGAGCAGATGCACACACACACACACACACACACACACACACACCCCATACACGCATTCCCATTCCCAGCTCAGGGCCCCAGGAGGCACAGTGTCGGAAGTGACAGCCCTCCTCCTGTGCTGCAGGTGGGCAGAAAGCCCGAGTTGTGTTTGCAGAGCTGTCCTGTCGGGAGCCCGATGTCCTCGTTTTGGTTCGTGACCTGGGCTGAGGGGCGGGGGCGAGGGGAACAGGCTGACACGGGCGTTGGAACGAAATGCTCAGCCATGGAATTCCTCCTCCGCAGGATGAGCCGACCAATAACCTGGATATAGAGTCTATTGATGCTCTGGGGGAGGCCATCAATGAGTACAAGGGTGGTAAGTCAGCCCAGAGCCGGCCCCCCTTCCTTCCCCTGCCCCTGGGTCCGGGCCCCTCCCTCCTGGCGTGTGCTGACTCCTCCCTCCTCCCTTGCAAGCTGTGATTGTCGTCAGCCACGACGCCCGCCTCATCACAGAAACCAACTGCCAGCTGTGGGTGGTGGAGGAGCAGAGTGTCAGCCAGATCGACGGCGACTTCGAGGACTACAAGCGGGAGGTGCTGGAGGCCCTGGGCGAGGTCATAGTCAACCGGCCCCGGGATTGAGCCTTCCAGGAGATCCTGAAGACCCAAGTCCCCATAGGATATGTGTGTCCCCAGTCGGAAACCTGCCTCTGGCCTGCAGCCGGCTCCACAACCACTCAGGCAGGTGAAGGTGGCTGCCTTGATGTGACCAGGGTACCACTGATTGCTCCCTGCTCCTCACAACACTTGTCTGGTCCACTCCTCTGCAGAAACTGACTCTGCCCCTGACGCCCCCGTGTGAATGGAGGTGACCTTCATTCATGCGGGAACCTGCCTTGCTAAGCTTGTGTGGCCCAGAGGCCCCTGCTGTCCACCTTGCAGGGCCCAGTGGCCTGTCCATGGTCCCCGTCACTGAGTGGCTGGCGCTGCTCTTTCCAGCTGGATTCAGCGCTCGCTCGCTCATGGGTCCCAAGCAGATGCTGCAGCGCTGAGCTGGAGGGCTATGCTGAGGCCTGCCGCCTTGGTCTGGTTGGGACTTGGAGGCGAGAGGGGTGGTGCTAACCCTCAACCTCCCTTCACAAGAGAAAGCAAGCACGCAGAGGGGAGGAGTTACTACTGTCTCCTGTCACCGTTTGCTCGGGAGTGGACACTGTTCTCGTCTTGTGCAATTGTCCATCACTTTTCTCACGAATACAGATGGATCTTATTTTCAGCCTCACCTCCCTGTGGGGAGAGCTTGCTATCTGAGAATCCTCCCTTCCATCAAGGACACTTGACTGTCGGTGTGAATGAGGCGGTCAGAGCCCAGAATACGGATCCTTTCCAAAGGGATGAGTGGCCAGCGCGTGCAGTGCTGTGGGGCGAACACAGGCAGCAAGCAGGTCTGCCTTTGCATTGTCCAGTTAGAGAAGACTTGGAAATAAAACAGGAGCTGGTTACAATTGGATGTAATACAGATTATTGCCAAATGACTGGTATTGTGGATTCTGAATTGCCATGTGCCCTTCACAAGACTATCTAGTCAAGATTTGAATAATGAGGGAGGAGGGGTGGGGCCACCTTTCAGCATTAGCAGATGCACAGTACCAAGACTCGGAGGAGAACCAGATGTGCCCGGGAGCTGACTTGAGTTGGGGTCGCCAGTGTCCTCAGCGACATTGGAGGGTGATCTGGGAAGAGAAGGAAGGGTGGGTGGGGTAGTGAGGTGTGAGGCAGTGGTCCCGGGGGTCAGGTGTCGGGCTACGAACTTCAAGCCTAGCTGCTCCGAGAAAACGTGAGGGTGCTCCTGTGAAGGCGGACATGGCCGGCACGCCTAGGTGGACTTGCTGTGAGCTGACACGGCCCTGCTGGCAGCAGGCTGGAGTCTGGTGTGTGAGCTAGACTGAGTGACAGGGTGGGGGTGGGGGGCTCTTCTGTTAGGATGGTGAGGTGACTAAATCCTAAACTAGGCTGTTGGAGGAACAGCAATACTAACACCTAGAGCCAGCTTGCGGGTGGGTGGTAGCAAAGATGGTCAGGCGTTATATCCAGTTGAAGAGAGGATGTGAAGAGTGAGTTAGGTCCTGGGGTTTGCAATCGCAATGGGAAACAACGCGGTTGGACCTCAACTACAAGGTTCACCCCGGAAGTGAAGGCTTGAGGTGGAAATGACAGCCGAATGCCATGCTAGGGAATGACGGCAGGGTGGAACACCTAAGGGACCGGAGGCCACCTGATGTTGCCAGTATTCTGTGACGGCAGGTGGAGCAGTGGGAGCCAGGCATCCGGCCCCTATCGGATGACCGTTGGACAGCGTATATTAGCCTCTTGGCACTTGCTTCCTCCTCTCAAGTGAAGGTGATCCAGTAGTGCCTGCCTCAGGGTTGCACTGGGGGTATACCTGTAATTCTTTGTCAAGTGTTCAAAGTCTTTTGTGAATTTCATGCTATACTCGACGTGTTAAGCTTGCAAGTTTTGGTTTACTAGATGAGGTGATAAAGAACAGAAGCACTATTTATAAAATGAATACCACAATTCTGTATTTCAAATTTTTCCTTAGAAATCTCAAGTACTTCAGCTCCAAAATGACTTCCATCCATGGGCACAAGCTTTATTTCTTCATAAAAGTCTATTAACGTACATTATCATGGAATCCACCTAGATAGGGCAAAAGTGTGCAATAGAAGGTTCAAGAACGGCATGTAACGGGGAAAAACAACAACAGGCAACTGAAAAAGAAGCAATTTTAGCCACTAGTTTGATTACCTTCCGAACATGGAGAAAGTAGGACCTAATAGGCACTTATCACCAAAATGGGGGTGGAGAAAAAGATGGTTCACATCCTGATACTGAGGAAGCTCATAGGCCAGCCTGCCCACGTCACTGGGCCTGTCAGGGGGGTGAGCTGGGATGGTGTCCCTGGCTTGACACCTGTGAAGTCCATGGATTAGCCCTGTGGGACAGTAGAGATGTGCCCTGCAGAACTTGGCGGAACAAACATTGATGGAAGCAGGGGAACAGCTGCATTTCTTTCCCATGAGGAGGGCCCCGTGTTTGCAAAGCCCTGGTCATTTCACTAACAGTCAACAGCTGAACACGTCAACACCACAGGGCTCCTTGGTCTGACTCCTGGTTTTTCCCCCTATGCCCTCTTAAAGGGCCAAGACTAGCCAGGCAGGACTGTGATCCTGGCAGACGGTGAAAATGAGACCAGGGAAGAGCCCCAAACAGCCTGGGAATGTCTGGAAGTTTCCCTTGTGAGGTTGGTGCTGGTAGAAACCCGGATGCTGATGCTGCTCATTCTGGAGCAGTACTTGCAAAAGTGTCTCAGATCAGCAGCAGCAGCAGCATCACTTTGAACTTGACAAGTGCTAGGACAGGACTTGGGGTGCCTTAGAAGCATGTCAAGCTGAGCAGATTGAGTGAAGGCCGGTGATAAGACTAGGGTCAGGGGGGTTTCTTAGGGGCTTGTGATGAAAATACCTGCTGTAGGGTTAAAGGCGAGGGTTTGGGGGGTATGTGTGTGTGTTCACGTCAGCCTTGGAAAAAAAGGTGTGGAGGAGGCGAAGACTCGAGCCAGACTGAGAAAATGGGGACAGGGAAGGGGGTCCAGTTACAGATCACCAAGAGTTTTGGGAAGGAAAGATGCGATAGACCGTGGGTCTGACTTTTACACGGAGTGAGTCAAGAATCTTTACCAGCACAAGTAATAGGCAAACTAAGGTCTGAAGGTTGAGAAGGAACCGGCCTGCTGAGGGACCCTCCAGGAACAGACCAGCCCGAGGATGCAGAGAGCTTGGTATAGTCAAGTAACCTGAATTTCATGCATGAGCAGAGACCAGGATCCTTTGTAAGGAGGGTGATTTGGGGATCCGTGGGAAGCCACCGGTGGTATTTTACTGGGAGCACGAATCGATCTGGTTTGCATATTTACAAGATTGCTCCTGTTGACGGTAGGGAATATACGACTGGGCGGAGAGGCAAGAAAGAGTAGGAGGCCATTTAGTTAATGGAAAGGAGATGCCCTCCTTCCTCTTGAGAAGCGAAGGTACAATGGACATGGGCCTTTCCAGAAGTGGAAATGGCCCACTGGGTGGAGCTCATATTCTGTAGGTGCCAGAGACTGAAGAAGAGAGCTTGCCAATCCGCAGTTTTGAGCCAATGCTAATATTTATAAAGTACCCAGGGTGCACCGGAAAAGGTTTTTTGCCATTACACTGACTGCATGAGAGCAGGTAGAGATGAGTTGGTGGGCCTGGGGCCGACGGAAATGCTGAGAATGATCGCAAAGTTAACTTCGTGAGGAAGGCCACATGAAAATGTAACTAGTTTGGATTTTGATGGGAATTTTAAAATGAAATTAAGGGGAATGAACTAGGAAGCGCTAAGTCTTGGAATGTTGTGGTCTCGCGGGGAGGAGCGTGAGAGGCAGGCAGCAGATGAAACCGGAGGGCACAGCACAGGGCTGTGGCCTGTTCAGTGGGTTTTGTACTAGAACTGGGCACATCACACAGGGAACTTGGCCCTTAGATTGCACCCCCCTTTCAAGCCTGCATTTCCCAGCACACAAGAGCAGCCATCGGAACACACCAACAAGACTTGGTAAAGGAGAAACATGGTCTCTTGGGACTTGCTAAGCGCTGTCTATTGGTTCCCACACCGTGGACCACAGAAGGAAATACAGCCCCACAGTGGTTGGCTCGTGGAACCCCTTGTTGCCGCCCCTGTGTCAGTCCATCTGCTCAGGGTCTCCCTCTCTTGTGCTGACCCTCTCCTTTCCCCAAGCATGAGGTCCTTCTCCAGGGAGCCCAAGTATGATGTGAAGTCTCCCATCCTCACTTGTAAGCAGCATTTGGATTGTTTCCCCCCCAGTTCGTTTGTTCGGTACTCCTTAGTCTTCACATTGCCGTCTTGGCTTTTTCTTTCTTTTAATTAATTTTTGGGTGTGGCTTTTTCACTCATTAAAGATAGGCCTAGTGTCATCTGCTGTTTGCCTTCCTGACTGCTGCTTCCACGGGCACTGTTGGTGGATACAAGTAAACGGAAATTCTTGCCAACTTCACGCTTGGTCTTAACCTACACGCGAGGCCTGTGGACTGTAGGAAGTGGTCGCCCTCACGTGGCCAGGGCTAGAAATAACCGTCAAGGCATTCGTGTTCCAGGGCAGTACGCATTGAGCATGCTTGTTGTTGGCTATTTAAAAATCTATATTCATATACTGTTAAGTATGATTCATAGTGTAGTTTTTTGGTTGGCAATCAGCAGTATCATCGAAGACTTAGGAACTCATTAGAATTGCAAAATCTTGGAATCCACCCCAGACATTAAATCAAAAACTCTCCCCAGGGCACCACCCCCACCTCCCCCCACCCCCGCGCTGTCCGTTAAGCCTTCCAGGTGGTTCTGCTGCGTCAGATCACCCACATTTCACCCCTGCTGCCTCCCCTCCGCAGGTCCGAACGTCACGTGCGCAGCTGTTTTATACACACAACGTACTATTTGAGGGTGATCACGGAAGTCCTGCTACTAGAGCTCCGGTTCTTAGGTGCATGGTTTATTCCAAGCGTTTAAAACGTGTCCTGTAATCAATGTGGCTGGTTGAAAACAAGTTCTCTCGGCAATACACTTGTCTTAGTCTCCTTAGGGTGCCTTCAAAACAAACAGGCCCAATCAGACTGAGGCTTGCCAGGGTGCCTGTGGGGCCAGTGAGATTCAAAGCAGAGGGCTCAGGTCATGGCGACTTTACGAGGGACTGGATACATGTTCTTGAAGGGCTCAGAAGGATCATTTGGCCTTCCTAGGAAGTTACAAAAAGATGCGAAGAGCCAGGCAAGCTGTGCCCAGTTTTTTGTCTCAACAATACACCTGCTTTGAAGGATAGATAGCAAGGGCTCAGAGCCTGCCCGAGAAACCGTACCCTGATCTTGCCCGCTTTGTATTTGTCCCCAAAACAGCGTGAAGGAACATGATTTCAGTCCCTGGCGGATGCCCCCACTGCCGTTTTGATGTGGTGTGGCATCGAGCGCAAGCAGAGTTCTTTAGGGGAAAGGGAAGGAGATGGAAACGTCTTTAGAAGTTATTACGTAGATCGAGGTGGAGGATACGGTGAGAAAGTGTACCTTCTCATTTCACAGACTCGAAGGTAGGGGTACTTTTAGGCTTTGCTTCATACTTCAAATGCCTGGTTCCAAGAATACCTCCATTTCCCATGGTTAAAATAATAGGTATTTCGGGTTCCATTCGACACTGGGCTCAATGATGGTTAAAATGCATAGGCACATTGGTGCACCTGTCCTATTCTCTGAAGATCCAGCCAACCCTGTGCCCTCTTGCCTCCTGTTCACCACTGAAGCTTGCAGGGATGAGGTTCAACTACTGTTGCTATGCCAACTTCAAGGCCCCCTGCTCCAACAGCTTAGCCAAGAGCTCTGAGCTCCCAAGGGCCCCACTGCCAAGAGAAGGCTGACCCTGGGCTCTATCTACCCTGCCCCCTGCAGTTAACCAGGTAATACCAGGTGGCTGCAACCCTTCCGTGGGGAAACTGAATGAGAAGGTAATGGAGTTGTCTTCCGCGACTTTCAGTCCTTGATACCAGTTGCGTGGAGGTCCAATCACTAGGTGCTAATCGAGTAGATAACCCTCATAGGGTCTCCTTAGCTGATCTGTAGGGAAGCAGACCGCCTGGCCTTGCTGCTACAGAGCAGCCAGGTGGATTCAAACCACCTTTGTGCTTCACAGCCACGCAACGGACCACTGTGGCCAGCCTGGGCTCAGCAGAACAATCATCATTTAATTTAGGAGACTCCGCCAAGGTTGGCCTCAATGTAGCTCCGTCTACATTAGCTGATGTGGGTTGGGCTTTCTTCTCCGCCTCCTTTTTACAGAGTTCGAGTACACCGGGGTTTAAATAAGCTGCTTCTCTCTCCTGTTTATTAATGTACAAAATATACAAAACCAAAAAAGAAAAAGAAAATATTCATCCTCAAATCCATGTGGCTCTAACCCATGACCCTGCACAAAACCCAACCAATTCACTGTTTTCATAGAAAACAACTGATGCCGAGACAGGTAAAGGAGAGGGCAAGCTCATCTTGAGCCCACCCAAGGGGACACTTTGGGGACTCGATGGCTGCCAGAGACAGGGAGCTGGAAGCCTCCCTAGGACAAGGTTCCGGGTGGAGAAGGAGCAGGCTGGCTCCCCAGAGGCAGTGTGTGTAGTGTGACGTCAGCCCAGCATGCGGGCTCAAGTTGGTCTCACGGACATGTTCTTCCAAGTCTCCAGAGTGGTTTCAAAGACCAGGCACCCCTATGGGCCTGACTCGTGCCCGCGAAAACTCACTGGATGCCGAGAGATGCAACTCAGCCGCCATTGGGGGCCTAGTGGACCCCTATGCCCATGGGTGTTCACGGACGGTGGTCTTGAGAAAGCCCATGATGCAGAGGGCGGCGTGGGGCTGATGGTTCCAGAATCAGATCCAGCCCGACAGAGCCCTCTCAGAGCATAGGACAGACCGCCCCAGCCCCTCCCCAGCCCCTCGGAGCAACGGGCTCGGCTGGGATGATGTCCTAAGTGCGGCGGGTCCCATGGCAGAAGTCTGTGCGCACGTGGGGGATCCACCACAGGAGAGCAGGGAAGCCAGCTTTCAGCTCTCAGGCATGAAGGGTAATACTGGAAGGGGGTTTGGGGTACAGGGCAAATCTCCTCAAAAAGCGAAGTCAACTGGGTCTTCTCTTGAGCAGTCCAGGGGTACAGAATATGTCCAGTCTCTCTCTTCCCCACCGGGGAACAATGCACACCAATGTGCACCAGTGTTCAGAAACCCCCCAAGACCCCAAGTGGGCGGGAACGGGGGGCTGGCTCCTCCTCAGCTGGGGAGAGGGGGAGATGGGCCTCACAGAAGCCATAACAGGGTGGAAGGAGCCGGGCTGTAGTCCACAGGGATGGTGTGGGTGGGGCGGGCGGCGGTCCCTAGGGCAAGGGGGGCCCATTGACGCCCGGGTGGTAGAAGGCACAGTTGTTCTCATAGCGGCAGTTGCCCTTCATCATGAAATGGCGGCATACGGGGCGGTTTGACATGTCTGTGGGAATGAGGGTGGGCCGGTTAGAGAGGAGAGAGACGGTGAGTGCCACCCTAAGCCCTCCCCTCCACAGTCCACGGGATCCTGGGGACGGCACTGTACTGCATGCTGGGAAAACCAGAGGGTGCAGACGTCACGTGCAGCCTGGCACCCAGGCTGCAGCCTCTCCCGCTCCTCAGAGGACGCGTGGGAAGGAGAACCAGAGAGGCCGCTGGGAGCTCGCTCACCTCCTCCGTGGCCGTGGCCTCCGTCGTGCCCTCGGTGGCCCGGGCCATCGTGGCCACGGTGCTCATGAGGGGGTGGCCCTCGATGATCGTGGCCTCGGTGTCCAGAGACATCGTGAGGCCGGTGGCCATGGGGCCCCCCATGGCCAGGGCCTTCATGGGGGCGATGTCCACTGCCCCCGCCCATTCCTCCGCCAGGGCCTTCGTGGGGGCGATGTCCGCTGCCCCCGCCCATTCCTCCGCCAGGGCCTTCGTGGGGGCGATGACCCCCACCTCCAACCATGCCCCCACCGGGACCCCCTCGTCCGTTTGGGGGTCCTCCTCCAGAGCGTCCTCCTCTGGCGCCACGGAAAGGAGGAGGGGGAGGCTCATTTCCTCCTCGGCCACCGCGTCCTCTGTGGTAGGGGCCGGGACCAGGTCCTGGGCCCCCTCGAATTGGGCCACCCCGCATGGGGTCACCCGGGCCATCCCAGAAGGGATCACCACCCCGGGGAGGGGGTGGGGGACCCAGGAGACGTGGGCCCACCGGCCCACCAGGGCCTCCATGGGGACCTGTTAACAGAAAGAGAAAACGGGACAAATGATCGGTTACCTGCAGCAAAGCCCGGACTGCACCCTACACCATCATCTCCTCCCTCTTCCCTTCAGAAGCTCGCTTCCTCTCTTACTTACTACCTACCTGGCATAGGCCCTCCAGGGCCAGGGGGGAAGTGCTGCATGCCTTTGGGGCCTCCGGGGCCCCCAGGCGGGAACCCATTGGCTACGGGACCATGGCCGAGGAGTCCGTGTGGCACTGCAATGACAACCAGAGAACACCTGTCAGCAAGGATCCCAGAAAAGCACGGGTCGGGGCTCCTCATTTAGATAAGCTCGGACGTCCTGAGGGAGCCCAGCCCCCCTCCCCTCCCACATCCCTTGCTTCGTGACAACCCTGTGCTTGTCAGGGTCTGTGACACCCTGCGCCCTCTCCCTGCCCGGCCTCAGTACCCAGCATCTGCTGGAGCTTGTCTGCGTAGTCGGGCTGTTTCTGCAGCTCTTCCGAGGGGTGACTGCTGGGGCTGCCCTGCACGGAAGGAACAGGACAGGTCAGCGACGGGCCGGGCGGCGAAGCTAACACCAGGGAGGCGGAAGCGAAGGAGTGGCAGCTAGCTGCGGGACGGGGCCGTAGGGGAGTGCGGGGCAGTGGGGTCAAAGGAAAGGGAGACAGCAGAGACTGGCCGGGGACGTGCCGGCAGAGGCGGCCTCATACATACCATGATGGAGGTGAGAATCTCCTGGACGTTGATGCCGCCGCCGCCGCCAGGACCCTGGGGGCTCTTTCCAGCGCCCATGCTCCCCATCAGATTGGCCAGGACAGGGGGTAACTTAGAGCCACCTGCCCCGTCAGGTGACCCACCAGCCCCGCCGGCCTCCAGGGTCTCCATATAGGGGGTCTCGTCCATGGAGCACTCCTGAAAGAGCGGAAGGAAGTCAGGACCACGGAAAAGACAGGAGGCCTTCTCACCTACAAGCCGTGTCAAGAGACATAAGCTATCGCTGCCCCCATCCCCACTGGCTCACTCACCTCATCAAGGGGGATCAGTTTGGGGGGTATCGGCTCGTAGGGCTCCGGATCGGGCTCATGGGGACTATCGGGCATGCCGCAGGAAAAGGAAGAAAAGAAACAAGAATGTGAGGCAGACTGTTCAGGCCAGACACCTGGGGGGTAGGGGGCGGGAGTTGGTTCTCAAATGATCCCAGGCCACGCTGGCTTCAGGACAGGATTTGAAGTGGTCCGGATCCCCTCCTGCTCACCTCTCCTTATTCAGGAAGAGCTCCTGAAGGATCCCCTTCTCCCGCTCGGCCTGGATGTACCGCTCCTGGCTGTTGCCCCCAGGGATGACCAGTGGCGAGGGCAGAGCCAGGGGCCGGGGACACACCCAGGGCACCTTCTCCTCCATGCTGTCATGGCTCAGCCGCCGAGCTGTCTCAAATGCATGCCGGTCTGACAGGATCTCTCGCTTAGCCGCTTCTCCGAAGTCCTTGATCTTGTTCACATTGACTGGGGAGAGGGAGAGACAGACTAGCATCACCTCACCGGCACTGCCATCCCAACTCCCAGCGACCCGGGAGAGCTGCCCCTGTGGGTTTCCAAGCCCAAGCCTCCTTTCCTCTTTCTCCCAGCGGGTGCGTTTGAACCGCTGACCTTACGGTTAACAGCCCATTATATGCCACCGGGGCTCCAAGAATCACGTAATCCTCTTCAAATGCCCCCGTGCTATTACGTAGGAGATGCGACCTCCTCTTACCTCGTTCAGTCTCGTCCAGTTCAAAGTAGAAGTATTCCCGCAGTTTGGCCTCCTCGGGCCACGTCACTGTTTTCCTCTTCTTGCCTTTCCGGGTCAGCTGGCTGGGGTCGCCAGGGCTCTCCACAGGCTTCACATCCAGAGCCCCGGGTTCCAGAGAGGCTGCAAGAGGAGGACGTTTCAGACCCAGACCCTGGCAAGCACACCTCCAGACGGAGGGCGGGCTCCCGACTCACCTGCATCCATGAGCTCGGGGACTTCAACAGGAGGTACTGGGGTGCCCGGACGCTCCGTTTCCATGGCCTCAGAAGTGGGGGCCAGTTCGGGGGAAGAAGGTTTGGCTGTGCTTGTGTCTGCGCTTGGTTTCCCTTCAAAGGGGCTCGGCTACGGTGACAGAGAAAGAAGTCAATGGGCTGACAGGGTGGCCCGGGCCAGGCAAGCACGGTTCCTTCCCGGGTCTGTCTCTAACACAGCCCCAGCCAAAGCCCACAGGCCACCATCGAGTCCACTCCAGCCCCTCGTGAGCCTCTGGGGCAGAGCAGAGCTGCTCTCCAGGGTCTGTGGGACGGCCAGGCTTTGTGGGAGCAGCTTGCTCCCAAGGAGCGGATGGTGGATTTGAACTGCTGACCTTGTAGCTAGCAGCCCAATGTATAAACTAACTGTGCTGGCAGGACTCCCAGCAGTCGACAGCTGCAGCTCACTTCCTCCTGTTGTCCTCCCCAGTTGCCTTTCTACTTCCCCTCCACCTGCCCCCTGGCCCCGCACCTTAGCAGCTGTCGGGGACAGCACCTTCTTCTTCTTCTTAATTTTGATGCCAGGAACAGGGGCTGAATTGAGAGCATCCAGAAAGCCCAGGCCCTCCATTGCTTGAAAAAACAAGAAAAAGAAAAACTATCACCTAGAAGCACCAGATCGCCCTCACAATCTTCTTCCTGCGGACACATGCTGGGCAGATGACAACTTTGCCTCGACTTATAATAAAATCATGCTAAGACCCTACACCGAGCTGCGAGTCCCCTAACTAGTCACCGAATGAATGGGACCCCTCCCTCCCCCTCTCCAGAAGGTGAACTCCCGTGCACAGGTTCCCCTGCGGCCCTCAAAGCGCTTCGGGAAGGAGACTCACGTTGTGGCGGGATGATCTTCACTTTAATCTCTTTGGTGGCGTTGGGCGTGGTATTGAGCGGCTTGTATTTCTTCTCTGCAGGGGGGGCAGCATCTCCCGGAGCAGCTATGGGACTGTCCAAGAGGGGCAGTCAGCATCACCGGCCCTCCACCGGCCCCTCCTGGATCTCCAGCAAGCGCCCCCCGCCCCATATCCACCCCACCCTGACACCCAGAACACGGCCCATACCTCTGTCGCTTGAGCGGAATGGGTTTCAGGTTGTACTTGTCCGAAACCACCACTGTGTTGGCGTTCTTCTTCACAGGCACCAGAGACGGGGTCTCCAGCTCTAGTCCTGGGGGGCGGGGGGAGCACAGTGTGGGCAGCCGCCCTTCCCCCGCCCCTCCTTCCCTTTCCTCGTCCACCCCCAAGTCTTCACGGAGCTCCCTCTGCCCCACCACAAGCTGCTCCCGCTTGTCACCGACCACAAAATCAAACCATCTGCCCTCCCCCCTCCCCCCTCCCCGGCAGGTACATGCCCAGAGAGCTCGCAGAACCACCAACAGCCTTACCAGTGGAGCGGAACTTGGCGTGACTGGGTGCCATGGTTCGGAGAGACTTGGGCTTCTCCTTTTTCTTCTCGGGGACCTCCTCAGGGCGAGTCTCAGGCTTCACCTCCATCAAGGGCCGCTCAGGAGGAGTGGTTCGGCCCTTGCCTTCATCTTTCCGTCTCTTCTTGTCTTTTTCTGCTGCAGAGCAGAGCACAGCAGGAGAGGTCTCTATGAGAGCAGCCAGAGGGAGGCAGGGGCAGCAGCGGGCCACACGCCAGCGAGAAAGGACACGGGCGCGGGGAAGGGGCTTACCAGCAGGCTGGGCACTGCTCTGAGATCGGATGACAGCCATCCAGTCGCTGACGAGGACGGAAGCCAATTTCCGGAGCTCTGTGGGTGATAGAAAAGGGTAATGTCAGGAAACAGGGATGTTGGAAAACGTCATGTGCGAAACAGATCGACAGTCACAGAGCCACCCTCTCCTCAGACACGGCTCCTCGCTGCTGAGGCTGGCATCCCCCCGCCCCCCTGCCCCGAGAGTGCGTGCTGGCACACGTAGAGAGGGAAGCACAGAGATCAAGGGCACAACAGTACAAAGTGTCAGAATGAACACCGAACACAGTGCCTCGGCCCTTCCCCCAGCAGCTGCTGGAAGGGCGCAGCTGAGCCAAGCCACTCAGAGGCAGGCAGGACAGCAAGCCTCTGCGGGGCTCTGAGGACACTTTTTCTGCGTGATCCGAAAGACAAGTTGATCGCAAAAGTTCCAAGGAGGCATATTCAGACCACACTTAGAAAAACTGTGGCTGAACATTATAACCCAACTTTCAAAACTGCCAAACACCCGGCCGGCTCTCACAGCTCAGCTTGGCACTGTTCTGCAGTAACGGAAGCTTCCACTCCCAGCTGGTTAGAGACTACACAAATGGGCAATCTGAGTGATCCTAGGTGAATCAATTGAATCCCTCTTCAAAGAAGGCCACCGCCAGTTGGAGAGAGGTAACAGTATTATCGGAAAGTTGGGCACTGATTTCATAGGCTCTCCTGTGTTACACATAAACTACATGTAAATTATGTACTTTATGTAAATTACGACCTGAGAACCACATTAACCTGTCCAATGGAAGCGAGGGAACGCTTTTCCACAAAAAGAACACTGGGGTCCTGTATCCCGAAATAGTGTCCCCAAGCCCCCTACCCCCACCCGCACCAGCAGAACTTTGCACAGGCTCCTCCAGGGATGGAAACTCCCTCCAGACCAAACAGGTCAAAGCCTCCTACCCTAAGGACCCAGAAATGACTCCCTAGATTCAGAGAGCGAGCCTGTATTAATAGTTTTTCCAGAATTCTAATATTCCTCAATGGTGGACCTGGTGGGATGAGTCGTGTCTCACAGTGCTGGTGTCTGCCCTGGGTAGGGAGTCCAGACTCACAGAATCCCCACAGAAATGACCAGACTATGTGATAAGAGTTGTATGAGCCCCTAATAAAATGATTTTTTTAAAAAAGAGTTACAGTCATGGGAACCCAGAGGCAGTTCTACCTTATCCTGAAAGGTCGCTATGCATACAGAGTAGGGGTTTCTGAGGCTGTGTTCTTAATAGGTAAGCTACCTGCCACAGCTTTCCCCCATGAGCAGCTGATAGGTTCGAATCACCCACCTTTATGGTCAGCAGCCAATAACAAATAAACTATCTTACATTGGAAAAAAAAAAAAAGAGAGAAAGAAATGGCCAGACTATGTGGGCCCTTGCCAGGGGCACCAACCCTTTTCTTGGGTAAGTTAAGACTCGGCTGGGATCCGAGCTAGGAGATGCTCGAGAGTCAGGATTTTGCCAGTGTCCTACACGAATGTCTATTGGCGGGACTTTTTGAGAGCGAGAACAACAAGGCAAGGAAGAGAGAGACAATCCAAGATCCAAGAACGGTGGGAAGTGAAGGTGGTTATGTAGAAGGAGGGTTGGGGGGGGGGGGGGCGGTGCTCAGGACACAGCCAGTATACATACCTTCATCCTCACTTGACTTGCTCAGTTGCTTCACCAGTTTGGCTGTGTTGTTCTAGGAGAGACAGGGAGCAACAGCGAGGTAAACGTCAGGAGGAAAATAAGCCCATCCAGAACAAACCACCCCCACAAGCCCACAATCTCGACACAGTCCCTCCCTTACACTGCAGCTAATGGTGCATATGGTGCTTTAGTCTTTACAAAGCCTTAATCTTGAGAAGCACCCAGGTAGATGGCTACAATGATTCCCATCTGACAGGACACCGAGCCTCAGATGTGGGAAACTCCCCAAACTAAACACCTATAAAGGAGATCAATTTGAGGCAAGTCTCCTGATTCCACATCCATTTTCTTCCACCAGTTTAATGAAGGGCGCCCGTCTGCAGCCCTATCGGAGTCTGTGTGTTTCTCCACTCAGGGCAAGCCGAGGAGGCCGTGCTGGTGAAGAATACACGAACCTGCTTGAGATGGTCCACAGTGAGCGGCAGGTGCTGCAGGGTCAGGAGGATTTGCTGCAAGAGGGGAATGTTGTTGGTCGTCTTTGAATATGTCAACCAATTGTTCAGAAGCTTGTAGCCACCAACGTCAATGAACCTGTCGGCGAGGAGGACAATCTGTAATTTCCTTCCCTGGGTTCTCGAAATACCACATCTCACACACCTCCTCCTCTGCCCACAGCAATCTAGGTACCCCATGCCACCGCCCAAGCCCTCCCCTTTCTAACTTCATACTTCTCCCCACCCCAGTCCCCCAGCTACTCACGTGACCAGTATCGCAGGTGTACGGGTCTGCAGGAGGATATTCAAGTAAGTGCATCGGCTCACCATCTTCCGGGCCTCCTTCATTAGGCTGGAAGAGAGGCATGTAGTTTAGGGCTGGGGCAGCCAGAGAGGGCCTCTTCTCTTAGCAGAAAAGTCTGTTGGTTATCTGGTGGGAGTCACTAGCAGTCCATTCCTGATGACTTGGGAATTGGCTTCTGTGTGGGAGGGTCACACAGGCCTCTAGCAGGGTGGGATGGATCCCAGTGACACAGAAAACCATCGGACAATGGAAGACGACCAGGGTCCTGAAGCCTGCGCTTCCCTGGCACACAGGGGACCCACCGACTGCTAAGGGAAGCGTTCTAACCCTCAAGAGCCACCCCTTAGCGGTCTGTTCCAGACCGGCTGGGTCATGTGCTTTTCCTTCTGATGGGACACTTGTGGATCCCTGAAGGGGATGCTATTTGGGGTCTCTGGCACCTGAGCCAAAATAGAACCAGGAACCCTGTCACTTGACTACCCTGCTCTTGTTCAGTGTGACCACTCCTGCTTAGGACTGTGGACATGTGCAGCCCTAGCTTTTCTGAAGGGCAGGACGCCAGAGGTCGTCTTTTCCCGTCACGGTGCTGCTCCACGTAGTACAAGAACTCCTGCGGCGGCAGACTCACCTGAAGATCTTGGAAACGCCATCCACACTCCTGACCTCCCCGTCTCGGTTAAGGAAGCTATCCAGGCCCTTGAGCAGCTCTTTGGGGTCTATAGGACCCGACCCCATGATCGTGTTTTCTACGAAGAACAAATAGCACAGAGTAAGTGGCTGGCCATGGCAGCCCCAGCACTTCCTCTGATAAGCCTCATCTCTACTATCTGACAAAATACGGCTAATTGTTCCACCTGCATTCATACGACCTCACCGTGTTCTAGGTAAAAGCAACGCTGACAATCGCCACTGCCGAGGGAGGCGCCCTGACACAGAGCACAGGCTGACTACGGAAGGGGAACACAACCGGAGTTTGGGTGGCCAAGCTTTCTGTCCCTCCCTCCCACTTAACCTCTCTCCTGGGCCAGAGGGGCACCTCAGGGGCACTCAAGGGCTAAGACTCAAGTGCCTATAGAGCGCATGATGCTCCCTTCTCGTTCTCCCAGCCACCTTTCAGTTCCCCGCAGGTTCCGTCTCTCCTGGGGGCTAAGTCAATGGGTCTGGCCTGGCAAACACCGCCACTACATCCACCACGGCGCAACCCCAAATGGCAAGCAGGGCATTCTTAGGAGCTTAGGGTAAATGTCTTGAAAGAGCCATTGTCCTTTGAGCTTGGCCCCTTGGGAGTCATAATCACCAGAAGCGTTCTGCTCGCAGGCATGGACAATCACCTGAAGGAGCCGGGTGAACGGAAAAGCCAAACTCGGAAGCAGACTCTTTCCCCGGGGGAACTGGGGGTAGCTTCCAGCAATGGAGAGAGATGCTGGAAAGGGAGTCCGCAAGCAAGTCTACCTAGGCCTTGACTGGACTCTCACTCCCCAGCCATCAACTGCCCATCGAGGACCGCGGTTTCAGAGTGCAGGGCTAGCTTGGTGCACGGCTTCAAGAGCAAAATCAGGCCTCTGACCTCCCCCCACCCCCCAAATGACACCACCTTCCAAGAGTCAAAGAAAGGTCTGACACCACCAGCCATGGAGGCAGCGAGAACACCGATACAGCCAGTGTCTTGACAAAGGCCTGGCAACCGGTTTGGAAGGGGGTTCAGGAAAAGCTACCCTCCCATCACGGGCCAGAGCGCAGTGAGATAATTTCTCAGCGAGCCCTCAAGTCCCCGAGTGGGTACTTCGGCATACATGACGGCTCTGACCTGGGTTTTTATCTACACTCGACACCCGGGCGTGGAGTCAGCCCAGAGAAAGCTGCCTCTGCTAAGATGTGCCTCTGGGAAAGAAAGCACACACCGGGGAGGAAGGAGACAAGGAAAACCGTGCAAACGCACACCTGCTCCTACATGGAATTGGCAGAGGGACACAGCCCAGCACACAGAGGGGGGAGCAAGCAGTGCTTTTGCTTTTCAAAGCCAGCTACACTTTGTGCGGAGAGAACAGATTTCTTATAAAATAATGTAAATTTGTCCCATGACACACCCAACAAGAAAAACAACAATTACCTATCTCAATCTTTTAACACTCCCCAAAGAATAACTGTAAAGGTCCTAACAGCCTAGGTATAAAGAGGTGGCAGCGACCTGGAGCGACAGGGAGGGGGAGAGAACGAGGTGGTCCAGACTCGATCACAACCTGCAGACATGAACACCGTGAGAAAAGACAATGAGCCGAGCAAGGCTGAGAGGTGGCTACGCTGACTTCACCACCCGCAGACTTCCACGAAGACGCAGAGCCGGAGTCAGGGGAGAAACTACGCACGCACGCAGACCTGGATGCTACCAAGTCTCCATCTGTGGGCCAAATCACTCCCTTAGGCCTAGTGCCGGAGGCAGGGATAAAGAAATGATGTTCTGTAGCTGAGGTACTATAAAATGATACACAGAAACGAGAGAGATACACAGATCCATAAAGGGATAGATGAAACAGTATCACACCTGTTACCAGATGGTAAAGGCAGCCAATGGGTCCAAAAGAGCATGGCATGGATCAATTACCACCAAGAATTATGTACATTTAAGTGTACCTACATATACGCCTACCAGTAAATGCCACACCAAATATCTGCCAATTGAGCCGCCTTGAATCAAACGAAGCGTGTCTGAAACCAGCCACCCTTTAACAGGTGGCCTCACCAACTCGAACCTGGAGCAGGATGAACATGCACGCAAAAGTGCGCACCCCGTGACCAGGGACGCCAAGAGGCCTGCCACCACTCTCCTTCGAACTCAGAAAACGCTGCCACCTGAGCCGGAACATCCCCTCATACAGTGAGGAGATGGGGGCTGGGGTGGGGGAGACAAAGGGAGCAGGGGCCACCATGCTCCATTCTGGGAACTTCTCACCACTGGAAACAACTTTTCAATTCGCAAAGTCCCAAGCAAGAACAAAAGACAGAGCCGTCAAGGGAGGCTAGGAGACAAAGAAGATAGGTTAAAAGATTCATTTTGCACTACTATTTTGGAACTATAACCAAGTAGAATTTTGTCTCCTGAGCACCAATCATGTGATACAATCTGAGAGGTCTTTCCAGTTTCAGCCCACACCCCCACCCCTTTAAGCACCTTACAACCCAGCTTCCTTCCGAAGCAATCAGTACACTGTGAATGAATTCACAAGGTACTCCAGTGGGAAGGAAGGAAGAGCCTAACACTTCGGACACAGGTCCTTGTAGAAAAGGCAAGGAAATGACCAGAGCCGGCAGGAACCTTGACCTGTGTCCCAGTATTACCTACGAATGACTTGGGAGTCTAGAATGACAGCTTGAGGTAGCTTTCCGAAACCCAAAGCGATCCAGGCTCGTGTTTGGTCTGCTGCTCATTTCCTTGAAGCAGAGCACCCCTGCAGGGCCAATCCCTTGGCCCAATGCTTCAGCTGCTCCTGCGCTGAGCTGTCTTCCCAGAGGATGTGAGCAAGACAGGCACTGGGGACTACCCGCCAGCTCTTAGCGGAGATGCAATCACAAAGTGGCCCTGGCTTCTGCTGCCAGAATGGAGGACACTTTAGAATGACCCCCAGGGATGTGAAGTCAGACTACTGTGCGTGGCTCAAGTCGTTCCACGCTGGGCACAATGGGCACAGGCGGGAACTGGTTCAGGACAAAGATCCTAAACAAGTCAGAGCCCTTTAAAAATAGTTAAGCATCTTCTAACAAAAGGAGAAAGGACTCCTGTTGTACTCTGGGGGTGGGGTGGGGTGGTGTCTTACTACTTCTGGAAATGAAAATGCTTCCTACTCAGCCTCTGCTCCTCCTCTTCCTAAAGTGTTTTAGCCATTTCCAGTCTAGACCGCAACAGGGCGCTCAACTATCTCAGGTGCTTCACAAGGTTCTCTCTCTCCCGAGGAAGCACCTACCTGTCATTTTTAAAAACCTGGGTCCCCGCTCTCCCTTCACACCTTTTGAGGAAAGCAGAAAATCCCCAGTAAGGCCACCCCATTCATAGGAAAGGATCCCAGAAGAGAACTCTGCCCACGAGTAGAGGGATTGGATCCTCCAAGTTCTCTGGATGGATCCCTAGTAGGCCGCCTTCTTGCTTTCTTACTCCCATGTTAAGATCTCTGTATTAAGACCCTGCTCACTAGAGAGCCCCAGTGGATGGAATGCTCAGCTCCCAAGGAAGGTATGCTGCACAGACACATGGCAAAAGCTGCTTAAACATAAAAAAACTATGGTCAACAGGCACCTGGAAGTCCCTCCCATCCCATCCAGAAGTACTACATGGCCAGTCAGACCCAGGGACAAAGAAAGCAGCTGTCACCGCAGGACAGCGGTTCAACAGGCCCTTCCAATTTTGCCTAGCATCTCCACCTTTCAACGCAGGTATTTAAAGAAAATAAACGGTATACAGAGATTCTGAGAAAAACTTGTGACTTCCATAGAAGTGTTAAGGGGGACAAGCTACCCAATACCACCCTCAAATAGGGTACAGCTTTGGAACATGCACCAACTGGTATGGCACAAGTTAAAATGGAAAAGGGCACTACTGTTTCCTCATTTTTTGAGGGGAGAAAAAAAATCAACAACAAAAAAAAGTGGCTCTTTGGACAAATGAAGGTTGTGAAATGTAATTAATACCAGAAAGGTTTTGCTTACCAGAAACAGTGGCTTGATTCCCCCTGCCTTGAGTTTACAACTGCCGCCTCTTTTCCTAAAGATTCACTTCTCATCCTAGTACCAACGTACAGGAGCTAAGCAACCGGAGAACGTGGCACAGCACTGAAGAGTTTAGCCCCAAATGTAGAGGTGGGACGCGGTCACTTTTTAAGAAAGTCCTAAAAGTGCCCGTTCCCCCCCAGATTGTTTACACAAAACGTCCCAATGCCAGAGGCCTAAGGGCTGGCTCCTGAGCAGGAAGTGGCACCATGCAGCCTCACTCAGCCCCTCTGTCTTATGAGTTTCTCAAGTCCCCGTGTCCGTCCCCACTAGAGAGGTTAAAACACTATTACAGCCCAAGTATTAAAAAAATAGGGCTGAGGCTTAATTGGCAACAGAGGTGAGGAAAACTTCCAAGCAACCGGGATGAAGTCAAAGAATGTGAAAAGAAAAAGGGGCTCCATGACTCGGTAAAACTACAGCTGCCAGAGGGCAGCCTCAAGACCAATTCCTGTACGCTTTCCTCCCTTTGAAGCTAAAGGGCAGCAAGATTACAGCGAAAGGACAAGTTCGATTCCCCTCCCTAGCAGCAGCAGCCCGGCCGAGTGCAGAAGGCATCTGCCCAGGGGCGGAGCTACGAGAGGGCGGAGCCTGGAGGAAGCAAGCTGATTACATCACCTCCCCGAGCAGCTCCTCCCCCTGGAGCAAGTGGCTAGGGCGGCCCTAAGCTTCGGGTGGCAGAGGGGAAGGAAAACAAAGAAGCAGGGACGCCATTTTGTCATGGTGAACTTACAAGACTAAAAAGCTACCCCCGCTTTGCCGGCACCTGCGATACTACCCACTTGATGGGTTGCGGGGGAGGGAGGGGGAGTCAGCACCCCCGCCCCCCACGCTGAATAAATCTTTGACCAATTTTTCAAGAGCGTTGTGAACATTAAAAACGATCATCTTAAAAAGAACAATTTCCTGGAAGGTGAATTGAATTTCCAATTGACGTCCAACCTGCCACCAACCACCCCTTCCACCGTTTAAAGAGAAAGGGGGGAGGACTTGGAACCCTCAACAAATAGGGTTGAGGTGGGAGGACAGGAGAAAAATGGGTCAAGGCACAACCTGCAACGCCGCTTGGAAGAGACAAAGGACAAGGAAAAGTCGCCATATTGAAGCAGGGAAGAAAAAAATTGCTTTTAAAGACACAAATCTTTTAGAAAGCTAGCATTCAATTGCACTATATGGCTCTCAAAATTATACTTCTGAATTCCACATCCCCCCCCCCACCTTTCCAGCCCCTAGCGGTATTCCCGCCCCCTTAAAAATATCATTAAATGTCAAATCACTTGCTTTTAAATATCCTATGCAATCGGCAACAATTACAAGACATTCCTTCCAACTATTATCATGTATGTATTGGCACTAAGATTATATTTTGCCTAAAATTAAGTGTCTTGCAATCTTTATTCCTAGATTGCCTCCTACTTTAACCGCATACACACCCCAAGCAAATTACATTGAGAGGATTTAACAATCATTTAAAGCCATAGCTCTATTTCTCTGCCCATCTCCTTACCCTGCAATCTTTATGTACAGATTGCTTATTAATCTGGCAAATTGAAAGGCGCCCCTGCTCGTCTCACACACAAAGAAGTGGGACTTTGGGGCCACAAGATCCACCATCTTTTGTATGTGAGCTCATTAACCCTTTTGTAGACTGCAGCTAAGAGGAAGGTAGCCACTCCTCTTTATAAAAAGCAGTACACTTATGGCTTTGGCAGTCTGGAAACTGGCTGGATTACCAAGGGTTAACCGTCAAAATCCTCATTTGCAGGCCCTCCCTCCACCCTCTCCGTGCCTCTGCTGGGCAGGAGGAGGTGGGTAGGGAAGAGCGCGAGATTGCTTAGACCCACAGGCCCTTCGTAATGGAGGCTTAGCGACCTGATTGGTCCTTCTCCAATTCTTTTTTGGTTCTAGGATCTCAGATCTTCCTCTCATCATTTTTGGTTTCACAACGGGAAACGTTGATTTCTTGTTGCAAGGCTGTTTTTTTTGGAAAATTCGACACTTACTATCCAATTTTTTTGCGACGTCAGCACCTCAGGCTCAGGGGGAAGGGGATTAAAATTTTGGAGGAAAAAAAACACCAACCAACCAGAACCCAAAACTCAAATTATCTGGAGGGCCTCATTGGATCAAAAAGTCTCTTTAAAAAACAAAGGCCAGCTCAGTATTCATCCCCCCCCCACCCAACTCCACTTAGGGCGGGGGGGCCGCGGAAAAAAAATCTGAGTGGATTCAAAAAAAATTAAACGCTGGATGAGTGAATCTGGGTGGGTTTAGGAAGGGAAGGTGGTTGATTGTTTTTGTAGTTATGTGGTGACGGTCCTTCGGTCACAGATTGCAAGTCCCAAGCAGCGTGGGCTGGTGGGGGGCAAGATAGGTGGGGGGGGGCAGAAGACACAAGTGGTTGGGCTGGTGGCTGCTGTTTTCCCTTCCCCCCCTTCTCAGGATCCTTTCAAGGGCTTAGATGTTGCTGCGCCTTCTTTTTTCCTCGCGCCCGGCCTGTCTTTCTCCGAGAAAATTCAAACCTGGGGAATAAAAGGAACACAAGGGGAGAAAGATGTAAATCAGCAAGGCTTGCTTTTAAAATACTCAAGAGCACCCCCGAAACCACCTCCGTGCACCAACCCCGATGCAGCCGCTTTATAGTGATCGTGTCTACTAATCGAACCCACCGCTGAGTTTTATTTTCCTAACCCAAAACGCTCCGCCAAAAAAAAATGTACCCTCCAACCAACAAAGGACCGAAACTTACCTCTAAACGAACCCCAGAATGGCGGATGCCCGTTCGGGCGGAGTCTTTTATACCGAGACACCGCCCAACGCGCCGAAACGCGCTCGCGAAACGCCCTTGTCGCGAGACATTGTGCGCGAGGCGTGAGCTCATTGGCCAACGCGAAAGGGCACTCGGCACCTGATTGGCTACGCTCCCCCCGCCTTCGCTCAGCCCCGTCGCCCACCTCGCTCCTTCTTCCGCCTTCTCCATGGACGCCCCCCCTCGTGCGTGCGCGTGACCGGAGAGGATAGCCCCGCCTCTTCCCTACTTCCACCACTTCCGCCCCCGGCGAGTCAGCCTCACCCTGGATTGGTGGAACGGACTCAGCGCATGCGCACGGACAAGGTCGCGGCCAAAATCGCCTTCAAAATTGATCGGGAAGCCAACTCCAAGGATGAAGTCGGTAAGTCGTCGCGACTCGTTTCGAGAGCGCTCAGTTTTAAGGCTGGGTTCGATTGTGACGCACTTCAAATTGGCTAACCCCGCCCCGCCCCGCCTGTTTGACGTTTCCGCCTTGACGTCAGCACGCGGCCCCCTGCGGCGCTGCGGGCGCGTCCTTGACTTTCAACTCTGGGCGTCTGGGAGTTTGCGCGCTCGCCTGGCCGCGCGGCCTGGCCCCGGACGTTCGTCAGCATGGCGGCCTCCTTACTGAATGCGCTGCCGAGGCGGGTTGCCAGCTTTTTACCTTTCCGGAGTGCCTATGGAGTTCAGGTAACTCCTCGGGGCGCACTTTGTGCAATCCTAACGTGCGTTACGTCTGTAGGTCGTCCTTCTACTGCCCGAAATGCAGGAGGTTGAGGGAGAGACTGTCCCACGTGCTCTAGGCGACAGTTCCTCGTCACCGCCTCCCCGCACTGCAATAGCACGGCCATTTGCAACCCCCAAACGAGGCCAAAGAGCCAGGGTTAGAGAGCGCCCACCCCCCAAGTCATCGTTTCTCTTCGAAAGCTACGGTTTGGAATCGACCCTTCGGCTCCATCACTTCTGCGAATGGTGTCTTAAGTCTCTGCTATTTTGAGGACCACCTCGTCCATTTCCCATTTATCCAGGATGCGTGCTCACGACCAGGGTGACCAGTTTCCCAACTGAATTTTTCACAGTCCCTTGAAAGGTTCATAAGGTTTTTTTGGATTGAGGGTTCCCTCCAGCCTAAGGTACTCACCAACTTGGAAGTTCTTGGTGGGGGCACGGTCAGATGGAAAGGCTTGCCCAGGTGCCACTCCCTAAGGTGGTAGTGAAGAGTGAAGAGATGGGGCCACCCTAGAGTTAATAACAGGCTTGGGAGCTTTTAAGACCCGCGTTAGGACTCCTTTGTTCTTTCTCTTGGAATGTTGTCCCCATTTTTATGAGGCTGGGCAACTCAGTGACTTGGGGTTGGATTGTGTTGGGGACTCACCTGTCATGTGAGTCCCCTCCCACCCAGATATCCTACTTCCAAGAGCCTAGCCATTCACCCCTTCCCTCTTCCCACCAGCTTCAATTCATTTTCCCAAAGTCGTTGACTGTCTTAGGTGTGCCAGGTTTTTAAAGCGTTTCTCAAATTAAGGTGGTCTTCTAGTCCACCTGTCCTAGTTATCCTCGCTTCTCTTCCTGGATCCGATTTGAAGATAGGGAGAATAGCTGGTTGTACGATTTCATTCCAACATAATGACTACTTTTTTGCGTAGTACTAATTTATTGCTGGCCTGGTCTCTGTGTGAGCATGTCCACAGTTTGTAGTAAATACTATGATTTTATCTGAACTATTCAGATTAAACAGAGGATGCTGGGGGGAAATGACTGCTTTACATATATGTATTCCATGAACACAATGGGTATGCACTCCTTTCCAAAATACAGGAAGTGAAACACTGAGCCTATTCTTGAACTCATGTGCTTGTACTTCCTTTATAGGTTTCTCTCCAGACACTCTGCACCAAAGCCCCCCCTGATGAAGAGTCTTTGCCCCCGGCTCCCGTCTCGCCTTATGAGAATGAACCCTGGAAATACCTGGATTCAGAAGGTATTTATTTCTAAAGACGGAAGGGAAAGTCAGGTGCGGTCTGTGACCTCTTTGTTTCCTAGAAATAACCCTTGCTGTTTCTCATCATAGAATACCAGAGCCGCTATGGTGCTCGCCCTGTGTGGGCCGACTACCGCCGCAACCACAAAGGTGGCATACCGCCACAGAAGACTCGGAAGATGTGCATTGTGAGTTTCTTGGAGAGGGCTGGGGAGTGGGGACAGAAGCCGAGGTAGCAGCATTCTTTCTGATGGGGCTCTGAACATCCTCACCTACCCATTTCTTCTCTCTACAGCGTGGAACTAAAGTTGCTGGGAACCCTTGCCCGATCTGCCGAGATCACAAGTTGCATGTTGACTTTCGGGTAAGGTGGATCCAGAGATCTTTTCTCCAGGATAAGGGTTTGGAGTTGCTTTGAATGTTAAGAGGAGCCCCCCTTGGTGCTCAGCTGCCCGAAAGGTTATCAGTGAAGACCCTTGGAAGATTGATAGGCCAGTTTGTCTCTGCTTTGGGGTGGGCCTTAGTTGGAATCAACTCCAGAAGAATGGGACTTTGGTGTTTTGCTTGCTCTGTTAAAGAGCTGCCCCCATACTCCTTTATCTGATGGCCCTGCAGTTCATTTTGTTTCTGGTGATAGGAGCACAGCCACTTTCATCCTGCCTTTTCTATAAAATTTACAGTGTCAACGTGCAGGCCAAAATGTTGCTTGCCTGTCATACCAGAACAGTGCCCAAGAGGCTCATGGCATTTATTAGCAAGTATAATGGACTGATGGTCTATTATGATGTCACTGTTCAGTGGAGTCCTAGCTAGGTAATGCTGCTGCAACAGAAATCCAGTAAGTCCTTAACAAACAATGGTTTTCTCACAGTTGAAGAGGCTAGAAGGTCTGCTTTTGGAGCACTGGGGAGAAGGCGTTCTCCCAAATGACTGCGGAGGAAAGCCCTAGACACATGGGTTTTGGTCCCTTGGAGAGATTCAGGGTCGTGGCATCTGTTTTACCTCTCCTCTGTGGGCTGGGGCCGGCACCTTCAGATCTCGAGATCGTTTCCTGATACACCTATGTCATTCTTGTTTCTTTAACATCAGAAAGCTCGTCCCAAGTACGATTATAAACCTAGGCATAGAGATGACAATTTATAATTTATCTTTGAGTAATTTCAGGGATTTCCAAGTTTGACTTGGATTTTTTTTTTTTTTGGCCTAAAGGGCTGACTTTAAAACTACTCTTGATGTGATTTAACTATGAAAACTTAATACATCTGTGAGAGCTCCCAATTAAAAACACACACACAAAATTAATCAAACAACCAGAATCAATCACAGTTTCTTTCCAGGCACAAAGGAAAAAAATGCAGATGATTAAAAGCCAAATCAAAACACATACACAGACACACCCCAAACAAACTTTACTCTTGTGGAAGAGAATCCTCTGCGTCTCAGTAGCGGAATACAGGGTGTGCACGTGAAATGGTTGGAAGACCAAAAGAAGAGGAGTTTGTTGGTGTTTTCAAGAGCGGGTTCAGCAAGTTGATGGGCAAAAAGTGGTGCGTGAAAGCGGACTAATGCCGGGAGAAAGGCCGAGGGGTTAAGGTCCATGGGGGTCTGGAGGCCATTACTGCCTGTCTAATGGTCTTGCTGCTCTCCCTCCCTCTCAATCTCTCCTCCCCTTGACAGAACGTGAAGCTCTTGGAACAGTTTGTGTGTGCCCATACGGGCATCATCTTCCATGCTCCATACACAGGTTAGTACAGCGTGCCCCATAGAGGACCACAGGACTGTGTCTTAGAATGCGTTAGCAGTCAGACATCAGGAATTTGCTTAGTGACTCATTTGGAGTTTAAAAAGTGTGATTGAACTTTATGGGAATCTTGGCTAAACAACTAAGATTGTGGATGGAAACCCCCCCCCCCCCCCAAGGCCAAAACCAGTCATTGTCTATTTTGGTAAATAAAATTATATTGTACTAAAGTCATTCTCACTTCTCTGCTGCAGAGCAGTGAATTTTTTTCCATTTTATTTTACTTTTTAAATTATTTTATTTTTTTAATCGTTTTATTGAGGGTTCTTACAGCTCTTAGAACAATCCATCCATCCATCCATTGTGTCAAGCACACAATGGACATATGTTGCCATCATCATTTCCAAAACATTTTCTTTCTACTTGAGCTTTTGATATCAGCTCCTCTTTTTCCCTCCTTCCCCTACCCTCCCACCTTCGTGAGCCCTTGATAATGTATACATTCTCTCTACTTTCATGTTTTACATGTCTGCTGCCTCCTTTCACCCAGTGCAGTGCATTTTCTCACACAGCTCCTTTAGCCATCGTCCTTGTGAGCCCCACCAATGACTCCCTACTGGGTCTGGTGGGACTGTGTACACCTACTTCCAGGTTACAGTCAGAGGGGAGGGGGTGAGACAGACATGGTAGGGCTTAGAGAGCCGAACACATTTGCTATCTGACCCTCTGCAGAAAACTTTGCCAACCTCTGCCCAAGAAAATGTGCCAAGAGTAATCTGAGTCTGTGGTGTATGGGAGTGACTGTGTGGTCTTTGGGGTTTATGTAGTCACTGTTTCTGAAGAGGGAGCTTTGAGTCAAGCTGTGAAAGGTTGAAAGGCTTCTCGCTGCTGTCTCAGTTTCCCTTTCCTAGTCTGGAAGCTTGTCTTTCATAATTGAATATTTATGCATTTGTCCAAGCTGGCCCCCAGTGAACCACACTTTCCCTTTAAACTGTGTTCTGCGGCCGCCCCGAGAACCTCCTTAACATGGCAGGCTCAGTGCCTTAGGAACCTAGTCCTGTTGTCACAAAAGTTGCGTGAGTAGGTGCCTTTTCCAGCCGTTGCCTCCCTGCTCTAGTGACGGCTCTCGGTCAGCTCTGGAGGATGCCCTTGACCTGAGCGTTGGCACCTGGGCAGTCTTCACTGGCCTTGGGATCTTGCTCCCCTCATCTCTGCTCCATTGTTGGGTTTCTTTTCTATCTCAAAAGAGATGCAAAGGCCTTCAAAGAGTTTATGGGAAAATCCCATTGCCTTCATTTATTCTTCTGCCAACTTTTTGAAGCCACTTAATAGACCCAACCTAAGCCCACCTCAACATAATAATGGCAACTCATTCTCAAATGGGATTATAAATACCGCAGCGGAGATTAGGATTTAGAACGTGTATGTGGCAGGGGAGGGGAACACAATTCAATCCGTAACACCTAGTCACCCTTCTCCGGTGTCTCGGCCCTCCACAATCTTCATTCTCACTCTAGGAGTTAAGAGCCTCTTCATTTGGCAGGTAGGGGCACAGAGCCTCCTGGAGGGCTCACAGAAATGAAGTCACTGGGGAAAGCCAGGTTTTCTAACTCTGTCCCTCTGTCATCGTAGCTCTAGCCTTTGGTTGACTGTGTCTTACAGAACCAGTGCCAAGTTTTGTCTTTCTTCTCCCTGCAGGGGTCTGTATGAAACAACACAAGATGCTGACCCAGGCCATCCAGAAAGCCCGGGATCATGGTAAGCATGAGAAGCGCCGTGCAGAATGTTTCTGGTAGGTGGAAACACTGACTTCAGGCCGGAGGGTGGATAAAAATACTCCCACTTACTCAGGACGGACTCATTGTTCACTCCATCGTCATTGCCCCTTCTCCTGAGTCCCTGCCTGTGCACAAGCATGGCATGGCAGAGATGTCTGATCTCTGCCATCACGAGAGCCAGAGAGAATCGAGATCAAGAGCCAAAGATGTACATCTATGAAGTGGAGATCCAATACATCTCCTTGGACACGCACTCCTACCTTTTTACCAATCCTGGTACAGCTGCCCTTCCATGGCACTCCACCCCCTACTGACGTCAGTGCCTCATGGCCGTGGTCACACACAACTCACAGCAATATTTACAATTGTGGGATTTATTAAGAAAGAAATGGGTTATCATTTAGAATCAAGAAGGGCTTGGGATACAGTCCCTTCTCGGCCATGTTTGCAGGCAAGTCTCTTTCTGGACCCTTGGGCTCTCTGGCCTCTTCGGCCTGGCCTGCAGCCTGCTTGGGCAAGTTAAAAGCTCTGTATCTCCTCTAGTAAGTGCCCAGAAACACCATACTCCCCCAGTAAGCCTCAGTGTGAAGGTGCTCAGTTCTTTCACTTGTGGGCCAGTGCTGCCTCCTGGTTCTGCTGCCTCTCATCTTCTCCCAAGTCTGGGAGGCTCATAGTGCTGAGATTCAGGTCCATTCCTGCTTCGTCTTCCTTGATTGTAGTGATGTGCCCCTGCCTGCTTCTGAGACAGCTCATTTTAAGCCTAGTGGGATAGCAAAAACTGACCTGTCTACTCAGTAGTGTGCCGCACACCTTGTTTTCATGGTCTCCTCTCCAAACAGGCCTCACGAAGCTTAATTGGGTCATTAGCAAGGAATCCAATCCCCTTGGTTATCTTGCACAGTCCCACCCATTTGGGGATAGTCACAGAGATGATACCATGGAGTTAATACTGACTCATAGCAACCCTATAGGACTGCTCCTGTGAGTTTCCGAGACGGTAACTGTGTCCGGGAGTGGAAAGCCCCAACTTTCTCTTGTGGAGTGACTGTTGGTTTCGATCCACTGACTTTGTGATTAGCAGCGCAACTCCAGCTGATAACTACTACGCCACCAGGGCATCCAGAATGTACACGAGCTATATTAAGTAGTTCACTGCACTGCAGTAGGTCATGCCCTTGCCCCCGTGCTCTTCCTCTTTTCTTTCCCTTCTCTGCCCTCTTACTAATCCCAAGGCCAGGAGATCTGGTGGCAGTACCCTAGTGAATTACTCATTGGGCTGCTAACTGCACGTCAGCAGTTCGAAACCACCAGCTGCGTCCACGGGAGAGAAACAAGACTTCTACTCCCATAAAGGTCCCGGCCTCAGAAGCTCACAGGGGTGGTCTCACCCTGTCCTGTCGGTCACTACGCGGCTGAATCGACTCAGTGGCAGTGAGTTTGGTTTGGGTGGACCCTAAGGCCAGAACGAGACCATAGGAGGCTCTTCATGAAACGTTGGCCCTGGGCTCAGTGGCACCTTTGCACGAACCTGGGACAAGATAATGGGAGCTCCCGTTTCATGGCCCCGGTGCGGGGCTTCACAGCTTGGCAGGCAGCTCAGGCCCTTTCAAATCACAGTTGCCCTTTGGGCCCTCTTCATATGTCAGTTTTCTTATTCCCTGTCTCCTCCTCCCCTCACCGCCTCTTCTTATTTCCTCTAGGTCTCCTCCGTTCCAACATTCCCCAGGTTGAACCCCGTGACCTGGATTTCAGTACTTCTCACGGAGCTGTGAGTGCTACTCCACCAGCCCCCACCCTGGTTTCAGGAGACCCCTGGTACCCGTGGTACCACTGGCAACAGCCTCCAGAGAGAGAACTCTCCCGCCTGCGCCGGCTCTACCAGGGCTATCTCAGAGAAGAGACTGGCCCCCCGCCTGAGACAATGCCCCAAGTGCCCCCCCCAGCTCCGACCGAAGCCGCCTCCACGGAGCAGATGGAACCCCAGAGTGCTCCCTAGAAGCTGCAGTTGACTAAGGGGAGGCTCTGAGACTGGGACCGTGTCCCCTGAACAGTGGTGGCTGCTTTGTGGCCAGTGGCAGGCCCTGGGCCAGAGGAAGGGGGGGGGGTGTTGAAGGGATGAGATGCCCCCAAGACTGGAGGAGGGGCTTCTCCATGGTGAAGAACTGGGTCGAGCATTCTGTTGCTGGCAGACTGCCTGCTCAGCTTCCCTATAATAAAGCTGTTTGTCTCTCCTGTCCCTGTCTGCCTTTGAGCCGCCTGCAGATGAATGCCATCGAGGATGGGGGGCTTGGTGGTTTCTCCCGTGTGTAAAGGAATGCGGTGGCCTGTGGGGGAGGAGGCTGCCACACCGCCTCACTGGGACCTCTTCAGGGTCCAGGGGCAGCCTGGCCTGGACACCTGGCATGCTGCTCCAAGGACTGTGGTCCCCTGCTCCCATTGTCCATGTACACGGAGGGCAAAGGGTTAGCATGTTGACAAACCAGGGGAAGATGTATCGCTACGGCATCCACTGCTCCGGGCGGCGGCCTTGCTAAGGGGGCGGTGGGCGTGGTGAGGACCGGGGTCTCCAGGACTGGCTGGCAAAGGGTGGGGGCGGGTGCTGAGACCTGGGAAATAGTTTGGGGGGCAGGGCGGAAGTGACGTTGGGTGGGGCGGCGCTGGCCACGCACAATGGGCTATGGAGTTCCCGTTCGATGTGGACGCCCTGTTCCCGGAGCGGATCACGGTGCTGGACCAGCACCTGCGGCCCCCGGCCCGCCGGCCTGGAACTGCAACGCCGGCCCGGTGACCCCTCAGGCCTGCCCCACGACCCCTTCCTCCGGCCCAGGGACCACGCCCCTCTTACCGCCCGTCGCGCCCCGGGCCGCTCTCAGGGTGACATTTGCCCTCGCCTTCAGGGTGTATGGGGCCCGAATCGCCCACCTTTCACCCCTTTGCCCAGTGTGTGATGCCACCCGAGGATGTGGTTGGCCAGCCCTCCCGGCTTCCCCCAGTTCAGCTCTAGGGAGGAGGGGTAGTACCACACTGAAAGGAGGTGTGGCAAAAGTGTGGGGGCCCGAGGAGGTGGGGTGGCAGCCTCAGCGCCAAACGGGGCAGCCGTTGCGTCCGTCCGAGATGAGCCAGGACGCTGACCAGACCTGACTGACTCTCTCTCTCTAGAACGGACCTGCAGCACCAGATCATGACCGTTGTTGACGAGCTGGGCAGGGCATCTGCCAAGGTACTGGGGAGGCTGGAACTGGGGTGGGGCTGGGGGTCTTGGGGGGACAAAGGAGGCCCTAAGTTCTTTGGCAGGAGCCCCGGTGGCATAGTGGGTTAGCCTTGGGCTCCCAACCTTGAGGTTAGCAGATTGAAACCACCAGGTGCTCCGTGGGGGAGAGGCAAGGCTTTCTCCTCCCATCAAGGTTTTGATAGTCTCCGGAGCCCCCGGGGGTGGCTCTCCACCCTGTAGGGCCCCCTGTGAGGCACAGTCTACTCGATGGCCGGGCGTCTGAGTCTGAGGTCCTTTGGCAATCACTTGCAGAAATCCCATCCTCTTGGCAGGCTCAGCACCTTCCTTCCCCCATCACCAGTGCATCGCGGATGCAGAGTAACCGTCATGTCATGTATGTGCTCAAAGACACTTCAGCCCGACCGTGAGTGCTACACACTCTTCTGTTCTATACCTAATTCCCTCCTCGCCCCCCCACCCCCAACCCCCCTTGTTTCATTCAGCCTCTCCCAAGCAACTGCTACTAGCTTGTCCCCCTCCTACAGGGCTGTAAAAGGTGCCATTGCTGGATTTCTCAAAGTTGGATACAAGAAACTCTTTGTTCTGGTAAGCTTTGATTCCTGAAGACAAACATATTGGGGGTTGGGAAGCGGCCAAGCTGCCTGGGCCCTAAAACATGTGTATTGTGCTTTACCCGTTAGGACGACCGCGAGGCTCACAATGAAGTAGAACCACTCTGTATCTTGGACTTCTATATCCACGAATCACTTCAACGTCACGGCCATGGGCGAGAACTCTTCCAACACATGTTGCAGGTGTCACTGATCTCGGTCCCAGGGTCCATCTATGTGGTGGGTGGGGGGCGGCTGTTGAATCGATTCCCTCTCAGTGGCCCCCTGCACAGCACAAGGAGACCCTGCCCGGTCCTGCGCCATCCACGAGTGTTCCCAGGCCCAAACCCACTGTTGCAGCCACTGTGTCGACCCATCTTGTTGAGGGCCTGCCTCCTGTTCGCTGCATCTCCGCTTGACCTAGCATGATTTCCATCCATAATGAAGAACCAAGGCCCCTTTGGCTTGAGTCCTTCCAGAAGTCCTGCCTAGCCCCTCCCTCCATGTCCCCCTATTCCTTTCCATGGCTCTCCCTGCCTCTACATCCCCACACCTTCTACCCTGAGCCTCCTGTCCCTTGCAGAAAGAGCGAGTGGAACCACACCAGCTGGCTATTGATCGGCCCTCCCAGAAGCTCCTGAAGTTCCTGAATAAGCACTACAGCCTGGAGACCACAGTGCCACAGGTCAGAGGTCCCAGAGAGTAGAGCTCCACCAACCGTGCTCCTGAAATGTGTTTATTGTTTGGCAGTCAATGACTAGCACCTTCCAGGAGCTCCTGGTTGCCCAGTGTAGCAGATTCCGTTTCTGCCACGAAGCGCTTTGCTCGCCTGGGGGCACTGGCTTGCGTCCCCACGCCATTTCGTTCTCCGATTTTGATTCTGCATCATGGGCTGTTGTCTCCACGACATCAGTTCTAGCACAGCCACTGTATCTTCACCGGGAGCCCTGGTGATATAGTGGGTGAAGAGCTGAACTGCTAACCACAGAGTAGGTGGTTCGCTCACCGGCTGCTCCATCGAAGAGAAAGGACGCGGTCAGCCCCCATACACGCTTACGGTCTTGGGACGCTACAAAGCACTCTGTCCTACAGGGTCCCTGTGAGTCAGATTGGTCTTCGGGGAGCTTCGGTCTATGAGGGAGAAGGTGGTCCTGCTTGTATGCAAGTGTAGTGAAATAGGAACAATGTTATTCACACCCACACCCCAAGCCCCGAGGGTTTATTGGGCTCCTAGGACAGTCGTAAGCCCTAGGAGTACTTGACTTTACAAAATGGGACACGTTCCTGCCTTTCAGGAGCGTATGTTCCGGTGGGGAGACAGACGAGAAGCACAACAAGCCGGTGTGTGCTACGGTGGGTGATCCGTGCTCTGTAAAGTGAGGCCAGCTACAAGAAGGTGTTCCTAGACAGGCCAAACAGTTCCGTGCTCTGCTACTCACTGGGACATTGGAGGTTCAGATCTCTCCCTAGGGGCCTCAGAGGGAAGGCCTGGGGGGCCAGTGCAAGCCCTAAGGTGGGCAGTTCTACACTGACATACGTGTACTCACGGGAGACAGAATGGATGGCAAGTGCTTAGTGAGTGGTTATGAGGGCTGGGGTGGGGGGGGCATTGAGAGTTGAAATGGGTTCATCATGAGAGACTGAGAAAAGGTCATGTGAGCAATACCTTATAAGTAAGACGAGCCAGGCATCATCTACAGAGAAAGAACCCCAGGCCGAGGAAATGTGATTGCAAAGTCCTTGAGGTAGGAACGTGGAGGGCAGTGAGGGCAGTGCGGGAGGAGACAAGCCGAGGACGGGAGAGGAGGAATGTGGGCGCATCACCAGCTGCTATGAAGACATTGGCGAAACCATTCCCAGGGAGAACGAGCGCCTTGGCGGAGGTTTGAGCAGAGGGCTAACAGGGCGGCCTGTTTCAACCAGATCACTTTGGCAGGAAGCGGAGACTGTAGATAGAAGCAAGTAGACCAGTTAAGGAATTTTTTTTTTTAAATCATTTTATTAGGGGCTCATACAACTCATCACAATCCATACACACATCAATTGTGTAAAGCACATTTGTACAT
>NW_022104553.1:9321762-9331449 GCF_000313985.2 Echinops telfairi
AACTGTTGGTCCAGTTGTGTTCTCCTCCCGATTGTGCATCCAAAGCCCTGTCTTTCTACTAGTGGTTTTGAACTGCTGACCTTGTGGTTAACCACCCAGTGCATAACCACTACAGCAGGAAATACTTGGATTCTACTTAGAATAAGTTAAGCTGCAGATGTCTGTGATACACTCAGATTGAGTAGACAGTTGCGTACTTGCCTGGGGTTCAGAGAAGACGTGTGCAGGCTGGAGAGTTTGTGGATGGTAGGTGTGTTTAAAGTAAAGAGACAGAGTGAGATCACCAAGGAAAGAGGAGAGAGAGAAGCGAGTGGATTTGGGAGATGAAGAAGTTTGGAATTGGAGACAGCAAAAAAAGGCAATTATTTTAAATGAAATCCATCACCTGTTGGTGCTGGGGACTGAGTACTAAGCTGCTGGCCTCCGGGCCAATGGTCAAAGCCTCGCACTGCTACGAAGGAGAAAGATTAGGCTGGCTGCTCCCGGGGACAGGCAGGTCCCAGGAACCCCAAGGAGCTCTCTGTCCAGTTTGACGAGTCATACGCACCGCGATGGCGGCGCATTCAGAGGAAGAGAGCAAGAGTTTGAAGTGGAAATGGATCAAAAGAGGGTGGCCGCTTTCCCCAGGGACGTCCTAACAGCGTTCAGGAGAGAGAGAAACAGGGAGACGCAGAGCAAGTGGGAGAATTGCTGAAGTACTTGTAAGTGGGTAGGCATTGCATTCGGTTGGCAGGTTCGCTATGGAGCGGGGCACGCACAACTCAGCTGGCTCGATGGGTGGAAGTACAGAGGTGGTATCAGGACAGGGTGGTGAGTGACACCTGGGGGGGGGGAGGGGCGACGGGAAAGAAAGGTTTGACTTAGCTTTAAACTTGAAGATGAGGGTTGTCAGGTGGGGCAAGGTGGAGTTAGCATGAGCAAAGGCAGGGGGCTACTAAATCAGCCAGTACTTCCGGGACACGGCACACATGCTTCTTGTGGCTGAGGGTGGGTTAACAGACAGAAAGCAGAGTTCAGGGCAGGAACTCGGCCGGCTCCGCTCCGAATGTCCCAGGCCTTTCACTCCATTGAGACGGAGTGGAGTGCAGGGTTAGCCATCAGGCGTGTTACTCAGTTATAACGAAAGACCCGAGCAGTACCGACTACAGAGAGTAGCTGATGTTTCGTGCGCACTCTTGGGAAAGGAGTGAATTCATCATTGGTCCCATTTAGCCCCAGAATGAGCACGTGCACGTGGCTGCTGTTTGGAATACTTTTGAGACGTTACCCAGCAAAACACGCACCAGCGCACTGTTTGCACACATGCAACCAAGTGACGGTGACCCCACCATCAGGTGCGCCACTACTCTCACCTCCTGGTCTGAGTCGTGCCTCTCGCACAAGCGGAAAGTCATTGCTCTCCAAAGTTCCTGACTTTGAAGGTGATATTGTCAACTCGATCCCAGACCGATAGTTTGGAAGGGTGCACAGAACTCCAGGGCAACTGCGTGATTTGTCCCAGAGCGTGTTAGCTGAAATGCTGGCCCAAAGGGAGGGTGCCCATACGGACGCAGCCCAAGCCATCCTGGCTTATTCCTGGCCTGGTTCTTCTTTGACATGACCTCAGATTTCTGGAGGCTTCCAAGGAGGGTGGAGACCACCTCCAGGCCACGTTTGGTGGTGGTGTCCTTAGCCCGTGAGCCCCCCGGCCCTTGCCTGTGTGGATGTGTTTGTAAAGTGCCCTTGGCGCTACAGAGGCTGTGTCTGGTCTGCACTGCGTCTGCGGACTGACGGTTATTCACAGATAAGTATTTCCATGGGGAGCAAAGAAAGTAACTGCTGTTTTGCCAGCGCTACGCAGTTTCCCGAGCTGCAAGCGAGATCTGTAGGGATCATTTCAGGTGATGGGTGCACATCTCTTTGAGATGGGTGCTATTATTTAATAAATCATTTCATCGGTGGCGCTTACAACAGTCCGCACATCCGTTGTATCAAACACTTTTGTTGCCATCATCATTTTCAAAACATTTTCTTTTTATTTGAGCCCCTGGTATCAGATTCTCCTTTCCCCCCGCCCTCCCCCACCCTCATGAATCCTTGATGAATTATAAATTATTATTAGTTTTATATCTCACAACATCCGCTGTCTCCCTTCACCCACGTTTCTATTGTTCGTCTCCTGGGGGGGCGGACAGTTATATGCTGATCATTGGAATCGGTTGGTGCTATTATTTATAACTCCATTTTGCATTTTTACAAATTGGTTGCTTGGCAAAGTCCACCTAAGTTGTACAGTTGAGGTTTGATCCCCGAGCCTACTCTAATGACTACACCGTATTGTTAGCATAAACACTGCGCACCGAATGAGAAATCAGGGACTTCAAGCCCGGCTTTGCCTCATGAAGCTCGTTAGTTTCGAGCAAGCCGGATCGCTGAACCCTGTTCGTTCATCTTTAAAATCCTGACCGCAGGCACAGGTGGGGAGGGCAAGTCGAAGGTGAGCGTGCCATGAGACCACTCAACAGCGGCCGGCCGTCCTCAGAGCGGCGCCCGGTCCTCCTGGTGTGGTGTGGGTTCCCTCATTGGAACCCTGGCGCATCCTTGTTTTCCTTGTTGTTTGGTAAACAGTCTACTCTTTGGTCTGGCTTTGTTTTGGCAGTTCGGATCGCCTCATCTTGCTGGGTGCTTTGTGCACTCTCTCCTTTGGGCTCCTGGGCGAACCTGGAAGCAAAGTCTGGGTGCGTGGGTTTGGTTTGTGAAATGCAATTCAAAGAACGCAGACGCAGCATTTTATTGTAAAGCACAGAACTCATTGTTTGGGCTTTTTCTCTCTCGCACCTTCACAACGTTACGCAGCTACCGTCACTCATTCCAGAACGTTTTCATCCCCCTAGCAGAAAGCCCATGGTCACTAAGCACCCATCCCTAATTCTCTCTCCTTCCCCTCAGTCCCTGACAGCCACTGATCTCTGCCGATGGACTTGCCAGTGCTATATAAGTGGAGTCATATAAGTGTGACCTTGGCTGTTGTACTTCTTTCTCGTGCGTGATATTCTCAAGGCCCATCCCTGTAGCGTGTGTTCCATGTGTGGATAAAACTGTACTCTATGAATAGGGGAGCTCTGGTGGTGTAGTGGTTAACCCAGTGGGCTGCCGTCTGCCTGGTCAGCAGTTCGAAACCACCATCACCTCCGCGGGAGAGACTGGGCTTTGTACTGCTGTCAACAGCTACAGTCTCAGAAACCCACCGCAGGTGGATAGTGAGTCAGCAGGGATGCGTTGGCATATAGGAGCACATTTCGTTTATCCATTGGTCAGTGGGTGGATGGTTTGTCATTTCCATTTGGGGGCCATTAGGAGCAATGGCACCATGAACACCTGTGTGCAGGTGTTTACTGACGCGTAAGTTTTCAGTTCTTTTGACTGTACACTGAGAAGTAGAATCCTGTGTGCAGCTGGCCTGGCTGCGGGACTGCCAACTTGTTTTCCACAGCCATTGCCCCGTTTTATATTACTGCCCGCAGTGCATGCGTTCCCCCTTTCTCCCAGCCTCAGCAAGTTATTTCCCATTTTCTTCCCATAATGGCTGTCTTAGGTTCATTATTGTGGATTTTTAGTTCTTATATTACCTAATGATACAGAATGTTTTTCATGGGCTTACTGGTCATTTGCACATCTTCTAGGTATTCCAGTTCTTTGCCACTTTTAAATTGTAATGCGTAACTTTTTGTTATAAGCGATTTTTATCTGAGATATCGAGTCCTTATTAGATGTGTGATTTACAAATTTTTTTCCCATTCTGTGTGAGTGAGTCCTCTTTTTGTCTTTATTGATAATGCCCTTTGAAGTAGAATATTTTTTGTATAAGAGCAATTGAACATTGAGAAAACATCCGAGCCCAGTCCAAATCAAGTCCATAAGTCTGATATTAGCCCATATGTCTGATACCAGTCTATAAAATCCTCTTCAGACTCACGAAACACATGCCATGACACCGAATGCAGAAAGATCACAGGCCAGTGAGTACAAAGTCTTTGGATCCAGTGGCGGTGTAAACATCTCAGTGCTGGCAGGGGTCTCTGCATGGCTTCTCTAGCACCCAGGGCTGCATCAGGGTGGGTCCATGTGTCTTGTCAGCTGCTGTGTCTCCCAGGGAGTGGCAGAGAGAGAAGTGTCTCCCGCCTCCAAGGAGGAGGTACCAGATTTCCCAGAATTCTCAGGAGAAGGCCATGTTCACACAGAAGCCTCATTGGCTATGATCTGATTGACAGACTAGACTCCACCCCTTCACTCATAATCCTCTCAAACTGACGATTATATAACTACCACAGACCACCCCTTGTCAATTTGACACTTTCATATAACTGTAATCATATGTAATTTCAAACAAACAATAGTAAAATCATATCTATACCTAACAGGATAAAACTAAAATGCATACAATTCAACATGTGCTATCCTCATTTAAACATGACATTTTATAAGTGAACCAAACAAAAATATCCTATGTATGCCTAACAATTGCAGTTACGTAACACCAACACCTTGATCCTATATCCTATGAATATGTTCCCCCACCTATGAAAGTTTGTAAGCCAACCACTTCATGCCTTTATCCCCCTAATTTGGGGTATCCAATTGGTATATTGCTCACTTATATCAACCCAGCGCTGTGAGGAGACAACCATCTTTTTCAACGTGAAGAAGCTTCATTCCAGTTGGAACCGTGTGAAATCCACATCCATAGCAGAGTCAAATCAGGACAGGCCATCCATAAAATCTGCAGCAACATGCACCAGTTCACAGGCTCAAAAATCTTTTCACCTGGTCGGGTTCTGGTCAACTCAATGTGGGCTGCCTCACTTAGTCTCACCAGGTGTCCATTGGTTGGCTTGCCTTAGACCATGCCCCCATCACAGATTCTCAACAACTCTAGCCCCTTGGGCTAGGTCATCAACTTCAGACCAGTCAGCCTGCTCTCGTCCTCTAGTTCCTATGAACCAAGTCCATGGGTGTCAGTGGCCAGACCCAACCCATCTCTTTATTGCTGCACTTCTCCCACTTCCACTCAACAAGTGGATCCAGGTGTTCACCTAGTAAGCATTTCAGCCTACCCACAGGTTTCCTTTCATGGTCAGTCCTAGAGAGGAGTTTTCTTCATGGTTCCAGATTTTTTTCAGCTAAGTAGAACATTTTTTATAAAGTCTAATTTATTGGTTTTGGGGTTTTTGTATATGATGTGAGGTAGAGGGTCAAACTTAATTCTTCTGCATGTGGATATCCAGTTGACCCATTTACTGAAAAGACTTTTTTCCTTACTGAATGGCCTTGGCACCTTTGTTGACAATCAGTTGACAGGAAACACAGGGAATCCAGGACAGATAACCCCCTCAGGATCAATAATGAGATCAGCGATACCAGGAAGGTGGGGGAGAAATGGGGAACCAATCACAATGATGTACATATAACCCCCTCCCTGGGGGATGGACAACAGAAGAGTGAGTGAACGGAGACATCAGACAGTGTAAAACATGAAAAAATAATCATTATCAAGTTCATGAGGGAGAGGAAACGGGGAGGAAGGGGAAGAAATGAGGAGCTGATACCAAGGGCTCAAGTAGAAAGCAAATGTTTTGAGAATGATGATGGCAACAAATGTGCTTGACACAATGGATGGATGGATTGTGGTAAGAGTTGCACAACCCCCAATACAATGATTTAAAAAATAATCCATTGACAACAGATGTGAGGGTTTACTTCTAGGCTGTCAGTTCTGTTCATCTGTAGGTCTACCCTTCAGCCAGTACCACCTGACTGGTGACTACAGCTTTGGGTAAGTTTGGAAACTGGGAAATGAACTTCTTTTTGTAGATGATTAGGGTTCCTTTCAATTACATATGAACTTCAGGATCAGCTTGTCAGGGTCTGGGCTTATATGTATGGAGGGAAATATGTAGTTAATACATGTTTAGTATTTCAAGAATCTCCACATGTGCAATTCAGGGGCATGACTTATGTCAAGAGTGGAGACCCTTTTCTGCCATGTGGGTATTTAGGATATCATTCACAGGCCATACAGCATCACCGCCTTGAAAATGAGCCTGCCTTCTGTGGCCACACATTTCATTAACTCAGCCCTGGCGTGGTGGCTGGGACGGCTTCTCTTTCATGAGCTGTGTGATGTCAGCTGGTCTTGATTTTGATTCTGTGGGCCTTGGACAGCCTACCGTCCGGATGTTCCCCGCCGCAGAATGATGTTCATCATATTAGGTAGTTCGAGGTTTGAGTTTTTGATAGTTGGCGACCGAAGACGGGAAAATTGTCTTCTGTGCTTTGCGTTATTTTGTTTTTAGCACAGGGCTTGTATCCAAATACAGTGAACCCTCGTTTATCGCGGTTAATCGGTTCTAGACCCTACCATGATAAATGAAATTCCGCGAAGTAGGATTCCTTATTTGTAAATCAAATATTTCCGTAGTTAGAGCATAGAGGACATGAAAAAACACCCTTTAGTCACCATTACACTCGTATTACCGAATTTATTAAACGAAAAAGGGAAAATACAGTAAAACATTTTGGACGTTACAATTATCATTTATTATTTATTATATTATTTATGGCATCTAGTTTACAGTATTACATATTTCACATACAGTATTATTATACATAGTTCTTACAAATACTGTAATCAATGGCGTGCAACCTCCACGATTTTCTTGCCATCTTTGATCATATCCAAAAGTTTTACCTTTTCCTGGATGGTGAGCATCTTCCTCTGGCGCTTATTTTTATTGTCAGAAGGCTTAGAAGAAGCAGCTCGTTTAGGAGCCATCATAGGGCTTAGATAAAATTTCTTAAAAATCGCAAAAAAAAAAAAAAATCGCAAACAATTACAGTACACTGTACAAAAGCAAAAATGCATCTGATACGTAGCTCCGATACGTAGCGATGCAGACAGAAGCGTGTACAGTATGAGCCAATCAGTGGCAGTAATGACAGAGCATGCGCTGTTACGCAAAAACCGCGATAGAGTGAAGCCGCGGAAGTCGAAGCGCGAAGTGGCGAGGGTTCACTGTTTCTGCTGCGTGGCTAAATGAATAACCTTTTCTGTTGTCACCGGTGTCCTCTTCTAGGTGAACAACTTTGTGATCTTTGAAGGCTTCTTTGCGCATCAGCATCGTAAGTTGTCTCTCTCGTTGGTCAAGTCGTTGGGGTGAGGGGTAGGAAGGACAAAGGTGACCTCTTGGTCACACTGACCCCTCACTGAGGGGCCCCACCACTTCCTTCCTCACAGGGCCCCCTGCTCACTCCCTGAGGGCAGCTCGACAAGCTCGTGCTGCTGCGCTGGATCCCACGCCCGCTGGTAAAGCTGCACTGAACGGGGGCGTCAATAGCAGTGCAGCGGTGGCTGGTTGCTCTGGAGGCATGGGGGTGAGGGGGTGCAGCGCTCTCTGGGCAGCACGTCGGAGACTTGTAAAGCAACCCAGCCTCCAGCATCCTGACCTCATTATCTTTGCCCTCCTGGCAGCTCAGCGCCTTTTAGACTTGGCCAGATTTTTGACTAAGCAAGTTCCAGGGATTCTCTTTGGTAACTGCTTCTCTGTGGAGCTTCCCGCTGCTTCAGGCCCATCCACAGTCCAGAGTCAGCGCTTGTCAACTCTGTAGGGTACCCCGAGCCCCTAGGGGACGGGCAAGTGCGGACAGCTTTTCTGTTTGCAGACATCGAACAGGCGACGGGCCTAGTAGCCTGAAGGGGCCAGAGTTTAGGCATGCATTTTGGAAGACAATTCATCAAGATTTTAGAACATTTCTAATCAAATCATAACCTCGACGGGGGCACCAACAGTACAAGTTGCCCACATGCTTCCCAGGTTCCCCTCTGACTCAGACACACGGATTCACTCCCTGCCCAGCTGAGCCCTCCTCCTCCCTGCCCTCACTGCAGCCCACAGGTGGACATCCCACAGCCCTCTGCTGGCTGGGGAGCGCATGCTCGCTCAGAGGTGCCCCTTTCCTGAGAGCTGCCTCCCTCTGTGGCTCAGCTCTCCCCTTTCCTCATGACCAGAACAGGGACTGACCACCACGCACAGGTACCTGTTTGCAGTTGCCGGCATTATTGAATGTCATTATTCAATGTGCTGAGAGCCGCTGTCTCGCCCAGCTTGCTCTGGTTTCTTGGGCTTCTCCCTTCTGGCTCTTGCTCGGAGTGCTAACAAGGGTGGTGCAGATGCCAGCACCGACCTCGAGCCCCCATGGGGAGGGTCATGGTGACAGAGCTGAAGTGAATTAGCTGTGAGGCCACTCCATGCCACAGAGGAAGCAACGCCTCTTGAGAGGGCAGGGTGGGAGCAGGTGAGAAGCGGAGGCTGCTTCGTGCAGTACATTGCCTCCCCGTTTATTCTGTTAATGCCTTTCAGGCGTCCATAGTCGGCCTTGTCTTTGTAAACACTGAATTGGAAGCTGTTCCCATCTCTGCACAGCAAGGAGAGGTTCTGCCACACCCCTCTGGCCGCCCCCAACCTGTGCAAAGCAATCCCTGATTAACCAAGGGCTTTGTCCGTCTTATCTAGAGGGACCCAGGGTCCTGGTGGGCCCAGCTGGCACCATTGCACAGCCTCAGAATCCCAGGGGGGCCTGGCAGCACCCACAGACAGTAAGAGCACACTTTCTTTCGGCTGCCCTTCTCCTGCATCTCCCAGGTTCCCCGGTCTCCCCTTTGATCTTTCTCCCTCAACTTTCTGGCCTCCTCCCTCCGGCTCTCCTCAAAAGTACTCCAGCACCCCATCCTCTTTACAATCCCTTTTGGTGGGCTGACACCACCACCGAGCTGATTCTGCGATGGCACCAAACGCATCTCCTTCCCCAGGAGCAGCTGGGTATCGGGGAGCAGGGACTTGGGGTTGGGGCGGGGGTCATGGCAGGAAGGAGGGGTTCAGGCCATGTCCCCCGGTGCTCACGGTCCCTGCATTCCCTCTGCCGCCAGCCCCAGCAAGGAAGCTGCCGCCCAAGAGAGCAGAGGGTGACATTAAACCATATTCCTCGAGTGACCGAGAATGTAAGCCAGGGGCTGGGGCTGGGACTGCTTGGGGGCCCCCAGGGAGGATCTGTGCCCCATAAAGGCTCTGCTTTCTCTTTGTCCTAATTTCATGTTCATGACATTTATCTCTGTCTTCCCTCGTTTTTTCGTCTGGCTCTTCACCACCACCACCACCCAGTTCTGAAGGTAGCCGTGGAGCCTCCGTGGCCCCTAAACAGGGCCCCACGCCGCACCACGCCTCCAGCCCACCCACCTCCCCGCTCCAGCAGCCTGGGAAACTCACCAGAACGGGGCCCCCTCCGTCCTTTCGTGCCAGAGCAGGAGCTGCTGCGGTCCCTGCGCCTCTGCCCCCCACATCCCACCGCCCGCCTTCTGCTCGCCACTGACTCGGGGGGCAGCCCAGCCCAGCGCCGCCGCACCAGGTAACAGGAGGGCTCCAAGGGGAGGCTCCAAGGGGGGCTGAGACGTGGCAAAGACCATCTGAGTCGGTCAGAGGCTCGAAGCAACAGGGGAGATGTGCGAGGGGAGGCCAGAAACCTTCAAGAAACGTGTCGGTGGAAATCGATCCCAGGGAAGGAGCAGGATGGGGCTCTTCCGTGGACCCCGAGGGTTCTCTTTCTAAAGGGAGAGGCCTGGGGTCAGAAACACCCAGAGACCCATGGGGCGGGGGC
>NW_022104553.1:9331553-9334922 GCF_000313985.2 Echinops telfairi
AGGGGTTCTGGCAGTGGCTCATGTCGGTGCCAGCAGGCCAGTGGGCAGCTCTACTTCTCTCCTGGCTTTCTCTTCGAGTCTGATGTTCTTTCTCTTTGTCTCTCTCCCCACGTTCCCTCTCCCTGCTCCCTGTCCCTGCTCCCTTCCACAGCTCCCTGCCCCGCTCTGAGGAGAGTCGTTACTGACAGACAGGCAGCTCCCCTCCTTCCCTCAGGGACCTGGGGTGGGCAGAGGCCCCAGATCCCCTCTTCACCCCATCCCGAGGACTGGCTCAGAGGAACTGACAGCCCATGGGACCCCCCCTTCCTTCCTGGACGACTGGGTTCGTCAGGGCCCCAGACGGCCTCACTCTTTGTAGCTTCTTCTCTGGCCCCAGAAAGCCCCCTTCATCCTCACTTGAGCTCTGGACACCCCTCAGGTGGCCCAATCTGCGGCCAGGCCCCGTGTTGGGTGGCTCAGCCTCAGGACCCAGGAAAGCACACTCTTGCCTGCTGTCAGACTGGAGCCCTGCGAAGTCCAAGGGCCTCCGCTGGCAGGGAACTCCCGTCAGGAGCCTTCTCCGGCAAACAGATACCCTGCTTTCTCCCCACTGTCCACCGAGGGCTCTAGTCCGGCTCTGTGCCACCCACCGCACGCATCCTTTCCACCCACTCGTGCCGCCTGTGGTCAGCTCCGCGTCCCAAGGTAGGACAGGGACCTTCTGGAACTACCAGCTCCCCAAAGGGGTCCGCCCAGCATTGCCAAACGCTTCATTTTCCCGTTTGATGTGATGGGGGCCCCCCAGCTGCCGTCTGCTGCGTCTCAGCAGGAGGCTCCGGGCGCCACCACTTACCTCCCCTGACCCATGTTTTAAGGGAATCGGCTCCAGCTAGCCTGCTGGGATCATTCTCGGCCCTGCCTCAGGAGTGAAGCGTGGTCTCAAGGACCTATAAGGTCTGGAATCCCCCCATCACATCCCCCCATCACGTGATGTATCCCTGTCACGTGACACTGTGTGGAGGAAAGCTGGACCGTTCTTCCCGCGGCCTCCTTTCTGTGCTCCTCCCTCCTTCCCTCCCCTCTCCACAGCCAGGATGGGATACATCCTTGCCCCCTTCTCCCCCAGATCACACACACTACCGTCTCCCCCAAATCCTCGGGAGCAGGATCTCCCGCACTCCCTACCCACTCTCCCTTTTCTTCTGCTCAGTGTTGTCTGAATAAAGTGTGAATTCTTCTGTGTTTTTTAAACTGACATTTTCAATGAAAAACAAAAACATCAAAAAATGAAAAGCCATCTCAAGGTCTCCTCGGTCTCTTTTGTGTGTCGCCCCGTTGTTTCCCTGGGATCTCAATGCCTCTGGGATCCGCAGATCTTCTGCCAAGGAGTCTGAACTAGCCTCCCAGGATCTGCCACCCGCCCACCCCTCACTGCTGGATCTTCTTCGGATTCTTCTTGGTCCCTCCTGTAATTGCTGAGCTGTGTGGTGCAGGTTTCTGTGTCTGCCCTCTTCCCTCCAGGAAATCTCCAGCCCTCCCCAGTGACTTCTACCCTCGACCTTGAGGCAGCCTTTACCAAGCTATGTGAAGATTGACCACCACCTCTGGGACCCACCACCCATCTCTCGATGGCTCCCGGGATTCCTCTTCCCACTCTGTGATTTGTTGCTCCCTCCCCCTTTAAGCCTTTGGGTCTCTCTGTGGCCAGCCCCTTAACCTCTGCGGGCATCTTATACAGTCTGTCGCCATGCCAAAGGCTGCCTGCCTTTTCCTCTAAGTCCAACCTTCTCGCTCCCTGTCTCCCTCCAGTCTGTCACCCTACACGTAAGGCAAGCTGTGCTTTCCAAACCAGACATCTGGGCACCTGCGCCAACATTTTTTTACCTGTCATGTGAGTCTTTTAATGACGACCTAGATCACATTTAACTGTACTTTTAACGGTGATCTGGACTACTACAAAAACCCTAAGGTGGGAAATGAGTGTCCCCCCCCCCCCATTCTAGAGTTTAGAAGCCCAGAGGGAGAATCCCCCCGTCCTCCTCCTCCCCTTGGTGGTCTCCTATTACTCCTGATTTCTCCACACCCACCCATCTTCCACCCTTAGCCTCTCCCCATCACTTCCAATTTCTTCTGCAGGGAGACCACCCCAGGGCTGGTAGCCCAGAGCTGCTGTTACAGCCGCCATGGGGGGTTGAATGTCTCATCCCTAGACACAGGTAAGTATATTTACCCCTCTCCACCACAAAATCAGGTAGGCCACATCACTACCTACTCAACCGTCCCCTGCATGCGCCTGATATTTCCACAGGCAAGCAAGAGTGGAAGCAGGGCGGACAGGAAACAGAGAATCCTAGGTGAGGTCTGGACCCTCCCCTCAACCAGCTGTTCCCAACATACACCTCCTGCTGCCCCGTGACATCATTCTTGACCATGCCTTCCTCTTCCATCTTTGTACTGCACACCAGCCCTCGCCCTCAGTTATTCTAACACCTAATGAGCCTCTTTAACAAGCCTCTTTCCCGTAATGCCCTTCCTTGTGGCATTTTTCTCTGTGGTTATTTTTAAGGGCTTCCAGTTCTTCGGGCACAGCTAAGTCGTGAAGAGCCTGGTTGGCACAGGGATTATGCATTAGGCTGCCAGTCCTTGAAATAAGCAGCCAGCTCCGTGGGAGAAAAAGGAGGCAAGGCTTTCTACTCCAAGGAAGTGTTAGCCTCGAAAGCTCACAGGGGCAGCTCTACTCTGTCCTACAGGGTCGCCGTCAGAATTGGTGGCAGTGAGATGAACTAGTGGTCATGGGTCGGTGTGAGTTGGAAGCAACAAGGATGACAGTGAATTTGATTTGAACCAGTGGTTCCAGCCTCAGACCTCACCAAAACGTGGCCAGGTGGACATGGAAGAGTTTGGGGATCTTAATTACCGGCTTACTTCTCCTATACCCCCTCTCCACCTCCCAGGTCTGCCAATCAGGATCAGGTCGTTTCCCAGAATGGGCCCAGGGAGCAGCCCTCGCACACAGTTTCCTTGCAGGTCCAGGACCCACCTACCCGGGCCTGGAGAGTAGGTGGGGACATGTTCAACGCCAGGTTCGTTCGAAACTTGCAGGAAGGTCGCAGCACCAGGCCCTGGTGAACCCCAGCTACCTCTCCTAGTGCCCAAGATCGTGTATCTTCCCTGCTCCACGACACAATGCCTGATGCATTCATTCATTCAACAGGCTTCAACAAAGGTTTTTTTTTTAAGCAGTCTAATAAAAAATATTCTTATCATGAATTGTTCTAAAGCTTTTAATTATTTCATCTCCCCACGCCGGCCGGACTCACTCATCCAGCCCCATCTCCCGCTCAGATTTCAGCCAAATCTCCCACCGCCGGTGGAAGAGCGGTTCTCCGC
>NW_022104553.1:9335917-9337400 GCF_000313985.2 Echinops telfairi
GCCTGTGCACCGCCACCTGCACACTAGTCGTGACAGCCAAGCTGGCCCCGGGGACCCTCTCGGGCCCCGCCCCCGGCCGAGGACACCGGCACCTGCTCGCCAGCCCGCCCACCTGGATGGATCGCAAGCCCGGGGACCCTGGGGAGTGGCGGGCGCGGGCATGCATGATTTTGAGTGACCTTCCCTGTCGCAGCTTGAGTGGCCAGAGCCAGGTGGGAGAGTGAAGGCCAGGCCTGGGGGTCTCCCTCGGTGGTGTGTGCCCTTTAGGGGGGCCGGCATTGGGAGGAGCGGTGCCACGCTTTAATTGCGGTCATTATCTCTTATACTCCCTTTAGCAATCCGGCGGCGGCGCTTTTATCTCCCAGATTTATAGGACGTTTATAGGAAGAGGCATGGGAATGAGTGTCTAGGGCCCGGCTGCACAGTTGAACTGGAGGGCAGACAGTTGCCCTTGGCCTCACTTGGGTGTTTTCCTGGTACAACATTTGCCTAACGCTTCATTGTGGAGGTGTTGTGGGCCACATAATTCCATCCAATGTACAGTAAAGGCCTGTTCACTCGTTGGTCCACTCATCAAACGTGTATTCTTTTTTTAAATCTTATTTTATTGGGGGCTCTTACAGCTGTTATCACAATCCATGCATATGGGGGGAGCGGGGAGGGAGGGGGGAAAATGAGGAGCCGATGCCAGGGACTTAAGTGGAGAGCAAATGTTTTTTGAGAATGACGAGGGCAATGAGGGTACAAATGTGCTTTACACAATTAATCTATGTATGGATTGTGATAAGAGTTGTATGAGCCCCTAATAAAAAGATTTTAAAAAAAAATTGGAAAAAGAAAAACAATCCATGCATATATCCATTTTGTCAAACAGAGCTTTACATATATTGTCATCCTCTTTTTCCAAAACATTTTCTTTCTACTTGAGTCCCTGGCAAACATGTATTCTTAATTAATTAAATAAAAAAAAAAGGACCCTGCACGCCTGACTAAAGGGGTTTGTTATTGGTTGGGCGAGGATCTCTCAGGTGGAGGTGAAGTTGAACCCTCCCTTTCCCCTCTACCACCTATTTCCACCCCTCTTCAGAGAAGCCAGTGGAAGCAAGAAATGGTGAATGAACAATTTGAAGAAGTATCAGGAAGCCAGCCTCGTCATTTTTCTGTTTGTTTTTCCTCCTCAGGACCAGCTTTCTCCACGGGTGCTACCATTCCCACCACTTTGGCCCCACTCCCCGACAGCTGCTGCTCCGCCTTCCCTGCTCTGGTTCCCCCCACCCTCATGCCCTTCCCGGCGACTTCCCCAGGCTCCCTGGCTACCTCTCCCTGAGGTTCAGGCTCTCAATTCACCGTGGGTAGTTCTCCCTTCAGGAAATGCAGAGGAGGGACCGGGACCTGAGTTGCACAGGGGATGCCTGGATGGGCTTAGAAGTCTCTTTGAAGGACCTCCCTGCCCCTATCCAGGGGCTTTAATACCCTTCCAAGC
>NW_022104553.1:9339183-9358677 GCF_000313985.2 Echinops telfairi
TCACACTCACCGCCGACACCTGTGAAGAAACTGCTCGTGGGAGCCCTGGTAGCCCTGGGACTGTCGGAACCAGAACCCAACGTACACCTGTGCCCCAAGGCTTGATGGGAAGCCAGGGTGGAGGTGGCACTGAAGACAACGCACAAGAGGGTGGACACAGCCAAGCAGGCCCGGATTCTTCCCCGATTCTGTCAGTCATGTCTGTCCATCTCATCCTGTGTAAAGCTGCTGTGTAATTTAATTTGTAAATAATAAAGCTAAAGTGATACATTAATATGATAGATTGACCATGTGTCACAATCGATCTTTGAATCCCAGAAGCTTTACTCCATAAATAACTTTATTTACTTGGTATTTTTAAATAACACACAGCGAGGGGAGGAGCTGGGCTCAGGTTCAACTTCCGTTCTCTTCTCGTTACCCTAGCTCTTCCCGAGTCTTGCCTATCTTCTTGGGCATTTTCTTAGCATGGGGGTCTTCTAGCTCTTTGGCTTTATAATAGTGGGGTGCCACCTCCAGAAGCCAACTGCTCTCAATTTCCAGTACCTGAGGGGCGGGGAGAGAAGATGAGTACCACTGCCTTCTTTCCAACCCAAATGCGTGTGCGCGTACGAGCGAGTGCTCTCGCGTGACTGCACAGCTAGGACAGGCGCAAGCTCTCATTACTGCACTCTAAGGGCAAATACACCTCGCTTTACAGCATGCCAAGCACATAACCCGACACAAGCCTGGAGCCTCAAGACGGGCAGGTACGCCCTGTGAAGGCGGAAGTCACTGTGATCCCCACCAGTTCTGACACCAACAATGAAACACAGAACCCATGGTCTAGCTCGTCAGATCTTAGATGCTGAGATAAGTATTAGAAAAAGGGCCTTACTGTCTTACCCTATTTACACCCATGTACGTTTCTCTGCCCACCCGACAATTTGCAACAGGGCTCTCAGCCTGTCAGGGTACTGTGTCCCCAGCCTCCACCTGCCTGGCTGGGGTGCCCTCACCTGTCTCATGAACTCCTTGGTGGTCAGGACCAGTTCGTGGTAGAGCAGCCAGCGGGGCTGCTGCTCGAAGAGGGACGAGTTGGGGTGGATAAACACAGTCTGCTGCTGCTTGACGGTGCGGTACCCACTCCGAGTCAGCCGCGCTGTGTGGTAGAAGTAACCAGCGGTGATGGCCTAGGGAGCCGAGGGCAGAGAGTCAGTCAGGAGCCAGACGTCAATCAGAGAAGCCTCAGCACTCACACCGTACTTGGCAGCCTGATGAACCCACGGGGGCCCACCTTCAGTGGACCACCCCTGGGGACCAGTCTGGGAGGACACAGTCCACTGGGGTGGGGGATAGGGGAAATACAGCTTTAGCTAGAGGGGCAGCTGTGTGCTCTGCTCCCCACCCCACCCCCAGAAGCCTGCTCTGGAGGCACTAGGTGGAGAACCGCTGACCTTCCGGACTCGGATATAATCCCCCTGGCAGGAACTGAGACCAACTTCCACCCGCTCCAGGAGCCCCTCCAGCTGTTCCCGCACGTCCCGGGCTCGGCGCATCGATCTGAACTGTATGAAGTTCTCATAGCACCACTGGGAGGAGTAGGCGCTCTCGGCCCACTGTGAAGAGGAGGGGAGAATCAAGGGCATTATGACACAGCAGGGCGAGCGCTCCCTGGGGCGCCTCCGCTCCCACTCACCCAGGCAGGCCCAGTGACCTGAGTGTAAACGTTGAGCAGAGCCAGGTGGTCCCCACCGGGGAGGGAGAAGTTGATTCGGGCATTGTCCGCATGGACGACCTTGTCTTTGGGCCGATAGAAGATGGCGTTGTTGACGGACAGCATGGCAGCCACTGTCAGGATCTCCTCTGAGCAGCTGTACCTGGGGCAGGGAGGGCACAGCACACCCATTTAAAGAAAGACCTCCAAGGTCACAGGTGGAGGAAGGAACCATCATCGCATGATGGATATGTGCCTCAGATGGGCCTTGGCTACAAGTCTGGTGACCAGAACTGTCGACCCCACGGTGACACAGAAAGTGACAGCCAGAGGGTGGGGGGGATGATAGGAGTACCGGGGGCTTCTGAGAGTTTGGGCAGTTGAAAGGTATACGAGTGGGTACGGAAAAAACCCCAAAACCGCACTGATTTGTGGCAGACGGGGGACGGGTTTTGCCACGACAATGCACCTGCTCACTCAGCCATCTCAGTGCGCCAGTTTGGGGCAATAAACAGCATGCCTCTTGCCCCACACACCTGATTCACCTAACCTTGCACTGTGTGACTTTTGTTTCTTCGAAAAAGGACAGTGATTTGACAATGTAAGAAAAAAACGAGGGAGGTGTTCTCAGCCATCCAAACAGATGAGTTTGAACAATGTTTCCAAAATGGAAATAAATGACTGATGTACAGCTACCGCCACCCCACCCAGGAGGATGCGCAACAGAAACATGGGTGAAGGGAGACAGTGGAAGATACAAGATATGAAAACAATGATAATTTAGAATTTATCAAGGGGTCTCGAGGAGGGGAGGGGGAGGGAGAGGGAGAAAAGCGGGGCTGATACCAAGGGCTCAAGTAGAAAGAAAATGTTTTGAAAATGATGGCAACATATGTGCAAATGTGCTTGACACAATTGATGTATGGATTGTTACAACAGCTGTAAGAGCTCCCCATAAAATCTTTTAATAAGAAAAATGTTCCCAAGAATGGAATCGCAGATTTGCAGTGTAAGGGACAGTACTTTGAAGGTGATAATGTTGGTTTGTAAAAAAACTAAAAAAAAAAAAATTTAAATACAGTTTTTGGGAAAAAATTCTGGTTTTTTGGGGGAGTACCTCCTCGTTCACTCTGTGCACTGAAGAATGTTCCCAAACCAGCTATCACTCAGCGTCCCTCTCAAACAGATAATCTTCCACTTTCTTTTCTGCACCATCCTCATTTGATACCGTGACGGAGGAGAGGCAGGTCTGAAGACCTCTTACGGGCTTCAGGGGGGCAGTAAGAGTTTGCTCACAAATCATCGCTGGAAACAAACGGGGTCACAGCCAGCTTGTGGGCGAAGGGGCAGGCGGGAGGGAAGGGAGGCTCACTTTTCAGAGGCCAGAATCATCTTGGACAGCATGGGGTCCACCGGCAGCTCGGCCATCTTCCGACCAGACTGAAAGGAGGAAGGAGACCGCTGAGGCCAGTCCTTCCTCAGCTGGCCTGCCACCACGCCAGGAGTCACCAGAACCGCCCCCCTCTCCCCCTGCGGCCCTCCCAGCTCACCGTGGTGAGCTCCCCGAGGTGGTTGAGGGCTCCCAGGGCGTACAGCTGCTCCAAAGCCAGCAGCAGGGTCTCATACGGTGGCGGGTCCAGGAAATCAAAGTGCATGAGGTCGTGGATCCCTAAAAGGAGATGTGGCGGGGTCAGACAGTCCCTCCACAAGGGCTCAGGTGATTCCGGCCCCATCTCCCGCCTGTCCCTCGGATAGCACTGCCACCACCTAAGCTCTTGAGCAGCAGCACCACATTGCCCAGGCTGGTCCTCTGGATCTCGGGCACCGTTGTCTCCTCGAGCTCATGCTGATAGGCCCAGGCGGTATACAGGCGGAAGCACTTCCCTGCAGCCACGCGGCCTGCCCGGCCAGCTCGCTGATTGGCTGAGGCCTGCACAGAAGGGAGAGACAGGCCGGCTGACCAAGAGATAAACGGGGAGGAGGACTCATGAACAAAATCTGGGCAGATCCGGCCGGTGGGTGAGTCCTCCTCCTCCAGGAACCCCCGACCAGCTTCTGAAATGCACCTTCTCTGTAGGGTGGTTTGGCCTGAACCGTCCTCCCCTGCAGACCTCGTGCCCAGACAGACCCAGGCTGACCTTGCTGCAGGGGGTGACCGTGAGTGACTCCATGCCTGTGCGGGGGTTGTAGCTCTTCTGCTTGCAGAAGCCGGGGTCCAGCACGTAAATGATGCCCTCGATGGTGAGTGATGTCTCAGCAATGTTGGTCGCCACGACCACCTGGGAGCAAAGACAGGGGTCACCCCAAGACCGTGCCCTCCTAGCACCTAGCAAAAGCCATCCTGGAAAGCTGGGCGTCGAAGGGCAGGGGCAGAGGAGCAGTCCAACCAGCACGGGCTAGCGTCCAACATCAAGGGAGGAGGTCAAGGCCAAAAGGCCAACAGCAAGGGCAGCAGGACACAGGGTGGGCAGGAAGGAAGTGAGACCGAGGACTTAGGGTTTGTTTCAGGGATGAGAGATGGTTTCTGCCCCCATCTCCACATACTACTTTCAGTTCACTCCTCACACCTCACGTCCTGCATAGGCCTCGGAACACACTCCCTGCTTCTACCCCAGGGCCTCTCACCCAGGGGTTAGCAAACTTGTGAGGTGGAAGAGCCAACCCTGTCTCTCACCACAATGTGAAAACTGAGCCACAAGTAGATTTTTACAAAGAAATAGAACCAGTAAGTGCTGAGAGCTGCGCACGGCTCATGGGCCGCAGGCTGCCGACCCATTCCACCCCGGCTTTGCTCCGCTTCCAGGCCGACCCCGTAAGAGACAGAAACGTGCACCTGCCGCAATCACTCCCCATGCTCCAACAGCGTCCCATCCTTCGTCAGAATTGAATCCAAACTCCTCCTGGTGCCCTGGCTGCCTTCTGACCTCATCTCCAAGCGCTCTACCCAACTTTCCTCCAGCCCCGCGGGCCGACTGCTCCCTGGCTGTTCCTTCTGGTGGGGACACACTTCTCCCAGACAGGCCGGTCCCTCCCTCACCTGATGCAGTCTGAGCCATACTGTCACCTTCCAAGAGAGGCCTCCCCTGCACCCAACGGAGAGACCGTGCTGCGCTCTGCCACTCCGCTGTGCTGCTCTGGGTCTCGAGAGGCCCCTAGGAGTCAGCACTGCCTGGATGGCAGTGAGGGTGTGGCGCCCGGGATGACGCATTTCTATGGCAATTGCCCTTTCCCGCTAGATTACTTTCTGGGAGGCCAGGAACTCTGCTTTGTTCACACAGCAGCCTTCTCGAGGAGTCCTAGTGGCACACTGGGCTAAGCACTGGACTGCCAATTGGAGGGTCCGTGGCTTATAGCCCCCACATGAGGTAGTATGCTTCTAAAAAACTTTACACCCTTGGAAACCCTAGGGAGCAGTTCTACTGTGTCCTGCAAACCAAATACCAAGTCCACTGCTATCGAGTGGGTGCCGCCTCCGGGCAACCCTACAGGACAGGGGAGAACGGGAGTAGAGAGCCCCTCTTTCTCCCAGGGAGCTTCTGACGGTTTACACCCGCTGACCTTGCAGTTACAGCTTGGCATGTTACCACTGCACCACCAGGACGGCTCACTCTGTGCTACAGGGTCACTACGTGCTTGTGAGTGAAAGCCCACTCTCTCAAGTTCTCCCTCTTCCGCTTGCTGTCAGAGGCCCTCCCTAATTGCAGTCCAAAGCTTTCTGGGCTTCTCTCTCACTCCCTCACCACGTGATCAATCCCGTTGACCTCACATGCACCTTGGCCCTTCCTCTTTCTCCTGCCATTTTTCTTAAAGGTCCAGACCAAACCCCACCTTCTAGAAGACCCTGGGCTGCTCTCACCTCTAAATCTGCCCCGTGCTCTCCAGGGCTCAGGCACTGGGCAGGACCACGGGGCTGCCTGTACTCGCCCTCTCTCCCCAGCCCCAGAGCCCCTGCTCCTGTAGCGGCACAGGGCACAGGCAGGCCTGGCAGGGAGCAGACGCCCACCAGGTTTGTTCCATTGCTTGGTTTTGCTACGAGTTGCAGGAATTACAGGACTGTAAACGGGGGCCCCTGTGACGGACCTTTCTCGCCCCGGGGGGTGTGGGCTGGAAGATGCGAGCCTGCATGTCGGAGGGCAGGTTGGCGTAGATGGGCAGCACCAGCAGCTCCCGGATTTTGGAGCCCAGGCGGCGGCAGCGGTCCTGGAGCATCTCACAGGCAGCTTCAATCTCCTCCTGAGTTAGGGGGCGACACGGGGCCCTGGAGTCACAGGGGGCTGACACATCTGCCCTGCGCCCCCGCATCCCCTGCGCTTATGTACCTGTCCTGTCAGGAACACCAGGATGTCCCCCGGCGGCTGGGTCACGTGGATCTGCAGCACTGACACCACACAGGCTTCCAGGTAGTCAGCCTCTGGGGCCTGGCCAGAGGGTGAGATGGGGTCACGGGAAGGGTGCCTTCCCAGCCAAACCTTCCCTTTTCCTCCCTACGACAACTTCCCTGGAGGACCAGCTTCCAGCCGCAGGCTGAGCCCAAGGACGCACCTTAGTGTAGAAGATGTCAACCGGAAACCTGCGTCCGGGGATCCGGAAGACAGGAGCATCATCGAAGAAGGTGGAAAAGCGGGCAGTGTCCAGTGTGGCGGAGGCCACCAGGACTTTGAGCTCTGGCCGGAAGCGAGCTACATCCTTGATCAATCCAAAGAGAATGTCGGTGTGCAGGGTCCGCTCATGGGCCTCATCCACCATCACCACGCTGCGGAAGGGACGGCACGAGGCTGTGAGGGAGCTGTGAGTGCACTGCGGGCCTGGAGACAGGGCTGAGGTGCCCTGGGGGAGAGGGAAGCTCACCCCTCCCGTCCCTCTTCCCCAGCAGTGAATGTGGGGCTCCAAGGAGAAGTCGACCCTCCAGTTACATAGGACGAGCACCCAGAGAATTCTAGGACTTGTGCTCACCTGCAGCCTCGGCTGACACAAGCAGCCCAGCTCTGAAGGCTGTGAGCTGAGGCCAGACACCTCGAGGATCTATCTGCTCAGGGTCAGCAGCTGCTCTTGCCAGAGAGAGCAGAGGGATGGGAGAGGTGCGCTCTGAAGTCTCAGCTCCACCCCCCCACCCCAGCTCCTGATAACCTGAGCTGCTGCCACTGCACAGCTTCTGAGGCTGCACATCTCGATGGGAGCAGACCGCCTCACCTCTCTCCTGCCCAACTGAGAACTGGGGGTCTCATCAGGGGAGACCCAGCAAGGCCCTGGGGGGTTGGTAAACGGAGGGCGGGAGGTGGGCGGGATCCTGGGCGTACCTGTAGCTGGCGAGGTCAGGCTCAGAGAGGAATTCCCGGAGCAGCATCCCGTCAGTCATGTAGCGGAGAACGGTACGCTCCGATGTGCAGTCCTCAAAGCGGATGCTGTAGCCAACCTGGCCAGGGAGACCGAGAATGGGATGGGGTTCCCAGCAGGGAACTTGGGGCGAGGAGATGAGGAGTCCTGAGGGCGATGTGGGCAGAATCCCGGGCACCAAGGCCCCGAATCCCTCCGGCCTGCTGCTGGCCTCACCTCATTGCCAAGCTTCACGCCCATCTCCCGGGCCACGCGGGCTGCCACACTCATGGCCGCCACTCTTCGGGGCTGGGTGCAGGCTATCTTCATGCCCTTCTCCGTGTAACCCTGAACGACAGAGCGGAAGTAGAGGCTGATCTGCAGCGCCCTGGGGTCCTTGCGCCATTCAGAGAAAGCAGCTGGGAGAGCAGGGCGGGGCTGGAGGAGAGGCGGGGACAGAGCACCGCCAAACACCGGGCAAGAAGACTGGCACCCCAGGACCCGCACTGGGCTCCTCTCGGCCGCAAAGACCCAGCCCTCCGGGTGCTCACCTTCAGGTTGCACCAAGAGCCGAGCAGGGGAAGGACAAATCAAGTGGTGGCATCCAGAAGGGACGGGAACCGAAGGGAAGAACCCAGGAAAGCGTGTCTTTCACTGGGCATCCTGTGGCTCCTGCAGGCCCGTGGTGCTACGGCGGAGACCCTCGTGCTCCCCCCACCCCCTCTCGGTCTCTCTCTCTCTCTCTCTGCTCCTTTCAGCTAGCATGCCGACTGGTAGGATTTAAGATGAAAGGTCTGAAGGAGGGATGGTCTCTGTGCATTCTCCAGAACCTCACCTTCCGTGGGAAAGACAGGGAACCCATTACTCCACAGGTCAAGTGGGGGGTGGGGGTGGGCGCATACCTCCTCAAAGAGATACTGGGGTATCTGGGTGGTCTTCCCCGAGCCGGTCTCGCCTTCAATGATCAGGACCTGGTGACTGGCAATGGCCGCCAGGAGATCCTCTCGGAATGGAAACACGGGGAGGCTGTGGCGCACGGCCTGGATGGGCTCCTTCTGCTGGGCCTGGCTCTGCGGGGCCGGCGTCAAGGGCTCCTGAGGACGGAGGAGGAGGTGAGTGCGTGCTCCAGGGCCCGCGTCGGACCCTCCTCAGACCCAGCCCACCCCCCACCTCATCGCCCTGCAGCTGGGTGGCCCGGACAAACTCGATGGTCTCCTCTTCCTCCAGCACCAGCTGGTACTGCGGCTCCTGGGCGGCAGCGTCTCGGGCCCCGACCTTCAGGGACGCTGCTCCCAGCAGGGCCTCCTCCCAGCGCCGCTGCTCCTCCCCAGGCGCGACCGACTCCTCCTCCAGCACACTCTCAGCTCGCGCCGGCTGTGGAGGGGGCAGAGTGAGGCCTCACGGCGGCCTTAACAGCAGTCCCGCTCCTTCGCGCCGGGATGGGGTCCCTTCACCTCACCTGGCCTCGGCTCTCCTTGGGCATGTGGTAGCGGTTGGTGGCCTCCAGCTTCTCCTGCTCCCCAGCCGCCCGGTACTCCCGGGCCAGGTCCCGCACCCGTCGCTTGTACTTGAGCTCCCGCCGCTCGTGCCTGCTCAGCTCCACATCCCCGAAGAGGTATTCCTCGTCAGCCAGCTCCGCCTCCAGGTCCTCCAGCTTCTCCCGCTCCCGCTTGGCCAGGTACTCTCGGCGAGACTTCTTCCGCAGCTCGGGCACCTGGGTCAGAGGGGGCAGTCAGCCCCTCCCCTGCTGGAGCAACCACCTTGTCCTTCCCTCCCTCCAAGAGTGAAGCACTGGGGCCCTCCCCCCTTCTCAACACCCCACAGGACTCACCTCGATGCGCCCTGCCCTGGGCCTCCTGGGAATGCCACATGCTGGGTTATGTACTGTGTCCCCTCAAAATACTTCCTAGCACCCCACCCCAGGACCTGTGGACACAATCCCACTTGGAACTAGGGTTTTCTCTGTGATATCAGTGAAACAGTGGCAGCACAGACACAGAGGGAAGCAAATACCCGTGGAGGAAAGGCAGATGCCCTGGGAGACGTTGAAAGACAAAGAGAAACAGACTTTCCCTAGAGCTGGTGGCCTGGATTCCCACTTCTACCCAAGACACGCTGGCAGCCCACACTGCCCTGCAGCAGTAGCGCCCAGCCGCCGCCCAGGCCCCTCTGGTCAGTCAGCATCACCACTTTGCCAGCTTAGTCAGGAAGGCAATGATGAGATTAGGTCAGACCTCACCTTCAGACCCAAGGGCTGACACCCGTATTTAAGAAGCACAGGCCTCAGAGGGAAAAGACAGACAGAAGGAATGCATGGGGGTGCCCACCACAGGCAATCGTTGCCCCAGTGACATGGTCCTGGTCCTAAAACCAATGAATGCCGTTTGAGAAGGGGGGGAAATCAATTAGATACAGAAAGTTGGAATTAGAAGATCAGAGAGTAATTCTGAGGCACACTGTAATTAGGGGCACCTAACTCTCTGGGATACCCTCTCTCCCACACGAGTCACTTGGCTTCCACACTTTTACTTTTTAAAAAAATTTTTGATATTCACTTTATTGCAGTGGCTGGAATCAAACCTACAATAAGTCTGGGCATGCTTTTGTGCCAATTAATTGACAATTTATAAATATGAGAAATAAAGTGAAGATTCCAAAATATTTCAGAAAGAAAAATGGGTAAAAGGCAGAAGACAATGGGTGAGGTCTTCAGAATGGCATGGGCAATATATTTCATTTTTACTTCCAAATGAGACAAAATTATCAGGGAGACCTAAGTTCACACGAAAGATTTTTAAAGGTAACGGTTCCAAAGACGTAGCTCCCTTGTAGTTTTCTGGAAAAGCCATCCAAACAACAGCACACGCCATGACGTTAGATGCTCGGAATCCAGCAGAGTGGGTGCAAGAACGGCGAGCAGTGCAGGGAAGTGGCCTCCAGTGGAGGGCACCAGAGTCAGACAGGGAGCTGCAGGGCAGGGCTCTGCAGAAGGTGGGACACTCCACAGCGGCTCCGGCTCCAGGCTCAGGCTCAGGGGCGGCAGAGGGCCACTGCGGCTCCAAGCTGAGCCCGGGCTAGGGCTGAGGGTGGCCAGCCGAGGCCGGAGGTTCAAGCCAGTAAAAGTGGTGCAGGGAGGAGGGGAAGGTGGAGCAGCCGGCTGACCAGGGGTGGGGAGTGGGCTCGGGGTTGCCGTGTCTGGCGCACACTCACTGACCTTTGTCTCAGGACACATGATGGAGGGCAGGAGCTGATTAGCGATCTCCTCAAGGCCCTTTCTGCTTTCACAGCGCTCTCTCCAGTGACGACAAGGTCTTGCAGAGGCAACCCCCACCAGTCCCCTACCCCTCTCAGACTCCGCTTCACTGCGTGGCTTTTCTTAAAGGCTTGAAGCGGAAGTTTACAACCGTGACCTGATCTGGGTACCAGCGCCAAGACCACCTTTCAGCCTGATGGCGGAGGCAGGTGGGTTGTTTAAAAACATGTGTGCACACGCGCACGCTCAGAGCAATCTGAATATCAAACAGCATAATGACACGAGAGACTGTAATATAGCAAAAATAAAACCCACACGTCCAAAGGGGTCAAACACATACTCCAAGAGAATGGAGGAAATTGCTCGTGTATCATCAATGAAGTTAATTGTTTTATCAAACTCCCTGCTCTGAAAGCTGGTAATTAATGGGAAATAAACACACCCCCTTCCTTTTCCGAAGGGTATGAGAAAGCTGAGACTGTGAACTCCTGTAAAGATTGACGGTCTTGGAGTCCCACAGGGGCAGTTCTACTGTCTTATGGGGTGGCTGTGATTGGGATTAAATCAATGGCAGTGAGCTTAAGCTTCAGAAGGCATGTAAGCGTTTCCCTACTCATTGAGAAAACGCTCCTCTTCATATAAAAATGAGAGCCAAAAGTTTGTGAGCAACCCCCTAAGAAATAGCTACAGGGAGCTCTCCTTATCTGGAACAAAGACAAAGATGGAAATGGGAGATTTAAAGAAAGTAGTCTACACAAACCATGACCTCCTCTACCCCGAGACCAGAGTAACTAGATGGTGTCCGACCACCAGCAATGACCAGTCGGAGCAGAGCCAAAACAGACAGAGGCTAACAAAACAGAAGGAAAACGGGGCCAAAGAATTCAAGTTCCTAAAGTCCAAATTTACTGGACCGGACGACTAGAAAACTCCCCAAGACTATTGTCCTGAGGTATTCTTCAAACCCTGAACTGAAACGACCCCTAAGGTCACCTTTGGGCTAAATTATAGGTTAGCTCATGAGACAAAGATGTCACCTGTGAGTCATGAGCTCCTTTACAAAATCATCTCAGAAACTCACACCTGCTGCCGTCCAGTAGATGCCGGCTCTCACAGCAGCCCTCTAGGGTAGAACTGTCCCAGTGAACGTCCAAGACTGGGACTCTTTACGGGAGTGGAAAGCAGTCTTTCTCCCTCGGAGCAGCTGGTGGTTTTGAACTGTGGCCTTTCGGTTAGCTGTCCAAGATATAACCACTAGGCTGCCAGGGCTCCTTAAAAATCATCTAGAGAGGAAGCCAGTACAAGGATCTACATGTGACCTCCTCCCTGGGGGACGGACAGCAGAGGGGTGAAGGGAGACGTTGGACAGGGCAAGATATGACAAAATAATAATTTATAAATTATCAAGGGCTCATGAGGGAAGGGGGAGTGGGGAGGGAGGGGAAAAATGAAGACCTAATGCTGGGGGCTTAAGTGGAGAGCAAATGTTTTGAGAATGATGAGGGCAATGAATGTACAAATGTGCTTTACACAATTGATGTATGTATGGATTGTGATAAGAGTTGTATGAGTCCCTAATAAAACGATTTAAAAAAAGAGAGGGAAAAAAAATCATCTAGAGAAGATCATACGGCCAAAATGTACTCTAAAGCGAAGAGGAGAAGGTACTGAGGCAGGGCAGCTAGAGCAACAGCAATGGTACAACCAGACTGGGATGAATGACAAACGATGTGAAACGTGTCCCCGGCAACACAGAAACAAATGTGTACAGATATTTAAATGGAAATCTAATGCTCCATGTCAACTTACACTTTAAGAAAGTAAAACTATGAGAAACTATGTACAAATGCGCTTTACACAATTGATGTGTGTATGGATTGGGATAACAGTTGTATGAGCCCCTAATAAAATGTTAAAACAAAAAAAAACAAACAAACAAAAAAAGAAAACTATTCTTTTTTAATGCTAGAAGGAACAAACTAAAACTTACACCAAACCATGGCTATCGAATTGATTCCAACTCGTAACGACCTGATAGGATGGGCAGAAGTCTCCCGTGGGCTTCCCAGACTGGAACTTTATGCAGAGGAGAAAGCCCCACCATTCTCCCACAGTGCAGCTGGTGGCTGGCTTCAACCTGCTGACCAAGCCAGTTTAAAGCTGCAGTTAGCAGCCAATGCCTAAGCACCATGCTCCCAGGGCTTCTAGCCCCCAAATGACCATTGGTTAATGCCAACGAGATAACCTGGGCCGGAAAGGCCCCGCAGTGGTTGCTGGCAACCACGAGATGAGAGGCTGTGGGTGGAAGGGACATCTGTACTCATGGGCACATCAGCAGGCACGCGGTGTTCCCCCATGTGTGACCGAATGTGCAGGGTACATTACCACCCAAGGGGAGCTCCTACCACGCTGCTTAAATGGAGTCCAGGCAAACTTAGACTGAACGTCCGCTTTGAAAGTCTAGAGGAAGCACTTGAAGGAAGAGCTTGATGCCAGGGGACGGAGATCAGACAGATGCAGACGTAGGATGGCATGCGAGACGAGAAAGTAAGAGAAACAGGAAGAACGTAAACAAGCCAAAGAAGCTCCGTAGCCACAGGCAGCTCCTGAACTCCGGCTGGATTCCGGAATGGAAAACTGTTTGGGGTCCTTCTGGTTGTGGGCTGGTTCTCGGTTGAGCCATGAGAATCACGGCTCTGTCTTCCTAGTGTGAGGGCAGCAGGGAGAGCTCAAGCAGAATGTCCTCACTCCTGGGACGTGAGGCTCACCTACCCGCGTCTCCACAACTCTTCAACAGCCGACTGGCCTCCACTTGAGGAGAGATGGCCAACACCCCACAGGATTAGCAACTCTGGAATCCCCAGGAAACCACCAGAGGGCTCCCTCTACTAGTCTTTCAGCTTCTCTATTTGTTTGAAACTTGTCCTCGCTGAGAAACAAGGGTAAATTCAGGCAGGCGAAGGAAAACACTATGAGCGCATGCAGGGCTATCTCAGACCAGCGTCCCTTCGTGGGCGGGGACAGGAGATGGACTTGTCAGGAGGGACCAGAGGGCCCACAAGCGAGTCTTCAGATGCCAAGATTCTCAAAAGAGTCCCAGGGCAACCTACTTGGGAAATCGGGACTTTGGGAGCCTGCCTCCCTCACCAAGACTCACACCAGAGGAGTCTGGCTCATGAATTCTGTCATGGGCAAGGGGTTCTGTCCTTGTCCAGTGAAAAGACCACCTCTCAAAGTCATAGGGCGCTCCCACAGCCCCATGGGGATGTCGGGGTTAGGTGATGGAGATACCCAGAGATGACTTGTCAGCACAGCCCCGGGAGCTGAGACAGCTGCCCTGCTCTTGCCCTCCAGCCACCCTGTGACACATGGCGGCTGCCTTTGGCTGTATCCCTGGAGGTCCCAGGCAAAGAGAAGGCTCCCATCTCCCTAACACACAGTGGTCTGATGCTACAGTAGAGTCAAGGATGGCGTGTGGAGAGCTGCCATCGAGGATTCCATCCCTCTATAACTCACATCCGCACAATGGCTTTCTCCAAGCCCCTCCATGCCAGACGGCTCTTGTCCACTAACCTTCATTCTCTGGAGGCCCGATTATTCCATCCACAAACCCAGAGCCCTTCCTCTGTCTCTTCCCTAAACCTCCCCAGCAGAAAAGACTGCCCTCTGTCTTCTGACGGGAGCTGCCTGGGCCCTGGGGCTCACCATGGCTTTCCGGTCTTCCTCAGCCAGCTTCAGGCGCTTCTGAGCCTCTTCGTACGCCTGGAAGATGAAAGCAGAGTGAGGGCCTGGGAGTCGGAGCGTCTTTCTCCCTCTAGAATCGCAAAGGCCCCTTCAGAGGCACCCTTGCACAAGGAAACGTCCCCGCTCAATAGGAATCTCCACAGCTGAAGGTACGGCACGCAGAGAGAACCTTCACCAGACAGTCCCTGCTCAGCGACCAGCCCGACCGACCCTCGTGGGGCCTGCCGGGACATTGCGCCTCCCACACACCTTCTTGTCTGACCGCTCCAGGACATTGCGAGTCCGGTCCTTGTCCCGCTTCCGAACTCGCTCAGCAAAGGCATCGCGCTCCTCCAGGTCCTGCAGGCGCTCCCGCTCTGTGCGCTCCCACTCATCCTCCGACTCTGGCTTCTCCGCCTGCTGCCTGCTGTCCCTGCAGCCCCAGCCAGAGCATAACTAAGGGCTCCAGGCAGCCGGCCCGCCCCAGCCCCACTCACCTGGCTTCGAACTTACCCCGTCTTCCTCCTGTCTTTCTCAGAGGCCTCTTCCTCCTCCTCCTCCTCCTCCTGGCATTTCTTCCTCAGGTGCTTCCGTTTCTTCCGCTTCTTCTTGAAGCTGCTCCCAGCCCTGCCCCCGGTCTCCGCACTGCTCTCCTCGCTGTCTTCTAGCAACTTATACGACCGGTTCTTCTCCAGCAGGGCCCGAGCCTCTCGCTCAGCTGCGTGAGCTGGCTTTTCCACCACCGCCTTCCGTGGTACCTGTCAGCAGAGGTGAGGAGAAGGGGTGGGAGCCGCGTCTGATCTCTGCCCACCTTCTTGGCCCTCCGCCTAAGTCCATTTCCCTTTGAGGAATTACTTGACTGCAAGCAACCTTCACCCTCTCTCGTTCCCGGGGTTCACACCATGCCCCGGAGGCTGACATGGGTCCCTGAGTTTCCGGATGTCCTCACAGGCCCCCCTTTAGCAGATACTTATTGACGTCTGCTCCGCGCCAGGCATCATTCTGGGTTCTGGACAGAGGGCTAGATGGAAAAGGACGAAAGCCCTGTCCTTGTGCACCTGATCCTCGCAAGCCCAACGCTCAGGTCCTCAGCTTCCTTCTCCCGGCTTTGCTTTGCCCCACGACTGGGCCATTCCTACAAAAAGCCTTACCAGCTCCTTGTCACACAGCCTGCATTGTGTCCGACTCCCAGGGTAAACTGGTGAACAGCCACATGCACTGTGCCCTCATGGCACTAACATTCTAACTTCATCTCTACCCATGCGCCATATGCCACAGCCTCATCCGCTGGCTGCCATCCTCGGACTTTGCTGGACAATTTCACCCTTGCCCACCGCCATCAAGTTGATTCCACCACCTTGTGTCCCTCGACAGCGATGGTTCTCAACCTGTGGGTCACAACCCCTTTGGGGGTCGAACGACCCTTTCACAGGGATCGCCTGACTTGCAAAATGACGGTGATGAAGTAGCAATGAAAGTAATGTCACCTCACCACCACATGAGGAACTGTATTCGAGGGTCCCGGCCGTCGGAAGGTTGGGAACCGCTGCTCTACAGGGTGTCTGAGGCTGCACATCCACTGTACAGGAGCAGATGGGCCCCAACTTTCCCCCAAGGAGCAGCAGGTGAGGCTTACACTGCTGACACCTACCCAGCACTGCTCCCAGGACTCCCTAGACAAGTACTTCAGTAGTAGGGATACAGTCATGACATTCACATGGCCCTGTCTTATCTCACCATTTCAACCATTACTCCAGCCTCCCTTCTCCACCTGATACTCTAGCGGATCTCTGGACCTACCTTCCCTGATCGCCACACATCCCTTCTCCTCCCACAGCACGGCGCGAGCATCGCATTGATGCTTTCCTCTCAAAAGTGTGGTCAGTGGACCAGCAGCATCCCCATCACCTGGAAGCTTGTTCTCACTCCCTGCCATCCAGTCAAGGCTGACTCACAGCCTGATGCCACGACATTTTCTGAGTGGGGCTGCTAACCACAAGGTGAGCAGTTCAAAACCAACAGCCACCCCAAGGGAGAAAGAGGCGGCTTTCTACTGCCATCAAGATGTGTGTCTCTGACCTGAAATTTCTCTAGGTGCATGTATTTCCTGCTTCCATCATAAAAATTTATTCCCTGGCTTTTTATATACTGATGGTGGCCTTTTCTTTCTTACTCATTATTTGTACTTTTATACTATTATTTTATCCTTACCACTTTATTTTTTATTGTTTCTGTTGGGTTTTCCAGTTTGGGAAGCATGGAAGGAGTAGATGTATAGCGATAATAACGGATGCAGGGGGTTTATAGGAGATGTAGGGGTTAGGGGAGCAAACAATGTATATGGGAAGGGGGAGGGAAACACTAGAGCTGATTGTGATTCTAGAACTCATTTTAAAAGCGATTTAATCGTGTCTAAGAGGAAATGTTCTAAAATTAGTTGTGGTGATGACAGTACAATTCTTAACATGATTGAACGATTGAATTGTAAACTATGTGGATTATGTGCCAATAAAACTGTGAAGCAAAAAAAAAATTCGTCTCGGAAATCCACGGGGAGCGCGTTAGACTGCACCCTATCGGGTCACTATCAGTCAGATGCACGGTTCAATATATCAGAGGTCTGACATCGGGGTCATGCCTTGGGCTTACTAAGCAAGGTCTGCGGTTCGAAATCGTCCGCCGTTCCGCGAGTGAAAGGCAGGGCTTTCTCCTCTTGTAAAATGTTAGTGTCGGAAACCCACAGGGCCAAGTGTCCCTGTCCTATGGGGTCGCTGTGAGTTGGCATCGGCTTGATGGCAGGGAGTGAGTTCTCCACCCACGGCACGAATGTTCTCCACTGAGCCGGGCACCCAGCCTCTAGCACAGCAGCTGGGAGACCACAGACAAACTTGTGAACCGAACTTACACCCGGTGGCACGGGGGCTAGGCCCTAGGCTGCTAAACCCTTCGTCTCTGACCCTTTAAGGGCAGTTCTCAGAAGGTCACTGCCCCCTAAAGGTCGCTCTGGGTCCAAGCTCCACCGCAGTCCCAAGGCAGGGGTGCGGCCCGGCCCCACCCCCGTTCCCGCCCCGGGCCCGCCCCCGTCGTGTCCACCCCGCCCTTCCGGACACCTTGTTCCAGAGTCTCAGCGCGAAGTCCCGGGCGGGCCCGCTGAGGTCCAAGGTGTCGGTGTCTCGCAGGCGCTGCACGAAATCCTCGGCCGAGGCGCTGCGCTGAGCGGTGCCGATGAGGAACTGGGCCACGTGCCGCTCGCTCAGGCCCAGCACCGAGTGCAGCTCGTCTCGCACCCAGCGTTCCAGCCCCTCCGACGTCGCCATGGCGACGCCGGCTCCCTGCTCCGGGGCCTGAAGAGGAGCTGAGCTGGAGGCCCAGTCCGCACGGAGGCCTAGGACCCCCGGGCTGGAGCTTACGCTCCGCCAGGGAGCTCCCGTAAGGCTTTGGGGCTCAGCTTCCAACAGAACCAAGGCCTTCTTACCGGTCCCTGGGCGCCGGAAGTGGGTCCGCTCTTCTCTTCCGGTCTGCGTAGTACGGTGGCCGAGTGAGCTCTAGAATCGCGGAACCTCACCTAAAGCCCTCACTTCCTCTCCCCACTTCCGCCTCCGCCCACTCTCGTTGTCGCCCCCTGGTGGCCAGTTCGTGAGTGCCTACGTCATTTAATAAGCACTGCGTGTCGAATCGCTTGTGGAGCCTTGGTGCGGTAGTGGGTTGCACGTTGCATTGTTAGCCACAAGGTTAGCAGTTCAAGGATACCAGCAGCTTTCGATTCGGATTTTTTTCGATTTGGAATCTTTTAGTCCGGGGATAGGCATGCAGACTGGACGGTGCTGGGAGGCTGCTCATGAAAGACACGGGTCTGGTGTGTGCCAAAGCCAAAAAGAAAAACCAAATAGTTTGCACTGCCTTTGTGGTAAAACCTAGTTTGCTTCCTAGTGATGACTGGCTTCCCGAGACTGACTTTCTTCCATTTGAAGAATGTCCAAATAAGGACGCTACATAACACATAGTCCATAACAAACCCTCTGCTTCCAAGTGGAAGAATCAAGATAGCTTTCATTAATTTTTTGGATGTCAGATGCATATTGATGCCTTATGGAAGATGTCCTTGGGTTTTGAGAAGTCACTGATGGGAAAAGAGCTTTGGCCCCCTCTTGGCCCTATCACTAGAACAAACTCGGGCAGGTTGAGTTATGGACCAGACTTCTCTGCTTACATTAGCAAAAACAGCAACAACAAAACCCATAAACCTTAAAAGCCAAACCCAACCCAACCCAACAAAACCCAAGAAATTGAGCGTCAGGTGTGAATGTGTGATGACATTATCCAATACAACTAAGCACAAAGTGAGTGGTTCAAAGTCACCAGATGCTCCTCAAGAGAAAGAAGAGGCTTTGTCTGAGAATCCCCATATAGGATCACTATGAGTTAGAATCAACTCGATGGCAGTGGAGTTGGCAGTATGTGAGTAGGGATAGACTCTATAGCAACTGGTTTGAGTCAGTGAAGATACAACAGAGAATGAATCAGACAAAAATATCCCTTCCCCAATTTACATTCAAAAGTGTTAGGGAGAGGGGCAGGGGAGATGGATAGTAAATAAAATATATGAAGGAAGACCCTCAACAAAGTGGATTGATACAGTGGCTGCACGAGAGCTCGCGCTTGACAATTGGCAGGTACAAGCATGACATTTCCTTCTGTTGCACACAGGGTCACCATGAGCCAGACAGAACCTACCCAACGGCACTTAGCAATAAGGAACCAAAAAGAAAGCAAGGAAAGGGGAGAGCTCGAGTTCTAGTCCACATGGGAGACCCAGGTCCATGCTTGCGAGAGACTAGCCCATGATAACTAAGAGGGACACTCGCTGGGTCTGGTACCTGCAGCAAGGATGAATACAAGATAGGTATCCAGGCAGGGGAGGGGGACTTGGGACGGGTGGGGTGTGGAACAAAGGTGTCTTTTTTCCTTGATGCTCAGAAAATTGTTAGAGGAGGGGAGGGGAGAAAGTTCTCAAATTAAGGAATGGGCAAACTGTTGCGAACTTTTGCTAACAGTTTGAGAAATTCTCTAATGGCTGCTTTTTTAAAAGCAAACTTGTTACCTGAAGCTCTGCTGTCTGATCTCTGCTTGATTCAGCTTCTTACTCTCACGGTTAAGTGGATTTCCTGGATACTGCTGTTGGGAAACGGAAGCATTGCTATTCCGTTAGCACGCTCAGGTGGGTCCATATCATGGATTTCTTGGATACATTGTTTTCTGTTTCTGAGATTTTTTTTTTTGGTCTCAGCCTATCTGCATCACACCTGATGTAGCTCTTGACCGAATTCATTATTGATGTAATCATTATGTTTCCTTCTGTTTCCACACCCTCTTGGAACTGGCTCACTCTTTTGCCACCTTGATGGTTACAGGTCTTTGGCATGTGCTTAACATTCACCTGTCTTCCAAGGTCTTAAGGAGAAAGAAAGAAAATGTTTTGAAAACGATGATGGCAACATATGTACCGTTG
>NW_022104553.1:9358777-9362052 GCF_000313985.2 Echinops telfairi
TCCTTTCACTGACAGCAATTGAAAACAAAAACGAAGCAGGTACGATCCAGCCGATGTCCCCTGTCCCCCCCTTTATGACAGAGGGTCAGTGAAAGGACAAATCCCCCCCCCCCAACCCCCTTTAATTTAGGTGTGGGGTGAGGGAGTCGCCGCAGTCAAATGGGTCCTCAGGAGCCACTTTGCGATTGTGGGAAATCAGACAGCAGGGGATAGGGGCTCCTGGTTCCTATGTGAGGACCAATGGGGTGTGTATATATAATGGGGCTTACAGATCTTTCAAAAAGCAGACGTGTCATTCAGCGAACATATTATATAGCCGATGCGGTGTTATCGTAACCGGGCAGCATAAGAAACCAGCAAGGACGTAAGTCATCATCTTGACCTAGTGCTAGTTGACCTTGGGTGCCCTTGAGCCCTCCCCAGGGGGAGCAGTCTGTGATCCGTATCAGAAGATGACGTCAAGACAGAGTGTTACATTTTACGGTGGGTTTGGCTATAGAACCTGATTGCTCTGTCTACAGACAACCTCCAGGCACAGGGAACAGCGAGAGGCAGGGATGATTCCTCTTATATGGTAGCGCCTTTATGGGGGGTGATTGAAGGGGTGTTCGGTCATGAGAATGGGTAGTAAGATTTATTTCTCATAACCGTGAGAATCTTCACCCACCGGAGTCAGCTTTCCAGACCTGTCGCTATAAGCATTGAGGGTTGAACTGCATTCCATTCTCATCCAGGGCCTCAGTTTACCACCTTTAGTCTCCTGGGCTTCAGGTATGTTGTGGATGGCCCCTTTGGCCTCGTTTCCCTGGTTCAAGCCTTCATTCCAGGAGGATTTGTGCCTTTAGGTGGTCTCCCATGATGCTATGTTTGGTCCAGGGAGGCTGCAGCGGTCCCCCCACATCTCCTGCTTCTCCGGCACATGAACCCCGTGTAAGGCTCTTCCAAGGCCCCGCTACAAGTTGCTTCTGAGTTCCCACTTCATTCCGGCCAATAGGAAGATGGAGAAGTGGTGCGCGAGGGACCCAGGGCCTTCCCTCCACATAGGCTCCCCCACCCCAAATAAACGCAGCAGCCAAGAGTCGGAGAGAGCTCCATTTAATTTGGAAAATTACAAAACCACAACAAATCAGGAAGGAGAGGCCAGCTGCCTCCGTCGTCGCCCCACGTTCCTTTCATTCAGTTCAATTGTGAACCCCGAGGAAGAACGGAAATTAAATAACTGTGTGGAAGTATAGGGTCAAGAGAGTCCCAACCTCGGGGGGGGGAAACTGAGGCACAGTAATACTGAGCCCAAGTGGGAGTGGCCACGCCCCGAGCCACTCCCACCGAGGCAGACACAGGCTAGTGGGGGGAGGAGATCCACGTGGCAAGAGGGCGTGGCTTGTAAACCTGGGTTTTGGCAGCGTGGGGCTGGGAGCTGCCCGGTTGGTAAACCAGGCGGTGGTCTGGAGAGAAGGCAGGGGCTGTAAACACAAGGGTGGTGGCCTAGGGGTCAGGGTGCAGGCCAGGCCTTCCAGGGAGACAGTGCTTAAATCCTGAGAGTACCCTGGGGGTGGTGGGGAGCTGAAGAAGGCGAAGGCCCTGGAGGCCGTGTTGTCCCCGGCCAGTGGAGATGGGGTGCTGAACACGCACACCCTCAGTGGGCTTTGTGCGCCTCCCCGGAGCCTGGGACTCACTCTTGGAGCACCTCGAGGCACCAGCACGATCGACACATCGGGCACCTTGGGATCGGGCTAGAGGTGGGCACCTGGCTCTGCCCTCAGAAGCAGCATGAGAAAAGCAAGCTGGGGGCTGTGCCTTCCGGGACACGCTCCTTTTCAGGGACTGCTCAGGATGGGCTAGGCTCCGGGATCTTCCGTGGTGGGCAGGAGGGGGAGGAGTCACCGCCGGCAGGACTCATCTGGGCAAGAGGAGGCAAGAAAGATAGCGATTGAGTGAGGGCCTTTCCCTCCCGTCCTCCCTGACTCAGACTGAAAGGGGCGGTGAGACCCAACTCACTGGCATCGAGTTGATGCCAACTCATGACGCACAGCGACCCCACAGGGCAGCACTGCCCCTGTCAGTTTCCCACTTTCAACTCTACATGGGAATAGAAAGCCGTCTTTCGGCTGCTAGTTTCGAACAGCTGACCTTGCATTGAGCAGCCCAATGTGTCCTAATCATCCCCGCCCCCCCCCAAGAATCTTGGAATCTGGAGGCCTGATGTGTCCTTTGCTTCCCAATGCCTCAGTTTCCCCTATAAAAGAAGTGGGTTGGACTAGAAATCCTAACGAGCCCCTTCCAGGAGCAACGTAAAACCCTTCCCATTTCCCCTGAACTCTGGGTTTCTGATGCTGCTAATCTTTACAAGAGCAAAAAGCCTCATCTTTCTCCTGAGGAGTGGCTCGTGGGTTCGAACTACTATTCCTATTCCACCTATTCCACCAGGGCTCCCCGAAAGGGCAGTTGGCATGTGGGAGGATATCTTGCAGCATCAACCCCGAGGGCTTTTGCCTACTAGTAACAGTAACCGTACCCGTTCCGGGCATTCTTAGGTTGCTATCAGGGAGCGTCATTTTCAGCTCATACTGACCCCACAGGACACCTGAGAACTGCCTCAGAGGGCTTTCATGGCTGTATCTTCTGGGGAGCAGACTCCCCACCAAATCTTCCTCCCAAGGAACCACCGGGTGGGTTTGACAGCCATCCTCTGAGCAGCTGGGCACTGCAATGTGCCACCAGGGCTCCTCAGGTACTTTAATCACTTCGATTTCACACCACCACCAATCAACTCCAACGGCACTGCCATCGAGGCGATTGGGTCTTGTAATCACCTCCCCATGCCCTCATGGAGCAGAGTGGAACTGAGCCCTCGGGGGACAGACAGCCCCACCATTCTCCATGGAGCAGCCGGTGGTCCCCAAGTGCTCGGCCAGCAGGCGAACAGTCCTGGTCCCAACTCGCTCTGCCACCAGGACCTCCCGAATGAAGAGAGGGGCCGGAACTTCGTATCCAGCCTCAGTTCCGGGTGTGGCATAAAAATGACTGAGCCCACGACATTTCCTAGCGGTAGTGGTTATTAACTCCATTCCAGAGATGCAAGGGACAGGCTAGGGCGGTCAGCTGATTTCTCTGAGGATGCACCACAGATGAAGAGAGAAGCTGGAATTCAAGCTGGGGCTTGGCTGACCTGGTGTTTTGAACTGCACAAGGCTGCCCCACTCCGCACCATGCCCCCCCCCCCAAGAATCTTGGAATCTGGAGGCCTGATGTGTCCTTTGCTTCCCAATGCCTCA
>NW_022104553.1:9362152-9370029 GCF_000313985.2 Echinops telfairi
TGCCCCCCCCCCCAAGAATCTTGGAATCTGGAGGCCTGATGTGTCCTTTGCTTCCCAATGCCTCAGTTTCCCCTATAAAAGAAGTGGGGTCGGACTAGAAGTCCTAACGAGCCCCTTCCAGGAGCAACGTGAAACCCTTCCCATCTCTCCTGAACTTTCCCTCTGGGTTTCTGATGCTGCTAATCTTTACAAGAGCAAAAAGCCTCATCTTTCTCCTGAGGAGTGGCTCGTGGGTTCGAACTACTAACGTGGGGGCTAGCAGCCCGATGCATAATCCACTTCCCCATAGGCCACCTTTTCTGACACAGAGACCTTCCATAGGGCAAAGTGGTGGTTGCTGGTCCCTAAAGAGTTCCCACCTCTGAAATCCACAGGGGCAGTTCTACCCTGTCCTATAGGGTCACTCTGGGTCAGAATGAACTCAGCGAGTTTGGTTTTTAATGTGTTGGAAGCAGCTTGTGTGTGTGTGTGTGTGTGTGTAAGCAGCTTGTGTGTGTGTGTGTGTGTGTGTGTGTGTGGCGGGGGTTGGTTCTTCTCTCCTGGACTGCAGTTCCTCACCCTAACACCAGGGGGAGCCCTTGGATTGGCAGAGCCCTGCTCACCCACTATCAGGGCCTTGGTCCGAAGGCCGCCCTGGAGCTCCCGCTGTAAGAGCAGCAGCTCCTCCTCTTCGTCCTCATCGTCCGGCTGAGCTGCTGGGGGCCCAGGGGCACTGGGGGCCTCGGGCTCTGGACCCAGTTCCTCCAGCACCGAACTCTCAGAGGGGTACTGGTACATCGTCTCCAGGGCTGTCTCGCTGAAGGAGATCTTGAGCTGGGGGTGAGAGAGAGGAGACTGGTCAGTCCCTGAAGCCACATGATGGGAAATGGGAATTGGAGAGGGTGAGTCTGGGGTTGTTGTTGGGGGGGTGGGGGGGCTGGCAGAGAAGGAGGAGGGCGCCATGCTGACTCTCCCCTCCCCTGCCACCCCACCTTCCACTTTCCCTTGCGCTTCAATCATAACCTTTCAAAACCATCGGACTCTGGCCTGTGCTGAGGAGTGAACCGGCAGGCACCAGGGTCCCTGCACTTTAGAGTGTGGGCAGCAGCGGAGGGGGGAAAAGAGAGTAAAACAGGCAGAAATAAATCCTGCGAGCACAACAAAGTCCCTGGGCGCCCAGGGTGGTCCCAGAAATGCTTACATGTGGGAAACAGAAGGATTTCTCCCAAGTTGTCTCTCCCAAATATATGCCAGACTTAGCTGCTTGCGAATGACTATACACTTGGAGGTCATCAGAAGTAGATCAGGGCTATTCTCCCTAAGGATTATCGGCCATCTAGACCAAGCAGTCACCACTGTTTATCCCACAAGTAGGGCCCACTCCCTTCTGATAAGGATAGTAGTTGTCTGTTTCCTTGTAGGAGATGCCAGAGAGGTCAAACTGCCCTAGGATGACCAAGGTTAGGCCACCATCATGAATCTAGGGTCCGCCCATCTTGTCACATGTATACCCCTAGACCTTGCCATTCCTATGGGCACACCCCTAGCTCATCCCCTTCCTGTTACACTTATGCCTATCATAGATCCCCTTCCTACAATGTGTATACCTATTGTACTGCCCCTTCCTGTGACGTGTGGTTACCTGTAATAATGCCCTCCTAAGGAGATATAACCCTTGGTTAGCAATAAAGTTGGGGGCTCTCCTGCTCTCGCTCCCGGGGCTCCCCCTACGAGGACCACCAAGCTGGGCTGAGGTGAGCATGCTACCATGAATTGTGTCTGACTCCAATAATTCAATCTCTCCTCTATTACTCATGCTCTCGATGACTTTACTATAATCTTATTATCGCTGTACAATTGCGCCTACCGGACCTGTGATGATTTGTAGGGGACCCTCCTCTCCTCCCCACACTCACAAGGGGAGGAAAGAGGTTAGGTGTGCAACTGTGTGGGGAGGGAATCTGGGCGGGTGGCCGCAGCTTGCATCCCAGGAAAAAGGAGACCTGGCACATTGCTTTCTCCACCCTTGGGAATCCCAGAACCTCAGTCACCTGTCCCCCATTCCTCTCCACCGTGGGAACGAGGCTTGGAGCAAAGAACAGGCCAAGGGGGACAGGAGATAACTGTAAGTCCCAGAGGTACCCAGTGACGGCAGACAGCAGGGAGCAGATGAGCCCCAAGGCCCTAAAAGGTGCAGGTGGCGAGTTGAGGGTCCACACAGGCAGCGACAGAGTCCTCTGCAGAAACCACCCCTCGGGCAGGCTGAGGCCCAGCTGCTCAGGCTGGCTCTCCTTCCCCTAGACCTCCTAAGAAGCTCAGGGTGATGGGTAGGGATGGGAGATTAACTCGGGTAGGCAAAGGATTAGGGAAAGGAACGCAAAGATTCCACTTGAACTACTTGGATGATCCACTCTGGCCTTCCCTGGAGTCCCTTTGGGAAGATCAGGGGGCGGGGGTGGGGGTGGGGGCTGCACTCCAGAGCCCCCACAAAGGCTGGGGTGTGAGAAGAATGGCACCCGGAGGGCGGCTGGACAGGTGGTTTGTTCTGGGCTCTGTGGAAGGGCCATCTGGGTCCCTGGGTCCAGCAGGAGCTCAGAGACAGGTCACTCTGACTTCAAACCCATCCCAGTTTTCCCAGCTCAGAGAAAAAGGCCCCTGGCCCCTGGCCTTGGGTGCTGACCAACGTGCCACTGGCTCCTCCCTCCTCCAAACCCAGGGCGCACCCCTCCCACAGGGCCTTTGCACTGCCTCCTCCTGGTGCCTGAAGTACACTGCCCCCGATACCCCCATGGATCCTTCTCTCCTAGTAGGTCCATTACAAAGTTAGTTGACTTATTTATCTCCCCCACTGCTGCCTCCCACCGCCCAGGCCCTTGTAGGCTCTGTTTCTTTCCTAATCACTTCCTTCTAAAGAATTCCTCCAGCCACCAGAGGCCTGGCCGGCATCCTTCTGTTTTGTGGAAGACATGTGAAAAAGGGCTCTGCACACAGTAGGTGCTCCATCACTGTTTGCAGAACGAATCAATAGAAGCTTGGGTGTTGCTACGGCAGGATGATAAGGGTTGACTGGGGAGACCATGTTTGTACAGTCAACCCCCAGTCCAATTTGGTCAACTTGCTGGGCGATTCAAGCGACAGCCACCCGGCCCCTTATGTCCCAGTTTCTTGAAAAAGATCCCCTCCAGTTCTGTTGCTACTGAGAGCCCTGGTGGGGTCAGCAGTTTTAAACCACCATCCTCTCAGAGGGAGATGGGGCTTTCTACTCCTGTAAAGAGTTACACTCTCAGAAACTCAGCGGGCAGTGCTTCCTATAGGGTTGTGGAATAGGCAGCGACAGGGCGTTTGCTTTGCTTCTGTTACTGTCCGACTTGCCCACACGTTTGGGACCCCGATTCTGTTTTCTTCCCATGCCCCCTTGTTGGCGAATACAGACCCGGGGGTGGGTCAGGCTGCTGTCCTGAAGGTTAGCGGTCTGAACCCACCCAGGGACATCCTGGAAGAGCAGCCTGACTTCCTGTGCCCATGGGGCAGCACTGCTGTGCCACCCACCAGCTGCCATGAGTCGGAAGGAACTTCATGATCGGGGCTTGGCTTCGAGATAACAATCTCCATCCTTTGTTACCCACTGGGGAAGAAAGAGGCCTTTCACTTGCTCGCAGTCCATGACTGTCTCTCCCTCCCCTTCCTTCGTCCCCCCCACTTCTGACTGGGCTTCTCAGGAATGTACCGCTTGCCTGGGAGTGGGCAGAGATGACTCACTTGCTCTGCTCCCATCAGCTATATAAGGGCACAAGGGGGCTGGGGATGGGAAGGGCTGCCCTCTTAGCCAGAGATAGCTGGAGTGGCAGGGATCAGTTTGATGGAATTAGTCTGCAGCAGGAGTTATATTTAGGGAAGGCAGGAGGGAGGGTGGGATGCCTTTGTACCCCTGAGGCAGTGGACTGGGGTGGCACTGGGCCAGAGCCCACTAGTCCTGATGAGCAGGAAGCTGAGAGGAGAGAGGCCTGAGAGAGGGTGAAAGGTGAGGCGCTTCAGTCTAGGAAACGGCGAGCTTCTCACCCCCACCCCCAGGCAGCTGCTTCCTTCTTCTCTCACCACATCCTGAGCTCTGTTCTGGCAGGCCCCAGGCCCAGCCTTCCCCACCAGCCTTCCGGCCCCACCCCAGGCTTCCTGTTTGGCCGATCCACTTCCGGCGGTCCCCCACTCCCAGTCAACATCCCTGGTCCTGCTGCACACCAGGCTCCTGGCTCCTGTGGAATGTGGAATAGACGCCATGCTTTGAGGCCCAACGCCTCCTGTCTCTTCCTCTTGACAGTGCACGAGGGCAGAGCTCAGGAGGAGGTGACCTTTCTGAGCACCTACCCCTGGGGGAGTCTCCTGGTCACCCCCTTGGCATGTGCTCAGCCCTAAGGGTAAGGTTGTAGCAGTCAGAGCGCTCTGGAGCATGTACAAGGCTGAGAGCCCAACTGGGAGGGGAAGATGAATCTGAGACCAGGTGACCAAGCTTAGCCCAGATCGTGGGTCCATGTTCCAGAGACCCTGAGAATGTGAACAGCGTATCCTAGGATGTTGTTTGTCAGACAAGGATGAGGACTGGAGGCAGGGGTGGGGTGGGGTGGGGGGTTCCCGGTCTCTGGGGTGGGTGACTCCTGAGGGGCTCCCCAGGGTTCTGAGGGTCAGATGGCTTGGGGGGTGGGGTGGGCGCAGAGGGATGCTGGTGGCACTGAGTGCTACCACTTCCCCTTCCTGCTGTAGGGTCAGCTGCAGACATCGGAGCCTGACATGTCTGAGCCGGGGACCTCTCTTCCCCGAGAGATTTGCAAGCTGGGGACTGGCTGGTGTGTCTGGAAGAAGTTGGGCCAGGGCCAGGGGGAGAAGTCAGCCTGGCCACTCCCATTTTCCCATAAGTCCTATTCCTCTGCTGGCCTCAGCCTTTATCCCTGTCCAGGACTCCCCCAGCAATCCCCACCTTTGCTGGCTTGTATCCCGGCATCTCCAAATTCACTTCTCTTTTTCTACCTCAAGGGGAGGCTAGGTGGCAGGGAGAAAGGGGAAAACCAACTCTGAGCCAGTTTGCAGAGGAGGGGAACCCAAGAGCGGAAGGACGGGGTGTGTGGGGTGAGGGGATTTTGGAAGAGAAGGGTTTTCTTGTCCCAAGAGAGAAGAGAGCACTGTCTAAAGTGGTGACCCAGCTTGGCCGGGGGGTGGGGGGGTGTAGGGGGAATAACCCTGAGGTCACCCCCTTCAAAAGGCCTCTGTGTGCCTCTCCCAGGGGGCAGACTTGGGGTTCAAAGGCCTTCTCTCTGAGTCTGGCCCTCCTTGTCTCATTCCTCCCTCTTCTGCCCTTGGGTGCCTCCTCTCAGCTCCACTCTCCCTCTTCCTTGGGGCGAGGAGAACTTCCTTCCATCTGAACCTCCCTGCCTGCCATTTCTCCCTAGAACCCATAACCCACTCCCTTGGCCTCCCCCGACATTCTGTCCCCTAGGAAAGTCTGGTGCCTCTGCAAATAATAGATCCAGGGTTGTCAGCCTCAGCTCTTGGCGCCCACCAGGTGGACTAGGCTGGGTCCCCGATCCTGAGGGAAGCAGAGGAAGCTGAGAGAAGAAGAACTCAGAGCCCCAAGGGGATGGGTGGAACCGTAGCCCGGCACGCCCTGGGAGACGCACCCAGAGACAGCCGAAATGAATGGCACGGGAGGGCAGGGGAGACTGGGTGTGGGTGCAGGCAGAGGAAGGGTGGGGGCTGGAATTAGCAAGAAAGAATAGAATCGGTCAATATAGGGGTATAAAAATAAAGACTGACATCCAGAGAGAACCAGCGAGCAGGCTCCCGAGAAGTCTGGCTTGGCTGAGCCCCTACCTGTTTGTGGTGTCTTTCTGGGGACCCCTTGACAAGGCAGCTGCGGCTGAGGCGGAGGTAGCCCCCCAGAACCAAGATCTCTTCGGCAGTCGGGTACCGCTTCTTCCCAGCCCCAGGAGCTGCAGCATCAGCCGTGGCAGGGCCTGCCGGAGTGGCCGGGGCTGCAGGGGGCGCAGACCGCCGGGGGTTGACCGTGAAGGTGTGTCCGCTGCGGCGGGGCCCCCCCACCCCTGATTTCACCCCATAGAACAGGCGGTTCATGAGGGGATCCCCAGAGGCCTGGGGGACAGGTGGGGCAGGGGGTGGGGGAGACAGAGGCACTGATGGTGAGGGCCTGGGTTCCACTGCTTCCTCTTCCTGCAGCCCAGGGCCTCCGGTCCCAGCGTCCTCCGGGGGGAGGGGGGAGGGCCCAGAGCAGTGGTTCTGCAGGGTGCTCAGAGGCCTGCTCTGAGCCCCCACCTCCTCTTCCTCAGGCTCCCCTTCTCCAGGCTCTACCTCAGGAGCCCCCAGCCGCTTCTCAGCCAACTCAGAAGGTTCTGGTTTCTGAGTTTGAATCTCTATGTCCATGGGGGTCCGCTCTCGAACCTTCCCCGAGTTCAGGGTCCATTTCCACCCTCCTGTCGGCTTCAAGGCCAGATCACCATCCTCCACCAGGCCAGCCTCCTGCTCCTGCTCTGCTGCCTCCACCTGTCCAGGGCCACTTTCTGGAGCCTCCCGCCATGGGGTCTCTGGCAGCCCCGCAGTGTCTTCCGAGGCTGGCCTGCGAATGGGCCTGTCTTCATTTGTCCCAGGTTCCTTTGAGACGTCTTTGCTGTCCTCTCCTGAGCGTGGCCTCCATTGTGAACTCTGCTCCAGGGCCTCTCCACAGTCAAGCCTCCATTTACAGGGCTCCGTCAGGCCCGGCTTCTGGTTGCCAGACTCCCTTGGGCTCAGTTTACTTTCCACCACCTCTGTCCTCCTGAGACCGTGTTCTGGAGTCTCTCCAGGGCTGAACCTCCATGTCCGCGCCTCTGCAGGTCTGCAGCTCGGGCCTCCAGCCTCTTCAGGACCCGGCCTCCAGTCTCGGGGCTCTAAAGGCCTGGGGCTAGCCTCCCAGGCTCCCCCTCCCCCCAGCCTCTTCTCGGTGGCCTCGGGAGGACTAAGCCTCTCATCCCTGGGCTCTGGTCCCTTGGGGCTCTGATCCGGAGTCTGCCAGGGGCTGGGTCTGCCCTCCCGAACCTCCAGCGGCCCAGGCCTTCTCTCAGCAAGCAGCTCTTCGTTCCTCAGCTGCTGCTGCTGCTGTTGCCGCTCCAGCCGGATGAATCGATTCTGGCGCACTGGCCCGATGGCTTCCAGGAGGACAGCTGACTCGTCCGGGTCTGGAGGCCCAGTCTCCACAGTCCCTGGCACAGGGCCCTGCTCCCCAGGGGACAGCCCGTGTTTGGCCTTGCGGCGCTCCAGGAGCCCCCGCTTCCAGGCTGGCATCTGGGACAGGCGCTCTCGCTCGGCCTGCTCCCGGCCACGCACCGCTGCCTCCTCCTGCCGGCGCCGGGCTAGCAGCTGGAGCTTCCAGTCTGGGATGGTGGCCATGCTTGCCTGGGGGTGAGGCTGTGGAGCACTGGGGACAGAAGACAGGAAGGAGAGGCTGGTGAGCGAGGCTCGGGGGAGAGGAAGTGGAGAGGGGAGGTGGGACACGAGAGAGGAGTGGAGGTGAGGGCACAGGGAAAGGGGGAGGGGGCTGAGGCAGGGAAGAGCTGGAAAAATAAAAGGAAGAGATATGTACGGGGCGGGGCGGGGGGAGACCGTGTCAGTGGGGCGAGAGAGGAAGAGGCCAGATTCAGGGCAAAGAGGAAGACGTCCGATTCGGAAGCCCAAGGTTAAGAAGTCTTAGATACTGTCCCAAGGATGGCAGAGGAACGGGGGCCGGGAGGAAAGAGAAGCTGGGGCGAAGGATGGCCTCGGCTGGAGGGAGGCTGCCTCCCCGCTACCCCAGGAGAGATGGGAGTGCGCAGGGAGGGAGGTCAGTGCTGGGGAACCGGGTGATGGGGTCTCGCTGGGGG
>NW_022104553.1:9370807-9374133 GCF_000313985.2 Echinops telfairi
CCTGGGGGCGGCGACCACCGCTTTGTCTGAGAACAATGCGGAGAGGGAAGGGGGCGCGGGGCGGAACCCGAGGAGGAGCAGGGGGCGGGGCCTCGAGCCCCCAGACTGTCCCGTGGGTCTCCGCTCGGGAAGTCTCCTCTGGGCGGTTTGCATCCCAACCACCTCAGTCGGTGCCCAGTCCTCAGAGAGCCTCACTTCCGTGGACCCGGAGAAAGATTTAGGGGACCAGACACCCCCACCCCCACCCGTCCCCACTAGCTCACCGACCCAGGGCGGCGGCCAGTGACTCAGGGCCCTCCAGGGACTTTGGGAGGAAGCTGCAGCTGCTCGGAGCCGGGCCCGCCCTTCCCATCTTCCCGGGCCAGTCTTTGTGGCTGCAGGGCCGGTCAGCGCCGCCTCCCCCTCGGCCCCTGCCCCTCGCTGTGTGGACGGGACTGCGGGGAGGGGGAGAGAGGTGCACCGAGCCAGCAGCTTTAAGAGCTTGTCCCTCTAATCGGATCGCGGTGCCACTCTCTAGCTTCAACCTGTCTAGGGTTGGGTTGGGGGGGCGGGGAGCAAGGAGAGGACCGGAATGTGGGAGAAGGGGGATTGGGCAGCTCCCGGGAAGGTTGGGGCGGGTCCCAGGGCAGTGGCCACCTCCCTGCAGTCGCCAGAGGGCACGGTGGCTGCTCCCACTGTAGTTTGACGCGGCCAGGCTCACGCTTTCCCTCCCAATACGCGAAGACACTGAAGATGACAGGCGAGATGTAGAAAAATTAGGCTGTTTTATTTTCCTACAGTGCTCGTACCTCGGGGGGAGCCTTAGGCTACCCCAATTAATCCTCTCAACTAGGTCCCGGGGAAGGCGCCCAAGGGTGGGGCCCCAGGCGGTGGAGTGATATCTGGGCCCTGGAGGGGCCCATTCCAGTCAAACTTGCAGGCTCTGGTCCAGCTCCGTGGGAGGGTAACTAGCTGCAGACAGGGGGAATACCTGAGAAACAGACTGGGGCCTGGCCTGGGGGTTCTTCCGTGGACAGAGGCTCCCAGGGGGTTCAAGTCATAGCTGGTGAGGGGGCAGAAAAGCTCCACGGGTCCTTATTTAGGGAGAAGGGTGGGCCCTCTGGCTGGTGAGAGGTGGACCTTGGAAACCAAGGAGAAACTAAGAAGTTAAGATATGGGGCTGACCCCAAGGAGTGGAGGCTCAAGTGTGGGGGCAGGGGAGCAGCCCCTAGAGCTCAGAGATGGGGGGCTCTGGCTTGAAGCAGCCAGCACTTGGATACTGAGGGATTCAGAATTTTGCGGAGAGAGGATGTAGGGGGCTTGTAAGCAGCGGGCAGTTAATTCTCATTCAGCCTCCGTATCCTGAGGCCGGGAAAGCAGGTGGAGTTTTCTTTGCAGTTGGACCTGGAGGTACTGCAGGTCCTGCTGGTCCAGCCCATGAGCCAAGCCCAGGTAGAGAGTGAGAAGGAGGGCAAGGAGGAGGCGGTCAGTGCCCAACGAGGGCACCACCCACAGCACGGTCAGCAGCTCCACACACACGGGGTGGCGCAGATGGGCGAAGAGCCTCAGAGCCCGCGGGGACTTCAGAGCAAGGGGTTCCCCCAGCCCCAGAACATGGTAGTACACCTAGGAGGGGGAGAACAACTTAGAAATGAAATCAAGCCCATTTCATAACTTAGCACCCCCTCTTTCCTCTTCTCCCAGGCACCCCCCCCCCTAGAACGCAGGCCCAGGTACGTCTTCTCTGAAAGTGGGCCCCTGACCCTGCTATATGGTCTGTGCATGCCTCTAGACTCAGGAGCCCAGGGCCTTTGAAGGAGAACTGAGGGGAGACTGTCAGGAAGGGAGATGGGGGGAAGGAATGGGATCCTTGGAAGGGGGAGCCTTGAAGGAGCTGGAGGTCCCAGGTGAGGACTGCAGAGCCTCACCTGTTTGAGGCCCATGAGTTCGGCATAGTCGAAGATGAGAAGGATGCTGAAGATGAGGAGCCAGGAAATGATGTGGAGCACAAAGCAGAGGAGGGGCACCCACGTGGCCCAAGGCTCAGCCCGAACCTCCCACAGCACAGGACCTCTGGGCACGGGTTCCCAATACCGCATCACTAGCTGGAGAGAGATGAGGGGCTGGGTCTCCACCCCCAGAGAGATCCAGACCCAAAGGCTGCCCTCCCTCCTCAGCTCTTCCTCACCCTACCCTGTGGGGGTGATAAGGATATTGGAATCCTTTCTGTGTCTGTTCTGAGGACTCACAGTACAATAGGAACAAAGTTGCAGAATGCCAAGGACGCCCTTGGTAAAAAGTAGAATATGTGCTGTGGAGGAACTGAGGCTGAGGATGGAGCCATGAATACCCTCATCTTTAGGCCTAAACCCAAACTTTATCAGAAACTTAAGCTGCAGGCCCCTCTAACCCAGGGTACCCCTCCCAGAGACTGTTTGCCAGCCAGTCCCCATACCTGCAAGGCCAGAGCAGTGCATGCCACGTACAGTGATCTCTGCAGGACCCCAAAGTACCGAGACGACCACGCCTTCACCTTCTCAGTTGCCATGAGGCTGTGCTGCCCCACAAATAGTAGCAAGAGCCCCAGATCCCAAGCCAAGGGGGCAAGGATGCTGCGGTCCTGCAGCGCAGCCAACCACCCCTGGCGGACACCTAGGAGGAGTTGAGGAAGTGACAAAAGTTCAGCACAACCCCTAATCTCTGAGGGTCCCAGGCCATCTCTTTAATGCCTTCAAGAGCCTTCAGGCTTTCTGTCCAGGTGTGCCCATGTCACTTTTCCATTCACCTTCTTTCCCTCTTCCGCGGGAGCTTTCAGAACCCAAGGCGTAGGAGTCACAGACAAGGAACGTGGGGCAGTGAGAAAAGGCGTGGCTGCAAAGGCCACCCGGACTGCCCCTGTCCTTTCAGTGGTCCAAATTCTCCCCCGTCTTACCACTCCTCTCCACAAAGCCCTTTCCTTAAAATACTCTGTGCTCTCTCCCCATCAGCCTTCCCTCCCTCCCCAAACCGTTTATCCCCAACTTTCTCATTTAGCTGGGAGGGGAGGTCGCCTTGCCAGCCGCTGCCAACGTTCGAGTTCCCTCGCAGCGCTCGCCGGCTGTTTGGGACTCCAGGCCCCGCCCTCGCGCCCGGGCCTCCGGCTCCACCCCCGGTCCCGCAGGCTCACCGGGGCCGGACTCCGGAACGCCTCCCAGCAGCGGCCGGAGGGAGGTAAACCGCACGAACTCCACGCCCGTGCCGAAGGCCAGGATGAAGGAGGCGAGGGCGGCAGGGACCAGGAGCAGCGCGGGGGCCATGGCGAGAGGTGGAGGGGTGAGGACAGGGGCGGGGCCGGGGTTCCCGCTGCC
>NW_022104553.1:9374390-9376966 GCF_000313985.2 Echinops telfairi
AAGGGAATACTGGCGGCCCAGGTGAGAGGCTGAGCGGCTCCTGCTCCGCTAGGTGGCGTTGCGCGCGCCTGGACGTCACAGAAGGGAATACTGGCATCCCAGGTGAGAGGCTGAGGGGCTCCTGCTCTGCTAGGTGGCGTTGCGCGCGCCTGGATGTCACAGAAGAGAATACTGGCATCCCAGGTGAGAGACTGAGGACCTTGGAATCTCAGCTCTGATAACCGTTGCTCTCTCGCAGGGTTCTGGAGGAACCTTCTAAGCACCTTCTAAGCTCCCCTTGAACTTCCAATGCTGACTCTGAGTGACTCTCCTGTGGGTTTCTGACTATTCACGGGAGGAGAAAGCCCAGTCTTTCTCACGCAGAGCGGCTGGTGTTTTCAAACCGCAGATCATAAGGATCACCGCTCAACGCATAACACCTCAGCCTCAGAATGCCTTCTATGGGAATGAGAGGAAATGCGTCTAAGTGGTTCCATGGAGAATAGTGAGACAAAGTAAAGGCCTTTGACCCCGGCTCTCCGAGAACCCAAAGCTCTGAATCACCTTTTACATCGTGTGAGATTAATACGAGAGAGGGGAAGTTAGTGATTATTTCCTGTCAAACTATATTGAAGCTTATTCTGGAACTTAGTATAAAGTTAAGTTCTTGTCTTCAGGTTTGCGGTGAAGGACAGAGCGTTTCTATTACTGAACGTTTCCTTCTGGCTGTTCCAAATCCAAGGACTTTGATTGATAAACCTGAGGGTGAGGATGGGTTACAATGTGTGGGGTCGAAAGCAGTTTGCTCGGTTCCGTTGTAAACTCTGCAGCTTTGGAATCCACCAAGTTTGGGGCCAGTAGTTACCAGGGACATCGCTTCACAACTTCATTAGCTTGACTTGATTTCTAGAAAACACAAAGATCTTTCATCATCAACATATTCCTGGCAGACCTGTTAGTAAGATTTCTAGGTAAACATGCATCTCTAAAGAGCAAAGTAAAAGTAAGGGTTCTCCAACAGAATTAAGGAGCATAGAGTCGAGGGCCCACAGTAGGGATTTAGACATGGACAGTAGGACTCTGATGATCATAAAGGTAGAGCCCCTCTCCGGATTCCTTAGCCCTCAAACCTAAAGTGTTCTGAGTGGCTTAAAGAAAAAAGGAGGAAAGTTAAACTGAAATGGACTTGGAGTCTTGCGACAAACAAGTTCACGTCAAATAATCACACACACAAAAGAAAATAATACTTTAAAATCTATCAAGGGGTCACAGGGTGGGTGTGGGGATGGATGGAGAAGGGAGGAGCTGATACCAATGGCTCAGTGGAGGGTAAATGTCTGGAGGGTGTGCCTGGTGCAATCGGTTTATGGATTGTGATATGAGTTGTAAGAACCACCAATAAAATGCTCTTTTAATAAAATAAAAAAAGCTAGAGCCGCTTGATTTATAGATGGAAGGGGTGCAGGTCCAGAGAGAAAAGAAAATTGCCAAGGTGAGAAATAAACAAAGCCGCTAACATGTAATGGTGCCCGAGTGGCATCAAGGCTTACGAGTTGGCCTGCGAAGACCAGTTCAAAGTCACCAGCTGCAGATAATGGGGCAAAGATGAAGCTTTCTACTCCTGTGAAGAGTTACAGTCTTGGGAACCCATGGAGGCAGCTCTACTCTCTTATAAGGACTTGTTTTGTTTGCTAGCCGTGGGCATGAGCACGGATGACAGAATTTCCACCTTGGGTATTGGGAGAGCCAGGTTCATTTCCCAGCCAGTGGACTCAAAGCCAAGCACGACCGCTGTCTTGGAGGTAGTACGCATGATGCTACGATGCTGAACAGAGTTGGGGGTTGCTTTCAGACCAAGACTGACTAGGAAGAAGGGCCTAGACATCTACTTCTGAAAACCAGTCATTGAAAATCTCTGGGTCACAGCGATTCACACCCCCAGAAATTATGGGGCCAACTTCATTTCCTTATGCAGCCCCCGACTTAGCGAGTTGGGCCTACTGCATGGCAGGTCACAACAATAAGTCTTGTGGGCTGAGAAAGGAGAAAATTGCCCAGTGGCATCCCACAGGCTCTCCATTCCTTCTCCTCCCTCTCCTAAATTGGATATTCTCAATCTCCTCTGAGTCAAAGTTGTTATACACGGTCCGATCCTCTCTGCTGAGAACGTTGATCTGAATGGATTCCAGTATTGAAGGCTACAGTTTGATGGAGCTCTTAGGGAATCCAGAACCGATAAACTACTCAGGACCACTATCGAGAGTAGTGATACCAGAAGAGTAACGGGAAGGTGGGGGTGGGGGTGGGGGAACCAATCACAATGACCTACATATAACCCTCTCCCAGGGCGATGGACAACAGAAAAGTGGGTGAAGGGAGGCAGCAGTTGGTATAAGACATGAAAATTTTTTTTAATTATCAAGGGTTCATGAGGGAGGGAGGGTGGGTGGGGGATGAGGAGCTGATAGAAAGGGCTCAAGTAGAAAGAAAAAGGTTTTTAAAATGATGATGGCACAAGGAACTATATGTGACCTCCTCCCTGGGGGACAGACAACCGAAAAGTGGGTGAAGGGAGACGTCGGACAGGGCAAGATATG
>NW_022104553.1:9378389-9379521 GCF_000313985.2 Echinops telfairi
GTGGAGAGGAAATGTTTTGAGAATGATGAGGGCAATGAATGTACAAATGTGCTTTACACAATTGATGTATGTGTGGATTGTGATAAGAGTTGTATAAGCCCCTAATAAAATGATTAAAATAAAAATTTAGCATTATTTGATTTCACTTTCGACTTATTCTAAATTTGTTCTAGCTTTTAATATTTTCTACTTTGTTTTTGATTAAACTTTTTCTGTTTTACTGTGTTATTGTTAGTCTTTCTCTCTTTTGATACATTTTTCTGTATATGACATCCAGGATAGGTAAATCTTTAGAGATGATAATTGGATTAATGTTGTTTGAGGTTTCTTAGGTGTGGAGGGGAGGTTGGGGAGGAATGGGCAGCTAATAGCAATGAGTACAATAAAGATAAAGTTCTACAATTGACTGATTGTAGTAATGACTGTACAACTCTTCTTGGTATGATTGAACTATGAAATTGTATGATATGTGGATTATGTGCCAATAAAACTGTTTGAAACAATAAGAATACATACATTTTGTCACTTTCCTGTTTTTGATCTACCCAAGCTCTTGTTCCCGCCCAACACCTCCTCCTCATAGTTTTTCCCTTCTTATTGTGAACCAGGTGAGAGTTTACATTCAGTTCATTTTTGTTTTCAACAATTTAAGCAACTCACTAACCCTCTTGCCTTGTCATCTTCCCTCTTCCCCTCCTCTGTCACCCAGGGAAACCATCAAAGTCTGTTCTTCTGGTGTGAAAAACCTTTCATCTTGATTTTTTCCCATTATAACATGAGCTCATACAATATTTTCCCTTTTGTGATTGATTAATTTTACTCAGCACAATGTCCTCCAGGTTCATCTATATTATGTTTTGCATAGTCAATACAGTGTTCCATTGTATGCATGCACCATTGTCTGTTTATACATTCTTCTGTTGATGATGAAATTTCAGTTGTTTCCATCTTTTTACTAACTCTAACCTTAACCTTAAACCTGAATAATGCTGAGATGAACATCGGTGTGCATATGCTATTTGTTTCATGGTTCTTATTTCTCTAAGAAGAGGGATTGCTGGGTCACATATTTGTTTCTACTTTTTTTTTAAATCGTGTTATTAGGGGCTCATACAACTCTTATCACAATCCA
>NW_022104553.1:9380429-9383111 GCF_000313985.2 Echinops telfairi
TCTTGCGTTGAGGGAGTACTTGAGTGGAGGCCCAATGTCCTTCTGCTACCTTAATACTAAACCTATAAATATAGGCCCATAGATCTATTTTTGTTTCTACCTTTTAAAGGAAGTTTGATACTGTTTTCCACAAGGGTTGCACCATTTTATGGTCCCAACATCAGGGTATGAGGGTTAAAGTCTCTTCTCATGCTCAGTAGCATCTGTTTTCTGATTTCTTTAGTTTTGCCATTAATGCTGGGGTGATATGGCATCTAATGCTGATTTTGGTTTGTGTCATTCAAATGGCTAATGATATTGAGGATTTCATTTTTTCATGTTTCTTGGTCACGTGGATGTCTTCTTTGAAGTGTCTTTCATGTTTGCTGCCTATTTTTAAGTTGTATTATTTGTCTTTTCCTTACTTAGGTGTTAAAGGTTTCTGTGAACTTTAGAATCTTTGTTCCATCTGCCATTGACAATTTTCCCCCTCAGTTTTTCTTTTTGCTCTTTTGGTGAAATCTGTTGATAGATACAAATGTTTAATTTGTCATCTGCTGCTAGTATCTTCAGTAATGTGTGATAGCATATTTATGCCATATATAAAGGACCCTTGCATTTTTACCATCAAAAATCTTTATAGTTCTAGGTTTTACATTTAGTTCTTTGATTCCTCCCTCCGCCCCCATATGCTGTGAAATATGGGTCCTGCTACATTTTTTCTGCAAAAAGGCACCCAATGTTGCCAGAACCATTTGTTAAAGAGATCCTATCTTCCTCATTGTATGAGTTTCAACCCTTTGCCAAAGATCAGATGTCCATAGGTGGATAGATTTACTTGTGGGTTGTCAACTCTGGTCCATTGGTCTCTGTGTCTATCATTATACCAGTGCCAGGCTGTTTTAATACCAGTGGCTGTGTGGGAGGTGTTGAGGTCAGGAAATGTGAGGCCTCCTATTTTGTTGTACTTCTTTAGTAGGGTTTTGTTTATCCAAGTTCTCATTCCTTTCCGTATGAGGTTGGGGATTAGTCTTCCTATCTCTTTTTTTCCCTCTTCCTATCTCTTTTAAAAATCATATTGGAATCTGGATTGCAGTATATATGTAGATAGATTTGAGTAGTATTGACATTTTCACAATGCTGCCTTCCTATCCATGAGCATAGTATATTCCTCCATTTATCTAAGTCTCTTTTGGTTTCTTAATGTTTTGTAATTTGTTTGTATCGGTCTTTTGTTTCTTTGGTTAGATTCCTAGTTAAATTCCTCAGCTTTTTAGCTTTTAGCTGGATATTGTGAATTGATACTTTTCTGATTTCCTTTTCAGAGTTGTCTTTGTCAGTTTAGAGGAATTCAACCGATTTTTACAGGTTGATCTTGTTCCCTGCCTCTTGTTGAAGGTCACAATTAGTTCCAACAATTTTCTTACCAAAACTTTGGAATTTTCTATGTATAGGATTATATCAACTGCAAATGCAGTTTTCCATTTCTCTTTCTTTTTGCCAATTTGGATACCTAGACTTCCAGCACAATATTGAATGAGTGGTGATAAAAGTATCTTTGGTTCCTGGTCAAAAGGGGATATGCTTGTCAGTTTCTCTCTGTTGAGACTAATGTTGACCATTGATTTTATGTTGTTGTTAGTAGGTGCCATCCTGTCAGGTCCAGCTCATAGCAACCCCCTACACCATGGAAGGGACCCACCCTATGTATGGAGCCGTCCTCACAATCGCTATGTTTGAGCCTATTGTTGCAGCCATTGTGTCAGTCCATCTTGCTAAGGATCTCACCACTTTACCAAGCATGATTTCCTCTTAAAAAATAAAGTTAAAAAAAAAACGTTTTATTGGCATATAATCTACATATCAACAATAGTTTGATCATATCAAGAAGATTAGTACAATCCTTACCACAATCAATCAATTTTAGAACATTTTCTTCTTTCCTGTACTGTTATTAGGTCTCCATTTTCTTCATTCTCCCCTGCCATACCTACAAGAAATAATTTAGTTATTATCTCTATCGATTTACCTAGTCTGAATTTTATATACACCTCCCTCAAAAAACAAACAAAAAAAACTAACAATAAAGTAAAACAGGAAAACCTCACTAGAAAAGGAAGCAGAAATGTTAACAAAACACAAAACTGGAACAAATTTAAATGAGTCAAAAGGGAGATCAAATGATAAGATGTTAAATTTTAACCTAACTGCATCTGCAATAATCCACTCTGCAATGCACTTGGCTTGATAACAAGGCCGTTCACTTCCTTGGCCCCTGGTCAGAGGGAATTCACTGGAGGCTTAATCCTTCAATTAAAAATTTTTTTAATTTAACTGAAACATCTTTTAAATGGGTCAAAAGAGAGGTCACATGAAAAAGATAACATTTTAGCCTAACTATATTTGCCATAATGGACTTCCCAATGTTCTCTGTCTGATAACAAGGCTACTCATTTCCCTCGATCACCACAGACTCAATCCATTTGGGGACCCTGAAACTGGATTTTGGCTTTCACTGTCATCCATAGCCTTCTGCAAGCCAGCTGTTCACAATTTAAGCTCTGATACTATTCCTTCCTTCAGATTTGGATTATTTACAATCCTTGAATCACATAGGCTGGTACACTTCTTCCATGTGGACTTAGTTAACACCTCACTTAGATGGCTGCTGGTTTGAAGACAAACCTTTTTTTTTTTTTTTTT
>NW_022104553.1:9384213-9385870 GCF_000313985.2 Echinops telfairi
AGTGTGTGGCTGCCTTGCTTGTTCTGTGCCTCAATTTACAGGCCACACTACCTGTGGGACGCCTAGCCTGTGAACTGTGTCGCTGTAAGTTGAGGTCCCTTTAAGACATCTCTGGAGCTGGGGACTGGCAGTTGGTGACCTGGCTGGCAGTTGATGACCTGCCTTGTGATTGGCTTGCTGTACTGACATAGCCTAGCTCTCTCTATAAATAGAGGAAGACCTGGCAGCAGACTAGACTTGAAGGACTGCAAGTCTCCCACAACTCTCTCTCACGGGAGTGAGTTGTATTGAGCCATTTGTAGTGCTTTATAATCTGTTTATTTATTGTATTATATATTTATCTGTATATGATTCAACAGTTCATTTCTTGTTATATATCTAATTATCTTTATAAATAAATATATTAAATTATCAGCCATTTGGTTTTATCTCTCTAGAGAACCCTGTCTAACACACCCATCATCCTATATATTTACATATGTACATACCTGTATTTAGACCTCTATAAATGCCCTTTACCTCCTAGTTCTTTGCTCTATTTCCTTTTACTTCCCTCTTGTCCCACTGTCATGTTCAACCTTCATTTGGGTTTCAGTAATTCCTCTTGGTTACATTGCCCTTGATCAAGCCCTACCAGGCCTCCTACACCCTCCTCGCCATCTATTTTAGATCACTTGTTCCCTCGTCCCTGGGTTTGTTAACACCCACTTCCTTTCCTCCCTGCCTCCCCTCTTCCATGTCCCCTGGAACCTTTGGTCCGTTGTTTTCTCCTCCAGATTGCTTATCCCGCCTATCTTATCTAGACAGACAGAAGACAAGCCTTTAAGACCCTAGCCAGACAGTCTAGTTTCTTTGGCACACTTTGCTGTACCGCCCAAAGTGATCACTCTGAGTATGAACATCAAGCAGGGCCATATCCTAAGGATGAATTGTTCTTAGTTTGGGACTAGACCTAAGTGTAAGCCCCAAATCCATATGTATTTATGGTTTATCTATCTCTGAATCTGTATCCTCTTTCAGGAGCTAATCTCTTCTGACAACCTGTCCAAAGTACATGGGACAAAGTTTTCCCCATTCTAGTTTCCAAGGAGTATTATGACTACTTTTTTCCAAGACAGATTTATTTATTTGTTCTTCTGGCAGGCCATGGCACTTTGATTTTCCTTGCCAACATCAGAATTCTAATGTAACAATTCTCCAGTTTTCCTTATTTGTTATTCCTCTTTCATATGCATGTGAGGTGACTAAAAACACCATGCCTTGGGACAGGCCTCTTTTGTCCTCTGAGATTCCCCTTCTAATTTTGTTGTGTTCTTACAGGAACAAGTATTGTATTTCCTCAGATGTCTTTCCTGAACCCATTCAATATGATCATGTTTCTTTTCATTTATGTAGTGGATTATGTTGATAGCTGTTCTAATGTTAACCATTCTTGCATACCCGGCATGAATCCCACTTGGTCATGATATAAATTTTTTGGATAGGCTATTGAATTCTATTAGCTAGGATTTTGTTGAGAATTGTTGTGTCCTATGTTCAACAAGGAATATTAGTATATATAAACTTTCAAGCTCAGATTTATTGGAGAAAACAAACATCCCACAACCCTTTTTAAGGATGGGGATTTTGCAACTCAAGATTATCTGGGGGGGGGGGG
>NW_022104553.1:9387141-9388455 GCF_000313985.2 Echinops telfairi
GTACATCCTCTGGTCTAGCCAGATTTGTAAGGTAGAATTGGGATCATGATAGTGGGTGGGGAGGAAGCACTTAGGAACTAGAGGAAAGTTGTATGTTTCATCGTTGCTACATTGCACCCTGACTGGCCCATCTCCCCGAGACCCTTCTGTAAGGGGATGCTAAGTGGCCTACAAATGGGCTTTGGGTCTCCACTCCGCACTCCCTCCCTCATTCACTATGATATTTTTTGTTCTGATGATGCCTGATACCTGGTCCCTTTGACACCTTGTGATCACACAGGTGGTGTGCTTCTTCCATGTGGGCTTTGTTGCCATAGAAGATTTTTTTTGGTACAAATATTACATGTATTCAGCAGCTGGACATAAATCAATCGCTGTTTCTGCTTTAAAAGGAGGGCTGAGCTGTGCAATTGGGAAGGAGCAGCTTTTGGGGGATACAGCTATTCGGAAGGAGAATAGTTACCTTCTTCTCATTATCTACGGCAAATGGTTTAAAAACAAAACACTTGAACTACTGAATTGTGTGATATGTGAATTTATGCCAACAAAGCTGTTATAAACAAAAAAAAACCCCATGAACTTTCAACTTTGGGTGTATTTCTTTAAAAGCCCACTTCCAGACCCAGGATTTTTATATATGTCTTCTCTTTTTATTTTTTTCTTATTCATTTTTTAAAATCAGTTTGGGCTATGTCATAGTCGGTGTACCTACCTACATAGGACAGGCACGGGAGGCCTGCCCGAGGGGCAAGAACAGCAGGACCAACGGTCCTGGGGAGACCTGGGAGGTGAGGGTGGCGGAGGAAGGGGACAGTGAGCAGGCTGCACCATGGACAGGGGAACAACTGGGGTGTTGGAGCCAATAACAAGGAGGAGATAGGGATCTGAGGGGGAGGGGGTGTCGGATCAACAGCAAACTAGCTAAGAGGAGGTACCAAGAGGCAGAAATAAGGGAAAGTGACAGTGGGGCAGGAGGAAGGTAAAAGGAAACAGGAAGGACCTAGGAAGCAGAGCAATGGATAGAGGTGTAAACATAGCAGTGTCCATATGTAAACACATTAATCCACGAAAATAGAGACATTGACCCATGCACATATGTTTATATGGCAATACACTGTGGTAGGGGATGGACTTTGAGCCTCTGCTCATACCCTCCCTCAATACAAGAGCACTTTGTTCTAACCAATCAGCAGTGAGGTTTCACCCTCCTGACACAATCACGGAAGACAAAACAGGTGCATAAGCAAATGTGAAGAGGGCAGCTGGTGCCTGGCTATTAAAAGATAGAGCGTCTGGTGTCTTAAAGGCTTGAAG
>NW_022104553.1:9391551-9407401 GCF_000313985.2 Echinops telfairi
CCCCTGGCCACTTTGGGCTTCTCATGCCTTTGGATCAACAGGTCAGGAAGGGTGTCACTGTACTGAGTGGTGTGATTGATCCTGATTACCAAGGAGAAATTGGACTGGTGTTATATAATGGAGGTAAAGAATATGTCTGGAACCCAGGAGATCCCATAGGCCGACTTTTAGTGCTACCATGCCCTATGATTAAAGCAAATGGTAAATTACAGCAACCCAATCCGGACAGGACTTATAATGACCCAGACCCCTCAGGAATGAAGGTCTGGGTCACCCCACCAGGTAAAAAACCACAGCCAGCTGAGGTGCTTGCTGAGGGCAAAGGCAATACAGAATGGGTGGTAGTAGAAGGTAGTTCTACCTATCAATTATGACCACGTGATCAATTGCAAAAGTGAGGTTTTGTAATTACGTATTTTCTTTTTATGTGCTTATTGCATGTCTTTCCTTTGTTCAGGTATGATATATCAGATACAATTGGACTGTGTTTTCATTTATATGTATAATAGATGATTGATGATAAGTATAAGTGTGATTTCATCAATGTCCGTAAATTATATAAGTATACACGGCTAAAGAATTGTATATAGGTGCCAGGTTGGCAAGGGGTGGATTGAGATAGTGTATTGTGCCAGCCTGGCCAATAAACACACGTGGGATTAATTGAAGGGCGGAGGTTCCTTTAAGGCCTGGGCTTTGCCACACAACTGGAATTTACATCTTTGAGCTGGGGGCTGACTGTTGGGTGACCTGCCTTGCTGGTTGCTGCCGTGCTGGGATAGCCTGAATCTCTCTACAGAGGACTACCGGGCGGCCCTCAAGACTTGAAGGACTGCCAGTGTCTCACAACTGTCTAACACGTTTGAATTATACTGAGCCATCTGTACTGTTTATAATTTAACTATTTCTTGTCATATATCTATCTGTATAACTTCTTTATAATTTAACTGTTTATTTCTTGTGCTTATCTAATTATTAGTAATCTGGTTTTGTCTCTCTAGAGAACCCTAACACACACGTTAAGCTATTGTTTTACAAGAGAAACCAAGACATCCTGTAAACCATTTTCTCCATCATTTATCCTCTGAAGGGAAGCTCAGAAAGACACACAAATGTAACACAAAAACAAAACACATGCACACACACTGGTCTAAGCCACATTATAAATCCAAACATTGGTGTGGGATTATCAGTGGAGAGAAGGAAATGTCTTTAAAAACCCCTCAAAAAGCAAGGTTATTAAAGATGATCAGCTGAAGTGTTGCCTTCACCTACCCTTGTTCACTCCGAGAACATCTAGTGCATAAAGGGTCCAACAAGCAGGACGGCAGGTAAGAGCCCAGACATTCAAGATCTGATTTGCTAGACAAACGAGTCCTCGTTTGAAGACCCCCGTTGGCTGAGCTAGAAAAGGTCTCTGATTTGGTACATGACTTAAACAGAAACTGGTTCTGGGGAAGAGCACTAAGACAAGTCCAAACTTTTAAAACTTCTAGGTTTCAACAAAACGCCAATGTATTTGAACTTTCAGGAAGGACAATGTTTAGATGGGCAGAACCAGGACACATCAAAGACTGGGTAATTCTCCCCATGCTTAAGTGACTCCAGGAAAAAGCCATTCATGTTTACTGGTGGTAATACCATTTCTCCACTAGCTGGTACTACAGCGTGTTTCTGGTTTGATTCAAGGACTTTAAAAAATGTCTTCTGTTACTCAGTTGTTGACAAGCACAATGTTACTCAATTTCTGCGTTTGATATGTTCCCCATTGTTGATTTCTAATTTTACAGTATTGTGATCTGAGATCTTTGGTAGATTTCACTGTTTCAAAGGTGATAGAGGCTTGTTTTGTGGCCTATCAGATGGTCTGTTTCCCGTGCACTGGAAAACAATGTATACTACATTGTCGTTTGGTTGCATTATCTTTTAGTTCCATTTTTCCAGGAACTTTTTCAAACTCTTCGTATCTGTTACAATTTGTTTATCCATAACAAACATCTGGGATGGTCCCACCCTAAACATTTCTGTAGAAGCATTTGAGCATGTCTTCTAATTCTTTTGGGTACATACTTTAAGAGTGGAATTGCTGGGTGCAAACGGTCATTAATTCTATGTTTCACATTTGGAGGATTCCGCCCCCTCCCCCGCCAATGGTAGAACCATTAGTATAGGATTCAAATGTCTATGCCTCCACAAAATCAATCAAGTTTTAAAATTTAAAGCACTTCATATGAGTTTCCCTAAATAGAAGATAATAAATTAAAGGCAAGTCCATACACAAGAAAGTTGGTCTCCTTAAAAAAAACTCTACACCGTGCAGCACAGAGTGACTATTTCTTTATCACAGAGGTTAACCTTAAACTCTTATTTCGTAAATACTGGAAATGCAGTTAGGAGAGTGCAGAGACTTGCTCAAAGTCACTGCTTGAGCCATTTCTCCCCAGGCAGTGCCAGGAGAGGAGAAAATATTTTAGTATTCTAAAACCCTACCTTCAAGTTCACACATCTTTCGCAGGATGAGTAAGACTCCCAGGGCGGAGAAAGCGATATGGCTTTCCAAGTGCGTCAAGTAACAACAAGGACAACAGTCTGGTTAAAAAACAAAACAAAACAAAAACCAGCACCTGCTTCCTATGTTACGGATTACATGGCCATTTGAAACAAAAACATCTATGGCTTCCACTCTCCTTATCTTCCTGTCTACTTCTAAGCGATCCCAGGCCCACCCACGCTTCAGGACAAACCATGGCAGTATACTCCAATCATTTCTAAAGGCCTGGCTTCCTGCTTTCAAGGATTTGTGTCACAAACTTTATTTACAGGCTGAGGAGGCACAAAGGGCACTGGGGTTCTCAGGTGGCTGCCGGCTTCTCGGGGGAGAAGGTGAAGGCCTCTGGGTTGGCTTCCTGCTTCAGCACGCCGGTCAACAGGAACTCAGGGGAGAGGACAGGCAGCCCAGCCCGGAGGGGGATGGAGCACCGAAGGAAATCCTGGGAGCAAGTGATTACTACTCTCTGAGGCTGAGGAGAGACAGAGCGGAGCAGGATGTCAGGTGTGAAAAAGAATCCTAGACAAACAAGTTCAGAACCCACCGATCAACCTTAAATACTTAAAAAACTCACTGCTATGGAGTTGATTACAACTTATAGCAACTCGATAGGGCAGAGCCGCATTGTCCCTTCTGGGTCCCCAGGCTGTCAATCTTTATGGAAGGAAAGTGGCTGAGTCCCTACGCCACCAGGGGTCCTTAGCATCATGCAAGTATACCTTCTTGGAGAAAAACCAGAGCAAGTGGACTGCGCTTGGCTATGAAGTATTCTTGCCCAATGAGTTGAAACAGAATTTATTCAGGCTTGTAAATACAGGCATGAAATACAGGCTCTCACACATCTCCCCTCATTCCCATCCCTGTCCATACCATAGGTCCTTCCCTCAACCCTCTCGTGACCCTCTGCTCCATGTGTGCCTCTATTTCTCCTGCCAGTCTTTCCCCATTCCAGCTACCTCTAACCCCCTACCTTGTAGGACCGAGGCATACTGGGCAGGACCGTGCCTCCACAGCAGCTGATGATCTCTCCCATCTGCGGTGGTGGTGGCTGGACTCCAGGGGTCACATAAACCTCATAGCCCTGAGGGGGGGAACACAGACAACAGCAGATGCAAGCTCTCAGAGGGCAAGGGCCTGAGGGCACTCTCTGGAGGGAGTGTGGAGGCACAGGCACGGGGCAGAAGGGAGACTAACCTCCAGCAGCCTTTGCTTCCGAGCCCGGCCCAGGGCATCCTGAAGGCTGAAGCCAAAGTTCTTCTCCTGCTCAGGATCAGTCACTATATACTCATCCGGGGGCAGGAAGCAACCAGCTTTGCGGGACTAAGGAAGGGAACAGTCAGCATAAGAGCTTAGCCCAGCCCTCACTCCGTTGTTTTCTCTAGCAATTGTAGGGAGCTTCTGAACTATCTCCTAAATGAACGAAAAGATTGCTGCTTCATTATCCTTTCCTGTCTTCCCAGACACGTCTATCCATCTACCACTGCTTTCTAGAGCGCTGTGAGCAGTCTTCTCCTGTCACCATCCTTATTGGTCTGCCATCCTCTTACCTGGTGCAGCCAGTCTAGGGAGAGGATGGGGATGCCTCGCCCCAGGGCACACAGGAACTTGACTGTTCGGCGGATTCGATCTGTGACCAAGTGCGAAGCCTCCGTCACTGAGTGGGCCAGACTTCCGCCCAGGGCCAGCACAGCCCGCTCTCCCCGCGCATCCACCACGCCTGTGAAGAGAACCTGTGGAGGGCGTCGGCCTGAGCTGATGCCAGCAACCTGTGCCAGCTGTAGCTGGTTCTGTAACTCCGGACACCATCCTCCCCCAACTGCCCATCTCCCGTAAGTCCCCTGCCCCTTCTCACTTACACTGGGGGCTGTGGACTGCTGGCTAGGCTTGGGTCGCTGTCGGACGCTGCGGCTCTGAGTTCCTTTGGGCTCCTCCTCCGTCTGCTCTCTCTTCCTCTTGACTGGTCCTGGCAGCACTACATTCTAGGATTAAGAATGACTGTGGTAGGGATTTGTCAAGTCCTTCCTCTTGGCTTCTTGGCTCCAGCCCACTTACCTCTTTCTTCCCTGCAGTCTCTTTTTGTGGTTCTTTCAGGAACTCTGTCTGCTGAGGGAACTGCCCTCTTGGGGGCCGTTTTGGAAGTGGGGATGAATCCAGGGTAGGCAAGGTTCTCTTGCGGCTTTGAGGGGCTTTAGGCCGGGGCTCTGGGCTCAACCCAGAACTACCTTCCTCTTCCTCCTCTTTGATCTGGGAAGTACGAGTGGGTGTCTCAAGCAGCTGGGGGCTGGCAGGGTCAGGAATGGGCCTATGGGACTCAGCTGCTCCTCGTCTTAGGCGACTCTCAGACTGGGATTGAGGTGCCGGTGTGGAACAGGGCTCACAGACAAGGGGAGCTGTTTTAAGTGACTCTTGCTTCCTGGCGCCCCTTTGCCTCCTGTTACGGCTGGCCTCGGGGGTGACAGGCTGGTCTATGGGGCTAGGAGGCTGGAGCTCAGCAGCTGTGGGTACAACTGGTTCAGGGGTCTTGACAGAAGACATGGGTGCCCTTCCCCGAGTGGTGGATAATATGGGCTCAGGGTTGACAGGCTGATCTGCGGGTTTGAGAGGCTCAAGATCAGGCAATCCGGGGGCCTTGGCAGAGGACCTATGCACTCTGGCCTGAGAGGTGGGCTTGGGGATGACACACGGGTCTTTTGAGGGGACAGACTGGAGTTCATGTGCTGTGTGTCCAATGAGTTCAGAAATCGTGACAGAGGACCTCTGTGTCCTGCTCCTAGTGGCCCGAGCTGTGGGCTTGGGGGTGACAGGCTGGTCTGTTGGGGCAGGAGGCTGGAAGTCAGGGGCTGTGGGCTCAGTTGGTCCAAGGGTCTTACCAGATCTGCTTGTCCTGCCTTGAATAGCACGAGATGTGGAGTTGGGGGTCAGAGGGTCATGTATAATGGTGGAAGGCTGGAGCTCAGGGGTCTGGGGGATAATTGGTTCAGGGGTCATAATAGAAGACCTACATGCCCTGCTCTGAGTGGGCCTGGAGACGACAGGCTGGTCTGCAGGAGAAGCCTGGCGCTTAGGGGCTGTGGGTTCAATTGGTTCAGGAGTCTTGACAGACCTACATGTCTTGCCCCGAGTGGCCTGTGATGCCTCAGGGGTGACAGGCTGGTCTGTGGAGATGGGAAGTTGGGCCTCGATTGGTTCAGGGATTTTGACAGAGGACCTCTGTGTTCTGCTCCTAGTGGCCCGAGCTGTGGGTTTGGGGGTGACAGGCTGGTCTGTGGAGATGGGAAGTTGGACCTCAACTGGTTCAGGGGTTTTGACAGAGGACCTCTGTGTTCTGTTCCTAGTGGCCCGAGCTGTGGGCTTGGGGGTGACAGGTTGGTCTGTGGAAGTGGAAGGCTGGAGCTCAGGGGCTGTGGGCCCAACTGGCCCGAGAGTCCTGGCAGAGGACCGCCGTGTCCTGCCCATGGCCTGAGACAGGGCCCCAGGAATGAGAGGCTGGTCTGTGGAAGTGGGACACTGGGCCTCAGGGGCTATGGGCCCAACTGGTTCACAGGTCCCGACAGAGGACCTATGTGTCCTGCCCCAAATGGCCTCAGATGTAGGCTTGGGGGTGACAGGCTGGTCTATGTGGGTAGGAGGGGGCGGCTCATGGGCAGTAGAGGACACTGAAGGTTTGGCCCTAGACAATCCCCGGGCTCTGACTTTAGACTTTGGGTCCAGAGGCTCTAGCTCTGGGGGCAATGGAGCCTCTAGTGTGTTTATGCTCTTTTTTTGCCTGGTCCTAGGCAGAGGAGCCTCCAAAGACCGAGTGGGGGAAAGGGGGGACTGAGGTACAGGACATTTCGGGCTCTGAGGGATAAGGGGGTCTGGGGGTCTGGCTGAGGCTTCAGGCACTGATGGAGATTCCTGTTCACCCTGGGAAGAAATGGAAACAAGTGAGGAAGGGAAAGGGGAGAACACTGTGGCTAACATGTGCTTGCTGACATTTCCCTGGGACCTCTCTTCCCAAATTGGAATTTCCTGAGGGAATGGTCCTCTCTCCCAGGGAATTCTCCTCATGGCGCACGCACGCACGCACGCACGCACGCACGGTGTTCTCCACATATGGTGGCAGCCATGATGAGGAGAGCTGGGGCACCACGGAGGACTTTTGTTCTTAGTGAGGTAGGGGTATTACGGGAAACAGTGGGTGTGGCACACAGGGATAGAAACCAACACAATGAAGCCATCTGCATGGAGCCCGAATGTGAGCGTTCCAGAAGGGCTTCAAGGCTGTGACCTTCAGGAGGACATCAGGGGATAACCAAGGGGCCCCTAGGTGGGCTGAACTGCCTACCTTAAGGTTAAGAGTTGAGTGCTTAACTTTTGAGCCACCCAGGGACTCTAGAAACCCTCTAAGGACGGGTGACAATGGGAGAAAATGGAGACTCTGGGGAACACAGGGCAAGTAAGGAGACAAAATGCAGGCCAACAGAGACCAGTGGTGAAAGCAGGCCTCACCCTGGCAGGCTTCCCAGCAGGCGGCATCTTGGAATTCATGCTGCCTAGACAGAAAGTAAGGACACAGGCAGTTGAGCCCGAGCCACTGCCGCCAGTTGCTCAGGGTCTGATGATCAGCGGGGGCCATGGGATCCCTTTGGATTCCTCTACCCTGACTTACCTCTCTGCTGCCTTCTGGGTCTCATTGGGGCTACCCTTCTTCTACCCGACTGGCTGCCAGAAGCTACTGGTGTTGGATGTGAGGGCCGCCCTCTCCGGTCCTGGCCTCCACCCTGGGTCTCCCTGCTGTGTGCGCCTAGGTCTTCCAGTAGCCCTGTGGGTTCCGTGACGTCTGTCCCTGCTAACTCCTTCGCGCTCTCTGGTGCTGGTCTTTCGGCTTCTCTCTCAAACATTCCTCTTGCAAGGGCCTGCCTCTCTAATTCTGTCTCTTGCATTTCCACGGATGTCCCCATTTCTACCTCCAAACGATTCCCAGCCCTTTCGGCATGTGCACGCTTCACCTTCGCTTCGGACTCTAGGCTCTGAGGAGCTCTAGCTAACACCTGTCTTTGTCCTCTATTCAGCAGCCCCCTGGCTAAGTCTTCCTTTGCGGTCCCATCTTCTCGCTCTCCTTCTGGTAGCGGTTCCTCAGTCCCCCTCTCCAAGGGCTTTGTCTCAGGGGACACCCTTCCTGTTGTTCTTCTTGGGGCACCCAGCTTTTCCTGCTCAGCCGGCACCTCTTGGCCTTGAGTTCCCAGTGACTCTGTGTGATGAACTGGGCTCTCTGGATGCTGGTCTAGTGGACTTGCCCCACCAGATGGGAAGGGGGGACAATTTCCATGGGCCTCAAGGGGAGTCTCTGAGGCCTCTGGTGCTCTTGGACAGAATGGCTGTGTAGGTAAGAGTTCCCACGGCTCATCCGGAGTACCTGGGCAGAGGCACACAGGACACAAGGTGAGAAAATGTGGAAGACATGTAAGCTGAAAAGATAACACACTGACAACGCTTTAGATAACAAAGTCACGAATGGCAGCTCTAACTGGGATCTTACAAGGGAGTGGTGAGGCGGTGGGTGGGAAGTGGGAAGCTGGGAACAGTGGTGACAGCTCTACCACTGGTCTCCGAAAGCGAAGCCGACACTGTCATGTGCACACTCCCTGAGCTGCTCCTGAAAAAGTGAGCTGGGTCTATTCAGGCTGGCCCCCCGCCCCCCCCCTGCAACAGAGAAACACTGGCCAAGCAGTCAAAGGGCTGAGAGACAACAGGACTAGTTGCAAGGTTGGGAACATGGAGGAGGGGAGTTCCCTGTACCTGGGGTCTCAGAACTGTAACAGGAAGGGCCAGGTTCTTCTTGGCGTGGCATACTCAGGAAGTCCTGGGTAGGTTCTTCCTCCACACTCTGGATGGCTGCACGAGCAACAGTGTTCTCAGCACAGCTCCTTCACAAAGCCCAGCCCCCGCTCCCACCCGCCTCACTCCAGCTTTCCCACCCGCCAGGAGCCACCAGTCTAGTCTGCTAGTTCCTACGGGCGCCCGCGCCCAGTCAGCAGATGGCCTCACCTCCTACGCTCGTAATCCCTTGGTCCACAAAGCACTGGGTAGCTTGTAGGTACAGATCTTCAGAATCTAGTGAGGAGAAACAGAAGAAAGTACAAAACCGAGTTTGATCCTCCACTGTTCTCTCCCCCGCCCAACCACTACAACCGTTCTTTATTTTAGGGGTCAAATAAGCAAGAAAGAGAGGCCAGCACATACCGTCAGGGCTGTCTTTAGACTCTTGAGTCCCGCCCTCATGTGGGGCTCCCTCTCTGTGTGGCTGGGAGGGATCCCCTGGAGTGCCTGTGTCCACCACTAGGTCCTGCTTCACTTGGGCCACAGGCGCCCCATCCTGGGTGCTGGCCCCAAGAACTCTCTCTTGCTCAAGAACAGTTGCAGCCCACTCTGTTCCACCATGCCCTTTTGCCGGGAGTTGGATCTTTCTTACATGTGCCAACTCTGAGGCTGTAAAAGGGTGGGCTTCTTCTTCCTCTGTGTGCCCTATAGGCATCTTGGCTGGGCTCCCTTCGGCTCCCCTGCCTGTTGGAGCTATCCCTTTCACAGGTACCTGCGGCGTAACTTTCTCCTCTGTTCCTGGGTTGGTGTCCACTGTGGTGGAGGCTTGTCCTCTCTGCAGGTGGGCTCCAAGTGAGTGCCTTTCTCCCACGTCTCTGTCACCACCCCTGCTAGGAGGTTGGCTCTTTTCTGAATGTGCAACAACAAGGGATCCATCCTCAGGGAGAGCCTGTCGCTTTTCCCCTGGGTGCCTGTCCTCCTCCGCATCTGTGTCGCTGTCTCTCCCAGCGGAGGTCTGGTTGTGCTCCAGAGGGATCACAGGCAGGGCCCTGGTTTCTTCCACATCTGTGCCTCTGGGGTTTGTCGTAACCAGGCTCTCTTTAAGACGTGCCAAGGTGAGTGCCGCCAGGACTTCTTCCTCGTCATCCGTATCGCTGTTCACCACTATTGAGCCTTCCTGGCTTCTCTCCAGAGGGACTGCCAGTGGAGCCTCACCCTGCTCCCCCCCATCTGCATTACCACCAGCCTGGCTCTTCTGCAGACGTGCCAAGGCGGATACCCCAGGACCAGGCTTATCAACCCCATAGAAGATCTGCTTCCTCTTCATCGGAACTACAACTGGGGTCGCAGGGATCCCCTCTTCTTCCACATCAGTATCACTGTCGATGAAGTCGGAGGGCTGGCCCCTTTCCAAAGGGCACTCAGGTGGCCTTCCCGGAGGCCTGCTGTCCTCATCCACATCTGTGTCACTGTCCTCCCCAGCTGGATGGCTTCTCTCCGGAATCACTCTGACTGGAGCCACCGCCTTGCCTGCATCGCTCTCAACCCTTACAGCACGGGCTCTTGTCTTCCCTGAAGGCCGATGCTGGTCAAAGTGGCGTGCCCCTGCGACCCCAGCCGCCTCATCAGCCCCAGGCCACTCTGCCTCGGCAGGAGTGCCTCTGTTGGCATCCGAGGCAGCCTGCCTTGTTACTCGCCGCTGCCCCTCCTCGTCATCTGTGTCACTGTCTAAATTGAAGGCTAAGGAAGCCCCCTCTTCATCACTGTGAAGGGAAGAGAAGAGGAAAAGTCAGAACTTTCCCAGAAGGGATACCTCATTCAGTGATGAGTGTCTGGAGCGTAGACAGAGGCGGCTACTTAGTTCTGGCTCTCTCGAGATAGTTTCACTGCTGCTCTACTAGGCAGCGCGGAGGTGCTCACTGCACATTCATGCTAATCTCTCTGTGAAGACGGTCGGCCCTCCAGCTCTTGGTCCCTCTTCCTTTGAAGTCTCCCTCCACACTCACCTCTCTGGGACTACTGTCGGGACAGGGGAGAACGTGGTCCTTGATACTTTGTCCCTGGTGCTTTCAGAATCTGTCAAGAGGAGAAAGTGGGCATTTGTGTACTTGCTGGTCCCGTCTCCTCCCTCCCCTCCCCTCCCCACACCACAGACTTACCTACTTCTTCCTCCGAGTCCTCAGCCAACAGAAGCCCCTTGGGTCGCATTTCTCCCTGGACCCTGGGTGTCTCCTCTATAGTTAGAGGGCCCCGGGAGGCATAAGGCAGGGGGGCATCCAGGCGATGGTACTGGCAGGGCAAGTCAGCAAAGAGAATCAAGTCCTGGTCCCGGAGACGATGCCTCGCCCCGGGGCTCAGGGCTGTAGGAGGCCTCAGGATCTGCGTGCCATTGAGGCTCCCACAATCCCGGAGGACAGGGGCCTTGTTGCAGGCCAAGATCTCAATCACTGCATGTTGTTTAGAGATGGATGGATAAGGCAGGGCCACAGAGCAGTCAGGCATTCGGCCTACCACATTCTCCCCAAGGTAGAGCGGGAAATCTACGAATCAGAGAGGCAGATAGGTTCCACAAGACTTGAGTCCTGGCTGGTGTGTTCTGAGGAAAATCTTCCTGTGAAATGTTCCACTACTTTCTTGGTCCATACATGCACTAGCACAATAACCAGCCCTAGGGCATCCAGGCACTGAGGAGTACATGGGATACACTATTCATGCTCAGTACCCACAGAGCCACACTGACTTGTTTGTGGAAACTGAGATTTATTGAGCACCTACCTTGTACCAGGTAGAAGCAAGTAGCAAATGTTCACTGAGCACTTTTTATGTTCTTATGTTCCCAATTCCAATCACTTGCTACAGATAATCTCATTTTCCCAAAACTCACGAAGTGGGGACAGGAGATGAAGAACACAGTCTCGTGGGCCCCTGATTCCATTCTTTCCGCCCTGCCCATATGGAAGGTTCTGGTCTTCTCTGACTGCCCTTTTCTCTATCCTTCCCACCTCATCACCTACCCTCAGTGCTACAAATGACAGAAAGCAAGCATTCTGCCTTGGAGATGCCAGAGTAGCTTGTTGGTAAGAGACAAGTTAACATATAAACTGCCCATGCAAATGACATTTCTGAGACGAGCAGACTTCAAGTGTTGCTTCTATGTCTGGCATATGTAACCTCTAATTTGTAAAAAGTCTCTTGTTGGAGTTAATTGTCTTGCTTGCTAATGGGTAGCTATGGTCAATAATATTCATTAGCCACACTGACTTTTATTTGAATCTCTTCACCTTCTCCTACCAAAGTAAAACTACCCTCAGAATCAGAGGCACTAGACCAGAACAATCAACTCAGCAGTAACCTGTTCTCTATTCTCACAGAGCTCTGGTGGCACAGTGGGTTACATGTAGGACTGCTAACTCCTAGGCCAGCAGTTCAAGCCCACTAGCAGCTCCTGGGAAAAATCTGAGGCTGCTTGCTTCTTTCAAGATTTGCAGTATCTGAAACCTTATCACTGAGACAGAATCAACTCGAAGGCGATGGCTCTCTATTTCCAGAAAAAAGTTGGAGGTTTTTTTTCCCGGTCTTCCTCCTGTACCTTCCCAAACCCTGCTCCCCCAAATGAAAGGCTCTATATTGGCACTAAGGAACTCAGAAATTACAATGGGTCACTCAGCTGTGGATTAAAATGTAATTGGTTCAAAGGCGTCAGCCAGTCTAGGAACCCCCTGGGGTGGTTCAACTGTCCCACAGGATAACTATGAGTTGGAATGGGCTCAGTGGCACACAACGATACAGATATTTCTGCATATAATACCCTCTGACCTTTTTCTGGTCCGTGGGCACTGCTGAAAATATGTAGTCGTCCCAGGGGCTCCAAGGTGCACCGCACAGATTCACTGGATTTCTCTGTCTCCTCCTCTTCTTCAACACCCCAGTTAATCACCTGGGTGTCCTCCATGATCTGGAAGGGAACACACGATCGTCATTTCCATCATTAGCTCACACACACAAAGGGCATCAGAGAAGAGGCTGATAGTGGGTAAAGCTGGGTAGGAAGGGAAATCGATACTTTGCTTTTGTTCTGTTATCCTTCGGAAGACTTTTTCAAATATTTCGAATGAGAAACAATCCCTAGAATTGATGTAAAGATTTATAATCTCGGAAACCCACAGGGGCAATTCTACTCTGTCCTACCGGGATGCTATGAATTGGAATCAAATTGATGGCACTTTAACATTTTTGTCATGCCCCCCTCCCCCCTCTAACTTTTAAATGTAGACTTGCTAAGTTGGTTTCATGTCCATGAGTTTGAGAAAGACCATTTAAAGGGAACTAACCTCTGTGAACATGAACTATGGGTTGGGCCCCATGTCAAATATCAAGCATAGCTGCCCTATGTTTAAGAGAGTAATGCTAGCATATTTTTAAAAATGTGAGCATATTTTTAAGACAGTAATGCTACATATTTTAAAAAATCAGTAAGCGGAAAGGATAAGAATATATATTCAGGTTGTGCGGGCCATGTTTTTACATCTTACCCTTAACACCCCAGTGTGATCAGGTAATAAAAATAGCTGACATACAAGGGAGCTTTAGAGAATTCATGGGAAAGTGGAATTCAAAGATAATGGATTTTTCTCATGAATTTTTGAAGCCTCTTTATATATATATATGCGCTTGCTATGTGCTAAGCACTGTTCTAGTTACTTTAGATTGACTAACTCATTTAATAGAACCCTCAGAATGCGGGCAATGAATGTACAAATGTGCTTTACACAATTGATGTACGTATGGATTGTGCTAAGAGCTGTATGAGCCCCTAATAAAATGATTAAAAAAGAAGAAGAACTCTGAAAGGTAGGCACTATTTTCTTTCTTTCATAAAACGTCACTGTGGCAGACAAATGGGTTTATGAGCTTGCCCAAGATCACCCAAAGACCTTTCCTGTTCAATAGTCGTTTGCTGGCTGTCCAGGAGCCCTGGTGGTGTAGTGGGTGGGAGTTGGGTGGCTAACGACAAGGTCAGTAGTTCCAAACCACAAGCTGCTCCACAGGAGAAAGACAAGGCTTCCTACACTGCAGAGCCTCAGAAACCCACCAGCTCTACCTTGTCCTCTAGGGTAGCTGAGACACAACCGACAGAGTTCGAGTTGAGCTTTGAGTCATGACATTGAGCTGGAGTTGCCTTTCCATGTCCAAAGGACAATAAATCTCAGCAACAGCCTCCACTACCCTCAACGTCATATCCAATGTTCTCCCCTTCCCCTGGTCCTTCTCCCTAAGCACCGCCTGAACGCCCTGCCTTGGCCTCCACATCGGTCCGTCTCCACCCAGATGGCTCCTGGCCCAACTTCTCTGCATCCCTTCAAATTTCAGTACAAATGTCCCTTCCTCAGCCAGGTCTTTCCAGGCAGCCTCCCAGTTCTCCAGGGTTCCTGCTGTGTCCTGCGGGGGGGTCCATGGACTCTTGCCGGCCCTAACATTCTCAGCATCTTGTAACCATGACTACTGTCCATTTCTGCCTTCACATGCCCCCTGAAGGGCTGGACCAGCCGCACGGGGCCTTTCCCCCTACGACGCACCATATGGATTCATAGGGCCTGGCTGCAGTCGCGTTATGCAGGACACATGGTCCTCGTGGAGGCTACATGACCGAACCCAGGCTGTAAAGAACCGATGAAAGGAGATGGGGCTCAAAACAGCAAGGGCTGCCCCCCTGGCGCGGAAGCTGTTGACCCGTAGTGTCCACTCTGCATGACCGGCCTACTCGCTGGGTCCCCACGAGCCCCGGCTGCAGTTCACAACGACACCACCTTGGAGCCACACCCCAAGTGCGTTCCCTCAGGGTCACACAGCTCCCAGTGCCTTCATTACCCCGATTCTGAGGCAGACGTCAGGCACGGGCGAAGACGAGAACCCCCGAAGTAAACACCGAGTCGCCCTCACCCGGTCGCCCTCAAGGCCCGCCCCTCTTGCCCTACGGGAGGGGGAAGGAAAATGGCACCCTGAGGAGCTGTGGGCAAGGCCCCCAGAACTCACCTAGTTTGAGTCCCCGCGCGCGCCACCAGTAACGGCCGCGACCCGGGCGGCGCGAGTGCGTGCACCGGAAGAGAGCGCCTTCGTTGATTGGCTCTCTCGGCCGTCCTTCACGGCTTTGCCGCACGCTAATTGGTGGGGCTAGTCCCCCTCCCTCCTCCGCGGGAAATGGCTCAGAGGAAGTCCCGCCCTCACCCCTCCCGCCTCGCAGTTCAAAAAAGCGGCCAGGAGGCCGAGATCAGTTACGACGGCGCATCCTGATTGGGCAGTTCGATGGACAACCCACTGCCGCTTTACCTCCCGCCTCCCACTTCCCGCGCAGATTTCCAAACGGCGACCACGGAGTCCGACGCCACCTCCCGGCTACGGCTAGAGGGGCTGCGTCATAGACGTGGCCCGCTAGAGCGCCCTGCCTCGGTCCTCCCAGACATGGTGTCCGCTGACTCAGGAGAAAGGAGTTGCGGCGTGCCTTCGTGGCTGCAGGCTGCGGCTCGGACAACAGTTCGTAGGCGTGGCTCCGGAGGACGCCTCACAGCAATGGAATTCCATTTCCTTTTAATTTGGTTTGTTTTGTAGCAGTCATGCAATTCCTGGGAATACATTCCCGACGGACATTTTGAGGCCATGTTCCCTAGGCAAAGGACTGTTAGATGTACAGGTTTGTCCGCATGTTTTAAAGGGTGAGAAGAGAATAAAATCATTTTCAGCAATTTTATGAAGCATGCAGAGAATCGTAACAATTTGACCTGGGTATAATTTTAGAAAGTCCTTTCGCATTTTCATCATCTTACTGAATTTTGATCACAACAATCGCACAGATGTCGATTTTACAAACCGGGCAACGAAATGTCCGGCCTCAATTCCTACAGCTAACGTAAGGTGGAGACAAACGGAAACAAGTTCTAAATTCTGAGCCCTCTTCATTGCCACAAACTAACTGATTTCATTGTGCTTATGCCCCGTAACATGTAACATTCTTACTTATTTTAAACATCCCTTTGAGGAGGAGTAGATGGACCGGAAAGGAGTCTTACATAGCCTTGGTGCTCCATTAGTTAGAAAGTATCTGAGAAATGTTAGTCCAATTGAATGTGAGTTAACAATGACCTTCTCTCACAACGCTAGTACAGGGCTTATCACATTCTTTGTTTCATTAAACTGCAAGGACCTGGAGGCCAAGGAGCTAGCGCATCCTGTTTGCTAGCCCTTGCTTTGGTGCCTAGGATCTATCAAATGAATGCATCCCCAGGATTCACGCTGCTACTCCGACCCTTCCAATCTCCCCACACCCATCACACACCCACTCTTTATTTTTCCATTCTGGGACCTGGGTGAATTAAAAAGCCACTGCACTGCCTTCATGGGATCACGAGGTGTCGAAGGGATCAGGTATAAGGCATCATCAGAACAAAAAATCTTACCATAGTGAATGATGGGGGGAGTGCGGAGGAGAGACCCAAAGCCCATTAG
>NW_022104553.1:9407839-9430290 GCF_000313985.2 Echinops telfairi
AGCGGGGAGGGAGGGGGAAAATGAGGACCTAATGCCGGGGGGCTTAAGTGGAGAGGAAATGTTTTGAGAATGATGAGGGCAATGAATGTACAAATGCACTTTACACAATTGATGTCTGTATGGATTGTGATAAGAGTTGTATGAGCCCCTAATAAAATGATTTTTTTTAAAAAGCCACTGCCTTCATCCATGTACTAGAAAGGCCCTGAAATTCTATTAGGCATCTAAACCCAGATCTCTGTTCAACTAAAAAGTTTACCCAAAGCTGCTCCAGATATCCCCTATGTTAACAAGATATCCAGGCCCAGATATCCCCTAATTGGCCAAGACTCTGACTTCCCAGATGGCAGCTTCCCTAAACTAGTCAACTTAATCATTGAACTCTAGACGGCTACATCTCCATCTTGAAAAGGTCTTAGACAATGTAGTTTCTCTTTTGAAAACAGTACTCGGAAACTCCCAAAGAAAAGGCAGGCCAGCAAGCCCCTCTTTGTTTCCAGGCTTTCCTGGAGTTCAAACCTGTCACCGAGGACCAGGAATGAGGTAGCAGAACAGGATGCCCCATTTCTCCCGTTTTTTGTTGGGCCAAGCTACCCCGTCTTCCTGATAGTGTCAGATTATCCAGGAAACAAGGTAAACCCGGGCTACATGTGCTTATTTCTTAATCTGTAGTGAAACATTTCCCCGTTCACATCAACTATTCTGCTTCTAAGCATGGCTGGCGTCTCTCTGCCAACCTCACAGTACCTTTCTTCAGAATCCAAACCTCTCCAAATGTACAACTCTGGGCAAAGTAAAGCGCCCGTGAAACGGTTCACTACAGGTTAGGAAATAAGCATAAAATACCCGTTATTTCTCTTGCTCGTGTCCCAGGAGCGACAGCAGAAGGAAGGGAGCTTCAGGGCGTGCCCTCCCCACCTCCCCACTCCTGGCACTGCAAGCGCTCCATTTTTCTATCCCTTTCAGTCCCTAAAACCAAGCATTGCCAAAACGGAAAGGGATCTTGTGCACGGTCACTACTTTTCATGAAAAAGAAACCAAAATCCAACAAAACACCCCCAAACCCGGTACCCACCCATTCGTCACTGCATTTTTCAGCACGAACAATAGAGGACTACAGCTCCCAGAGAGGATGGCGCACGTCTACTCTGGCAGGGGCCAATGGACGTCCAGTACGTGACCGGCACTGGCTAATCAGGGACAGGCTTGGTGAGGCTTTGTCTCCCGACCTGGGCGCGGGACCCGATCTCCCACCCTCCGGGCTGCGCGCACGCGCGCCCCGCCCTCCTGCCTTCCCTCCCTCTCCCTGCCCCCTCCGCCTTTCTCCCTCTCAGAACCTTCCTGCTGTCGCGTTCGGACCTCGCTGCTCCAACCTCCGGGGCCGCGTTCCATCTTCGCAGCTTGCGACCCGCAGAGACCGAAATTACAGCTCGTGCCTCTGCCCCGCACACCCGAGGCTAGCCAAAAAAAAAAAAAGTAATAATAAAATAGATTTTCACTATGAGGGAAATCGTGCACATCCAGGCTGGCCAGTGTGGCAACCAGATCGGTGCCAAGGTAAGGATTTTTTAAACCTCGCGACTATATTTCTTTTCGGGAAGAAAAAGAATCCAGAAAAATGATGAGGAGGGATTCTGGGGTATTTGCGCTCCATCCTTGATCGAGCTTTGCTACAAGTGTGTCCTACACAGACCCCCCATTTGTAGTTAGGATTGGCTTTTGGAAAATGGGGGATTATTTTTCATTGTCTTAACTCTGGGGAAGCTTTTCAAAGAGGTTTGTTGGGGGAGGCCGGGGGGCGAGGAGACGGAGAATCGCTAAGATTTTTACTTCAGAGGGATCTGCTAACGGTCCGAAGACCTGGGAGGAAGACAAAGCGAGGCAAGCTGGGTCCCATGTGCACCCCCCCCACCCCCCGTGGCTGGGTGAGGGCGAAGCCGGAGGGGGAAGGGGCGAGGCTGGGCGGGCAGCTGCAGAGGGCGATCCAAAGGCGGGGGGCGGCGTGCGCCCTCTTTCACAAAAGATTGGCCATCTCCGCGGGTCCCAAGCGCGGGTCCCACCGTTAGGGGAGCGTGGAAGGGTAAAATGGACGGGATCCGTTTTGCTTCTTTTCTTAATTTCCCCTTTCCGCGGCCCCGTTGGTGCTGGAAGAGGAAAGGGTCGGGGTATGCCCACTGAAAGGGTCTCTGGGGCTACCCGGAGGGAAAGCCAAGCCTGGAAAGCTGGAGGAACCAGCGGAGGGGTGAAATTCCAACTCGAAGCCTAGCCTAGGGTGTGCTTTTTGTCGCCTCCCTTTTTGCGCGCGGTTGCAGGGCGGCGGGGGAGGGGCGGGGAGGAAGCGCGCCCGCGACGTTGTAGCAGCAGGGCGGGGCCCGGCGGGGGCGGGGCCCCGGCGCTCCCGGGACAATGCAGCCCCGGCGGCCCGCGCCCCGCCCCGCCCACGCGCGACACCGCCCTTGTGGGCAGCTCCACGCGCATTGGCGCCGCAGTCACGCGCAGGGGGGCGACTGCGGCAGCAGCTCGCTTCCTGCACCCTCCCCACCCGTCGCCCTTTGTGCGTGGAGGGCGGTGCCCAGCAGGGGCCGAGAGGGGTGCTTTTCTGGTCCGCTCTGCCTCCCCCGCCCACGCACCCGGGTGCCAGGGGATCCCGGGCCCCCAGATCCCACGCAATGGAGCTGGACGGGCTATTGAAGTCCCGATTCCCCAGGGTTCGGGCGTCTGGGGGAAGGGCAGGGCGTGGCAGGCTCAATGCAGCGAGTCTAAGAGTGGAACTAGCGGGGGAGACATTGATGGCGGGGGGCTCACTGTGCTGCACCCCCTGCAGTTCTGGGAAGTGATCAGTGATGAACATGGCATCGACCCCACCGGCACCTACCACGGGGACAGCGACCTGCAGCTGGACCGCATCTCCGTGTACTACAACGAAGCCACAGGTGAGGACAGGTGGCCACCGCGATGGGCACCATCGCCTTGCCCGCTTCGCCAGGGATTTCTTTCCATCTTTGGGGAGCACGGTATTCTTTTTGAATGAGTCCCCATCCCTTCGCTGTAGAAGCATTCATTTCCTTCCCACCATCTGGGACCAAAGCCCGACTGCTGCTGCCACCTGGTGGCTGCCGCTCGGAATCACCAATCGGTCTCCTGATTTCTTCCCGGCAGGTGGCAAATACGTTCCTCGTGCCATCTTGGTGGATCTAGAGCCTGGAACCATGGACTCTGTTCGCTCAGGGCCTTTCGGCCAGATCTTCAGACCAGACAATTTTGTTTTTGGTGAGTTATTCAGAACATATTCATAGATGGCATCTGCCGTTTATTTGGGCCCAAGGTGGATCGCAAGAGTTAGAAGCTGGTGGTTTTGCAGAGGGGTTTGCAGTGAGGTTGGGTTCTGAATCGGATGGAAGGCATTGTTAGTGAGTGCCCTGCTAGGTCAATCTTGGGAAGGGGCAGGGATAATACATCAACCCAAGGAAGGGAGGAAGGAATACCATACTTCCAGAGGGGTTATCCCAAAAGCTGGAAAGTGGCAGTGTGGTCGTGTGCTTTCTATACCCTCCTAATCCAGCTTGACTTCCAACACCATTTCAGGTCAGTCTGGGGCAGGCAACAACTGGGCCAAGGGCCACTACACAGAGGGCGCTGAGCTGGTCGACTCCGTCCTGGACGTGGTGCGGAAGGAGGCCGAGAGCTGTGACTGCCTGCAGGGCTTCCAGCTGACCCACTCACTGGGCGGAGGCACCGGCTCTGGAATGGGCACCTTGCTCATCAGCAAGATCCGCGAAGAGTACCCCGACCGTATCATGAATACCTTCAGCGTGGTGCCCTCCCCCAAAGTCTCCGACACGGTGGTCGAGCCCTACAATGCCACCCTCTCTGTCCACCAGCTGGTGGAGAACACGGACGAGACCTACTGCATCGATAACGAGGCCCTCTATGATATCTGCTTCCGTACGCTGAAGCTGACCACGCCCACCTACGGAGACCTCAACCACCTGGTGTCGGCCACCATGAGCGGGGTCACCACCTGCCTCCGCTTCCCCGGCCAGCTCAATGCCGATCTCCGCAAACTGGCCGTCAACATGGTGCCCTTCCCACGTCTCCACTTCTTCATGCCCGGCTTTGCCCCCCTCACCAGCCGTGGTAGCCAGCAGTACCGGGCCCTGACCGTGCCCGAGCTCACCCAGCAGGTCTTTGATGCCAAGAACATGATGGCCGCCTGCGACCCCCGCCATGGCCGGTACCTCACAGTGGCCGCTGTCTTCCGGGGCCGCATGTCCATGAAGGAGGTGGACGAGCAGATGCTCAACGTGCAGAACAAGAACAGCAGCTACTTCGTGGAGTGGATCCCCAACAACGTCAAGACGGCCGTCTGTGACATCCCGCCCCAAGGCCTCAAGATGGCAGCCACCTTCATCGGCAACAGCACGGCCATCCAGGAGCTGTTCAAGCGCATCTCCGAGCAGTTCACGGCCATGTTCCGGCGCAAGGCCTTCCTGCACTGGTACACGGGCGAGGGCATGGACGAGATGGAGTTCACCGAGGCCGAGAGCAACATGAACGACCTCGTCTCCGAGTACCAGCAGTACCAGGATGCCACCGCCGAAGAGGAGGAGGATTTCGGAGAGGAGGCTGAAGAGGAGGCCTAAGGCAGAGTTCCAGCAGCTCAGGGTTCTCAGCTCCCTCAGCCTTCTTCCCAAGTGACCCTGACCCCTTTCCTATCCCTCAGATTTTGCATTTTCTGCCTCTCACCTTTTTTTCTCTCCTTCCCCCTGGAGGGGGTTCGGGAGCAGTGCCTGGCACTCAATAAATACCTGTTGTTTGTTGAATGTCTCCTCTCTTTTTCCACTCTGAGAAACTTGAGATTTCTGACATTCTGGGTAACCCTGTTTACTTCTGACACCTACTGCTCCCCTCTGTCCAGTGAATAACTTCCGTGTGTTTGCAAGATAATTTCCCAGGGAGCTGGGTCTCGTCCAGATCCTTTTAAGAACCAGGTGGCCTTTAACCTGTGCCCAAGTTAACTCATTGCAGAACAAGTCACTAGAAGGGATGGGGATCCACCTACTTCAGTGGTCACCAGGCAACCCATGCTCCTTGTTGACAGTATTATTTCCATTTTCTTTTTCCCTCCAGGCAGTCCTGAGCTCCCAGTTTCCTCTGGAGGGGCCTGCTCCACTTGCCCGGAGAGAGACCAGGGGCCCTTTCTTCCCTCATTTTGGCTTAGGAAAGAGGAACACAGACCAGCCCCGCAGGCCTTCCCTACCCGCACCTTCCCTAAAATGTAACAGTGCTCAGGGCCTTCCGTCGCCCAGGTGTGTGCTGCCACCTGCAGGTGTGAGTCCTCCATTGCCCAGAGGAGTTGGGAACAGGCCCTGGAAACATCTGTCTTCATTTGCTCTTCCTGCCTTTAAAATTTTTCTATCCTTGTTTTCTGCCCCCAGCCCCATTCTCCACTTTAGGTTTCTATTTGTGTTGAACTTGCTTTTTTTCATATTGAAAAGATGACATTGCCCCAAGAGCCAAAAATAAAACAGGAATTGAAAAATGGAACATTTCGCGTGCTCATTTAGGGAATGATGGTGGGTGGATGCCTGGGGCTGAGTTCTCGGAACTTTGCGCACCCTGCCCTTGGGCTAATGTGCATGGTAGCCCTTAGATGCTTCTCAGCGCACCCCCTGGTATCCCTCCACTGCCCCTCTCCACCCCACCAGGGCCAACCCTACAAGCAGACTGATGGGAAACAGGCACTGAAGTGAATGTCCAATTGGCTTTCCAAAGTGGGTCCAGGGCCAGCATCAGCAGCCCTCAGGTACTGCAGAGCCTCAGGCTTGCAACCACCTGGACCCACTCTGGGCTGGTGTGGATTGAGCTCAGGTGTGAGAAACATGTTTCCCACTTGGCAGACAACCAGCCTCCTTTGGATTATGAGTACTTGGTGTCTTCTGCAATCTTGCGGGTTTACAGAGTCACAGACCAGTGGGGTCTTGTTCTAAAATAGCACGGATCTGAAGCAGCCAGGTGTAGTAAATGGTTAACATGTTTAGCTGCTAATCGAAAGGTTGGAAGTTTGAATCCACCCAGATGTGCCTCAGCAGACAGACCTGGGAGTCTGTTTCCGAAAACGCAGCCATTGAAAAGCCCATGGAGGTTAATTCTGTGACACGTGACTGCAGGGCAACTTTATTTTTCTGGCCTGCCCAATGCTTATGCGCCAAACCATGGTCTTCAGGCTACCCAGGAACGCGAAGAGTTGTCCATGAGTGCTTCTATTGGCCACGGTAGGAATGCTGGGTCATGGTGCAGTTCGCAACATCCCTCTTGAGCATGCTTTCCCGACTGGATTCTTGAAACAAAAACAAGGTAGTAATTCTACAACTCGTAACAGTATATAGGTACCTTTCCTTCTGTTTTAGAAAGTATTGAGAAGCAAAGGTGCAAGCGACATTGCAGCATTCATGTGGAACTGCTTTATTAATGGTTCGTAAATGACAGTCCTTGACAACAATATATTTGGCATGTAAAGTTAAACTCCAGGCCACCCCTCAGGCTTGATCAGGAAAGCATGGGTGGCACCAGCTCACAGCTGAATGGGGTTGGGATACCGAGCAGGCTGGTATGAGCGAGGGAGGGCAGTCTTGGCAGTGTGGGGTTGGCTAGGGGAGAAGGCCTCCCCCCATCCAAGGCAAGGCACAGGTGATTTTGGCCAGGAGGGCTGGGGGGCGGGCCCCACTGTCTAAGGGCATGCGCAGGAAGCCAGGTTGGTCTGCATGCAACATGGACTCTTCAGGTAACGGAAGGACGAGGCAGGGCATCTTCCAGGGCCGGGGCTCAAGCTGTTCGCATAGGCTTGTTGTGGTTCACCTGGCAGAAACACAACAGCAGATGAGACTTGAGGTGGGTGGAGGGGCCCAGAAATCGGCTCACTCCTTGTCTCCTGATCTGCCCAGGCCTGCCTTCTGGTAGGCTCTTTATTTTTCACACACCTCTCTGGGCCTTACTAGATACCAGGCACTGCCCACGCTCTCTCTCCTACAATTCCACTCTTGTTTCTCTCCTACAATTCCACGGTTGTTCCTCTGCACTTAAGGTGAGGGATCTGAGGCACAGAAAGATTAAAGATCAGCATGTCCCAGGTCACACACCAGGCTCGCTGGTGGCCTAGTGGTTAGGCGCTGGGCTGCAATCTGGATCTGCAAGGTCCAGGGTTTGAAACCACCAACCACTCTCTGGGGGAAAAAGATGGGGCTTTCTACTCCTGTAAAGAGTTAGGCTCAGAAACTCAGAGGGGCAGTTCTATCTTGTCCTACAGGGTCTCTGAGTTGCCCTTGACTCTCGGGGTCACCTTGAGTGAGAAGGTCACTCGGGCTAGCAAGCACCGAAGCCTAGATTTAAGGCACCACAGCTTGGTCCCGGATCCGGTTCTCTGACCTCTACCACGATCAAAAGATCACACACAGCGATGGGAATTGGGAGGAATTAACTGTTAACAGGGCTGCAGCTTGTTCGCTGGGTGACCAGGAGCACAGAGCCTGGAGACAACTGTCTTGGATTTGAAGCTCAGCTTCACCAGCTGTGGAGACAGCTTGGGGCAAGTTATTTAATACACTGGGAGCACTGTTTCTTCGCTTTGCAAAAAAAAACAACAAGAAAAACACGAGAACCCAGCCATTCCGCTCTTACCATGGGACGCTCCTTACCTGCGAGATGCTGATGCCCGTGAGTCTCTCCACGCTCTCCGGCAGGCGGCTCAGGATATCCAGGACCTCACCGGTCACTTTGGCCGCCCCCACGGTCCCACTTCCGCTGGACACCAGTGTGATCTTGTTGGCCGAGGTCAAGGGGGCACTGATCTCCTCGGCCACCTGGTAGGCGACAGAAGCCCACTCTCGGTGCCCAGGAACGGACCACAGATTCCCTCCTGTACACTCCTTACCCTTGGCTCTCAGAGCCTTGTCTCACTGAAAGGCGCTTTGGTAGTGCAGTGGGTTAAGCACTGGGCTGGTCCCGGAAGACTTGGTGGTGGGAACGCACCGGCTGCTCCTCGGGAGCAAGCTGTCTGCTTCCGCACAGACCCCCTGTGGAGTTCTACTCTGTCCTGGGGGTTCCTGAGTGGGCACTGGGTGGGAGTTACGCATCTGACTACTTGGGGCCCAGCCGTGCAGCTGCTCCCAGGAAGGGAAATGGGGCAGTCCGTTTCCGCCAAGACGGGCAGCCTCGGAAACCTTACGGGGCAGTTCTATCGGGTCCCTCTGAATTGGAATGGACTCGCTGGCAGTGGGTTTGGATTTGGCTTGGTCTTACTGCTATGGTCCCTAGAGGGCACAGACAGCGTGGCCTCCACTGCTAACCTAAGAGTTGGCACTTCACAGGCACCTACAGTGCCCTGGAAGTAAGGTCTGGTGATCTGGTAATGATTACAGCCAACAAAACTCTATGAGCAGTTCTACTCTGTAACACAGGAGGGTCATGAGTTTCAACGGCCTCCATGGTGAGGGTTTGCTGTGTTAGGTGTGGTCCTACTGGTCGCCTTTCTTCCCTTTGGGTCCTGCCTTATAATAGTCACTCACAACTTAGGGCCCCTTAACCTGATTCTCCCCCAAGCTTCTAGCTACCCCCCACCCTCACCCCAACCCCCAGGACCCTGATTTGGGTCCTTCTTCCGCCACCCACAGCCCTCCACACCTGGGGCAGCTTCTCCAGCAGCATGTCTAGCTGCGCTGCATCCTGGTACAGCTCAAACGCTTCGGCCTTCTTGGCCATCTGCTCCGCCTCTGCTCGAGCCCGGGCCTCCACGGCAAAGGCTTCGGCTTCCCCACGCATCTGCGGAGCGCGTGGGAGACTCATGGTCTTTATGGGTCTTGGTGGGAAGAGTTAAGGACAAGCCTCTTGCTGTTCAAAGCAGCGGCCCCCCACTCCCCCCACCAGCCAAGTCACCCCTAACTCACCCGCACAGACTCAGCCTCAGCCTCCGCCTGCATGATCAGCTGAGACCTGTGAGGGAAGGTGAGTCGTGGGGCTGGGGGTCGGGGTGGGAAGGTGAGTCGTGGGGCTGGGGGGCTTGTTCCCAGGAAGAGAGTCAGGGCTGGGGAAGATAGGGGCCCTAGAAACCTCAGTTTTCTGGGAGAAATACAGTTCCCAGCAGGTGAAGGGACCAGGGGTGGGGCAAGGAAGGGGGATTTACTTCTCTGCTTCTGCTAGGCGCTCCAGCCGGTAGCGCTCTGCTTCTGCAGGCTTCCTCACGCGGGCTTCCAGCTCCTTCTCTCGCCGGGCAATCTCCTGCTCCTGCACTGCCACCTGCTGGGCGCGTTCCACCACCTGCACCTGCACCCGCTGCTCCTCAATCTGCTGCTTCGTCTTGGCCACCTTGGGGAGGAGGGGGTGTGTGAGAGGCCACGCAGAGTCAGAGCTGAGGAGCCAAGCGTTTGGGACGCAGAAGGCGAAGCTCAGGGCCAGAGCAGAGAACAGGGGCCGATGCAAGAAGCCAGGTCCTCCGTCTGCTCAGCCAGGCCAGGGGGATTCACTTCTGGTCCAGAATCCAGGCTTGGTTGGGGGTGTGGCTTGATGCCTCTCCTTTCAGAACCAATAGTAGAGCACTGGGACTGTCCCCCTGCCACGTGGACACTGGATCTGCACGCTGGGCCTGGTCTCTGTTCTCCCCCAGGCCAGGTCAAGTGTCCCTCTGCTGGGCACCCTGATGGCTCTCTACCTATCTGCCTCTGGAGTGGACGCGCCACACGGGCCATCTCCTTCCTCCTCACAACTCGGAGTTGATTCCAAATCACGGCGAACCTTGAGGACGGAGAAGTGTCCTAGGCTCCCCAAGGCCATAAGTCCCAGGGGAGCAGATGGCCTCAGATCTCCCCCACAGCACCTGGCGGTCTGTGAGAATCACCTGGGAATGTTCAGTATGTCCGGGGTGGCAAATTCTCAGCAAGGGATCGGTTCAAAGTCCTGCTAGTGAACCTGAAATCGCCCTGGCCTTGGTCTGCAGGTCAGCCTTTCATCACCACGTCACCAGGACCCCTGTCTGCCTCCACAGTCTCTCCCAAACCCACTCACTTCCTCCTTCTCTGTAGCCATAACCTTGGTTCATGCCACCATCCGCTCTAGGCCTGGCTACTGTCCTGTCTCCTACTGACTTCAGTTTTCATCATTTGTATGCAGTACAGCTCAAGTGATCTCTAGATGGTGCAAATGGATGGTTCTTGACTACTGGCCTAAAGAGGGGTGGCTGGAACCCACCCAGCCAGCAGTACTGCGCAAGAAAGGCCTGGCATTCCACGTCGATGTAAGATGACAGCCAAGAAAACCCTATGGGAAGAGTCTTACTGGGCAACAGAAACTGTGATGGGTTTACGTGGTACAAATTCCAGAGAAAAAGGTAAACAGTGAGGGTTTTTTTCTGACACCTTTCTGCAAAACCACCTGGTGCCTTCCCTTTCCCAGAAGGAACTGTGACCAGTTTCCACTCTATTCCTTTCCCCCCAAACCAAATGTCTCACGGACTTATTAGCTGTCAACCCTTTAACGAGGAAGAACGAAAACCAAAGAAGAAACCAGGTGTTCGCCATTACAGGTTCAACCCGGCAGAGGGTGGGGTTTTAAACTTGGTGCAACAGAGGGCTGGTGAATCTAGGTAAACACCGCGTGGGACCACGGCGCGGGACTCTTTACAGACCCAGCTTGGTTCTTCTCCACAATCATCTGCTGCCATGGTACCCAATCCTACTCGTACCTGTTTTCATTTGAATCCACTGGGGAATGGGCCAATTCTGCTTCTGTTTCTTGGCCAGGAATCTCTTGATCCTGAACTAGTTAGGAGAAGACGTTTCAAGGGCGGGAAACCACTGCCCTCACACGATGGTGGAGACACGGAGGGAGGGTGCTTCTGCTGTGGTCCTCCAGGGGGTGCGCGCAGCTAAGGCGTCTTGCGTAGCCACGCTTCTGTTTCTTATGCTGTTAGAGCACAGGGACTGGAGGCTCTTGCCAGTGGTGAGGAAGCACATCGAGTCAGGAATCCACTTCCTGTCTCATTACACCGCTCAGCCAGCCCTGTGGGGTCCATCAATACAGGGATGGTCCCACGCCTGTGGCTGAGCCTGGTCACTCTGTTGGGGACGGTGGCTTTGGCTAGGACATCGGAGAGTGGCTTTGACGGCAAATTTTCGAACCTGTTCCAAATGAGGTTACCGGATATACTTGTGTATAAGCCAAGTTTCTCAGCACATTTCTAATGCAGTTTTTGTGGTAACATTAGGTGCGTTGGCCGATATTCGGGTCGGCTTATACTCTAGTATATACGGTAGTTGTCTCTGTCCCAGGGTGTGCAGCGGCCAGTCTGTGCCCCCCACCCCTCCCCATCCATCATCTTGGGGCTAGCCTTCACCTTGCTCTGAAGTTGGATCTGCTGTTTCTTGGGACTCACCTATTTCTTTCCCCCTTTGTTTAGGCCCATCCTTTGGTGAAGTTCAGCCACCTCAGAAAGAAAGTGTGGGCAATACATTTTGGGAGACTCTGTTTCTCCAAGACCCTCATCATTTTCTTCGAGTTGAAGGGCATGCTCATGAGGCTGGGAATAGGCCGCCTCAGACAGGGCATTGACTTTTCCGTGAGAAATGTGAAGGCCTAGCTTCTGGAGAAAAGTTGATTTGTTTTGATACCTAGACTTTTAGTCGACAGCTGTCCTTTCTCTGTCCTAGAATCGTGCGGTGTGGGTCTTTCAATGGAGAGCTTCTTCCTTACGGGTGTTGAGCGCTTGGCTGGGAGTGTTGCACTCTACACAACGGACATCTTTCAGAAGAGAGATGCTCTTCTGAATTATACTCTTAGTAATTCCCTCCTTTTTTTCTCCTATGAGATGCCCCTAATAGGCCCTAAATATTCTCGTCTTTCCTCCTCTCTAGTATTTCTGTTGTTTTTGCTCGATTTTCTTGGAGATTCATAGAATTTTTCTACCAATGTGATTTAATTTTTCTCTTCCATCGTGTTGATTTCTATGAGCTCAGGTCCCACCCTTTTCTTCCTGTTCTAGGTCTTGATTGCTTGCATGTGACGTCTTTTCTTCCCGGACAAACAGGTTAATTAAAAACATGTTTTTCTTCTGCTTGCATAGTCTGTACCCTTCAAATTGCTTTGCTGTTTTGGGTCTGGGCTCAACTGACTCTGTTGAAAGATGCCCCTATACATGGGGGCTTCAAAGAGATTGTAAACCGATACCGTTATGTTTCAATCCCATTTTCCCCTGAAAAAAAATTTTTTTTGGATGTGCTCTAGTATGTTAAGGTTGACCCATTTTTTATCAAGCAGATTCTGCCTCTTGGAGACTTCACGGGCTGAACCGCTTCGTAAGGTTTTTTCCTGGTTGTAATCTTTGCAGAAGCGGTTCACTAGGCCTTTCTCCTGCAAAGTCCGAGTGGGAGTTAGGGTTTGAACTGCCAACCTCTAGGTTAGCAGCTGACTTCCAACCAGGATTCTCCCTTACCATTGGAAGGACCCGAACCAGAGCTTAAGCTTGGGGTCTGTAGCTGGGACTGGCTGCTTTGAGCTGTCCTTGAGGGTGAGGGTGATGGAGGTTCTGGGAGCCGAGTGGTGGCACAGGACCGGGGGGCTCGTGTCTGTCGGCAGTGAGCATGCAACAGGCACACAGTCACTCCATAGCCCTGCCATGGGTGAAGTCCTAACAGGGCTTCGCCTGTGTCCAGCCGGCCCTCAGTCTCAGCCTCTGGTTTAATTTCCCCAGATAAGAAACTTGCCATTGTCAAGGAGCTGGAGGAGGGATGTCCCCAGAAGCCACTTGACGTCCTGTCCTTCTTAATTCGCAGTGGTCATTCCCCACTGCAGGCTTACAGGCCAGCTGTCCTCAATTACCGCTGCTGTCCACTCTGCACACAGCGCTCTGGCTTCCTTCCTGTTCCATGGTTCTTTAAATCACTCTGTTGTTGCAGGGCGAGAGGGCAATTAGCTGCACGCATTCAATGCATCATCTCAGAAAGCTCTGTTAGTGCTGCTCCCCGCTCCCTCTTTCCTCGCTTGATGATCTAGTCTCTCCGCAGCAACTGGACGGTTTGGAAGAAAATGTAAATGAGGTCACGACACATCCCTGCTGCAAATGGTCCTCCGCGTCTCCATCGTGGCCGCTCACCCCTGCGCGCGAGGGCTGGCCCTCCCTGCCTCTCCTCTCCTCTCACAGCTCACCAAATCAGAAACTGCCTGGTTGCTCCAGGGCGAGGCCAAGCTCCTTTCTATACCCAGAGCCTCTGTACATGCTGATCTTCTGCCTGGCCATGAGCTACCTCGCAGCCCAAACCAAACTCATGTCGCCTGCTCAATTCCGACTCGTAGCGACCCTCTAGAACAGCGTAGAACCGCCCCGCGGGGTTTCCGAGCCTGCACATCTTTATGGAAGCAGAACGCCTCATCTTGTCCCCACTGAGTGGCTGGTGGGTTCAAACGGCTGACCTTTTGGTTAGCAGCTGAGCATTTCACCAGGGCCTTACTCGCCACCTGTAGCGCTTGCTATCCAGTAAAATGAAATGACATGTAAAATCCCGTTTCTCTGACGAGTTGCATTTTAGATGCCCAATCCCGGCACTGCTGGGGACCATCAGCACCTGCCCAGAGAGTTCTGCTGGGACGGCACTGGCCACTTGTGCTCGTGGCCACACCACTGTGCAGTGCTGGCTCTCTATCTGCAGGTTTTCCTCAGTGGTTCCCCACCTTGCTCACACCGCGACCCTTTCACGTGGTGGCGACCCCCCAACCATAACATTATTTTCGTTGCTACAGCAATACTGTCATTTTGCTACTGTTAGGGATCGGGTGACCCCTGTGAAAGGGTCGTTTGACCCCCAAAGGGGCCGTGACCCACAGGTAGAGAACTGCTGTTTTATGTCAAGCATCGCTTCTTCTCAAATGCTCTCTCGGGCCTCCCTTGCCAAATTGAATGCAGGCCCCTCAATGACTAAATACAGAGCTGCTGATCACAAGGCCAGTGGTTCAAACCCACCAGGCACTCCGAGAGATCACAAGGCTAGTGGTTCAAACCCAGCAGCCACTTTTTGTGTCCATAAAGGCCACTCGGCCTCAGAAACCCTATCTTGGGTCGCCATAACTCGGGGTCCACTCCGTGGCGGTGGGACTGAGCTATTGTTTTCACATCACCCTGTTTATTTCCTCTGTGGCACTTGACTGCTTAAGAATAGTTACGGCCTGTGATGGCCGTTTCATGTGCTTTGTAACTGCTTTGGGGGTTAGAAGGCAAGCTTCACCAAGAAAGAGTCCCGTCTTATCTACTTCCTTACCCACCAAACAGTAACGGGCACATAGGAGGCACTTGGTCTTTGCTGCATAGATTTTTCTTTCCTGGGTACTTGGTGCAGTGCTTGTCCCCTGGGAGACATTGACAAGTCATTGACACAAGTGGGCTAAAGCCTCAAGCAGCCCGATGCCTTTCTCTTGCAGATGAGGGAAACCATGTTCAGTAAGGACTTTGTCCATCGTCTCACAGCAAGCTAGGGGGACCCACTCTGCTAATGCTTCTCACATCGAATCCTTCAGGGATTGTGCAGCCCCTAATTCAGTCTGGACTGGACTGGGGACTGAGCCTTGGTATTTCAAACAAGCTGTGACAATGCTGCTGTCAGGCTGACCGCATGTGAGTAACAAGACATTATGCCACATGCGATTACCCATCAAGCCACCTGGGAATTTTGCATCATAACTAACGCTGTCTTGCACCACATCAGGCTACCAGCCTGTACCCGCTCTTGGCAAAGACAAATGTCATCATATTTCCACCTCTGGGGTAAGAAGGTTCGAGGTGGTGCAAATGGTGAAGCCCTGGACTCCTAAAAGAGTGGCGGTTCAAAACCAACCCAGAGGCACCTCAGGAGAAAGCCCAGGTGACCTGCTTTCCAAAGGTAACGGCCTTGAACACCTGCGCAGCAACTCTCCTCTGTGCATCGGGCCACATCAACAGCGAATGGTTTTGTTTCAGGTTGGGCTTACGGTCTTAGGTCCCTCCTTGCAACTGAAGGAGCTGGCCGGGCCTGCTTCGTAGGAGTCATGGCCCACATCTAGGATCTCCTTGCTCATACTCTTCTTCCGTCACCCAACTGGTGTTAAACTACGGGGTGTCCTTTCCTGAGAGGGGGGTGCAGCCCATGTCAGTGTGCATAGCCAGGCTTTCCCCCCTTCTCTAGATGCAACTTTTCCCAATACCTCATCAGCCCTGCTGATCATATAAGGAGCCTTAGTGGTGCAGTGGTTATGCACAAATTGAATTGCTGGCAGTTCAAGCCCACTAACTGCTCTTTGGGAGGATGAAGCTGTAATCTGCTTCTGCAGAGGCTGGAGCCTTGGAAATCACCTAGGGCACTTCTACTCTAGGCGTGGGGTCAGTCAGAGTCAACTTGACCCCTACTGGTTTGGTTTTTTTTGTTGTGATTCATTTCATCCTTCCTTGGCCTTAAAAAAAAATTTTTTTTTTCCTAGCTTAAATGTTTAGGTCTTTGAGATCTCTGAAGAGGAAAATGAGTTTGACATGAAGCACCAGGCTGGGGTGATCAGAGACAAAACCACAGCAATCATGTAAGCCTCAGAAGGATGGGGAAGGAACCAGTCTAGCCTCGCCATTTGCCCAGCATGGCGGTTCTGACCTGAAGCTGATAGGCCAGATCAGCTTGTGCTCGGCGAGTGTTGACCTCGATGTCATAAGCAGCCTTCTTCAGCTCGTAGTCCCTCTGGGCCTTGGCCATCTCAATCTCACTCAGGTACTGGGCGGACACCTTCTCCTGCTTGGCTTTGGCCTCCTGTCCAGGCAGAGATTCAGTAGGAAAAGTCAGGGCAGGGGGAGGAAGGCCACAGGTATGAGAGCATCTTCCCCAGCAGGGTCCCCTGCTTGCTCACCCTGACCTCTTCTGTTGCCCCTGTGAGCCCAGCTCCACCAGCTGCCACCTCAGCTGTGCCCCTTCCATAACCCCTCTCCCACCAGTGCCCAATAAGCCCAAGGTGAATGCAATGACCCAATCCCTCTCACCCGGATCCCAGCATCTCTTTTGGCCTCTGCTTCCCCAATGCGAGCATCCTTTTGGACCTGAGCAGTTCGAGCCTTCCCCAGTGAGTGCAAATAGTCCTGTAGGGCAGAAGCAGGAATCAGGGTCCCCAGGAAGGCTTTGGGGATGGGGAGTAGGGGAGCCGGAAGAGCAACTGCCTTGACTGACCTGGTCATCGTGAATGTCCTTCAGAGTGTAGCTAACCACACTGATGCCCATGTTGACCAGGTCTGATGAGGCCACTTTGAAAACTTGCTCTGAGAATTTCTGCCTGTCCTTATAGATCTCCTAGGGCAACAGGATGGTGGGAAGGAGCAACTTAAGCCCTCAGGTCCTCTAGCCACTGTCTCTCACAGACAGCCTCATTTGCTTCTTGGGACCCACTCACTCTGGAATCCCTTCCAGCCCTTCCCCTAGCCCCGGTTCCAGCCTCAGGCCCACCTCCACAGTCATGTGAGCCATGATGGCCCTCTGGTGGCCCTCTAACGTCTCCAGTGCAATGTGGGCAATCTCAGCTTCGCTCTTCCCCAGGAACATCTGGCAGGCGGCCGCCAGCATCTCCTTGTTCTGCCCCTGGATTTTCACCTGCAACCAGAGTGGATGGAAGGAAGAGCCAAGTGCCTTGGGGTGGGGTGGGGGCCCAGGGGTGGGGAACCTAGCCGAGAAACTTCTCATGAGGCGAGGGTGTCCAGGGCACGATCACATGCTGTTCAATGGGGGAGGGCAGGTGATGGGCAAGCGAGCTCTGGGAGGAGGCTCTGAAAGCCTCACCTGGGCAATGCCAGTGACTGAGATGGGGACTCCGTGGCGAGTGTAAACCTTTTCACTCTTGACATTGAGGGTCAGAGTGTTGAGAGAGATCCTGGAGGGGGAAAGACGGTACAGACAGTGAGAAAGGGGCGGGGGGTGGGGAATGGAGGTTCTCTTCCCCTCTTCTACCTACCTCTGGATCTGCTGGATGCAGGGCAGGACGAAGACCCTTCCTCCGGCCACCATGACAGGGGGGCTTCGGCAGAAACCTGCAAGGGGAGCAGTGGGTGGGTGTGGCCATGTTGGGGAGCTGGGGTGTGGAAGGCTCTGAGAACTGGAAGCGGGGGCAATAATCCACAGGAGGGGGATCTGGGCACTGGGGGGGGAGCACAGCCCTTGGGCTACTGTCTCCCACAAACAGAGCGGTTTGGTTCTTGGGACCCACTCAATCCAGCTCCCTTCCGGGATCTCAGGGATCAGGAAGGGTAGTGCCTGGGAATGACAAGTGAGTATGGCATGCCGCCTTCAAGGGGCAGGAGGGTGCGGGAGTTGGAAGGGAAGCCGTGGTGGTGGTGGTGGTGGTGAGGGGAGGGCCCTGGGGCCAAATTCGCAAGGGTTTGGGGGCCACTGGCTGAAAAAGGACAAGACTTACCTGAGACCACCATGGCCTCATTTGGGCCACAGGTGAAAAACATGGCTCAGGGAGGTGCTAGAAGAGAGGGAGAGCAGGTGGGGTGGGTGCTCCTCGGCGTCGCCAGACTGTCTTTTCCCTCATCATTGTCGACCAGCCTGCACCCACGGCCCTTATGCACCCGAGGGCTCACTAAGACTTCCCCTGTGCTATCCCGGGACCCCCCAAAGGACCCATTCTCCCGCCTGCGGCGATCACTCTCTTCGCTTCCCCTCGCCGTGTCCCCCACCCCCCCAGTTTCAGGAGCCCTTCCACGCAGAGAGACCCTCCCTGGACATCTCCTCCGCTCTCTCCCCCCACTCACCTGCCCGGACGGGCGCGCCCAGCGGGGCTCCCGGGAAGAACAGGGGTGCGCAGGGAGCTAAGCAGGCCCCGCTAGCGTACGGATTCCTGGAAGCTAGGCCTCGAGCCCCGCCCGCGCCCCACTCCCGGGCCGCACCCTGTTGCAGCGGCAGACGCGACCCCGCCCCTAGCGGTGGACCAACCCCCTGCCCGGGCCCTGGCTGTCTCGCCCCGCCCCTTCCCGGCAGGCCTCGCTCCGGTCCGCAGGCCTCCGGACCGCGCCGGGCGACTGCTGGCGAGCCGGGGGTGGAGCTTCCGGCCCCGCCCCCTTCCTGGGCGGAGCCCTCCCAGGCTCCACTCCTCTACCCAGCGGAGCAAGCAGGTCCCGGGAATCGGGAGGTTGCCTCATCTCGGATTTGCCCATCGGGCCTGGGGAAACCGCAGACTGGGCCACGCGAGACGGCAGCCAGCAGCCGGATGGAGTGGGGGCTGGGGACCTGGGCTCCCCCCCTCGCGCACGTCTCGGGGGCGCCTGAAGGCGAGAAGGGAGCAGGTTGTCGCCGCGCGCGCACAGACATAGGCACAGGACTGTTGAGGATAAATCAAATTTATTTTTGTTCACAGAACATACGGGGCGACCCCATCAGCCGCACCCTGACAGCCCACCGACCCTTGTCCCCGCAGCTACTTCTTAGGGGTAACCTCGGGGAGACAGAAGGCCATGGACTTTATACCCAACGGGCCACGGGAGCCTCACACAGTAGACCCCAGGGAGTTGTTGGACGACTGAGAGTGTTATCCCGGAACCCTAGGACCCATCACCACCTTGACTGCCAGCCGGGGCGCCCTCAATCCTAGGCGCCCGGCCTGGGCCAACGCCACGAAGCTCCATGAATACCAAGAGATCTGTGATTCCAGCAGGGGGGCACACCTCGTGCCCAGCATAAGTTAAAATAAATAGCACACACACCCCTCCATCACCTCGGGGAACATACATAAATACACATAAATAGTAATTAGGAGCAATGAGCAATAAATTAACGACGCTCTTTCGCCACCCGGGCTCAATCTAGATCCTGGGGAAGTCCGTGCCTCAGTCTCCCCCGAGCGCCCGCTGGCTTCTCCTTTGTAGTGTTGAGTTTGCGTCGCCTCCAGCGTTCCTGTTGGGGGGCCACCGCGCGCACCTGCCGCCTCCCTTTCCCACACTCGGGGGGACGGGGACGGTGAGGGGCGTGGGGGTCAGAAGGCGGCGGGGTGCTGCTGGAGAAAAGTACTGAGGTCCAGCGCGTAGTCCGAGGGCTCCGCGGTCAGATTCAAGGGCTCAGAAACGGGGGGCGCAGGCACGGGCGCGGGGGGCGCGTCGCCGGGGGCGTCCTCCGCGGCCAGGGGCAGCGGCACCCCTTCTTCGGCCATCAGGACTTGGCAGAAGACGATGGCGAGTAGCACGAAGAGCAGTCTTTTGGCCGGGTTGGGTTCCTCGGCGGGCAGCGGGCGCCGGACCTGAGCGGAGGGAAGCAAGGGGGACCGGTTAGTTCAGGCACCCCGAGGCCTGGCAGTCCCTCCCGGGGTCGGGGTGGGGCGCCCCGCGGCAGCCCTGTCCCGCAACACTTACCACTCGCGGGTAGAGGACCTTGCGGCTGCGCTTGCGGTGCCCACGGGAGACGCAGGGGCGCGGGGCTGGGGCCGCCGCGGGTTCTGGCAGCGGATCGAAGGTGAAGATCTCGGGACCCGATCCGCGCCGGGGTCCTGGGCTAGTAGAGGGGACAGGCGTCGGGGCTGGCACGACGGTCATGGTGGGCAGGGAGCTGCGGGAGCGACACATGACGCACGGGGTGCGGAGGCAGGCGGAATGCGGGCGGGCAGCCGCGCGGTGCGCCTTAAGTCGGCGGAGGGGTGGGGCGGGCCTGCGCTCGACTCCTCCTACCCGGGCTCGCAGCCTCTGGCCGGAGAGCAATGGAAATTCCAACCTTTAAGAGGAGGGTGGAGACTGGGCCTGTGCAAAGCCTGGGCGCCGGAGTGTGTTGCATGTGCGTGTTGTGTGTGAGTTGCGTGTGGGGGTGGAGAGGTCCCGGCGGCCAGCACATGTCGGGACATGTGGCCGGTGAGGGAGGGCCTGTGGACCCGTCGTGGGGGTGGGGGAGGCAGAAGCGCTTACACAAGGAAGTGGGATGTTTCCATGCAGTACTGACCCAGCAAGGTCAAGGAGTCACCGTGACACGCACGCACGCACTTGTAGGTCTACACAGAACGGATACAGCACGAGGACTAATCGAAATGAACACATCAGGACCTGATCGGGCTCTGCCTGCCTTTGCACACATGAAAACACTTAGACATACATGCACAAACACACATACACACCTTTTTGTACACACCCCCATGCCGCACATACACAACCTGTGTATACACGTCACACCCCATATCCACAGCCTACAAACGATTCCTTACCTGCACACACCCCGCACATGCACACCACAGACACCCTGTACGCAGACACACCCACTCATACACACACACACACACACACACACACACACACACTGCAAAGGTTCAGAGCTTTTCTTCACTAGAGAAAACTTGGCAAAGCCATCCACTTAAGGGTGGGCAGAAATATTCACACAAAGTCTGATGCCAAGGGCTTCAAAGGCAAAAGGGGTCAACAGTCACAAGAATGTGTGCTCCTTTTGTTTTATGGCTCATATAAAATGTTTGCGAAGAACTTTTAAACTGGTGAGGCATTACCTGAATGTTGCAGGTAATGGTTACACTTACTCTCAAAGTGACACGTTGGTAACTGCCTGTTCCAGACTGAATTGTTCCCTTTGAAAAAGTAACTTGTGACCCCCAACCTCGATGCTGGAGGCTAGACTCTCACTCGGAAATGGGGTGCCTTTGTTCGGTTAGGCAGGATTAGTGTTGGGCGGAATCTTGAGTCAAGTCTCCCTGGAGATAAAAAGAGATCCGACAAGCAGGGAAGCGTGGGGATGGGGAAAGAGGAATGCCAAGCCACCTGCAGATCCCCAGGCAACAGGAAACAGTGGAAGTGACAAAGACCCTCCCTGAGAGCTGACAGAGAGAAAGCCTTGTCTTAGAGGTTGCGCCCTAAATTCGGACTTGTAGTTTTCTAAATTGTGAGAAAATAAACCTGTTGGTTACAGCCACCTACTGATGTTAGTAGCACAAGATTGATAAGGGTAGTACCTTAGAGCAGCGGTTCTCAACCTTTTGCAGGGGTTGCCTGATTCATACCAGGAGCAAAATGACAGTGATGAAGTAGCAACGAAAATAATTTTATGGTTGGGAGTCACCATAACATGAGGAACTGTATTAAAGGGTCCCGGCATGAGGAAGGTGGAGAGTCGCCGTGAGAGATCGCCGCTTATGACAGAACTGAACCCCCTGTGAGCACTTGCTTGTGCAAGGCACCTTGTGAGAAGTATTGGTAAGGGCAACAGGGCTTGTGTCGGTCTCCGTTGCTGGTTGAAGAAAACCAGATAAAGTTGACACCTGAGCCTTGAGTGTCTTCCCTTCTGGTGTGGGAAGGGGATCCTGACCAGGACAACTCTCTGGAGGGTCTTCAGCATATTTAAGACTAGTGTACAAGAGTGCTCACTCACCATTGGTCAGGGAATGCTTTAGGGAAGAGCGGCATTTGAGATGACCTTGAATGTGAGTGTGTGGGGTATGACAAATGCAGATGGAGGATGACTGTGTGAGAAAAAGAAGGGATCAACAAATGCCGTGAACTGGAAAAATACAGGATGTGTTTGGGGAGTCACAATAAAAACAACTTCAGAGTAAGTTTCCCTAAAAGGAAGGGGGTGGGTGCGTGCAGCGGTGGGTGTAATGACTGGAAAGGCATTGAGTTCAGGAGGATGAGCAAAGCTGCCAGGCCAGGAGTCCTTTTTGACTCCAGATGGTAGAGTTTGTGGGCCAGAGTCCATGACAGCTCATCGTAACCCTGTAGGACAGGGTAGAACTGCCCTTGAGGGTTTCCGAGACTGTAACTCTTTCCCGGAGGGAGTAAAAATGGTCCATCTTTCTCCTGCTTTGTGGGCAGGTGTTCCTCAACTGCTCACCTTGCTTTGGATTGCAGCCCCAGGCAGCCCCAGGACACCACCAGGGCTCCAGAAGCTATTTTAGTGAAGGGCAATTCAAGTTGGGTTCTGGCGGGGATTGGAAGCCTGCCCGCAGGGAGGGGGAGAGAATGAGGAAGTAGACTGGAGGCTGTTGGGAGGCTTGGGGAGAAGGTCACAGAGCCTGAATGAGGATTGCAGAGAACCAGGAAGAAACGGGGCTGTAAGAAGAGGGGGGTGGGGAACGAGGAGCTGATACCAAGGGCTCAAATAGAAAGAAAATGTTTTGAAAATGATGATGGCAAAAAATGTACAAATGTGGCCCATCGGTGGGCAACTGAACACCCCCTTACTGAGGGATTGTGGGGAGGAGATGAGCCAATCAGGGTGCAGGGTAGCAACGATGAAACATGTAACTTTCCTCTAGTTCTTTAATGCTTCCTCCGCCCCCACGATCATGATCCCAATTCTACCTTACAAATCTGGCTGGACCGGAGGATGTACGTTGGTACAGATAGCAACTGGAAACACAGGGAATCCAGTATAGATGACTCCTTCAGGACCAGTGGTGAGAGGGGCGATGCCTGGAGGGTGAAGGGAATG
>NW_022104553.1:9431156-9441095 GCF_000313985.2 Echinops telfairi
GGGGCAGGGGATGGACGGACACCAAGAAAGATTTGAAAGGCACTGTGTCATATGCTTGGTGGCCAGGTGCAGGCGTGTGTGATATCTTCTGATAGATGTCTTGCATGGAGTAGCTGCTCAGAAATCTTGTTAAACGAAAGATGAAAATGCAAAACGATAAATGCAAAAATAGTATTCACGCTCGCTTTGGTCATTCCAGTTTTTTTTTTTTCAAAGACAGGAAAACGCTTTTTCAAACCCCATAAGCACATGTCTCTCTCACTGCCATCCAATTATTGTGTCTCATAGTCACCCTATAGGACAGAACAGATTTGCCCCTGTAGGTCTCCGAAACAGGAAAGCTGGGGGAGGCTGCGTGGCACTAGTTCTAGTCTGTAACACATGGGCTTGCCATGGGCAGAAATTGCATCAGGTTAAGGGACGTTGGGGTAATTCCTAGATGCTAAGTGTACAAAGGCATTATGTAGAAAGGCACCCACCCCCCCCTTCCAACCAAAGTGAGTGTAAGGATGAAGTAACTGGGCTGTCACTAGTGATATTATTGTTAAATATACAATTGCTTTCTGGACTTATAGGACACTTTAATTTATACTCATGACAATTGCTTAAACATGTGAGATCCCTTTTGTATCACATACTTCTTCCCCACAGGTTTAAAACACACCTTCTCAACAAACAATGATATATCTTTTCATCGATGCCTGCCAACATACTTACATTCATACTCCAAGCACTTCCACTTAGACGCTTACTCCAAGACCACTCTCACTATAAACATTTGCCCGCAGCTCTCCGTGTGGCCAGACCCACATCCTCAAACCAACCTAACTTGTAGGAGGGGAGATGGTGCTGAGGGAAGCAAATGGCTTGGTGGGAAAGAGCAGGAGGCACCCAAGGACAGGAATGCATTACTTGTTTATTATGGAAAATCCCTCCAGGGCCTTCGAGGGGGGTGTGGGGGAAGGAACACGAAGGGGAAGTTGGAAGCTTGTTTCAACTCTACCTCCCACATCTGGAATCTGGATTTCCGGCTGGACCTCATTATCCTCAAGGCCCCCCAGGCAGAGAGAGACCTTTCTTCGTGGCCCGTCTGAGCAGATGGGACAAGGAGAAAACTTGCAGCACCTGGTTTGCTTTCCATTGCTTCTCAAACAACCTATCCCCGTTTATACCACCCTGAGAGATCTGTGGGACCCCCTCCCTGCCACCCAGGAAGCTGGGGAAAGTTTCTGATGAATCATGAAGCCCTGAGGCTATGCGGGGGTGAACATTGGAGGATGAGTTGAAGCTATAAAGTGCTGACACTTTGTATATGTTTAAAACTTGCCCCAGCCCCCTCCATTCTCACCTCTCCCTTCCTTCTTTATGGCCTTCCCACCTGCCCCAAGCTTACTATGTTTCTATTGGCTACTAATCTTTTCCCAAACCTCTAGGTTATTTTTTTCATCGTGCTTATCACAATAGGGAATTGGTTTCTGTATTCATGTGCTTCTTGTTGTTATTATTTCTCTCCCTTACTAGGATATAACCAGGGTGGATGTATCAAGACAGGACCACATCTGCCCTGTTCTCCGTCGGGTCTCTGTCCGATCTCCAGTGCTTTGCCTGGAGCGTCACCAACCAACCCGTTGGCTGTCAGTTGATTTCAACTCAAGGCAACTTGTGTGTTTGAGAGTAGAACCGTGCTTGAGGGTTTTCTTGGCTGCAATTGTTTGTTTGTTTGGATAGTTACTGTATATTTGTGACTTTCTACACAGTAAAACAGGTTCCCATTCAACAGTCTTTACACATCATGCACCGGAAAGGCAGCGATTCTTCTATAGTCTTCCTTATGCCGTCCCGCTTTTGCATGCCTATGAGTCTGTAGAAAACACCATAGCTTGGGTCAGGCACACCTTAGTCTTCAAAGTGACATTAAGATGGTGGTTAAGATAAAATGGCGCGTACACACACACACACACACACACACACACACACACACACACACACTGAAACCCCAACTCACTGCCTTGGAGTCCATTGTGATTCTATAGGACAGAACAGAACTGTCCCTGTGTATTTCCAAGACTGTAAATGTTTACAGGAGCAGAAAGCCTCATCTTTCTCCTGTGAAGGGGCTGGTGGGTTGGAACTGCTGACCTTGTGGTTAGCAGCCCAATGAGTAACCCACTATGCCACCAGGGCTCCCATGTGTATCCACAGTCAGGGCTTAATAAATACTCTTAAATGAAGAAACAAATGACTTTGAATCCATCTCCTCTGGATGAACTAAACCTAAAATTCTGGGGTAGTTAGCTCCTGAAGTCATCATTTAAATAAAGGTACTCGCTCACTCCCTCACTCACTCTTTCACTCATTCACTCACTCATTCACTCACTCACTCATTCACTCACTCACTCACTCACGCACTCACTCACTCACTCACTCACTCATTCATTCACTCTATCACTCATTCACTCATTCACGTACTCATTCACTCATTCACTGCCATCAAGCTGATTCTGAGATACAGGAGTCGGAAGCCTTGTCTTTCTCCCTCGGAGCGAGGAATGAGCTGCTGGTGGGTTCAGATTGCTGACCTGGGTTAGCCGTGTCAGCACGACACTACCAGGGGAGAGGGAAAAGAGAATTTGGAAGTAGGAACTTCAGAGAAATGGAAGCTGCAAAGGAGGGATGGAGCCAAGGTATTCTACTAGGGGCAGCGATGAGGTTATGGACCGAGGGAGTGGACCCTGGAGCTCCCAGCTGTACATCCAGCAGATGCCAAGGACTAGCTTGTGGGCTTGAGATGGGACAGAAACAGATTAGCAAAAGAAGACTCCAATCGAGGGGTGCTGGAGGAATTTGGGTGTGGACCCCAGCGGTGCTGTTTATTAAGTGTGTGATTTGGGCCCCCTCCTTGACTTATCTGAAAATCTGTTTCCTCAATGGAAAAAACAACCCCCCACGGGCAACTTGATCTGAAAGTTGTTGGGAAGAGCAAGGCAGTGAGAACATTGTTCCTGGGCACCCAGTAGGTGTTTCTTCCCTGTTGGCCATTGTTGCGATCACTGTGGTGATGCTGCCGGCCAGCAGGAGCTCAGCACGGAGTAGGGAGACAGGAGGAAACCGAGCCTCTAAGAACCGAGCTCATCAGATGTTGGCTCTTCTCTCTCCCTTCCTCCTCCCTCCAGACAGAAGTGGAGACTTCTGCATTCCTCTCTTGGTCAGCCTGTCAAAGAACTTCAAAGCACGCATCTCTTCCACGCACATTTTAGCAGGAACACTGCTCACCGGAGGCGTGGGCAGGCTGAGGTGGCCAGTTCCTGGTAGCAAGTTAATAAGTGACCCCAGAGTGTTCTTTTGCGCCTTCAGGAGGCCCCGGATCACTCCTTGGCAGTTTCTCTGACGCAAGAGGATGGAGCACCACGGGCAGGTCACAGCAGCGACACATACCGGACCGCTCGCCCTGGGGTGCAGCTCGGTCCTGTCCAGCCCGGTTCAGCCCAGCTTCACAGGACGGGCCTTAGCAGGACCCAGCAGCCTGTTCAAAGGCACCAACACTGCTACCCTGGCTTCTTAGGGCCCCAGTGTCCTAGTGCCTCCCGCTGGCCTCAGTCTCTCCAACTTTATCCATCTTGGTCACTGCTCTCTTTGCAGTGCCCAGGACTATGCCAGGAGCCCTGGGATATAACGAGCCACTCATTGGGCTGCTAACTGCAAGGTCAGCAGTTTGAAACCACCAACCACACCTGGAGAAAGACAAAGTTTTCTACTCTCTGTCCTATAGGGTTGCTATGAGTTGCAATCGATTCAAGGGCAGTGAGTGAATTCCGAGGACTAACAGGAGCCACAGTGGCACAGTGGGCTGCCAACAAGAGGTCAGCAGTTCGAATCCACCAGCTGTTCCATGTGGGGAAGATGGGGCAGTTTGATTCTGTGAAGATTTACCGCCTCAGAAACCTTATGGGGCAGCTCCACTCTGTCCTATGGGGATGCTGTGAGCTGGACTTCACTGGGTGGCAGTGGATTTGAAGTTCGGACCATACCTTTTAGTAAATAGCAGTTTGAAACAACTGATTGACAGTGAGACAACTTCGACTCATGGTGACCCCCCTGTTTCAAGTAGAACTGTGCTCCATGGGGTTTCCAAGGATGACTTTTCAGAAACAGATCACTAGGCCTTTCTTCCAAGGAGCTCTAGGATGACTAGTAATATACATGCCTTTTTTCCTTCTTTTTCCCCCATTTTATTGGGGGCTCTTACAGCTCTTGTTACCATCCATCCATCCATTGTGTCAAGCACATTTGTACATAAGTTGCCATCGTCATTTTCAAAACATTTTCTTTCTACTTGAGCCCTTGGTATCAGTTCATTTTCCCCCTCCCCTCCCTCCCTCATGATCCCTTGATAATTTATAATTCCCCCCCCCCATGTTTTACACCGACTGCTGTCTCCCTTCACCCGCTTTTCTGTTGCCCCTCCCCCTAGGAAAGGGTTATATGTAGGTCATTGTAATTGATTCCCCTTTGCTCCCCCCATGTTCTCCTTCCTCTCCTGGTATGGCTATTCTCATTATTGGTCCATAGGGGTTTATCTCTCCTAGATTCCTTGTGTTTCCAGCTCTTATCTGTACCAGTATGCATACTCTGGTCTAGCTGGGTTTGTAAGGTAGAATTGCGGTCATGATAGTGTGTGTGTGGAGGAAGCATTAAAGAACTAGAGGAAAGTTGTGTGTCATCGCTGCTATTCTGCGCCCTGACTGGCTCATTTCTTCCCTGTGACCCTTCTGTAAGGGGATGTCCAATTGTCTACAGATGGACTTTGGGTCTCCACTCTGCCCTCCCCCTCATTCACTTTGATATGATTTTTTGTTTTGGGTCCTTTATGCCTGATATCTGATCCCATCGACACCTCATGATCACACAGGCTGGTGTGCTTCTTCCATGTGGGCTTGGTTGCTTCTCAGCTAGATGGCCGCTTGTTTACCTTCAAGCCTTTTAGACCCCAGACGCTATATCTTTTGATAGCCGGGCACCATCAGCTTTCTTCACATTTGCTTATACACCCACTTTGTCTTCAGCAACCGTGTCAGGGAAGGTGAGCATCTCAGAATGCCGGCAGGTTATTAAAACAAAGTGTTCTTGGGTTGATGGAGTACTTGAGTGAAGGCCCAATGTCCGTCTGCTGCCTTAATACTTAACAAATAAATATATGTGCATAGATCTATTTCCCTATCATTATATATAAATGTATTTACATATGTACATACCTGTATTTAGACCTCTGTAAATGCCCTTTGCCTCCTAGTTATTTTCCTCTATTTCCTTTTACTTTCCTCTTGTCCCACCATCATGTTCGGCCTTCATTCGGGGACTTGCAATAGTATGGTTAGCATCTGAGGGCCGAATGCTTGTACCACTCAGGGACTCCTCAACAAATACAGGACGTTGGAAGAGGCCAGAAATAGAGTGCTCCCTACTTCATTAATGGTGTAGAACTGTTCCTATGGGAAGCAGCCTGCACCTCAGGACACCCAAACCCCAAACCCAGTTGCTTTACGTCCACTGTGACTCCTGACCACACTGTCAGACAGAGTCGACCTGGCTTTCCAGCACTGTCATCTCTAGGGCAGGAGTCTTGGTGGCGCAGCAGTCAGGCGGTTAACTGCTAACCCAAAGATCCCCAATTTGAACCCCCGAGATGTTCCACAGGAGAGCTACGGCAGTCTGTCCCCTAAAGATAAACAATGCCCCCACCCCCAATAACCACCCCACCAAAAAACACTGCCATCAAGTCAGTTCTGATTTACAGTGATCTGATCTGTGGGATAGAGTAGAATCTTTCCTTAGGGTTTCTAATCTTTAAGGCAGCAAGCTGACAGTCTCATCTCTCTCCTAAGGAACAGTGAGTGGGTTTGAACCCACCACCTGGCTGTTAGCCCCTGATGCTTTACCACTGCACCTCACTATATAGGTTGCCCCAAGGTCGGCCCTGGAGACTTGAGTCAAAGCATGTTCATGGGTCTTAAAAAAGTACAACAAATCCGTGATTTCTTTTTGTGGCTAGATGTTTTAGAGACCCTGTATTTACGGGGTGAATTGCTGTGTAAAGAGAAACACTGGATTCGAGACTGCTGCTTCTCCCTGCTCTCAGACTTCATGATTCGGTGCAGTCTCCCACGTGGAGCGAGACACGTCCGTCCCTTTCCCTCTTGCCGTGGTCTTGTTCTTTCAGATGTGGGGGGAAGGGCCCAGGTCCCTCCAGGGGCCTCTCCCTGTGGGGGCGGTGCTCCACGGGAGGAGGGAGGACTGGGGCTTGATCCATTGCCAGGGGCTGGGCCCGAGGCAGTTTTCTGGGAAGAGTAGGTGCCCAGTGTGACTCAGAGCCAAGTTAGGGAAAAAAAACGAGCTCACTGGCTCGCTTGCACTCTCCCGCTGGCACCCTCCCGCTGGCAGGGTTTGACCATGAGCTCATGAAAGAGGAAGCTGGTTTGGGTGGGAGGTGGCTGCTCAGTTTTTCCTCCTGGTTTCTCTCCATCACCTCAGGGATTCCCTGGAGGGTCTGGCCCTCACGGTCCTGTCATCCTGGTCTCTGGGTAGACCCTGTCTGCCTTCTGGGATGCTCCTTTCCCGGACAGCTGGTCAGTCGCTGCCCCAGGTTAGAAATCTCACCCAGCCCAGCAGGGGAATGGCTCACAGGGGGCTTCAAAAAGTTCCCGGAGATTCCAATAGTTTGTTCATTTCCGTTTTCCTGGACCGTTTTGGAATCTGCTGGGATTTTATGGGTCCCGTGGCTCACCGCTGAGCCTGGCCACTGCCACCATGGCCACGGACCACCCCCTGGCTGGGCGCCTGTTAGTGCTGCAGCTCTGAAGCGGAAGAGTGGTTGCCACTCCTGGACCCTGCATGAAGGGCTAGTGGAATCGACCGGATGGCAGCGTTGGGTTTTTAATAGCTAGGATTCCCCCAGTTCAGGAAAGAGACATAGGATGGCTGGATCCCAGCCAAGACCTAGTACTTTTGGTATGCGGGACAGACTACCACCAGAAGGCACGTGTTCTTGTAGCAGAAGTAATGACATGTTCTGAATTCTTCCCTCCAGCCCATCTTCCACGCCTTATTTGCCACTCTGAAGAGAGGCTAACAGCGTTCAGACACAACGTCCCTGGTGGCTGTGGCAGGTCCTCCTTTCTCCTGGGAGGAGTACAGTGCACCCGGGGCTCCGTGAATCCCAGCAGACTTGATGGGACTTTTGTGAGGATACATTGTTCGCTGGTTTAGTCAGCTCCCGACACGTGGCAAGCCCCGTGTGTTACAGCATCGAACGGCTACGGAGTTTCCTTGGCTTTAATATTTTTTATTTTTTAAATCATTTTACTGGGGGCTCTTACAACTCATCACCATCTATCTATCCATCCATTGTGATCAGCACATTTGCACATTTAGTTGCCATCATCATTCTCAAAACATTTTCTTTCTACTTGAGCCCTTGGTATCAGCTCCTCATTCCCACCCCCCCTCATCCCCCACCCTCTCCCTCCCTCGCAAACCCTTGATAATTTATAAATTATTATTATTATTTTTAAGTCTTGGTCTGACCGATGTCTCCCTTCACCCACTTTTCTGTTGTCTGTCCCCCTGGGAGGGGGTTATATGTAGATCATTGTGATCGGTTCCCCCTCTCTCCCCCACTTTCCCCTTCCCCTCCTGGGGCTTTAATCTTTATGGACGTGGATCTCAAAGCATTTTCCCGTGGGGCCACTGTGAGAGTTGGCGTGATCCATTTTGGTTAGCAGTGTATATCTTTAGCTCCAGATGAAACGGACACTCTCCCCCACCCCGCAAAGCGGTTTACCATTTTAATACTGGGATGGGACTACTTCAACGAGGCTACACAAACCTCTCTCTCTTAGAAATTCTTCTGTCAAATCTGTCAAATCTGTCAAATGCCCAAATGTTTTCTTTGTCAGGGTCACGTTCTCTCTTGGTGGGCTGGACTGGTCACCCCAGGGACCAGCAGACTGCCCCCAGGAGAGCTGGTCTGTCCTGACTGCTAAGCAGCTTCAGGGCCCAGAGGCGGTTTACAGGCACACACCTCCCTCACCTCACGGTCGGACCACCCTTGAGACTCAGCATCGCTGTCAGCGATGCTGCTCACCCTCTGTTTCTGCGAAGTGACTCAGTACAGGTCCCTGGAATAATGCAAAGTCAATGTTAGGTAGCATAACAGGGGGGTTGCCCCTCTCCATCCCTTCAGGAGATTGGAGGAGAATCAGGTGAGCCCCCAGCCAGCCATAAAGACTAATTGGGCACCAAATCTAGGCCCAGGTAGGCTTAATTCAGCCAATGGGGGTCAACCAATACCTTCGACCATGCCTCCCCGCAAGAGGCCTTATATACCTTGACCTTGAGACCTCCCCACCTCTTCTTTGCCCTTTGGCTCCTGTCCTGTGCCCGCTAGGCCGTGCTGAAGTCTCCCTGGCCTCTGGCCACCACGTGTGGGTGCGCAGTCCCACGAGGTTGCCCGTGTTCAGTGACTGTAAAACTTGAAACGTCTTCCGTCCTTTATAAAAACCCACTGGGATCACAAACCAGGCTTCGCCGTGCATTCTTTCTCGTGCGAAGCCAAGAACTGAGGTATTTCCCACCCGAGAAACATAACAGTAGCCCTGGGCTCCCCTTCTTGAGATAGCGCTGTTCTGTGTGCTACACTTGAATTCACTCATTGAGCCCACCCAAACACCCACTATCACTACCATGTATGATCCCATTTGACAGATAAGCAAAATGAGGCAGTCACCTTCGCACATCGCCAAGAAGTAGTGGGAGTTAGGTTTTAGCCCAGGTTCAAAGGCATTCCAGAGCCCAGCAGTGCAGCACAGTGATCAGAGCATGCTCAGCTGCCCGGCTCACCTCCAAGTTTCAACTCACTCATTTCTCACGGCAAGGCAGCCCTCATTTGACAGATGGGCAAACAGCACACAGTGGCTGGGCGGGGACTGGCAACCTGGATGCTTGGCTGTAAAGGCAACGCTGTCAGCCTCTGTGCATGCCTGCCTCCCAGCAGTCCTCATTAATAACATGATAAGTCAGCTCACTGGCCTCGCTCCTTGTGTCTCTGGAGCTTGTTTTTTTTTTTTACATACAATATAAACGCTTTATTGAATAGTCGCAGCTCATCCCCGTTGATCAAGTGGTCGGCCAGACATCCGAGACCCGGCCGCGGCCTCAGCGCAGCCTCCGAGCTTTTCGCTCCGACTCCAGCAGAGTGAGCACGTCGCCCTCGCGCACCTGGCCTTTCACGTTGCGGATGATGGAGCTGCTCGTGTCCTCCATGAACCCCACGCGCACCTGCGTGCACTGTCCCTGGGAGCCGGTCCGGCCCAGCACTTTGGTGACTCTGGCCAGCTTGGTGGGCTGCACAAGGCTGGTGTCCATGTTGGCGGGGCGGCGGCGGTCGGGGGTCGGGCGGAGAGCGTGTCTCTGGAGTTTTGCACAGCAGTGGAATCCAGCCAGTTCATATCAGTTCGGCAGAACAGATGCCTAATTTTTTGTTGAGTTTGGTGAACGGGTTGTTAAAATGGCACTAGCAATTCGGGTTCTACCTTAGCCCAAAGGCCAATCCTTACACTGTTTTAATGATCAATCATCTGCACAACAGCATATTCTAAGCACCAGTAGTAATGTTCATTCCACCCATAGTGAGAGTTAAGGTTTATTGTGCCAACCTGGCTGATAAACACATGTGGGATTAATTGAAGGACAGAGAGATAAATGGTTCAGTGAGCGCTCCTTTGGAGTTCTCGGGTCTCTTGCTTTGTGAGGATTGGACCAGGGTGCAGCTGCCTTAGCAGTTCCCTGCTTCAGCTGGTAAGGCTCACTTCCTGCAAGACATCCCCAAGGAGAAGCCACATGGAGCTACCCTGATGCAGCCCTGGGTGCTGGAGCAGCCGTGCG
>NW_022104553.1:9442296-9443564 GCF_000313985.2 Echinops telfairi
CACATTTGCTTATGCACCCATTTGTCTTCAGCGATCCCTTCGACACCTCGTGATCACACAGACTGATATGTTCTTCCACGTGGGCTTTGTTGCTTTTGAGCTAGATGGCTGCTTGTTTACTGGGATGCTTTCTTAATGTACACTTATCCTGTATCTAAAACTCTCTCTTATACTATATGAGTTTCTGTGGATTTGTTTCTCTAGTCTACCTAGACTAACACACACAGGTATAAAAAAATTTCATGGAACTGTAATTGTAATATTTATTCATTTTATAAAACTGGCTATACATTTTTATCCCCATGGGTTGGTTGCTTTAGTAAACACACGTATAATGTAAAGAGAAAAAGTGCCAAGCAACCAGATGGTGACAGGTTGTCACTTGTTTCAGCTTTGTGTTAAGCCTCAAGTTCCCACGAGCTGTTCCCCACGGGTCAAATCAATAGGAAGCCAGGGCACAATGCCAATAGAAGTAGAATGGTCCACTAGAGAAAAAGTTGATGACCTAGTAACTTCAAAAACCTTCAAAAATATAGAATTTGTAGAAAACCATTGATTTGTTGGGCTTCCTTGGGAAAAATTTTTAGAAAACATTGTTATGCCTTTGAAAATTGTAGCCAATTTCAAGATAGGAATAAATTACAATCTCTCAATCTTTTGGAGCCATATTGTTGAAGAAATATTAGTTGCATGGAAAGGAGCTGAAGAACAATTGCTTGCATTTAATACCATTTTTTAACGATCAAACTGATATTGATGATTATCAAGATTTCGTGTAAAACGTTCTAAACATTTCCCAGAACTAAGTAATTCTTGAAAGTGTTCACAGAACTAAAAATAAGCTCAGCAGAAACAGAAGAGGGTTTTTCAAAGATGAGCATGGTTTGTTCAGAGAAGAGAAGTCCCCGGTTTCTAATCTATCAAACACAATGACTCTTGTCTAATTGGCCTACCTCTAAAGGAATGCGATCCTAGTCCTACAGGGAGCAGATGGCGAAGGATAAATCGCAGAGCCAGTGCCGCTCTGAGGAAAGCAAAGCATATTGCAAGTGAGGATGTCAATCAAGAAGCAATATGAAAACACCTGAAATAACAGTTCTATAAGGCAAAGAAGAGACATCAAAGGTATTCGCATGGGGAAGGAAGAGGTGAAACTATCGTTATTTGCAGATGATATGATTTTATATATGGAAAATCCCAAAAGTTCCACAAGGGGAGTACTGGAAGCAATAGAGGAGTTTGGCAGTGTGGCAGGATACAAGATCAAC
>NW_022104553.1:9447645-9452307 GCF_000313985.2 Echinops telfairi
TAAACGATGTACAAATGCGCTTTACACAATTGATGTGTGTATGGATTGGGATAACAGTTGTATGAGCCCCTAATAAAATGTTAAAAAAATAAAATAAAATAACAGTTCTACTGCTTTTTGTCAGGTGTTACTTAATACTCTTTCATTATTATTTTAAAACACTTTGATAACAGAATCTAGTTTGGTGTAGCTTTTTCATTCTTATTTAAGTATTAACTGTATAAAATAATAAATTACCTCGTGACATATTTTGTCTTAGTAGTTAAATGGTCATTAGGGCGGCGAACTGCTGGTTAAAGGATTTGAATCCCACCCCTGGTGTGGCACTGCTCAAGTGTTCGCTGGGCATGCTCAACTCTGACCATATCTGTGACCTCTTACCTGCCTTTGAGAGAGTCCTTGTCTAGCAGGTGAGGTGGTTAGTTTACTGGAAGGTTGAACAATGCCTCAAGCTTCGGCACCAGCCACTTTTCCTGAGAAGATGTTGTGCAATCAGAAGACACATTAAGATCATTTACTCACCCAAAGTGACTTTGAGCCATTTCAGATAAGAGACGAATCCCTGGATCCCCCCATCAGTGCTCGACATATATGAGGGGCTCAACCACTTTGGGTTGAACCTCTAAATGAGTGATGTAGGAGATCTGGATTCTTTTAATTTCGTTCTGTGCTGTCCAATATGGTAGTAGGTGACTATTTAAAGAAAGTAAACTTAAATAGAAGTAAAAACCCAGCTTCTAGTCTTTCATTAGCCACATTGCAGAAGCAAGATAACTACATGTGGCTAGTGGTTACCTAACCAGTTGAGAAGCTTAGGTTGAGAACATTTCCATCATCACAGGAAGTTCTATTAGACAAGATTGAGCTTGATGATAGGTGAAGTGAGAGAAAGAGAAATTCACTGTGAGAAAAGTTTATTGTACTATCTCCCATGGGTCTTGCGGGGATTCCGGGAACGGCTCCTCCTAGGTTAAAGTCGATTGTTGGGGCTCCTCAGGGGATTTGTGGCTTTGCTTTGCTCCCGTTGCTGATCTGTTATGTTCCCTTCTTGGTTTGCCCTGCTGTGGGGGGTTCAAACTGGACTCACTCCCTGCCATGTGTCCCCAGTATTGTCCTCTGTTGCGGTATGCTCAGTGAGGGGGCGTCATGTCTTGAACTGTTGCTGGCCCTGCAGTCCTCTCTGTGCCTTAGCAGCTCTGTGCAGGGACGGCCTCCTCCCGTCTTGGTGGGCCAATATGTGGTCTAGAGCCTCCCTCTCTCTTTGTTCTTCTTGGTTTGTTTCCATGTGGGCATGGCATGCCGGCCCTTCTCCCAGACCTGCAGGTTTAGTGAACACACCTAGCATTATGTGTGCTTTTTCCCCTTCTCATTCTTTTGATTCTACCTTTTGTTTTCTTTTTGTTTGCTCTTTGTTATTATTGGGTTGCCTACCTATATACGGTAGGCATGGGAAGCAAACTCAAGGAGACAGCAACAAGAGGGACTTTGGAGGAGGAGGTGGGGAGAAGGGAGTGGTGAGCAAACAACGCCATAGACAGGGAACAACTAGGGAATTAAAAGCAACATTACACAATTGATGTATGTATGGGTTGTGATAAGAGTTGTTTGAGTCCCTAATGAAACTATTAAAAAAATAAATTTCAAAAAAAAAAAAGGAGGACAGAGATCCTGGGGGTGTTGGAGCAACAGCAATGTAGCTGAGAGGAATTACTAAGAGGCGGACGAAGGACAAGTGTGATGGTGGGGCAGGAGGAAGGGAGAAAAGAAACAGAGGAAAGATCTAGGAAGCAAAGCTATGAATAGAAGTATAAGCATAGGTGTGTACATATGTAAACCACATTAATTCATAAAAATAGAGGTATTGGCCTATGTACACATATCTATATGGCAATACACTGATGTAGTGGATGGACTTCGGGTCTCTGCTCAAACCCTCCCTCAATGCAAGAACACTTTGTTCTAACAAACTGGCATTCTGTGTGATGCTCACCTTCCTGGCACGATTGCTGAAGACAAAATGGGTGCATTAACAAATGTGGTGAAGAAAACTGATGGTGCCCGGCTCTAAAGAGATATAGTGTCTGGAGTCTTAAAGGCTTGAAGTTAAATAAGCGGCCATCTAACAGAGAAGCAACAAGCCCACATGGAAGAAGTACACCAGCTTGTGTGATCATGATGTGCTGACGGGATCAGGTAACAGGTATCAGAAGACCCCCAAACAACCAAATAAAAACCCATATTGTTGAGAACGAGAGGGATTGGAGCAGAGACCTAAAACCCATCTGTAGACAATGGGACATCTCCTCATAGAAGGGTCACAAGGAAGGGATGAGTCAACCAGGTTGCAATATAGCATTGGTGAAATACAATATTCCTCTGGCTCCTTGAGGCTTCCTTACCCCCCATGATCATGACCCCAGTTCTGCCTCTCACTGTGGGCTAGACTAGAGCATGTGCACTGGTACAGATAAGAGATAACAGTTCTCAACACACGGAATCCAGGAACAGGAATGGGAGTAGCAATATCAGAAGGGAAGGGGGAAGGTGGGGAGAGGTGGGGAGGAAGGAGGAGCCCATCTCAATGATCGACACATAGACACATAACCCACCACCACCCACCCCACCCTGGGGACAAACAACAGAAACCGTGGGGGAATGGAGACAGCAGTCGGTGTAAGATACGAAAATAATAATAATATATAATTCATCAAGGGGTCATGAGGGTGGTAGGGAGGGAGGGAAAAAAGAGGAGTTGATACCAAGGGCTCAACAGAAAGTAAATATTTAGAAAATAATGATGGCAACACATGTACAAATAAGCTTGATACAATTGATGCATGGGTTGTTAAAAGAGCTATAAGATCCCCAATAAAATGATCTTTTAATAAATAAAAAGAAAGTTGGGGAGGAGACAAGCCAGTCAGAGTGCGATGCAGCAATGATGAAACATACAACTTTCCTCTAGTTCCTAAATGCTTCCTCCTCCCCCACTATCATGATCCCAATTCTACCTTACAAATCTGGCTAGACCAGAGGATGTACACTGGTACAGATAGGAACTGGAAACGCAGGGAATCCAGGGCAGATGATCCCTTCGGGACCAGTGGTGTGAATGGCGATACTGGGAGGGTGGAGGGAGGGTGGGTTGGAAAGGGGGAACCGATTACAAGGATCTACATATAACCTCCTCCCTGGGGGACGGACAACAGCAAAGTGGGTGAAGGGAGACGTCGGACAGGACAAGATATGACAAAATAATCATTTATAAATTATCAAGGGTTCATGAGGGAGTGGGAAGCGGGGAGGGAGGGGGAAAAATGAGGAGCTGATGCCAGGTGCTTAGGTGGAGAGCAAATGTTTTGAGAATGATGAGGGCAATGAATGTACAAATGTGCTTTACACAATGGATGGATGTATGGAATATGATCAGAGTTGTATGAGACCCTAATAAAATGATTAAAAAAAGAAAAAAGAAAGAGAGTTAATTGCAACTTGATGGCTTTAGTTCTCTTTCAATTCTTAAAGTAGTCAATACCAGTCCTCTTATTAGATTCTACTGCATCCTGCCCGGTGGTGTCTCTAGGGCTGGTGTTCCTGCTGTGGTAGCTCATGGTGCCATACCTCCACCTCTTGGACCTCCTTCCTTGGGGACCAGATCAGTCATAATCCTTGGCAATGCCTAGTATTCATTTTATCACTAATCTGTGATAAATATAGTGGCAGATTGCTTAAATGTAATTTTTCTTTCAATTGTACGAACACTAACAACAATATTATTTTGTAAAATCTTTTCTTGTTGAAGCACCTTGTTAGTTATGATATTACTAATAGCAGAATGGACACGCTTTAAAAAAATCTTATATCTTACTTTTATCTTTTTTATGGGCATATAATTCACATATACAAGTTGATAGTTCAATTATATTAAGAAGAGTTGTACAATCAACACCATTTTGTAAAATCAACACAATTATAGAACATTTTCTTCTTTCTTTTTAAAGATCATATTATTGGGGGCTCTTACAGCTCTTATAACAATCCATACATTAATTGTATCAAGCATATTTGTACATGTGTTTCCCTCATTTTTTCTAGACATTTATTTTCTATTGAGCCCTTGGTATCGGCTCCTGTTTGTTCCCCCCCCCCCATTTTCTTATTTCTTGTACTCATTGTTATTAGCTCCCACTTCCCCACAACTTCCCTCTCATGCTCCCAAAAAACCATTAATCCAGTTATCATCTATCTTGGATTTCATATACAGAGAAACATACCCAAACCAAAAACAAAAATAAGCCCATAAATAAAACATCACAAAGAATATTAAAAACTAGAAAACATTTCAAATGGGTCAAAAGGGAGATCAAATGATACGGTCTCGAATTTTAACCCCTTGCATCAGCAATAACCGATCGCCAGTGCAGTCTACATGACAGCACAGCATCTACGTGCCTGGTCGATGTCAGAGGGAATTCACTGGAGGCGTAATCCATGTGTATTTTCACTCCACTTTTTTAAAATTTAATTTAATTAATTTATTTATTTTAACATTTTATTAGGGGCTCATATAACTGTTATCCCAATCCATACACACATCAATTGTGTAAAGTGCATTTGTACATCGTTTCTCAAAACATTTTCTCTCCACTTAAACCCCCGACA
>NW_022104553.1:9453607-9457651 GCF_000313985.2 Echinops telfairi
CTATACTTTTTGATAGACGGGCACCATCAGCTTTCTTTGCCACATTTGCTTATGCACCCATTTGTCTTCAGTGATCCGTTTGACACCCCGTGATCACACAGGTTGATATGTTGTTCCATGTGGGCTTTGTTGCTTCTGAGCTAGATGGCTCACTCCACTTTTATACACTGAAACAAGCCAGAAAAGGGGTCAAAAGGGAGATCAAGTGATAAAACATTATATTTCAAACTAACGACATCTGCCATAATTGACTTTACAGTGCTCTCTGTCTGATAGGAAGGTTATTTACATCCCTCAACTCTCCCCTCATCGGGGGTTCACCAGAAGCTTAATCCACGCGTGGCCCTGCAGATGGACTTTGGGCGTTCACTGTCATCCACAGCCTTCTGTAAACTGGGTGTTTGCAAGTTAAGCTCTGATACCATTCCCTAGATTCCGTTTTTTAAAATGTGGGGACATGTTAATGTTTTTGTTTTACAAATCATTTTATTGGGGCTCATACAACTCTTATGACAATCCACACATCCATCCATTGTGTAAAGCACACTTATATATTCGTTGCCCTCCTCGTTCTCAAAACTCACTTTCCGCTTGGGTTTTGGGAATCAGCTACTCATTTTCCTTTTCCCCCTCGCCCTTCCTCCCCGCTCCCCCCTCCCTCATGGACCCTTGATAATTTATAAATTATTATTTTATATTATCTTACACTGCCCGGCGTCTCCCTTCACCCACTTTTCTGTCACCCATCCCCCAGGGCGGAGGTTATATGTAGATCCTTGTGATCGGATCCCCCTTCCTACCTCCTCTTCCCTCCCGGTGTAGCCACTCTCACCGCTGGTCCTGAGGGGTTCATCTGTCCTAGATTCCCTGTGTTTCCAGTTCCCATCTGCACTGCTGTGCATCCTCTGGTCTAACCAGGTTTGTAAGGTAGAATTGGGATCGTGGTAGTTGGGGGGAGGAAGCATTTAGGAACTAGAAGAAAGTTGTGAGTTTCATTATTGCTACCCTGAACCCCGAGTGACTCATCTCCTCCCCATGTTACTGTTTTTAAAGTACGTGCTTACTATGATGTTTGTCTTTAAGGTATTAGTCACATACATCACATCAGCCATAAATTGCACAATTTCTCTAGATAAGAATGATCTGTAAGGATTGTGGTAAGAGTTGTATGAGATCCTATAAAATGATTTTTTTTAAAAAGAGAATGATCTTTAACATTGGTTTCTTATTAAGTTTCTTGGAATATATAAACATCATTAGTGACAAAATATAAGGGAAAATTAAATAACAACAACCTATACAATAAAAGCTTTCTTAGTATCTTAATTATTCTATTTTTCTTATAACTCTGATTTTATCAGTTCTAATGACATATCATTAGAACATTTTATCAGTTCTAATTACATATCATGCACATAGCATCTAATTCAATGATTTAAATATATTCAGAAGAGCTGTGCAGTCATCACCATAGTCTGCTTCAGAACCCTGTCTTCTGACTTGTACACCTAATTATTAGCTCCCCACCCCCACCCCCAACATCATCTGCCAGAACCACAAGAAGCCGTTAATCCAGTGACTGTCTCCAGGACTAAGCCAGTGACTTACCTCTCCTGGATTTTATAGAAAGAAAAATATACCAAAAACCAAAAAGAAAATACAACAAGAACAAAACAAAATAGAGAAAAACCTCGATCAGAAAGAAAGCAGAAAAGAATCAAAACTAGAACAAATTTAAAATGGGTCAAAAGGGAGAACAAATGATAAGGTGTTAAATTTTAGCCGAGCCACATCTGCATTCATCCACTTTCCATTGCATTTTGTCTGATAGTAAGGCTATTAAGATCCCTGGTCAATGTTCAGAGAGTATTTTCTGGAGGCTGAATCCATGTGGGGACCCTGCAAATGGACTTTGGACTTTCACGGTCATCCCTAGCTTTCTGCAGGCCAGAATTTAATCTCTACTATCATTCCCTTCTCTGGGCTTTGATTTTATTATTTACAATCCTTGGATTACACAGGCTGGTGTGCTTCTTCTGTGTAGATTTCACTGACACTGTGCTTCAATGTCTGCTTGCTTAAAGACAAGCCCTTAAAACTCAGGTATTATTCTTTTTTTCTGGCCAGGCACCATCTGATCTCGTCACCACACTTTGCTATAGCCACAATTGCTATTGCTATTATTGCTATCATCTTCAGGGAGCTCTTCATGAAGGCAAGTATTGAGTAGGGCCATGAGTTAGTCAGTTGATTGTGCCAACCTGGCCGATGAACACATGTGGGGTTAATTGAAGGGCGTCGGGATAAATGGCTCAGTGAGCCTCACCTTTTAGTTCTCGGGTCTCTTGCTTTTTGACGGTCGGACCAACGTGCAGCTGCCTTAGCCAGTTCCCTGCTTCAGCTGGCAAGACTCATTTCCTGAAAGACATCCCTGAGGAGAAGCCACATGGACATACCCCAATGCAGCCCTGGGTGCTGGAACAGCCGTGTGGAGACCCCTACCAGCACTGAGATGTTTACACATTCACTGACTCGGCTTTCCTCCTGCAGTCAGCATCCTTGCATCAGTTTTCTGAGATGGAGGAGGATTTTGTGGACTGGTGTTGGACATATGGGTTAATGGGTTAATGTTGGACTGTGGGCTTGGGCAACACTGGGTGGGGGTGTTTTCTTTCTTTTTAAAAAAATTATTTTATTGAGGGCTCGTACAATTCTTATCACAGTCCATACATCCATCCATTGAGTCAAGCACATATGTACCCCTGTTGCCCTCATCAATCTCAAAACATTTGCCCTCTACTTTAGCCCTCAATATTGGGATGTTTTCTTGATGCACACTTTACCTTTATGTCAAATTCTCTCTTATACATGAGTTTCTGTGGATTTGTTTCTTTAAAGTACCCAGACTAATCCAGGCCATGTCATAAGAACTAATTGTTCTTAGGTAAGGGCTAAATTTAAGTGGGATGAGCAGACACCCTTTCTGATTTTTTCCCTTATTTTCCTTTAATTACTACTTCATTCTCCAAAAAGTTGTTGATATAGGTTCACAAGTACTAATTACTGCAGTATTGTAGCCAAGACATCAACGATTAGACAAGATCAGTGCCTATAAAAACACCAACAGTAAGGAAGATACAACATGTGCTTGTAATGAGCATGGACAAAACCATGTGGTTCAAAAGGACACTGTGTTTGGATAATAATAACAGCTCCGACCCTAGCACATTAGAAGGTTCACAAAGCCAATTAGCAGAGAATTTTAACCTTATTGATAAATGTAAGCTGGGCTATAAAAAGTGTTTTTGTTATTAATACTAATTTCAGGAATATTTGTACACGAAAATTAATAACATTTTTTGCTTACACACTGCAGAAGCATTTTGTAGACAGTCCTTTTGTTATCACCCCATCTGACAGCTCTAATACCTCCTGCTGTTGTTACTGTTTTTTCCAAGGCCCAGAAGCTATTTCTTCTGAAATCTCTTATTAGTTAAAGAGAAATATGATTCTGATCACATCCATGACCTGAACTTGTGCAAAAAGATTGAAAGGGGAACTAAGGTTGTGGAGTTCTTTCTGTCATGGGCTCCATGAGCTCAGCCAGTCATCTCAGCAGCTCTGTGGGACACAGCAGGGCATAGAAGAGAAGCTGCCAAAGACAGTGGCTTCAAGTGAATGGTGGCAGCTAGTCTTCAAACTCAAAATTCCAGTAGATTGATTATCAACTGTGCTCCAACCCAGAGCAGTGGAGGGAAGAAGGATGCATACAATATGGGCCCCTACTCTTGAGAAAGGAGTCTGGTGATGCAAATCGCTAAGCACTTGGCTGTCAATGGAAAGGTTGCAGGTTTGAACCCACCTGGGAGCTCCTTGGGAGAAAAAACTCGACAATCTGTTCTTGTAAGGACTACAGACAAGAAAATCCTTGGCTTTTCTATGGGGTCACTGGGAGCTGGAATCAACTCAAGGGGACACAACTACAACAAGTCTCAAAATTTTCATAACCCAGGTCTGTCTAAATAAGATAGGCTGGATGAACAA
>NW_022104553.1:9460289-9462477 GCF_000313985.2 Echinops telfairi
CAGAGAGTGTAAGATATGACAAAATAATGATAATTTGTAAATTATCAAGGGTTCATGAGGGAGGGGGGAGGGGGGAGGAAAATGAGGAGCTGATACCAAGGGCTCAAGTAGAAAGCAAATGTTTTGAGAATGATGATGGCAACAAATGCACAAATATGCTTGACACAATGGATGGATGTATGAATTGTGATAAGAGTTGTACGAGCCCCCAATAAAATAATTAAATAAATATTTTTCCTCATAACCTAGTTAAGAAAAACAAGAAGCATATACTGTTAATATTGGCTAACATCTATTTGGTACTTTAGAGCTTAATTGTTCATTTTCTCACATGAAGACAGTGCAGATCCCAGAGATGAGTGTTAAATGAATGGCACGCTGAGACACAAAGCTAGCCGTCTAGGAATTCAGGTAATGATGAGCTCCTCTTGGACTGGAGTGATCTGAAAAAGTTTTGGTTGAGGCATTATCTTAGGCTGGGTTCACTAAAGAAGCCAAATCAGCACAGCTTTCATGCGCCTATGCATATGCTGCAGAGGGTGAGGGTCCCACGACTGGCAGGTCCCACGACTGCTGGGGCCAAGGAATCTAAGGTCTGCAGGGAAGATGGAGGCTGTCGGTTCAAGTTAAAGGATCCAGTGGTAGCAAAGACCACGCAAGTTCTCCTAGTGTCTAGTTATATTGAAAGCAGGCCACATCTTTGAGGAAATTTCTTTTAAATGGGCTGTCATAGCAGTTATCATCATGGGAGATTACTAAATCTTAGCTGCCCAATGGGTGGGTATCTAGGAAAACACACAAACTTAAATAGAACTACTGGCTGCCCTACTAGACATTTGTCAGATTGGTTATCGCTTTCAGTTTGAAATAAGATAATTGTCAATTCCTTTTACTTTCTAGAAGAAGAAATGCCGGTTAAGGACATAGAACTCTGTTTTATTTTAAGTTCTCCATCCAAATGATAAACATATGAGGGGGCTACAAAAGTTCATGGAAAAAATTGTTTTGATTCCATTTTTTCCCTTTAACTTATGGAAGCCTCATATTTAAAGAAAAAAGGAACAGAAAAACTGTGCATTCCACGGTGATTTTAGAAACATAAAATAACTTGGATACTTTAGATATAACATGGTTTGAGTTGCCTTTATGATAATTAATAATCTTTTGAAGTGGATCCAATGTTATGTCTCAAACGCTCGACCTAACGCTCAAGGTTACATAACTTCAGCTTTGCCTTAATACCTGCAGTCCACAAACACGTGAACATTCAGCTCCTGACTGACTGAGTTTGCCTCAGTTGTTACACAATCCTTTCACTACTTCTTTGCCAGTAGTGATTTAGAAATATTCTTCTAAAGCTCTGTGCACTTCTCAGCTTCCTTTAATTTTTCATTTTTTTCCTTTTAATTTTTCTAAAACTTCTGCTTTTACCCCTGCAGGCTGTGATTTTCTTTAGTTCCAAGTCACAGAGTCTAACTGCAGATCATCCAGAAAGGAGAATGTTCGGAAGATATTGGATGTTGGGTTTAGGTCTGTCATGTTGGTTCACACTCATAATGACCCAAAGGACAAGGGAACCAAACACCACCTGATCTTACTTCTTTCAAGAAAGATTTATTTCTTCTTCTGACAGCCTATGGAGTTTTTAACATTCTTTTCCAGCGCCGTAATTCAAATGCAGCAATTCTTCTTCAGTCTTTATTATTCAATGTCTAGCTTTCACACACATATGAAGTGATTGAAAGTATCGTGGCTTGAAGAGATCAGTTATCAAGCATCAAAGAACAAAAAATAATATTGGGTGCTCGCCTTTCCAATATGATTGCCGAAGACAAAGCGGGTGCATAAGCAAATGTAGTGAAGAAAGCTGATGGTGCCCGGCTATCAAAAGATACAGCATCTTGGGTCTTAAAGGCTTAAAGGTAAGCAAGTGGCCTTGTAGCTGAGAAGCAACAAAACCCTCATGGAAGAAGCACACCAGCCTGTGTGATCACAAGGTGTCAAAGGGAGCAGGTATCGGCATCAAAGAACAAAAGTCATATCATTGTGAATGAGGGGGGGTGCAGATTGGGGACCTAAGACCCATCTGTGGGTAACTGGACATCCCCTTACAGAAGGGTCTCGGGGAGGCCAGTCAGGGTACAGTGTAGCAACGATGAAACACAACTTTCCTCTACTTCCTAAATGG
>NW_022104553.1:9463046-9485488 GCF_000313985.2 Echinops telfairi
TTTTGAGAATGATGATGGCAACAAATGTACAAATGTGCTTGACACAATGGATGGATGTATGATTTGTGATAAGAGTTGTACGAGCCCCCAAGAAAATGATTTTTAAAAAGTTAGACATAGAATTACTGTATAATGTTATTTAAATAATAAATGTTATTACAATGTTATATATGAAAAAGAAAGTATCATGGCTTGAATCAGGTTCATCTTAGTCCTCAAAGTAACATTTTTGGTTTTCAATAAAGAAGTCTTGTGCTGTAGATTTACCCAATAAAGCACACATGGTTTGATGTCTTGGCTGTGGCGTCCATGGGCATTGATTGTGGAGGGGCCAGGTTAATATCTGTGGGCTAGGCAGCAGGAATCAGGAGTCTTTCTCCGTGTACCTGCCGAAATAAAGAGCTGCAAATAATGTTACCTTTCTTCTTATTCATGTTCATCATTCAAAGCTCAAGCAGAGAGGGACTGACTGGCCGTGTTGAGGTAGAAAACTGTGTCCTCTTGGCCAAGGAAGAAAGCATACCTTAACTGAGGTGAGGCATCAGCACCGTGCGGGGATAATACCCCAAAAATCGGACTGTTTTCCACAGGGAAGACCATGAACAGCAGAAATATATATTGGACTTTTATTTTCCCTTCCTAACCTCTACGTCCTATTTTTCCTCCTTATCTATCATAAGGGTCACCAAGCTATCTTCCAGGATTAAGAAAAAGATATATAAGGGTAATCAACCTGTGTTGGGATTGTTATTCCCCAAAGGGGATTAATGGTTAAGGAAAAGACTGGTGAGATAGTTCACGCTTATTGTGCCAACATTGTCAATGAACACATGTGGGATTAATTGAAGGACGGAGATATAAAAGGTTCAGCGAGACTCGCCTTTCTTGTCTCTTGCTCTTTGATCATCGGACCAGTGTGTGGCTACCTTGCTTGTTCTATGCCTCAATTTGCAACTACACAACCTGTGGGACATCTAACCCGTGGACTGTGTCACTGTAGTTTGAGGTTCCTTCAAGACCTGCTCTGCCACACTATTGGAATTTACATCTCTTGAGCTGGGGACTGTTGGACCCTGTCATCTGGCTGACTGTTGGTGACCTGCCTTGCCATTTGCTGCCTGTGGCCGGATAGCCTGAATTTCTCTACAGAGGACTTCCCATCGACCCTCAAGACTTGAAGGATTGCCAGAATCTTACAGGAGTGAGTTGCCCTGAACCATTTGTACTGCTTTATAGATTAATTAATGGTTTATTCCTTATGTTATCTATAAAATTATTAGCATTCTGGTTTTGTTTCTCTAGAGAACCCTGTCTAACATAGCTGGTGTATTCTCAGCATTGAATATAAGGATTAAGCAAGAAGATATACACAAATACCTAGTTCAGGGCCTGGCAGGTAGTAAGGTTCATTAAATGTTAGCTCTGTTTCTAGCTGTTCCTATTTATCCACAAGTGTGCTGGGATTGGCTCATACCAGCTCACAATAGAAGACTATTACATATTTTTGAATTAAAAAAATTCTTTTTACAATTTTGTGAACCAATTAACATAAAATCGGTAACATGAAATTGACCTTGAGGGCAGTAATTACACGTGAAAATTGGAAATGCCACAAATAAAGGCTCCCCACCCTTCTAAACCAGCACATTTACCGGTTTACCACTGATTTTCCCCCTCCTTCGTGAGATGTGAACAGAAGCATGAAGGGTCCTGGGAGCGACAAAAAGCGACCAGCACGATGTACGCTGAGCAAATGTAAGCTCTTTCCAACAGAAACAAAGCGCAGGCCCAGGCAGGCAGTGCAGGGCTTGGAGCCGGTCCAATCCAGTTGCCATCCATTTGACTCCAACTCACAGCGACTTTCTGTGGGGCAGAGTAGACTTGTGCACCTCTAGCTTTTCCTCGCCGGGGTGTTTTGAAAGTAGACCACTAAGATGCCTTTGGATGGACTTGAACCTCCAACCTTTCAGTTAGCTGAGCATGCTTGCACTACGCAGGGTCTCCGGGTCTTGTGCAGTAGCTCCTGTGTCTCCTGTGTGTGGCCTCACCATCCTCAGCACCTGCCGTTCACTTCATGATAAAGGTGAACTGTTGAAGGTCCGCCTTCCAGCCTGTAGGAAAGCGAAGGAGCGAAGCACCCACATTTCTTTGCCTCGATTTTCAAGGGCTGCTGTGACAGAAATACCACCGTGGGCTAATTTAAAGAACCGAAATGGATTATCTACAGTTTAGGTGTCTAGAAGCCTGAACTCAGGGCACCTTTTTTTTTTTTAAATCATTTTATTAGGGGCTCATACAACTCTTATCACAATCCATACACACAGCAATTGTGTGAAGCACATTTGTGCATTCATTGCCCTCATCATTCTCAAAACATTTTCTCTCCACTTAAACCCCCGGCATTAGGTCCTCATTTTTCCCCTCCCTCCCTGCTTCCCCCTCCCTCATGAGCCCTTGATAGTTTATAAATTGTTATTTTGTCATATCTTGCCCTGTCCGACGATGTCTCCCTTCACCCACTTTTCAGTTGTCCGTCCCCCAGGGAGGAGGTCACATATAGTTCCTTGTAATTGGTTCCCTCTTTCTTACCCACTCTCCCTTTACCCTCCTTGTTTCACCACTCACACCACTGGTCCTGTAGGGCTCATCCGCCCTGGATTCCCTGTGTTTCCAGTTCCTATCTGTACCAGTGTACAACCTCTGGTCTAGCCAGACTTGCAAGGTAGAATTCATGTCATGATAGTGAGAGTGGGGAGGAAACATTTAGGAACTAGAGGAAAGCTGTATTTTTCATCATTGCTACATTGCACCCTGACTGGCTCATCTCCTCCCCGAGACCCCTCTGCAAGGGGATCTCCAGTGGCCTACTAATGGGCTTTGGGTCTCCACTCCGCACTCCCCCCTCATTCATTATGGTAGGATTTTTTGTTCTGATGATGCCTTATACCTGATCCCTTCAACACCTCATGGTTGCATAGGCTGGTGTGCTTCTTCCATGTGGGCTTTGTTGCTTCTGAGCTTGATGGCTGCTTGTTTACCTTCAAGCTTTTAAGACCCCAGATGCTATATCTTTTGATAGCCAGGCACCATCAGCTTTCTTCACCACATTTGCTTATTCACCCGCTTTGTCTTCAGCGGTTGTATCAGGAAGGTGAGCAGCATAGAATGCCAATTTAATAGAAGAAAATATTCTTGCGTTGAGGGAGTACTTGAGTGGAGGCCCAAGGTCCTTCCAGGGCACCTGTTTTGCAGGAAAGTCTCTCTCTCTGTGTGCTCTGGGGGAAAATACGTGTCTCTTTCAGCTTCTGAAGCCCTGGCTTTCCTTTGCTCCGTGGTTTTTCTCACTAGGGCTTCTCTCCAAAGCACCAAACCAAACCGAATGTCGTAAAGTCGGTCCCAGCTCCTAATGCCCTATGTAGAATCTCCATGGCGGCCAATATTTGGGGGATCAGATGGCTTCATATTTCTCCCATGGAGCAGCTGGTGGGTTTGAATAGCCAACCTTGGGGTTTGCAGTCCAATGCTTCCCAGACTACTCCACCAGTGCCCCTAGGGCTGCCATGGATGTTGATTTTCCCATGTCCTCAATTTTCTCCATCAAATCATAACATCAAACTACTGCCATTCAGTCAATTCTGACTCCCAGTGACCCCGTTGGACAGAGTGGAACTGCCCCTTAGGGTTCTCCAAACGGTAAATCGTTATGGGAGCAGACACCTCTCTTGCACCCCTTTAGGACAGATCCTACATTGCTAGGGCCCAGCAAGTTGCTTCTGACTCAGAGGTACTCTCTGCGCAACAGACTGCGACAGCACCTGGTCCTCACGTGATTGCAGCCACTGTGTTAATGCATCTCACAGAGTTTTCCTCTGATTTTTTTTCCTGTTCCTCTGCTGTACCAAGCATGATGCCCTTTTCCAGGGACTGGCCTCTGCGGAGAACATGTCCCAAGAATGTGACGTGAAGCATCACCTATCTAAATTAACACAGATTGTTATGGAAACTTTAGCAGAGCTAATACACAAGAAAAAATACACCAGGTTATTAAAAAACACTCCTATGGAATTATACCAAGCATTTAGAGACGTATTTATTTTATTTTTTATTATCTTTTAAGTTTTTAGCATTTAGAGAAGTATTAACATGGCTTTTACAAAGCTATTCTAGAATATAGAAAAGGACAGCACATCATCGAAATCATTTTATGAAACAAATTTAACCCTGATACAAAAACCAAGCAAAGGGGAGGTGGGAGGGAGGGGAAAAATGAGGACCTGATGCCGGGGGCTTAAGTGGAGAGGAAATGTTTTGAGAATGATGAGGACAATGAATGTACAAATGCGCTTTACACAACTGATGTATGTATGGATTGTGATACGAGTCGTATGAGCCCCTAATAAAACGATTAAAAAAAAAGACCTGACTCTTCGGAGACGTCCCTGCCCCGTTAGTGAGAAATGTGTACTACCTTGTAAGACCTTGAATTAGCACCTGCAGCTGTGCTGTTCCCTCCAACCCCGTTACCCTGTCAACCTGATAAGAATGTAACATAAAAAAAAACCAGAATGTAATGGCTAAAATATCCCTTCCCTTGAGCAAGCCCCCTTTTGAACTATAAAAAGTTTGGAATTTCTTTGTTCTGAATTGAGAGGTTTTCCAGGTGCTAGCCTACTCTCGGTCCTGCAGTTTAATAAAGGCTTTAATTATTGAAAAAACAAAACAAACCAAGCAAAGACATCACCAGATTAGAAAACTATAGACCAATGTTCTTTATGACTATAGATGCAAACATCTTCAACAAAACCATAGCTAAAGGGGCTACACCAGAAGGACTTCAGACAGAGGTTCAGCTGAATGAACTGAGCCCTGCCTCAGAGTTGCCTGCACCCTTGGACTGAGCACTGGGTACTGGGATGGGAGAGTGGCTACCCTGGAGCTGTGGGAGTTGTGGTCATTGGACCTTGGGGGGAACCCCCAGCTTGGTGGGAGTCCCATGGAAAGCAACCCAGAATCACCCCGTATTTAGTGTCATGATGTCCCCCTCACCGCAGTGACATAACAGGCTTTGATCTGCTGGGGAGGGATCTGAACTTGGAAGCATTGATCCAGGAAGTTTCCCCCTGGCACCAGTCCCTATACTTAGGGTACACAGAGCTCAATTGAATGGGAATATTGAACTGTGTGATGCATCAATGCATGTGTTTCGGCTCACTGTGGATCTGTACTTGCATAGACTCCTCATACCGACAGTGTCCCGAGTGCTGTGTCAATGGGAAAATTGGTAATGTCATCAGTGCAATTGCCTTATATGACAGGGGGATGATGGACAATGCTTTACTTGTTTGTTTCTATGGGTTTTGTTTTCCTGCCTTTAGTTTTGTTGTTGTTGTTTTGTTTGCTGCTGTTGTTGGTGTAGTTGGCCTTATTGTGGATTTGGGATTTTGATTTTGTCATAATAGGACCACTAAAGAAACCTGAGTCATGCATATCCCACGGACAAGCAGATGGATTCTGGGCTCCCACTTAACTCGACTCCCAATCCAAGAACAGTTCGTTCTCATAACATGGCCCTGCTCGATACTCACCTTCATGAAATGCTCACTGAAGACAAGGGTGTTACAGCACAGTGTGGTGAAGGAAGCAGATGGTGCCCGGCTATCAATTGGCACAGTGTCTTGGGTCTCAAAGGCTCGTACTCAAACAAGCAGCCGTCTAAGTGAGGAGTCAACCAAGTCCACATGGAATAAGCACCCCAGCTTGTGTGATCCGAAGATGACAATAACAAAATTCAAATATGACAAAGGGAAAAGTATCAGAGCTTAAATTGTGAACACCCGATTTGTAGAAGACTATGGAGGATAGTGGGAGCCCCAAACTGAACTGTTGAGTAGTCAGATTAAGCTGCTGGCAGGCTAAACAGCTTTACTATTAGCTAAAGATCATGATAATTTTGATTATGCTGGATCAAACTTGAGACTTGGTCAGTTGGCCTCCCACTTGACCCAAGCTGAAATTACTCTAGGTGCAAGTATTTCTTCCTTGTTCCATGACAACCATTTATTCCCTGGCTTTTTAAATACTGATGGTAGTCTTTTCTTCTTATTTATTATTTGTCTTTTTATCTTTATATTATTATTTTATCCTCACCACATTGAACCGCCTCCAATACAATAGAATGAACCAGGACCCATACCTCACAACATGTACAAAAAATGTAGTCAAGATGGATTAAAGACTTAAGTAAAAAGTCTAGAATATGTGCATCACCAATGAAAGAGTAGGGTCAAACTTAAGGGCCAAGGTATAAACACACTCCAAACATAATGAAAAGCACCCACAGTGTAGAAGACAAAATAGATTAATGGGACCCCCTAAATATATACATATGTACATTAAAAGAGATCCGACAAATTGGGAAAAGGTTGTTTGTTTTTTTTTGGCAATGATACATGGGATAATAGGACAATCTCTAAAAGCTCTAGGAAATTGCCACACCTACATAAGAAAAACACAAATAACCCAATTTTTAAAATGGAAAGAAGTTATGAATAACCTTCCTGATCATTAGCCATAAGAGAAAGGCAAATCAAAACAACTATGAGATACCACCTAACACCCTCAAAGATAGTCCAATTCAAGAAATCAGAAAGCAACATGTGTGGGAGGGACTGTGGTGAGACAGGAACTCTCGTCCACTGCTGGTGGACCTGTAGGCATGTACAGCCATTAAGGAAATCAATTGGGTGATATCTAAAACAGATGGAAATTGAGCTACCATATGACCCAGCAACCCCCCTACTGGGCATATACCCAGAAGAGCTAAACAACAAACCATGGCCAGACATCTGTGCTCCAATGTTCATTGTGGCACAGTTCACAATTGCAAGGAGTTGGAAACAACCCAAATTTCCATCAACTGACAAATGGATCAAAAAACTGTGGTACATATAAATCTTTCGCCTTTTACCAAAAAACTGTGGTACATACATACAATGGAGTACTATGTATCCCTAAAAAGCAGCGATGAGCGCAGGAAGCACATTGTCACATGGGAAGAACTGGAGGAAATCATGCTAAGCAAAATAAACCAAGCACAAAAGGACAAGTACAACATGAGTCCACTGAGGTAAGCTTAAAAAGAAGGGGGGGCATAGGGGAAAATCTACTATATACATACATTCCTGGGGTGAGGTCCAGGTACTATGGCAGGGGCCAAACCCAATCCAGGGATACATATGGCAGTCAAATTAATAGGAGGGGAAAAGAAAGAGGGAAAAAGGAGACATGGGTGGGGGGAAGCAGGGCACTAACCCACTCAAGGGGAGGGTATTGTTTATATCTCCACAGGAGAGGGAAAGAGAGAGACCAGGCTTCAACCCGATGCTCCAAGACATGAATACAACATACCGGCATGTACCAGGAAACCAATAGAGAGGTCTGCAGGGCCGGCCCCAATCCCAACTATGTGTTCACTCCCCCTTCTCCCAGAAGAATGCACCTCAGAGGACAGCACTGAAGCCATAGCTTGGGGAGAGGGACAGGTCTGATTAGAGCACACAGGAGACACAAAGAAGGATGGGGAGGGTGGGGAACACATCCTGGCCCACCAAGCCCTGAGGACAACATTCCTGCTCAGAGCAGACAATGCACAGAGAGGACCATCGGGCCGGCCCCACCATGAGACATGACCCTCACTGACCCATAGCACTATGGGCAACAACACTGGAGACACAGTGTGGGAACTGGGCCCAAGCTGACCCCATCACACTGAGGTGAAACACTAAGGGCATGTAACAGAGCAGGGAATACCAAAAATAGACTTTGGAGACAGAGTGTGGCACCCTATCAGACTCGACTGGAAAACACTCGTAAAGGCCAACAAACGGACCTTAAACTATTTATAGGCTTTTCCATTTTTGCCAGTGGCTTTCTCTTTGTTGTTGTTTTGGTTTGGGTTTTTGTTGTTGTTGTTATTCTTTTGTTGCTTTTGACTTCCTTTGTTTTGTTTGGCTTTCCCTGTTTTTTGTGTGTGTTTTTTCACTTATTAATGTCTCTGCATGTCTATCTAGATAAGATAGGTGGGATAAACAACTCAGATGAAAAGAATGGGACCAATGGTTCCGGGGGGATATGGGAGAAGGGGAGATGGGAGAAAAGAAAGGGGGTGGGAGGACCAACCCAGGGATAAGAGAACAACAAGTGAACTAAATCAATTGAGAGAAGGGTGTAGGATACCTAGTGGGCCTTAAACAAAGGCAATGTAGCAGCGAGGAATTACTAAACCCGAATGAAGGCCAAACATGATGGTGGGATAAGAGTAAAGTAAAAGCAAATAGAGGGAAGAACCAGGAGGCAAAGGACATTTATAGAGGCCTAAATACAGGCATGTACTTATGTAAATATATTTATATATAATGAGAGGGGAATATATGTATGTACTTATATCTATATATTAAGAATTAAGGTTAAAAACAAACAAACAAACAAAGAATTAAGGTTGCAGATAGACATTGGGGCTCAACTCAAGTACTTCCTCAACACAAGAACACTTTGTTCTAATAACCTGGCATTCTGTGATGCTCACCTTCCTGACACGAACACTGAAGACAAAGTGCGTGCATAAGCAAATGTGGTGAAGAAAGCAGATGGTGCCCGGCTATCAAAAGATATATAGTCTGGGGTCTTAAAGGCTTGAAGATAAACAAGCGACCATCTAGCTGAGAAGCAATGAAGCCGACATGGGAGAAGAACACCAGCCTGTGTGAGCATGAAGTGTCGATGGGATCAGGTATGAGGCATCTAAAACCCAGAACAAAATCATATCCAATGTGAATGAGGGGTGGGGTGGGGGCGTGGAGTGGAGACCCAAAGCCCATCTGTAGACAATTGGACATCCCCTCACAGAGGGGTCTCAGGGTAGGGATGATTCATCAGGGTGCAGGATAGCCCTGATGAAACACACAACTTTCCTCTAGTTCTTTGGTGCTTCCTTCCCCCCACTATCATGACCTCAATCTTACCTCACAAATCTGGCTAGACCAGAACATGCACACTGCTGCAGGTAAGAGCCGCAACACAGGGAATCCAGGATAGAAAAACCCCTCAGGGGCAACAATGAGAATAGAGATACCAGGAGGATTAGGGGAAGGTCGGGGGCAAAAGGGGGAATTGATCACAAGGATCAACATATAACTCTCTCCCAGGGGGATGGACAATGGCAAAGTGGGTGAAGAGTGACAGAGGATGATGTAAGATATGAAAATAATAATCTATAACTTATCAAAGGTTCATGGGGTGGGCGGGGGAGGGACGGGGATGAAATTGGGTGCTGATATCAGGGGCTTAAGTGGGAAGAAAATGCTTTGAAAATGATGATGGCAGCATATGTGCAAATGTGCTTGACACACTGGATGAATGTATGGATTGTGATAAGAGCTATAGAGCCCCCAATAAAAGTATTTAATTGAAAAAAGGGAATAAAAGATATGAACAACCAATTCATTACAGGTGACATCCAGCTGGCTCATAAGCATATGAAGAAATGCTATCATTAACTATAAGAGAAATCCAAGTTACAGTGATGAGATGTCACCTTACACTTACACGGATAGCAAAATAAAAATGATAAAAAATTAAAAAACCCCAAACAAACAGAAAATAACAAATACTGGAGAAAGACGTGGTGAGACTGGAACCATTATACACTGCTGGTGGAATGGCAGAATAATGCAGCCACTATGGAAAACACTATGATGCTTCCTTAAACAAATGAAAATAGAAATACCACGCATCTCTGCAACCTCTCTACTCTGTATATACCCCAAAGAAATAAAGAATAAAGTCCGAACAGATATATGCACGGCCACGTTTATTGCAGCACAACAGCAAAAAGATGGCAACAACCAAAACGCCCACTTGTGGAGGAATGGACAGATAACTTCTGGAACATACATACAACAAACATTATACACATCCGAAAAACATGGAGGAAACGGTCAAGCACCGGATGACAATGAACACAAATTTGAAAGGCATGCTTAGCAAAGTTAATTAATCTCATAAAGACAGTTTGCATGAGACCACTATTATGAAAGAAACAGACGAAACCAAGAAAAGTGGGTTTCTCAACAAAAGAAGGAGACTTTGAAGACTCTGGAGGCTCAAGGGAGGCCGGAGGAAATGGGAGTGGTGGTGGTGTGGTAGTGGTAGTGACTCCCTTTCCTACATCACAATGCCGGCATGGAAGATGGTGGAACTTCGAACACCCTCATTGCTGAGGGGACCAGAACGGCACTTCTTGGATGGTAGCATCGCTATGCCCTTGTGGCTGCTGTGGTCTGCGCTGGGCTTCTTGGCTCGCTATGGCGGAGGCGGTGGTGCCTGCCTGCCGCAAGCACAAGGATGACTTTGTGGGGCAGAAGGTGGTCTCTGCAGCTGTTAGTGTGGTGGATTCTGGAACGTAACAGTTTGCATTTGTCTGTGAAGCTCAGGATCTGGCAAGTGACCAAAAGCATGCTTTAAAGAGGCCGTTGTCCAACGAGAGGAGCAGAGCAGAGCCATCATGGAGGAGGTCTGTCCGATGAGAAAGCTGCCTGTCCATTCGGTTTTACTGGGGCGCGACCTTAGGGGAGGAGGAGTTGGCCTGGGGCAGGCCAAGTTCCTGCTGCTGCCTGGGAAGCCCTGGGAAGGGCAGCTGGTGGACTTTGTCGTGGAAGTCCAGGGTAGAGAGCCTCTCTTATTTCTCTCTCAGGCGACACAGTTCTGAAGACCATCTATCAGACAAGCAGGGTGGTGCAGCGCTTACACAACGGAAAGCTGCCCTTCATGCACAGAGAGACCCGGTCAGCAGCCGGGGACCGTCAGCTGTCCGACTGTGGCGGTGCCTTCTTGCAACACCCCAGGGACAGTTGGAGCTCTCAGAAGGGAGTGAAGATGGAGGCAGACATCCCAGGAAAACGACTCCCATGTGCCACAAGTCAAAGGTGGAAGCAGGCTGTGTGGGCCCTGGGCTGCATCGTGTATTGGCAGTACTTCCCAAGACAGCCCTTATAACAAGGAACCTTCACCATTGATGGGAAACTGTCTGCATCCTACCCTAATCCCCTTGCAGCTGATTGGGGATCCCACCATGGGGGAGGGGAAAGCACATCATTATATAACTGCCAAACCACAAAGCATCATGGCTCTGTCATGTGACTTGCATTCAGTCGGGACACCGTTCAATCCATGTCACCTCCCTTGTGGGAGACCTGAGTGATTCAGCAAGCTATATCACTGGTATTTCAAATACCTGCAGGTTTACTCAGAGCGAGCAGGTATTAAGGGAGCTTCCAGGCTAAAAATACGCTTCAAAGACGGAATAGGCTGCCCACTTCTGAGGAATTTGCTACTGAAAACCTTACGGATAACAGCAGAACATTGTCAGAGATGGTGCCAGAGGATGAGCCCCTCGAGTTGGAAGTTGCTCAAAATATGACTAAGGAAGAGCGATCTTCTCAAAATAGAGTCTACCATACTGGTGTGGATGGAGTAAAGTTTTGGGGACCTTCGTTTCCTGCTGGGGCATGGCTCAAAGCGGGAAGAGACAGCGGAAAACATCTATTCATAATTGGAACTTGGTATATGCATAGTATGAATATAGGAAAATTGGAAGTCACCAAAAATGAAATCTAACACAGAAATATCAATATCCGAGGCAGGAATGAGTTGAGATGGACTGGTATTTGCCATTTTGAATCTAACATTCTTATAGCTTACTATGCCGGGAATGACAAATTTAAGAGGAATGACATCGTATTCATCATTAAAAATGACATTTCCAAAAAAATGACATTTCAAGATCTATCTTGGGGTGCGATGCTATCTGTGATAAGATATTTATCCACATACAAGGAAATCCTGTCGATACAACTATTATTCGAATTTATGCATCAAAAAAATTTATGCATCAACTGCTAGTGATGAAGAACTGAAGAATTTTACCATTTCCTGTCTTTAATGAATCAAACATTGTATTAGTCTGGGTACTTTAGAGAAACAAATCCACAGAAGCTCATGTATAAGAGAGAGTTTTATATAAAGGGTAAGTGCACATCAAGAAAACATCCCAACCCAGTGCTGCCCAAGCCCACAAGTCCAACATTAACCCATATGTCCGACACTAATCCACGAAGTCTTCCTCTATCTCACAAAACACACACTAGGACACCGACTGCAGGAGGAAAGCTGAATCAGTGAACGTGTAAGCATCTCAGCGCTGACAGGGGTCTCCACACAGCTGCTCCGGCACCCAGGGCTGCATCGGGGTAGGTCCATGTGGCTTCTCCTCAGGGATGTCTTGCAGGAAGTGAGCCTTGCCAGCTGAAGCAGGGGTCTGGCTAAGGCAGCTGCACCCTGGTCCGACCATCAGAAAGCAAGAGACCCAGAACTAGAAAGGCGAGGCTCACTGAGTCATTTATCCCTGCACCCTTCAACGAACTCCACATGTGCTTATTGGCCAGGTTGGCACAATAAACGAACTACCTCAAACATGCAGTCAAGAAGCATTGATAATTATTGGCAATTGGAATTTTTTTAAATTTATTTTTTTATTGACAATTGGAGTTTAGAGATTGGGAACAAAGAGAAAAGAACAGTAGTTGGAAAATATGGCCTTGATGATAGAAACAAAGATGGAAATCACATGATAGAATTTGCAAGACTAACAACTTCATAAAAAATATCACGTTCGACAACACAAATGGCGATTCTGATCGTATACACAGAAATCAAATTGACTACATATGGGAGGAGAGAAGCTGGAGAAGCTCCGTATCAGTAGCTAAGAGGAAGCCAGAGGCCGGCTGAAGAATAGCGCATCAAACGCTCATAAGAGGGAGGGGGGAGCAGGGAGGGAGAGGGAAAATGAGGAGCTGATATTAAGGGCTCAAGTAGAAAGTAAATGTTTTGAGCATGATGATGGCAACACACGTACAAATGTGCCTGACACCATGGATGGATGGATGGATTGTGCTAAGAATTGTCCGAGCCCCCAATAAGATGATTAAAAAACCAAACCAAAACAGAACAAAAAACCGCTCATCAGTAAGTTCAGGTTGAAGCTGGAGAAAATGAAACCGAGTCCACAAGAGTCACAATACTACGTTGAGTCTATCCCGCGTGAATTTTGAGAACCTCTCAAGAACAGATCTGATGCATTAAACACTAATAACAGAAGACCCGGTGAGCCGTGGATGATATAAAAAACATCATTCATGAAGAAAGCAAAGGTAATTTAAAAAGACAGAAAAGAGAGAAGTTGTGGGCAGCGAGCATTAGGGCCAACATGGTGGGTGTGTCACTCCTCTTGCTTGTGGTTCTCTGTCACTACATGACCGTCAGTGATCCCAAGAAGCAGGAACGAGAGTGGTGCTTTCTGAGCCCCAGGGTTCCAGGACATAGTTTGAGGCCAGATGGAGGGTAGGAGGGCCCGCCCTCACCCTTCACTTCATCCCTTCAACCCACCACAACATAGAAAACACCTTTTATGTCCTTAAAATCTTCCTTAACCCTATGGAGCAAGAAGCTCCCACTGAGCAGGGCGCAGTATAGGGGCTTCTGGCTTTTCTACTCCCAGCCCCCCCCAATATAAAAACATAGATATGTATGTTTTTTAAAAGTTATAAGAGAAAAGATCAAAGCGGGTGTTGGCGTGATGCTGAAACTAGTTCTTCTTTGCGAAAGCAAATGGAAGAAATGATGAAATCAAAGAGCCGAACAGAAATTTCCAAAGGGCAACTCAAGACGACAAGATCAAGTATTAAAAGGAAATGTGCAGAGACCTAGAGTTAGAAAGCCAAACAGGAAGAGCGTGTGTAGCATACCTTACACTGAAAAAGTCAAGAAAAATGTCATGCCTTGAGTTTAAGATTGAAGGCAAACTGAGCTGCAACAGATTGGATGATGCAGGAAACAAACAAACAAACAAACAAACAAACAAACAAACAAACAAACGTGAAGTATACACAGAGAAACTGTACCCAAATGAACTATTCAACATTCAACCATTTTCAAGAGGTAGTATATGATCGAAAACCAATGGTACTGAAGGAAGAAGTTCAAGCTGCACTGAAGGCATTAGCCAAAAACAAGGCTCCAGGAAACAATGGGATGCCAACTGAAACATTTCAACAAGCTGCTAGAGCCCTAGAGGCACACGCTCGTCCATGAAATCTGAAAGACAGCTACCTGGCTGAGGGACTGGAAGAGACTCAGATTTGTACTCATTCCAAAGAAAGGTGACCCAATAGAATGTGCAAATTATAGAACAATGTCATTAACATCACATGCAAATAAAATGTTGCTGAAGATCATTCAACAACAGTTGCAACAGCACATTGACAGGTACATGCATGCCAGAGATTCAGGAGAGGATGTGGAACAAAGAATATTATTGTTGACGTCAAATGGATATTGACTGGATACAGAGACTATCAGAAAGATGTTTATTTGTGCTTTATTGGCTATACAAAGGCATTCAACTGTGTGGACCTGAACAAACTATCCATAGGCTTGAGAAGAATGGGAATTCTAAAACATCGAATTATGTTGATGTGGAACCTGTACATGGATCTAGAGGTAGCTGTGTAAACAGAACAAGACAATATTGCATGGTTTAAAATCAAGAAAAGTGTGTGTTAAGGTTGTATCCTCTCATCCTACTTATTCAATATGTATACTGAGCAAATAATTTTAAAAGGTGGAGTATATGAAAAAGATTTCAGTAACAATTGGAGGAAGGTGTATGTATATTAACAACCTGCATTTGCAGATGACACAACTTTGCTTGCTGAAAGTGAGGAGGACTTGAGGCACTTGTTGGTTAAGATTAAGGACTGCATCCTTCAATATGGATTACAACTCATTGTAAAGATGGCCAAATATTTATAACTGGATCAATAGGTACTAACATCATGATAAATGGAGGAAATTATGAAAGGAAGAAAATCGTATTGCCCAATAGGATTACATCCCTAGGTGTGGGACCAAGACTGCACGGTATACGTTGGGGACACACAATTTCATCCACAATACCTTTCTCATAAGTCACTGGAAATAGGAAGGCACACATTTCTATGCATATTCAGTAGGTTGAAACAAAGGTGTTTCGCCATTTGTAGCTGCAAGGGAAACTTAGAAATGCATTATGAATCTCTGACAGTCATGCACCCAGCCCCAAACGGAGAGCTGAATGTCCCTCCCACAAACAGGCAGGATTTAGGAAACTTTAGAAAGAGAGGGAGAAATGGGGCCAGTGCGATGGGAATAATTGTCCTTTCAATCAATGCTAGATGAGCTGGCTGGTATAGGAAACTAGAAATATTGAAAATCGAGGCTATATAAACAAGGTGGAAACCAGATTTCAGTGATGGTCCAGGAATGCAGACAAACAATGTGCCAATGGCATTGACTTTCTGAATAGGGATCTATAGGATCAGAGGCATTTAAGCATCTTAATCTGGTACTAGGACCCCTAGGGGTGCATTGTTTAAACCATTGGCTGCTAACCCAAAAGTCCAGGTTCAAATCCATCAGCCGCTTTGTGGGAAAACAACCTAGTGATTTGCTTCTGCAAAGACTGCAGCCTAGGAAGACTTCTGGGGCAGCTCTACTTTGCCTGACCGGGTCACTGTGGGTCAAGTTGGACTTAAAGGTACACAATTACCACCTCCATAATCTGGTCCTAATGTGCCAGTCATAATAAAGAAGGGAGCAAGCACAAGACAGAACAGGGAGGTCAGAAAAGGGGCTGATAACACAGCCCAGGGGGGAAGTGGTTGTGTAGGGTAGTGGAAATGAGGAGGAAGAATGCCTCTTGAGAGGCATTTACTAGAATAACATACTAGGTTGGCCTAAGAGGGAGATGCAGGAGAAGAATCAGAGAAAGGCAAGTTGGAGGATAGGGTGACTGAGAGACAGGATTCACAGCCAAGGGGTAAACAAAACTCAAACCAAACTCACTATTCCAACTCATAGCCACCCTATTGGACAGAGCAGAATGGCCCTTGTGGGGTTTTGAGGCTGTAAATCTTTACAGGAGCAGACAGTCTCATCTTTCTTCTGAGGAACAGGTGGTGGGTTTGAACTACTGACCTTGCAGTTAGCAGCCTGTGATAGGTTTATTGTGCCAACTAGGTCAATAGGAACATGTGGGTGGAGTTTGATCAGGTCGCAGCTTGATTGGAGGGCTACTGAGATAAATGAAGATGGCTGAATCCCCCATTGCTCTTGCTCGCTGGTGATTGGATCAGGGTGCTGCTGCTTAGCTAGTTCTCTGCCTCAGCCTGCGTGCTGTACCACCTGTGGGCCGAGTCAACCTGTGGATCTTGTTGCTAGAGCTTGAGGCTCCTTCAAGACCTCCTTAGCCATGCTGCTGGTGCATACTGGTGGCTCCTGTTGCTGTGCATTGCTTGAGTTTGAGATATCATCAGGCCTGCTTTGCTAAGCTCCCTTGCTACTGACTGTTGCTGACCCATCCTGCTGTCTGCTACCTATGGGTGGACTGCTTGTCTTGCCTGAGTGAAGACTCTGATGTCTGCTTTCTTGACCTTGGACCTAACAGCCCACGTGAGTTGAAAGATTCCAGTATATGAACTGTTCCATGAAAATAAGTTGAACCGAGCTTGTGGTACTGCTGTGTGGACTAATTAACTGTTATATTCCTTCTCACTGTATAAACCTCTCCATATATACATATATATAAATCATAAGTGTCCTGGTTTTGTTTCTCTGGAGAACCCTGCCTAACACATAGCCCAGTGCATAACCCACTACACCACCTCTTTCAGCAAAAGGGCACTGGGAAATAAATCTGACTTGATAGGGTTTAGTTTGGATGAAATAGAATCAGAGCCTGGGACAAGGGATTTATTGGAGAAGACTCAGGAGGGGAATAAGGGAGACACAATGATTGTTACCTTTCATGGAGTTGACCCCTGGGCTCATGGTGAACCCATAACAAAAAAATACAAGGGGATATAAAAAAAAATTCAGAATAAAGTTCTGCTTGGCAGAGATTTTATAGTACTTTTGTTGTTGTTGTTGTTGTTGTTGTTGTTAGGTGAGCATTGAGCAACTCGCTCTGAGTTAGTGCACACAGTGGCATCACCTGGGAAGGTTCTCTCTAGTCACATTGAATTTCTTGTAAAAGCAATTTTGCTCAAACCTCATTGTGTGTGTGTGTGATGGGTGATTTAAGAGAACAGGCTGCAACTATGAAATTTTGTTTCTTACTTGGGACACATGCTGCAGAAACTGTTGTGATGTTAAACACACAGCTAAGCACAGTGCTATGGGAAAAACTCAAGTGTACGAGTGGTTTTCTTGTTTCAAAAAACATGAAATGTCAATTGATGGCAAACTGGACGTTTGTCAACTTCCCGAATGTATAAAAATGTCTATTTGTGCACTTATGCTTGAAGACCGGCAACAGACCATTGAAGAGACTTGGGAAGTTATCTGGACTATCTTGGTGCTCAATTCAGTGAATTTTAATGAAAGATTGGGAATGAGAAGGGTTGCTGGGAAATTTGTGCCTCAGGTTCTGACTGACCAGGAAAAAGAGTGCTGACGGGAAACATGCCATGCTTTGAAAGACCAGCTCTGACGCAACCTAGACTTTTTCCCAAAGGTCATTACTGGTGACTAAACATAGTGCTATTCCTACAACCCAGAAAGCAAACATCCATCATGCCAGTGGAAGACGCCCTCATCACCTCGCCCAAAAAAAGGTTATCAAGTGAAATCACAGGTCAGGATGACGCTCATTTGTTTTTTGGGTGTGAGGGGAATAGTGCATTTGGAATTCATTCTAAGTCAGATTGTTAATCAAGCTTTCTATTTAGAGGCTCTGGAAAGATAGTGTAACAGTGTGCCACAAAAAAAAGGCCTATGAAAGATATCAATAATGGTTGTACAACATGAAGAGTATAATTAATAAATAGCACTAAATTATACATGTAGAAATTATGGAACTAGAAAATGTTTGTGCATATTTTTTGCCACAATTAGAAAAAAAATTAGCTGAATAACAATGAGTACCAGGAAGAAGATAATGTTCTAGAACTGGATGCGGTGATAATTGTACAACTTTTCTTGATATGATAGAATTATTGAATTGTATGACATGAGAATGAAGTGCTAATAAAACTGTTAAAAAAAAAGGCCTATGACAGAAACGTGGGTGAAGGGAGATGGTGTAAAATATGAAAATAAAAATAATTTATAAATTATCCAGGATTCACGAGGGTGGGAGGGTGGGGAAGGGAGGGGACAAAAGAGGTGCTAATCTCAAAGTTTAAGTAGAAAGAAAATATTTTGGGAATGATGACAACACATGTACAAATGTGCTTGATACAATTGATGTATGGATTGTTATAAGAGAGGTAAGCACCCCCAGTAAAATGATTTATTAAAATAAAAAGAAAAAAATAAATAAACATACAGATAGTCACAAGACTAACAGGGATCCTGACACCCCCCCCCCAAAAAAAAAATTAAAAAAAGGCCTGATTTTTGGCAGGTGGGGGACTGTTTTTGCCACCACGACAATGCACCTGCTCACACAGTCATCTCAGTGTGCCAGTTTGGGGCAAAAAACAGCATGCCTCTCTTGCCCCACACACCTTCCTCGCCTGACCTTGCTATGTGCGACTTCTTTTTGTTTCTGCAAATGTAGTGGGACATGAGAGGACAGCGGTTTGACGATACAGAAGAGGGGAAGAAAAAACAGAGGGAGGTGCTTTCAGCTCTCCAAACAGATGAGTTTGAAAAATGTTTCCAGGAAAGGAATAGCAGATTTGACAAGTGTAATGGAGAGTACTTTGACGGTGATAAGGTTGTTTTGTAAAAAAAAAAAAAAAAGAAGAAGAAGAAGAAAGAGAAAGAAATACATCGCCTTGAAAAAAAACAATCTGGTGATTTTTGGTCACCCCTTGTATGACACTTCCTGGTCCTGTGCCATTCCCTGATAAGTTGTGGACCAGGCTGTCACGATCCCTATGGTTTTTCACTGCTGACTTTTGGAAGTAGATGGCAAGGCTTTTTCTTCCTAGTTCATGTTAGTCTGGAAGCTCTACTGAACCTGTTCTGTTTCATAGCAACACTCAAACCTCTATAGACAGGTAGGAAAGGAGCAGAAGCTCATAAGGATGTGGTGTTTCAGTGTGACCCTGTGGGATGTTCTGGGTGCATAATCCACACCACATGATTTATTCCACCTTGAGGCAAAGAGATTGGTTTTTGGTACTCTTGTGTGAAGCTGTTGTTGTGCAAGGTATATCCAAAAATATAAATGGGTGTGTGGCTTGGCTCCTATTTGGCACAGGGAAATTTTTCTGACAAGTGGTAGCAACATGCGACTATCAGCCAACATCCCCAGCAGCTACAAAGGCCAGCAGTAAAAATGATCTAGGCAGGACCCAGGCAGCCCTGATTATGGGGGAGAAAATAACAAGGTTCATTTTGGGTGTGTTGGATTTGAAGTAGCAAAGAAGTAAGGAATCAGTACATGACTAGTAGAAAACTGGAGACGTAAGGCAGGAGTACATGAGAAAGAATAAAACCAGATGTCCACCCCCAACTCCACCCCTGATCCCCCCATTCTGAGGAATGTACAGTTTGTGCTGCAATTAGTTCATTGAAAACTCACTTGCTACTTGGTTTTTTTATACTGTTAAGATTTCCTATATAAGCAACAAATCCCACATGGAAGAAGCACACCAGCCTGTGTGATCACGAGGTGTCAAAGGGATCAGGTATCAGGCATCATCAGACCAAAAAATCTTACCATAGTGAATGATGGGGGGAGTGCGGAGTGGAGACCCAAAGCCCATTTGTAGGCCACTGGACATCCTTTTACAGAAGGATCTCGGGAGGAGATGAGCCAGTCAGGGTGTGATGTAGCAACGATGAAACATACAACTTTCCTCTAGTTCCTAAATGCTTCCTTCCTCCCCACCCCACTATCATGATCCCAATTCTACCTTACAAATATGGCTATACCAGAGGATGTACACTGGTACAGATAGGAACTGGAAACACAGGGAATCCAGGACAGATGATTCCTTCAGGACGAGTGGTGAGAGTGGTGATACCAGGAGGGTGGAGGGAGGGTGGGGTAGAAAAGGGGAACCGATTACAAGGATCTACATATACCCTCCTCCCTGGGGGACGGACAACAGAAAAGTGGGTGAAGGGAGACGTCGGACAGGGCAAGATATGACAAAATAAGAATTTATAAATTATCAAGGGTTCATGAGGAAGGGGGAAGGGGGGAGGGAGGGGAAAAATGAGGAGCTGATGCCAGGGGCTTAAGTGGAGAGCAAATGTTTTGAGAATGATGAGGGCAATGAATACACAAATGTGATTTACACAATTGATGTACAGTATGTACAGATTGTGATAAGAGTTGTATGAGCCCCTAATAAAATGATTAAATAATTTTTTTCCTATATAGTACTACAACTATGGCCCAAAGAAAGGCAGCAGATCAAGGGGAAATGAGGCAGGGGAAGAGAAAGATCAGCCATACTGTCTGATATGCCTGTGCCCATCACTTTCAAGATGAAGTCAAAAAGTAGGTTAGCTCCAAGGAATACAAAGACAAAAGGCGATATGACGGGGGGAAAACACCATGAATAAAAGTGCCAAAGCAATAGCTGAAACCAAACAAGAACTTGCTCAAGTAGAACACAACAATGAAAACGGAGAAGCTAAAAGTATGGAGACACTAGCTCCTGACGAAGAAATGGAGGGAATAAGAGACGAAAAATTGAGGAGGAGGAAGGCGAAAAGAAACAAATAGAAGGACTAGAAGAAGAAAAGCAAGAACAGAAGGGAGACGAAGACCAAAACCAAGCCAAGAGAAGACGGAAGAGAGGACAAAGACGGATAAGGAGAAGAAGAGACATAGAAGGGTCAAGATGGAAAAGGGGAAGAAGATATAAAAGGGAAGGAGATGAAAAGGGGGCAGAGAGGAAGCGAGAGAGAGAAGATGAAAAAGAGAAAGAAAAAAAGAAAGAAGGTAAAAAAGTGTCAAAGAATTCAGGGGAAAAAGAAAGAAGATGGAAAAAAACAGAAAAGGGAAAGAAGATGCTAAAGAAGATGAAAAGTGGATAAAGATGGAGAATCTAAATGCGAAGGTGGAAAAGAAGAAGAGAAAGATGGGGGAAATGGGAAGGCAGATGAAAAATGTGCTCTAAGTTGGGAAAAAAGAGGCCAACAATAAAGAGGCTGCAAAAGAAGAGTCTCAGACTCTTGTTTAAAGCTGCCCTATAGAGCTTTGTAATTTGGTAAGACATACACCCATGACGTAATGTTCATAAGGATGGATGTTTTATCGAATATTTTACAAACACAGTTTTACTTTAGCATATTTGAATGACAGAGAATTTTCATGGTGATTAACAATAGACTTCTTATGATGACATTTTTATCTATAACATTTTATTATTATTATAATGGTTAAGTATATAAAATATGCGGTGATATGTTTTAGCTTTGTCAAATTCATTTTTGTGTAAATTACATGTTAAAACTTTGGATTTTAATTTTGCTTTTTATATGTACTGTCACAGCATGGGTAGACCACAAAAGAAAGAATTTCATCCAACATTCTTTTTTCATTTAAATTTATTTTTTGCCTTCCCTTTCACTCCAGTTAATATGTATCCTCTAAGTTTCTTGCAGTTCTCTAAATTGCTTTTATAAAGAATGTGAAATATCTTAATTTAATACTAAAATAAAAATGACCTTTTCTGAATACAACTTGATTATAAGCTTTTGGAAAAAATAAATTAAAATTTCATTTTGAAAAGATTACAGATGTTTATTTTGGAAGGGCAGTTTTAATTATACAAATATGTGAATCAAAAAATGTAACTGGATTTATCTTAATAAAAAGACTCTTAAAAAACAAAAAACAAAAAAACCCCAACAACAACCAAAAACCCCCCAACACTAGATCTGCAGGTATGGGAAGGAACCCCGGGGAGGAGTGGTTTTGCACTCGGTTACTAGTCAAAAGGTTGGCAGTTCGAAACCACCAGTGACCTTTCAGGAGAAAGACTGGGCTTTCTACTTCCACAAAGAATCACAGTCTCAGAAACAGGTAAGGGCAGTTTTATCTTGCCCTGTAGTGTTGTTATGAGTTGGCCTTGGCTAGATGATAGTGAATTTGAGTCTTTGAATAGATATGGGGGGAGGTCATGCTTTGGTCCACAGCTGATCGCCTAACCCAGAAGCAGCAAGTTCCTTAAAGGTCAGGGATAGAGAGAGGGGCGCAATCCTTTAGAGTGGAAGTATACATGGAAGAAAAGCAAAGAATGAATAAGACAGGGTGTATTAGTCTACGTACTTTAGAGAAACAAATCCACAGCAACTCATGTATAAGAGAGTTTTATGTA
>NW_022104553.1:9485851-9515413 GCF_000313985.2 Echinops telfairi
GAACTAGAAAGGCGAGGCTCACCACCCATTTATCCCTCCGCCTTTCAATTAGCCCCACATGTGATTATCGGCCAGGTTGGCACAATTAACTAACTCACAGGGTGATGAAGTTTTTTCCTCTCAAGGGTCATTTGGATACTTAGAATATCATTCAAGGGTCATACAAAATTATCAACTTAAAAATTAGCCTGCTATCTTTGGTTCAACATTTAATTAACTCATCCCTAATGTGAGGACCAGAACTGCTTCTCGTTGGTGGTGTGTGATGATTTGGGTATTGATTAGCTGGTATTGATGATTTTGCCGGCCTTATATGGCGCTAGTGTTGGGCATTCCCCACCCCTGGAATAAGGGAAAGAAGAGATGAATCAAAAATGGACAAAGGACCTGACTAGGTATTTACTCAAAGAGGAAATACAGGGAACGATGCTCAATTATCAGGAAAATGCAACTAAAAGCCACAGTGAGATTTCATTTCACAACCACTAAGATGGCCCTAATTTTAAAAAATGGAAATGCCAGGTGTTGATGAAGATTGGAGAAATTGAAAAATTGTCCATTGCTGGTGGGATTGGACAGGTAAAATAGTGCAACTACTGTGGAAGAGCTTGGCCATTCCTCAAAATGTTGACTCACAGTGACCTCCCTGTGGGTTTCCGAGACTGTAATTGTATACAGGAATAGAAAGCTTAGTCTTTTTTCCTGAGGAGCTACTGGTGGTTTTGAACTGCCCACCATGTGGATCACAGCCCAACACATAACCGGTATACCACCAGGGCTCCTTACCACATATGTACTCCCAAAGAATTGAAAGCAAACATGTAGACAGACACATGTACACCAATGTTCACTGCAGCCCTGTTCGCCATAGTCAAAAGGTGGAAATAATCTAAATGTTCATCAACAGATGAATCGATAAACAAAATATGACCCATAGACTGCTGCATATCACACAGCCATGAAAAGCAACCCATTCGCGACAAATACTACAACATGAATGAACCGTGGAAATATGCTGAATGAAGTAAGTTAGTTACAGAAGGAAAAATGGAGTTATGTGTTGGGCTGCTAACCACAGGATCAGTGATTTGAAACCACTAGTCTCTCAGAAGGAGAACCTTGGGGCTTTCCACTCCCATAAAGACTTACAGTCTTGGGAGGGAGGGGAGCAGAGGGGGTAAAATGAGCTGATACCACAGGCCCAAGTAGAAAGAAAATGATGATGGGAACATATGTAAAAATATGCCTGATACAATGGATTGGATGTATGGATTGTGATAAGAGCTGTAAAAGCTCCCACTAAAATGATTTTTTTTAAAAAGGAGAGTTACAAGTCTCAGAAACTCCTAGGGACAGTTCTACCCAGCCTTATAGGGTCACTACGAGTCAGAACTGAGTTGGTGGCAGGGAATTTGATTTCCGTTTTTCATTTATGTGAAGTGTCTAGAAAAGGCAAGGGTGTGGACACAGACTTTTTTAGTGGTTACCAAAGGTGGGTAGGAGGTTAGGCGAGAGGGGAACTTGTTTGTTGGACACTGAGCTTCTGTGAAGAAGGCTAGAAGGAATTGGAAACAGATGGTGGAGATGGTTGAACACCACATTCAGCAGAATGTAATTAATGTCATTGAATTGCACGGGGTGGGGTGGCTTTAAAAATTGTGTAGAAAATGGAATTATTAAAAGATGATGGAAAATTTCCACTAACTTTTTGAAGGCTTCTTGTATATGTGAAAGTGTTGAATAGATAAATGTTTTGTTTTACATACATTTACCACAATGAGGGGAGAGAGAGAGAGAGAGGTTATTAGTGGATGAGTTAGTTTATTGTGCCAACCTGGCTGATAAACACAAGTGGGATTAATCAAAGGACGGAGGGATAATGACTCGGTGAGCCTCACCTTTCTAGTTCTCGGGTCTCTTGCTTTCTGATGGTCGGACCAGGGTGCAGCTGCCTTAGCCAGTTCCCTGCTTCAGCTGGCAAGGCTCACTTCCTGCAAGACATCCCTGAGGAGAAGCCGCATGGACCCACCCCAATGCCCCCCTGGGTGCTGGAGCAGGCATGTGGAGACCCCTGCCAGCGCTGAGATGCTTACACATTCACTGACTTGGTTTTCCTCCTGCAGTCGGCATTATTGAGTCTGTTTTGTGAGATGGAGGAGGACTTTGTGGATTGGTGTTGGACATATGGGTTAATGTTGGACTTGTGGGCTTGGGCAGCACTGGGTTGGGATGTTTTCTTGATGCGCACTTACCCTTTATATAAAACTTATACATGAGTTTCTGTGGATTTGTTTCTCTAAAGTACCCAGACTCACACAGTGGACAAGTACTTTCATGTGATAATTGACTTTACACAATGACTCAACCAAAGGAGGAAAGAGGCTGAATAGTGGAGAGACGGATGAGGTTTTTGGTTTCTGTCAGCTGGGAGGTTGCTGGTGGCCTTTGAGAGAACTGTCCGCAGACAGAGTAAGGAACTCCATAGTGAGGATTGGTAAAGTCTCCCTCATTTATAGGTGGGGCTCGGATTATGAACAAGTTCTATCCCTAAATCGGCTTTTAAATTGAATTTGTATATAAGTGGGAACAGCTAGGGATGGTTTTTAGCGAATGCCAGTCAATTGTTTGCCTAACTACTATGTAGTGCATCTTTCTATGTATAATAAGGAGTCCTGGTGGCCTACCGGGTGACAGGCTGAGCTGATAACCACATGGTTAGCGGTTCGAAACCATCTCCTTGGGGAAAAGACCATCCTTTCTACATTACAGTCTTGGAAACCCATAGGGGTTGTCTAACTCTGTCCTATAAAATCCTAGAGGGTCATTATGGGTCGGAATGAACTCCATGGCAGTGAGTTGACACAAGTTTATGCATAACAAAAAATTAAAGAAACAGATACACTAAAACATCTTTAACATAACACAGTAATAATAACGAGGCTTTGATGCGTGTCTCTGAGTAGCACGTTTTTTATTTTATGTGTGTACATGCACCTCCAACATTTAACATAATAAGCATTATGGGGTTGATTGTTAACTACCCTGTTTCACCAAAAGTAAGACATCCCCTGAAAATATGACCTACGTACAGTTTTGCCTCTCGCTGAAATAGAAGGCATCCCCCCAAAATAAGACCTCCCCGAAAATAAGGCCCCCCCAAAGCTACCGTAACTCTGGACTCTGGACCGTAGCGGCGGGTGCCACAGCAGCAGCTCACTGTTAGCCACAGCGCAGCTGGAGCAGACAGGAAGCGCGAGGTCTCTTTTACTAAAACAATAAACAATAAATATGCACCGTATTCTTCTTCATGGAAAAATAAGACATCCCCTGAAAATAAGATCTAGCGCATCTTTGGGAGCAAAAATTAATATAAGACACTGTCTTATTCTTGGGGAAACGGTACCAAAAAGTCAAACTCACTACCATCACGTTGATACCTATTCATAATGACCCAATGGGACAGGGTAAAACCACCCCAGGGAATTTCTGAGATTGTAACTCTCTTTGTGTGGGTGTGTGTGTGATCCAAGTGAGTTTTATAAAAGATAGAAGTTCCAGGTTTTACACAGGCACCTCAGGGCACATCACGGTCACACATGGAGTCCAGAGGCGAGAGGAGATCCCTGCACGGCCTCTGGGAAGCAGCCTGAGAAGCAGGAGGGGGACTGTAACTCTTTACAGGAGTAGAAAGCCTCATCTTTCTCTCCAGAAGTGACTGGTGGTTTCAAACTGCGGACCTTGCAGTTAACAGCCCAATGAACTGGTAACTACTACACCACCAGGGGTGGTCTTTTGAACGACAGGCATAGGAAGTCGGACACTGGAATCTGGAGGCTGCCTGTGTTGCAGGTTTGGATCAAAGAAGACCACGACCATGTCCAATTAGCATCGTTGAAGTCTATTTTCCATATCAGGCTCGCCCGGGCTGCCGCGGAATGTCCAAAGGGAACCTTTCTCCAGACTGCAGCCCCCTCTTCCCGGCCGATTTTCTTTTATATCATTCAGGGAGGGTAGAAGGCAGAAAGCGGAAGAAAAGGCAAGTTGAAATACTGTATCACTCAGTGGGATTACAGAAGTAAAACAGAAGGATATTTAGGTAAAGTTTTCAGGCGCTTTGGTGTATGATCCCATTCCCAGACTTCTCTGGCTTGTCCTCCTAGGGGAGCGGGAGGGAAATGGACCTTCCTGTCCCTGAGAGACAGACAGACAGCATCTCTTGATGAGGGGAGAAGGAGTACTTTAAACAAGAATTGCTCTAAGGAGCACTTACAAACCTGCACTCCATTGTGATGTTCAAACAGATGACCTCAGGCCAGGCACAGGTCAGTCGGAGGGGGAGGGGTGGAGGAGGGGGCAAATGCCTCAGGGAAAAGTGTTCTGGGTGGGGGGTGGGGGGACAGTTCACCTTAAAGGTGGTGATGTGAGCTTGTCTATTTCACCTGCAATCTCTTTTCTATCTCATCGACGCTTAATTTCTATCGGGCAGTTTCTTTTACTTTATATGCTGCCCGGTCCTGCAAGCCCAAAGTTTCTCTGCATTCTGCTCATCTGATGTTGCTCAACAAATCCGCACGGTTTAGTCGCCAAAAGCAAACCTCTGTTAGTGGATTCTGTGTGGGTCAGAAACTTGGATAGAGCAGAGGTCTGGGAATGGCTCCGAGACGGTGGCTGGGGCCTCCACTGGAAAGGGAGAATCTGTGAGGAAAGAACAAAGATAGACATTTGTGGTGGAAAGCCAGGAAATCATCTAAGATATCTCCACGTTTGTGTCTGTCATTGGATGCTGGCTGTCAGCTGGGGGCCACAGCTCCTCTTATGCTCAGGTTTGGTCTTGGTGGTTGAGTGGCTGTGTTCGTCTGGGTTGATTAGAAAAACAAATTCAGAGACACTCATATGTGTAAGAGAGCTTTACCTCAAACAGCAGTTGTACAATGAGAAAACAACCCAGTGCGGTCATAAGTCCGATATCAGCCCGTATGTCTGATACTAGTCTATAAATTCCTCTCCAGGCTCACACAGCACATGCAATGATGCCAAATGCAGGAAGATCACAGGCTGGTGGGTGAAAAGTCTTGTGGATCCAGCGGGCAGTGGAAGCATCTCAGTGCTGACGCGGATCTTCCCGTGGCTCCTCCTGCTCCCCAAGTGTCTTAACAGCAGGAAAGTGAAGCAGAGAGAAAGTGTGTGGCCCACCTCCAGGGAGAAAGAGAGGAAGTTCCCAGAATCCTTATGAGGATTCTGAGAAGGCCACACCGATAAGGAGGCATCATCAGGCCTTGATCTGATTGACAGGCTAGACTCCGCCCCTGTACTTATTTATCAAGTTGACATGAAATTATGTAACTACCACAGCGGCTGAGAGAGAAAGAAACCATCATAAACTGTACTGCTACTGTTGGGTTTTTTTTTGTTTTTTTGTTTAACATTTTATTAGGGGCTCATACAACTGTTATCGCAATCCAGACACACATCAATTGTGTAAAGCGCATTTGTACATCATTCTCAAAACATTTTCTCTCTACTTAAACCCCTGGCATTAGGTCCTCATTTTCCCCCTTCCTCCCCGCTCCTCCCTCCCTCATGAGCCCTTGATAGTTTATAAATTGGTATTTTGTCATATCTTGCCTTGTCCGACGTCTCCCTTCACCCACTTTTCGGTTGTCTGTCCCCCAGGGAGGAGGTCACATATAGTTCCTTGTAATCGGTTCCCTCTTTCCTACCCATTCTCCCTTTGCCCTCCCTGTTTCGCCACTCACACCACTGGTCCTGTAGGGCTCATCCGCCCTGGATTCCCTGCTACTGTTGTTTTTAATTTAACTTTTTATTGTGAATTGGGTGAAGGTTTACAGTTTTCCATTCAACAATTCATACGTGTTTTGTTCCATGTTACAGATTGCAATCCCCACAATGAAACATCACACATCCCTTCCTCCTTGTGTTTCCGGTTTCCATTTTTCCTTCTTTCTTTACCTTTTTTTTCCGTTGAGAAATATGTATCAATTCATTTTATTTGGGTTTTCAATAATATCCTTGGTGATAATGCTGACTCCATGGCTTCTGACCCCAGAATGGACCCTGCTGCCACTGGTTGGAGCCCTGAGATTGATTTTTGTGGCCACAATTATTTCCTGGTCCTCTGAAGTACTGGTTATTGTTGGGCATTCCACCCCTGTTGTAGTTCCCTCTGCTTGAATAACCACCTCAGGCTTGGAAAAACAGGGCCCCGGGGGCATGGGTAGCCGATTCCACCACTTCCACCACCTCTGCCACCTCTCTGTGGCATATTACCCCTCCTATTAAACCCACCACGATTCCCAGGAGCTCCCCCTCTGAAATTTCCACCGCGCATCTCCACGTCCTCTATTAAACCACCTCCTCTATTAAACCGATTTTTGCCACTCTTATTTTTATTGCTCTTCTTTGAGCCAGTGTTTTGTTTCTTTTCTGGTGGAAGAGCCGTTTTGCTCTCTTCCTTATATTGCTCCGAAAGCTTTCGGGCTTCCTCTTTCTGAAGTTCAACATCGCTTATTTCATCAAAGCACTCAGCTAGACTTCTGGCAGCGTGAAGTTTCCTTTCATTTTGAGAACAGCATGTTCTGGGAGGCCTTTTCCTTCTACTTCGGCTTTCTCCTGTGTTCTCTGCTTACCGTCTCCATCTTTTGGGTGAACGACTACAGCTTCTCCTTGGAAGCCTGCATCAGGCACAGTTTTCTCCTCTGGGCAGCAGCAGGCTCCACCGTCTGATCCAAAATGAAATTTCTCTTCTTCCGGGCAGCAATCTCATTAAACTTTCCAAGACTGTGGGGCTCTCTGCAGCAGTGTGTTCAGTTTCCCAACATGGGTCATTTGCTTCTTCAAACCTGCCACCATCCTTTTTTCCGTCATGGCATTGGTCCCAAGGATGTTGTATTTACCAGGATTTTCTGCAGCATGTTGAGTAACCCAGGTGGTTCTTCCTGCTCGTGGCAAGCCAACCATCATCATCATCATCACTTCACAGGGCCTTTGGGTCCTCTAACTTCTCTGCAGGGCCTTTGGGTCCTCTAACTCCATCCTCTAAAGGAACATTCTGGAGAAAAGTATAATCTTCAGGTCTTGGGAGAGATGGCGTCTCCTTCTGACCAAAATGATATTCAACTGCAGAGCTGTGGCAGAGAACAGGTGGGAAGAGCAGGCGTCTGGCAAGAACTTCCTTCCGATTTTGAAGGCAACACCAAGACCTGGTCCATTCTTCCGTAGGAGAGTTCCACTTCCTGGCTTTCGAAGTTAGCAAAGCATGTCATCAAGCCATTTTCAGCAATCTTCTCTCCATAGTCTTCCCTCTCACAGTTGCAAGTTTTTATTCCTTTCTTCACCAAGGAACGTTCCACTTGTGGGAAGTGACCAGCCCATTCGAACTTCATGAATGTCAATATCTTTTGTCTATAAATGCCTAACTGGGATCTTCTCTGGAACCTTCGTCCCAAAACAAACTTTTCCCTTGAAGCACCGTAAGATGCTCTTCCAGCAGCCCAAAGAAAAGCACAACTCTCCACTTAAGGGAAGAAGCACTGAGGCGATCTCTTGATATTTTAAAATGTAGATCACAGTGATAAGTATCAAGACAAACCACAGTCATCGAAATGCTCATCTTCTAACAGGTGGCCAAGGAGATTTGGCTCGGCTACATTTTTTCTCCTCAACGTCCCCAAAGTCTCCATGACCATGGTCTGCTGAAGGTCTTCTAATGCCTCGCTTTATATCTTCTCCTTTTGTTTCTGTTTTGCCGTCTCCTATAACATACAATGCCCTTGTAAGAGAGGAAGGCGCAGAAAGAACAAACAAAAAACCTTTTCTCTCTTTTTTATTAATCATTTTATTTGGGGCTCATACAACACTTAGCACAATCCATACACACATCAATTGAGTAAAGCACATTTGTACATTCATGGTCCTCATCACTCTCAAAACATTTGCTCTCCACTGAAGCCCCTGGCATCAGCTCCTCATTTTCCCCCTCCCTCCCCGCTTCCCCTTCCCTCATGAACGCTTGATAATTTATAAATTATTATTGTGTCATATCATGCACTTTTTGAATTGCTGTTTGCTTGGTATGCCTTTCTCCAGCCTTTGATGCTCAGCCTATTTTTGTCTGTAGCCTTGACATGTGTCTCCTGTAGGCAGCAGATTGATGGATTGTGTTCTCTAAGCTACTCTGCTAGCTTCAGTCTTTTAATGCCTGAGTTCAAGCCATTGATATTCAGGGTTATTATCTCCATCTGCTGACTCTGTGATGTCATCATATCTTTTGTGTTTGGTGTTTTCCTACCTTCCTTTCTTATTAGTGTGTTGTGCATATGTGTGTGTGTGTGTGTGTGTATCATACTTCACTTCTTTCCATCCTTAAGCCAATGCTCTCGGGGTCTGTTTTCTCTTTGTTGCCCTCTGGGTGAGGTTGTTCTATGTGGCGGTCTCTTGTTTATGCTTGGTGAGTGTTGTTCTTCTGCCCATACTGGGTCGGCAAGGATCTTTTGTAGGGCTGGGTTTCTTCTAATGTAATCTTTGAGTTTTCCCTTGTCTGGGAAGACTCTTATCTCTCCATCTATCTTGACCGATAATTTGGCTGGGTAGAGTATTCTTGGGTTTGCGTTGTTTTCCCTCAATTTTTGGAATATGTTACTCCACTCTCTCCTCTTCTTCATAGTTTCTGCTGATAGGTCTGAGCATATTCTTATTTGGGACCTTTATATGTGATCGCTTGTTTTTCCCTAGCTGCTCTCATGATTTTTCCTTTTCCTCAAAGTTGGATAGTTTAACTATTATGTGCCTTGGTGACTTCTTCTTGGGACTCAGTCTAGCTGGTGTTCTTTCAGCTTCCTGAATGGTTGCCTGGTTGTCATGCTTTAACCTGGGGAAGTTTTCCTCCAAGAATTGTCTTGCGATTGTTGCAGATGACTTTTTTGTTGTGTCTTCCTCTGGTATGCCAATAATTCTAATGCTCTTCGTCTTTGTAGCATCAGGCATAGCTCTTAGGTTTTCTTCAGCTTCTCTGGTGATTTTTTTAGATTTTTGTTCACGTTTGTTAAAGTCTGCTTGACTGTCCTCCAAGTCACTGGTGCGATTCTGTGCTTCCTCCAGTCAATTCTCGAGGTCTGCATGTCTGCTACTGGGTTTTGTTAGCTCCTCCCTAAGCTCTTGTATTTCCCTTTGGTGTATGGACTTTATCTCCTCTATCATTTCATCCTTTTCCTGTATTGTTTCCCTCAGATCCTGTATGACTCCAAGCAGCATTCTGAAAATCTCTTTCTGTGGCAACTCAATGTCTGCTTCTCCTATGCATGTCATTATGTTCAGGACATCTTCTGCCATTGCCTTCTGTTTCTCCTGTCTTTTTGTTGAGGTTGTTGGGGCTGATGGCTGTTTGCGTTGTGTTGTTTTAGAGGAGCCAGGTGCCATTTTCCAGGGAGTCGAAGAGCACTGGGTCTCTCTGGGAGACGTGTAGGAATGCTTCTTCGACCTGCCTACAGCTAATTTCACTATGGAATTTACCCTACGTCTTTATCCTCCTGTAGCTTCCCTCTCATGGGAGTGCCCCAGAAGGCTGGCGGGTTGCCTGCTTTGGTGTAGAACACCAGGGCAGAATTTCCCTGGTCAGGCAGATCACTGTGGAGGTTGGGCAGAGGTTCCCCCAGCAGCTTGGAACGTTGACGAGTGTTGGCCAAGCTGCCTTAGGCCGTGTTAGGCACCAAGGTTGGTAGGAGGAAGTTCCCTCAGTTATGTGAGGCAACAGAGGAAAAATAGGAGTTCCACCAGCCACACAAACAGAATTCCCCAGTAAGAAGTTGTGTGGAGAATACCCTGGTGGAGGTTGGCAGGGCTTTCCCCAGCCTCAGACTAGCTGCACATGGTGGAGCTCACCTAATTGGGTGGGGGGCAGGTGTACATGCCCTAGGTTAAGTGGATTGGTCTGGAGGTCGGCAGTGGACTGTGAGAGAACAGGAAAGAGACAAAGAGGAGGGAAAAAAATTAAAAACTAACCCCGCTGAGACTGGGGGTGGGGGTGGGGGCTGGGGGGGGGCCATAGAGAGAAGAGAGGGAAGCAAAAGTAACAATGTAGCTGAGCCCCGACCTCTGCCCGTGGGCCACAAGGGTTTAATCCCTGCCCCTAGGCAGTGTCAAACTGTGGCTGTGTTGAGATTAAGCCCCCGCAAAGGGTCCAAATGGTCCTGGCTTCGGCAGAGACGATGGCGGGGCTAAGGTCAAGCCCTATCCGGCCTCCACTGTGGTACGCCAAAAGCCCCCAGCCCCTGTGGATCTGTGCCTACTTATCTTTATTATGCTCCTGCGATCCAACAGTGTTGAATTTCCCTCTTAGTGACTCTCCTGGCCTGATTTTTGCGCAGTCCCTCTGGTGTGCGTTATTCCGTCGCCATCTTCTCGGAAGTCCAGCTGTTTTCCTTTTTCTGTTTTTAAGCCCCAAATACACTCAATTTCCCCATCCTTTAAAAAAAATCTTTTTAAATGGACCAAATCAATCACGCATTCAAATAGCGTGGAGTGCGGTTCGATACTGTCATGAAGTTGAGAGATTGCCCATCTGCTCGGTGATTTGAGAAAGCTAAAGAAAAAAGCCAAGAGCCCACGTGCATCCCAGAGAGTTCAGGGAAGGGGGGGGCAAGACAGGGCCCATGCGGCCCGCGCGGGGGCCCCCCACCCCCACTCTTTACCTTTCCTGCCTTCTAAACTTTGTCCTGGGGCAAGTGTTGTCCTTCACTGATTTTAAACCTTTTCTTCTGAGTTAGGTGAAAGTGCACAGAGCAGATCCTCAGTTTTACTTTCAACAGTTCACACACAACATCTCCGTTTCATCCATTGCCATCCCCTCCCTGTACCACCCTATCCCACCTCCTACTGTGTTTTCTGCTAACCCTTTGCACCTTGACTGCAGGCAAATGCTGCCATTTTGATCTTAAATGGTTGATTATTCCAACATGTGGTAAGTTCAGTTCCAGACCTGAAGGGTGACTGAGGGCCCTAGCCTTGGGGGTCCCATGAGTGTCTGTCTGACCACTACGCTTATTGTCTTTTATGATTTGGGGTCGATATTCTTCTCCCACTCTGTCTATGACCCTTTAAGGTGATCTTTATCAGAGCAGTTGGTAGTGGTAGCCAGGCACCATCTAATTCTGGTCTCAACATTGTGAAGACTGAAGATTGCATGGCCCACTAGTCCATTAAATGATGGAATTGTTCCCATGTCTTTTGACTTTTCATCACTCCGAGTTTTGCTCCAATATTTTCAGCTTAGATGTCTGCTCATAGCTTTGAAGACCCTGATTGTTACTCACCAAAGTAAGAGGTAGAACATTGGTGTTCCCAGTGGCACGGGTCTGCACCCTCAGACCCAATGCTGCCCCGTTGGATTCAACTATTTGATAATTTTAAGGAGTGCACACCTCCCTAGTGTTATTGCTCCTCATATAGACTTACTTAATATTTGGCTAAAAATTGAGCCAAGGGGGTGAGCGCAGTTCCATGCCTGAAGAATGATCCATGCCATCGTCCCAGGGGTTTCACCACTGTTTATCAGAACAGTAAGGCTATTCTTTTTTATGATGTTGAGTTTTGTTCCACAGTTCTCTTCCTCTCTATCCAGGTCTATCTCCGTTTGAAACCACAAGCCACTCTTTGGGAGAAAGGTGGGCTTTCTACTCTTGTAAACAGTTATAGTCTCAGAAACCCACAGGGGCAATTCTGCCTGTAGGGTTGCCACGAGTCAGAAATGGACTGGATGACGGTGTTGAGGTTTTTAAAATCCAGGACCTTCTAATGTGATCCCTTTCAGAGCAGTTGGGAGTGGTACCGGGGCACCATCTATCCCTTCCGGTCTCAGGGTCAGGGAGGTTGAGGTTCATGCGGTCCATTAGTCTTTTGAACTGTTTCCATGCATTTGAAAAAATTTCCCTTTTCTTTGCTTCTGATGTGGAGAGACCCCGCAGTTTCCCTGTGGATGGGCAGCTCGTGAGATCTTAAGACCCAAGTCACTACTCAGACAAATTAAGAAGTACCGTGGATCATTTCTTTGTGGACTCTGATGACAATTTAACTTGATGACCTCGTTTCCCTGTGCTGTGGTCCTGAGCCCCCAATCCCCACACTCCCTCCACCCCAAACCCAGAGACTCATTCCTTCAAGGTGTTTGGCTATGGCTAAGACACTTTTATAATCTGACTCCCTGTATGGTCTCCTTTTGTTACTATTTTAGTGCTACAAAGTGAGCTCTGACTTAGCAACCCCTGCACAGCAGAATGAGCCAGCGCCATCCTCACGGTCACTGTGAAGTTAGAGCCCATTGTTGCAGCCACTGTGTCCATCCATCTGGTCAAGGTTCTGCCTCTTGTTGGCTGTCTTTCTACTCTCTTTGACTTTACTACATTAGTGGGTATATCTGCAGCGTTTGAAAACCCATATGTAGAACTGTGCTCTGTCAAACCTAGAGATGTTTGTGGTTGACTGCCGTCTTTGCTTTCTAATCCCTTTTTTTTTAAAAAAAATGTCCATAAGATCTCTCTTTAAAAATTGTTATAAATGATACTGGGAGAGTAGAGGGAGAATGGGTTGGGAAGAGGGAACCGATTACAAGGATCTATATGTGACCTCCTTCCTGGGGGACGGACAACAGAAAATTGGGTGAAGGGAGACGTTGGACAGGGCAGGATATGACAAAATAAACAATTTATAAATTATCAAGGGCTCATCAGGGAGGGGGAAAAATGAGGACCTAATGCCGGGGGCTTAAGTGGAGAGGAAATGTTTTGAGAATGACGAGGGCAATGAATGTACAAATGTGCTTTACACAATTGATGTATGTAGGGATTGTGATAAGAGTCGTATGAGCCCCTAATCAAACGATTAAAAAAAAAGAAATCAAATGAGGGGGAGGGAGGGGGATAATGAAGAGCTGATAACAAGGGCTTAAATAGAAGCTAGATGTTTATAAAATATTGATGGCAACCTATGTACAAGTATGCTTGATACAATTGATGTATGGGTTGTTATATAAGAGCTGTAAGAGCCCCCAATAAAATGATTGTTTTTTTTTAAAAAAAAACCAATGACAAATAAATAAATACTTAAAAAAGAAAAAAAAATCGTTATAAAATATTTTTAACCAAAACACTCCCCAGTGTAATGTTTTCAGGTGCACACTATTTATATGGATCACATGAACTGTGCCATGCAACCACCACTGACGATCATTCCCCAATTTCCCATCACCATCAACAGAAACTCATGGCTTGCCCAACAGCGGCTCACTTCCCTTCGGCTCCCCTCCCCAAACTTGGTAAGCACTAACACATGTTGCTTTCCGTACATTGGCCTATTCTAGATCATACCTAGACGTGGGATCAGGCAATGTCTGTCCTTTAAAAACTCACTTCACTGCACCCAGCATGGTGTTTTCCGGGTTCAACCATGGTGTTGCATCTAGCAGGACTTCAGTTCTCTTTAGGGTCCGTAGGTTGAGTTCAACCTCTAGGTTTCAAAGAATTCCAGCAGGAAGTGGCGTCTTTTCTACCTGTCCCGCAGGCCGGCAGGCCAGGCCTCAGCTGGGAGTGTGAGCTAAGGAAGAAGGTACGGAGAGTTCAGGTGGAGCAATCAGATGGTAACCTGAGGTCAGCTCCGAAGGAGAGAGGGCCAGGAAGCCACCAGGGAGGTGGCCGAAGTACTTCCCAGTTGGTCTAGCGCCTATCACACAAACCATCTCTCAGTCTCTGGGGGAAATCCTGGTCAAGTCTCCAGGGGGTGGCAGCAGATCTTGAAACTTGCTTGTAGCAGGCCTTGGCTTTCCAAATCTTGCTTGTGCCCAGGCCAATCTGTGGGGGGAAGTCAGATCCTTGCTGCCAGACTGCTGTCTCATCCCACCATGGGGGTGGGCCTGCTCCCTGCTGCTGGAGACATGGACTACTTCTTTCTGAAGCTTGGACCATTAGCTTGGTTCCTGTAGGAGGGATTTGCACCCTACTGATAAGGGTTCCTATGGAGACCCAGAGACCACCCTCTCATTACTGGGTACCCTATAGTGTAACCCTTCCCTGTGACGTATGTCTCTACCTGTAATTAGTGGGCTGGCTTGCCCCCAAAAGGTATATAGGCATGGGTCAGCAATATAGGCGGGAACTTCTCAGACTTCCACCTCGTCACTCTGACCTCCCTGACTCTTCCCCCTCTCCCTTGTTCCCTTTCCCTCCTTCCCTTCCCCCTCTCTCCACGTGGACCACCAAGCTGGGCTGAGGTGAGCAATGTTGCCATGTAACGTGTCTGACTGTATTATTGTAATATCTCTCATGCTCCCGATGACTCTAATATAATACATATATCTCTCAACCGTACAATTGTGCATTACCGAACCCTGAAGTAGTATTACTGAATCCGAGTAGTAGCAATAGTAGTATCAGCAGGTGGGGGCTGGCCCCTCACCCTCCATCCGCGCCATTTTTTAATTTAATACTACACCAATCTTTGACTAGCTCCTCAGGAAAGGTCACCAGTTAGCAGAAAAGGACACAATTTCTCGCAGAGATGACAGAGCAGGAAGGGCCTTTGGAAACCACAGCTTCCACTGCTGCTGTGGGGGCGGAAGCACTGGACAGCGTCCCTTGATGCTGGGATCATAACAAGGAAGACTCGGCTGAACTCTCTACCCCTGTCCTCCCCAGACCTCTGCTCCCCCGCACCAACCACGCACCGCCACCACTCACTGCCCAGTTGTCGCGGCGGCGGACTCACGGTGAGCCCACAGATGTCCGAGTCGAACTATACTCCATAAGGCTTTCAATGGCTATATAGTTTTAAAATGCTTGTATTGGGGGCTCTCACATCGCTTATCACCATCCATACATTCCTCCAACATGTCAAACACATTTGCACATATGCCACCGTCATAATTTTCAAAGCATGCTCTTCCCACTTGAGACCCTGATATCAGCTCCCCATTTCTTCCCCCCCACCCCCCACCCGCCCTCACAAACCCTTGATAAGTTATAGATTGTCTTTTCCATATCTTACATCAGCCTCCGTCGCCCCTCGCCCACTTTTCCTTTGTTCGTCCCCCTGGGAGGGGGTTCTAGGTTGATCCTTGTGATTGAGTCCCCCTTTCTCCCCCCACCCTCCACTAATCCTCCTGATATCTCTACTCTCCTTGTTGGCCCTGAGGGGCTTAACTATACTGGGTTCCCTGTGTTGTGGGCTCTTATCTGTAGCAGTGTGCATGTTCTGGTCTAATCCAATTTGGAAGGTAGAATTGAGGTCATGATAGTGGGGGGAAGGAAGCACCAAAGAGCTAGAGGAAAGTTGTGTGTTTTATTGGTCAGTGGCTATTTTTTTTTTACAAGTTCCATTAAGCTTTCCTTTGAAGACTCCTCTAGGTAGCTGGCTTCTCCGTTAGGCGATGAGCATGTTACCCATGTGGACCACTCCAGAACTCCATCAGCCGTGCAGGGACCTCTTCAAGGGTCCTTGTGTTTCTACTCTGCCCGGACTCTGTTTCTCTCTGCCCAAATCACGTAGACCTCGCCCAGCTCAGGCTTTCTGAAAATAGCTCCTTGAGACTTCTTTTCTATCACCTCTGGACTCTTCCCTCTGGTCTTCCTGGACTTGTCCCCTTGTGACCCGCCCAGGCTGTTTGGTTGTAGAACCGCCTGTGTGTTTGTTGCTCTTCCCCATGCTCAGTTACTCACTGCTGGTGCCGCCCAGCCTTCTGGAATGTGCCCTCCGCCACATCCTCCATGATTTTGCTTAAAGTAATAATGATCCCGCCCCCACAATGATTAAAGCGATGTTTGTTCATTTTAGAAGATACACACAGAAGAAAAGAGAAAGCCCTCATCATACCACAGTCCAAATATAGATGCCATTATCATCCTGGTGGGTTTTCATCTAGTATCCACCTCACCCAAACTCTTTCCTGTTTCGGGCATCCCTACGTTCGTATTATTTCTGCTGCTTGAAAGCCAGCTTCTCGCCTCCTCCCACTCCACCCCCCAATCTCCTCTCTTTCATAGCTGTGAGGCACGTTACTCATTCTTATCAGGACCTTCTCAGAAGCCTTTCCCCTACCCCTTGACTAGATTTCCCCAATTACATACTCATAGTAGCCGGTACTTTTCCATAGAACATTTAACACACTTAGGAATATAAAACACAAACAAGCCCCATAGTGTTTGCACTCATGTGTCTAAGGTCTATCTTACCAACTTGACTTGATGTGAAGTCTGTCCAAAGGACAACGACTGACTTTCTTGTCTGGACGCCAACCACTGTAGTGTCCCCCACGATGCCCCATAAGCAGAAGACACAGCCACGTCGCACTAAGACACCTTTCTGGGATAACCACGTGTCTGTCCTCGGTGCACTTAAGAATCATCAGTTGAGGAAATACAACAAATTGAGAATTTGTCATGGCTCCAGATACAGAATGCAGCGCACATGGAACTCAGGAACAGGAACGGGAGTAACGCGATACCAGGACGGTAGGGGGAAGGTGGGGAGAGGAGGGGAGGAAGAGGGCACCGAGCACAATGATCGACACCTAACCCACCCCACTCCAGGGGGAGGAACAACAGAATCCATGGCGGAAGGGAGACAGTGGTCAGTGTAAGGTGTGAAAGTAATAATAATTAATAATTTACCAGAGGTGGCTATGAGACAGCATTGACTCGATTGCAGTGAGTTCAGTTGGCTTTGGAGACTTGAAATTACCCCCCAGACACCCTGCTGCTCCCAGTGTCCCACTCCCCACACTTTTCCTTCATTCTGTCTGCAGGCTCTCTATCTCCTGTCTCTCACATTTTTAAAAAATTAAATCATTTTCTTGGGGGCTCGTACAACTCTGATCACAATCCATCCATCCATCTGTTGTGTCAAGCACCTTTGTACATTTGTTGCCATCATCATTCTCAAAACATTTGCTTGCTGCTTGAGCCCCTGGTATCAGCTCCTCATCTCCCCCACCCCCCGCCCCCATCTCTCATGTTTGAGGCCTTTCTCCTCCCTCCTTATTCCGTCAGCCCTCGAGTCCTATTGATTTTCCCTTGGAAAGATTTAGCCTCATTTTCACATCACCATGCTCCAAGCCACCAGCATCTTGCAGCCTGTGTACAGATGCATGCCTTTGACCTTGTCCCTCTCTGCTTCTAGTCTTGTCCTGCTCCGACCCCTTCTCCACGTTGCAACCAGTGTGAGCTTTCACAGATGGAAGTCAAAGCACGTCTACCCAGTACTTAAAATCCCAGTGCTTCCCACGGGCTTTTAGGGACAAATTTAAATACTCAACCTGGCCTACCAGGTCTTTCTGGATCTTTCGCTCAGCCTCTGAGCTTTAATATCTTGGATTTCTTTTAGTTCCATGAACCTGCCTAGCTTTCTTGAAACTCTGTTCCCTCCAAATCTCTTCACTTCTTCTTCTGCCTGACTCACTTCTATTTCGTTTTGGCAAGGAAAATGATCTACGTGACCTTGGAACATGCAGACCTGGTTTTGCCCCCTTGGGGACTTGACTACACAGAGCCATTGCACGCCTGTCTGAGACTTATTTGAGAACGCTGTCTTTTAGAAAACAGATACCTTAGGGTCACCGATCACAAAGAAGCATTTACCACCCTCTTTGGGGCCTAGAAAGAGCTCTATGGGGATGAGCTGCTAGCTACAAGGTCAGCAGTTCAAAACCACACGTCACTTCTGGGAGAAAGTTGAGGTTTTCTGTTCCCATACAGATGCCCAGCTTCGGAAGCCCACAGCAGCAGTTCTACTCCGTTCCATATGGGTCAGAATGGACTCTCTGGCAGGAAGTTCGATTTTGGTTTGGGTGTTAGTTGGGACCTAGAGACCCAAATTCAGATTCCTGCTTAATTGGACCTAGATCTGTTGTTAGGTGCTGTGGAGTGGGTGCCGCCCCATAGCCACCTTATGTACAACAGATTAAACACTGCCCGGTCCAGAACCATCCTCACAATTGTTCCCGTGCTGCAGCCCATTGTTGCAGCCACAGGGGGTGTCAGTTCATCTCCATGAGGGCCTTGCCCTTTTCACGGCCCCTCTGCTGACCGAACAGGATGTCCTTCTCCAAGGACTGGTCTCTCCTCACAGCATGTCCAGAGCATAGAAGACGAAGTCTCCCCATCCTTGCTTCCAAGGAGCACTCTGGCCATACTTCTTCCAACCCGATCCAGTTTGTTCTTTAGCAGTCCTCTCCGTTTCTGCTCGGGGAGACTCATTGAACTCATTTCTTGGTGGACGTGATGATGCTGTTGCCTGTCAAGCAGCCTTCCCCCCTCTCCCGGCTTTTCTTCCCAGCTCTAATAGTCTTCATACTGTGACTTGTCGCTTTCAAATGCCACTGCCAAGGTTGTGGATTGTAGGGAGGAAGAGACCCAGAGGTGAAATACAAGTGATACAAACACATTTATTAAGTCTTAACTATGACAACGATAAGACATAAGCAAAAACAATTTCTTGGATGAGGAGGCCATCAGCCTAAGGACATCATGGTGTGCAAGGGTTCCAAGAGAGGAGCCCACTTACATAGGACACAAGAGACGAGGGCACCAGAGAAATTGTTACGAAAGTGAGATTGGTAGCAGATCAGCACATCACAGTTTTGGGTTGGATTACAGAAGCAGGAAAGGGGCCCCGATTGGGACACATGCATTACTCTAAGCAGGGGGTCCTCAAACTTTTTAAACAGGGGGCCAATTCATTGTCCCTCAGACCTGTTGGAGGGCTGCACTATAGTTTAAAAAAAAAGCTATGAAAAAATTCCTGTGCATGTGGCCCGTGGGTGGTAGTTTGAGGATGTCTGCCTCTAGAGAGACAAGGCTACAAGATTAGTTGGGGGTCCTCCCACCAAGGACCTTAGGGTGTGACTCACTGTCATGCAGACCTTGATGTTGTTAAGGGCTGTCCCGTTAGTTTTAATGCAAAGCTATCCTATAGACAACACAGCACAACACAACACTGGCCAGTCCTTCACTGTCTTCACAACTATTGTCGTATTTGAGTCCGTTGCTGGAGCCACTGTGTCAATACAGTGCTCTGCTGGTATTCACGAGGTTTTCAGTATCTGACAATGTTTTGCTACTATTCAAAAGGTTAAAAAAAAAATTAAAAGCAATTTGATTGGCACGCCATCCACATATCATACAATCCAATAACTCAATCTTATCAAGAAAAGTTGTACCGTCATCACTACAATCAATTTTAGAACATTTTCTTCTTCCTTGTACTCATTGTTATTCATGGAATTATTTTTTCAATTGTGGCATCAATAGGCATAAGAAAACATCCTCCCATTCAACAACTTCCACATGTATAGTCAATGCCGTTCCGTTATACTCTTGGTGTCGGATAACCATTATTGAAATCCCTCCAAATTGTTCCGTCACCATTAACATACACTCAATGCCCCCAAAGCAAACACTCTTTCTCTGGCAGACAAACATTGACTCGGTACCTCAGTGCCTACTTGCTTCCTGTATTAAGACATCTATATTATTCCAGCAGGTCTGTGATTGACATTGTCAGTGAATATTGAAAGTTTTGCCTGACAACCAATTCCTGTTGTTTGTGTAAATAGCGCTCAGTCATGGAAGGATTTATTCTGTACAGGTGAATCATTGTGATGTGTAGTTAGCCTACCCTGGCTCAATATCCTTCTCTCAACAATGTCTTAAACATTAGTATCAGGGCCTAATCAATGACACTATTAATGGAAGATCCTTGTACTCCAGGAAGACAGTAGTTAACAAGGAGGTCTCTAAGAGGAGCCTAAGGCAGATAAAAACATCTGGGAAATGGACTTTGGGCTCACACTAAATCCTAGCTCCTATTTAAGAAAAATTAGTTCTTATAACATGGCCCTGCTCAATACATGCCCTCATGAAGGCAGCATAGATGATATGGGAACGGTAGCAAAGTGTAGTGAAGAAACTGGCTGGTGTCTGGCTACCAGATGGAATAACGTATAGGGTCTGACAAGCTAGTTTCCAGACAAGCAGCCATCTAAGTGAGATGTCAACTAAGCCCTCGTGGAAGATATATACCAACATCCGTGACCCAAGGATTGTAAATGGCATAATCCAAAGCTTACGGAGGGAATCGTATCAGGGCCCAAACTGGGAGATTCTGGTTTGCAGAAGGCTGTGCAGGACAGTGGGAGCCCAAGATACATTTGTGAGATCTACCCAGGAAATAAGCCTCCAGTGATTTGCCTCTGTTCTTATTGAGGGATGGGAATAAAGTGATTACTAAACAGAGCATATTGGGGAGACGACTATAAGAGATCAAAATGATAAACCTGACTTGAACAGTTAAAACCTTGTTACTTGATCCCCCCTCTCTGATACACTTTGGGCCTGATCTGGTTTTTAATGTTTTTTTTTTGTGTGTGTTTTATATAGTGGTTTATCTCTGATGAAGTTTGTCACTGGGGATAGCCATCTTGAATAGTTATATCTATTGATGCTTTTTGGCTTATGAAACCCAGGAATGATGAGCCGATAGAGACAAGTAGCCAAAGGGTCCCTGGAGGGAAGAGGTACGAAGGGGGCGAGGGGAGTCAAGGGGAGAGCATATCAAGGAGTTCAAGAAGGAAGAAAATGTTTTGAAACGGATTGAGGTAGCAATTGCCTAAGACCGCGTGATGTGATCGAACTGTATCTGTAAGAGCTTCCAATGAAATGGTTTTGCATTAACAAAACAAAGCCAAAAACTCTTCTTCCTTCCCCCATGGTAACCCGAGGTCCAGTTTGTTTCCTTGTTCTCTTTTGAGTTGTTTTCTTGATATCACGGTCACATGTCATACCCATCCAGAGTGAAATCACTTTAAAAAAGAGGTGTGGACACATAACCGCCGTCCATTCGAATGCTCCCTCCCCACTCCTCCTTCATGAGGTCTTCAGTGAGGTATGCCTCAGAAACGGGCAGCCTGTTTCTTCTTTGCAGGATGTTCTCAGTCTAGAATCTCTGCACAAACCTGTTTACCTGGGGCGACCCTGCTGGCATTTGGAATACTGGTGCCGTAGCTTCCAGCATCACAGCAACATGCAAGCCACCACACTATGACAAACTGGCAGGAGTGCTAGTACCCCAAATTCCATCCAGGGCACACCCAGGAAAGTCCCCGGGGGCTAGACTGCTCCTCCCAGGGCTGGCTAGGGAGTGGGAGTGATCCACTTGCTAACTCACTCTGCCTGGGGGCAAAGCTGTTCACTTTCTGGGTTAGGTTAAGGACCTGAAAGAATTCAGTGGAGGCTGAATCCAAGTGGAGACTCCAAAGCTGAATTTAGAGCTTCCACTGTAAATATGGTACACACCCTTCTGCAAACGGAATGTGCAGAGAGCCGGGACCCTGAACGTAGACTTCTAATTTCCTAAACTGTGAGAAAATAAATTTCTGTGTAAGAAAGCCACCTACTTTTGATATTTCATTTGCAGCAGCACAAGGACACTACCCGTCTCTCAGGGAGATTTTCCTGATACTGATGGAGGGGTGGAAGAGGTAGCCTACGGTTAATCAAAATACTAGCAATGTAATCGAATTTAAGATTTATTTGGTGGAAGTCCAAAATGTAACAGCTCCTTCCCTGGCAGTAGAAATTTATCTTAATCTTAATCAGTATGGATAGTCTCCTAACACAAGCTAGATCACTAAGATAAGTAACCAGGCACAAATCATAACCCATTTAGATAAGCAACCGAAGTACGTTGTTCAGGGGATGGTAATCTGGTAACCCATGGAGAAATGTAGGTATAGATAATGGTTTCCTGTGTACATTACAAACATTGTTATTTATTTTAATTAATTTTTTTTACAAAACTTTAAAAATTCTTATTTGTTTATTTTTTAAATGTAGCCCAATAAAACTTGGTTTTGCCACATAGTTTGGCGCCCATGACTAGCTTGATTTTCACTGGATTTTGAAGGACTGTGTAGGTAGCAAACCCCACTGTTTCCTGCTTGCAGAATAAACTTGAGTTTCTCTCATCAACCTGATGTCTCCTTGGCTGAAGCAGTGACAGGCTACCATGGACCCTGTGTCCTTTGCATCCCCGGGGCTTGCTGTACGCCCTCTTAAGCGACCACGTCCTTTCTCTGTCTTTCATGTCTGTCCTCCTGACCACCAACGGCAGGAGCCCTCTGTCTCGTGAGGTGAAGCATTCCCAGGACCAGTACAGGGCCTGGTACCCTAATAAGCTACTAGCAAATATAGAAGATTCTCCTGAGAAATCTATTGATCTGAGTGGTCCTCCCGCAGTTTCTCAGACACTGTGTGTGTTGTTGCCTTGAAATGGATATGCGCCTCGCCTTAACGTCATTGCACTATGCCTACCATGGGCCTTTGCGCCCAAGAACAATCTCGCAATTTGAAGAATAATTTAAAAATAATTTTATTTCATTAATTCATCTCCTCTTGGTCACTTTTCCAATAGGCATGATCCTTTTTTAAAAAAAATCATTTTATTGGGGGCTCTTACAACTCTGGTTACAATCCATACGTTAATTATATCTGACATATTCATACATAGGCATAGTCTTTAAAGTAGCAATCAAATTGGAAAGAAGGTGTTATAGCTGGACAGCTGATTATGAACTTAATGTGACAAGAGTAGATAACGTATTAAAAAGAGTCCCCTCCCCAATTTTTTTTTAAATTAAAAAAAAGAGTTCCATGTGGTGCTTCCTGGAGTGGCAAGAACATTATGCGTGGAGGAGGTGTGGCAAGTCCTTTGGGAAAATGGGTACGGAAACCCCTTCCCAGACAGAGCCTGATGGGTCCCTTGGCTTGCATCCTTTCTGGGGTTTTGCTTTGGTGGGAAAAGAAGGGCAAGAGTTCACCGTCTCCTTCACGAAGCCGGTCAGCATCTGTAGATATGTAGGTGTTTATTCAACACCTACTCGACGTGGAATTTAAGGAGTAAGACCGAGAAACGGAGGCAAGACAGGAGTCTGACCAAGCCTCGTTTATTGAGCAGAAGGCAGAGGCTTAAATACCCAATGGTGGGTGGGTAACATTACATCATATGCTAATAAAGTGTAATGAATACCCAATGGTGGGTGGGTAACATTACATCATATGCTAATAAAGTGTAACAGGTAGTATCCAATAATCACGCAGCTACCAAATATGGAAGAAATGGCAGGCATCAGTCCTCAAACAGGTCCGCATGCAAATGAGGTGCACTTGGATGCCTGGTGGAGGTGTCCAATGAGCATGGCGGCTGCCTGCCACCGAGCACCAATCATCACAAAGGCCAAACTCAGGCAGGACAACAGGCCAGGGAACATCCGGGAACGGGAAGCTTAAAGACAGCAGATGGCGCAGGCCATGGGCTGAGGGACATGCAGACTCCCACATTCCCTCCTTCAAGAAAGCGTTTTCCCATCTACCTGATGGTTCTGCCCACGAGAAAATTACCAGTAAGGCAAGTGGAAAGCCAGACATGGAGCTAATAAGAAGACTCAAAGAAACCTCCGGAGTCACAAAGTTGGGAGAACACTCAAGTTCGGTTTAAAATGCAAACCACACAAACTCACCGTCACAGAATCAGTTTTAAAGCTTCATTGAATCCCATGGTGGCCTAGTGAGCTCCTCGTTGGGCTGCTAACCACAAGATCAGCAGTTCGAAGCTAGCAGCAGCCGGGGGAGAGAGCAGAAGCTGTCTACTGCTATCGAGTTACATACAGTTCAGGAAACCCACAGGGGCAGTTCTACTCTGTCCTGTAGGGTTGTGATGAGCCGAAACGGATTGGTTGGCAGTGAGCTTGGGGTGTTTGGGAGGACAAATAAACAACAAAAAAATAAATACAAACTAGGAAAGCCAAATACAAACAAAATAACCATAGAGGAAATGAACAAAAAATAATAATAAAGAAATAGACAAATGGATTTTCTCCTTCCTCACAGATAGTCGGGTCTTTGTGTCCTTGACATCCTGGGCTTCCTGACAGCCTGAGGTGTGTGTGTGTGTGTGTAAAGGCAAAGGATTCCTGAGTGGTGCACATGGTGAATGTATTCAGCAGCTAATCAAAAGGTTGAATTCTCCAGCAGGATTTAGACTACAATATAGCTGTTAAGTGCTATTTTGTCGTTCCCCCTGCTCAAAGTAAAGTTGTTTCTTATCTATCCCTGTCTGCTAGCTTCTTGTAGCAGCCCAGGGATGCTTGGTCTCATACATATTAAAAAAAAAAAGGAAAAATAAAAAAAAGAGAAAAAAAAGGTTGAATTCTGAGTCCACAGAGGCACCTTGGAAGCAAGGTCTGGCAATGTACCTATGACAAATCAGCCCCTGAAAACGGTGGCGCACAGTCCTGCCGTGACACACACGGGCTCACCCTGAGTCGGTCATTTGGACAGCAATTGGTTTGGCTTATGTTTTCATTTTTGATTTTGAGAAGGAAAAATAAGAAACAGATCGACTGGACCTCTTCCACCAAAACAAAATACAATGATCCCAAACATCAAAAAGCAAATCCACAAACCCACTCCTGAGCGGGCATCAGTTTAACAGAGTGCTGGCCGTCTGGCCTGAGAGGGGAGGGTGTGGAAGCAGTGTCCGACCCCTGGGTTGGCAGGTGGCCTTCTGGGGACTCAGACGAGAGAGCCGATGCAGCTTCCTAAGGACACGGCGAGGCCTGGCCTGTTCTGAAGCAGGTGAGCTGGGCTGCCTATTCATGAAGGTTGGACTCGAACCTATGAACCAGGCACTTCCAGAAACTCAGCAAAGGTCTCTGACCCCTAGGCAAGGCCAGCTCAAGAAGGTAGAGAAGAACTCGGACTATTATGATGCCCGTTCCCAATGCAATTAAAACCCAACAAAAACCCAACTATATGAATCCGTCACTGCTAGAAACTCACTACCATCCATTCAAATCTGATTCACAGGACAGAGTAGAGCGGCTGTTACAGGTTTCCGAGACTGTAAACCATGCATACTGTAACTCTTTACAGAAGTAGGGTCTTGCCTTTCTCTCAAGGAGCAGCTGGTGGATTTGAACTGCTGACCTTGAAGTTAGCAGGCCGGTATGTTACCACTACAGCACCAGAGCTCCCTAGATAGAACTCACAGTTGTGCTAAAGAGCTACGCTTCCTTATCTCCTCTTCCTCCTCTTCTGAAATAAATTCTCTCCAAAGGTACCTCTTCCCCTCCTGGCTTCACTGATGTCACATAAGGGTGATGAGGGATGTCGAGACTTTGTCTCACGTGCTTTGGTCATGTTGGCAGGAGAGACTCGTCCCTGAGAAAGACACCTGGCTTGGTAAATTAGAGGGGCAGCGGAAAACAGGAAGGTCCTTAATGAGGTCAACTGACCCAGTGCTTTACCAGTAGCCTCAGGCATAGGGTGGTACAGGCCTGGGTAGTGTTTTGTTCTGTTGTACATTGGATCGGAACAATAACAACAACAACAACAATAACAACAGCCCAAAGCAGCTAAAGGGCCTGGCATTGAATGGTCCTCACAGGCCTGGTCAAAGGGGGTGGTGGAGGAGGGGGGGCAATGCTAGCCACCCATGTCAACGGATTCTCCTATTTCCTCAGGATGGCCCAGCCCTGGGCACCCTTCTATGACCTAACGGAGGGAGCCGGACAACTGGGAAGGTCAGGGCTAGTTCCAGGTTTGATTTCATGTGAGTCTGTAAAGACTGGATGATATGATTGTACCTTGGACCCCGAGCGCGGTGGAGCAAATCTGACCTGTTACATGCACATGGGCATATTGACTTGCATATACATGCATGTTTCCAGAAAGAGAAAGAACTAATCATCATTGTGACTCCTGGGAAGTAGAACTTGGTCTCCTTTTATTTTTTTTTTAACTGTTTGGGCTTTGTTTTTTTAAACATTGAACAGATGTGATTTTTATAATAAAACTGTACTCCAAACATTCACAAGACAATGAGGATAAGCTAAATAGATTGCTCATGCCTTCAGGCTGCAGGACAGCTGAGGAATCTGACTTCTGACCTTGGCCTGGAGTGTGAGTGTGCGGTCAGTGACACCGTCCAGCTGTGGCATGTATTGGGCTAGCTGGAGCAGAGGCTAAATATAGAACCACTGTAAAGTATGCCAAGATGATTCAGAGAGCTAGAATATTCCATTACTCCCATCAAAGAGCAGCTGCCTAGAACCTATGTCCCAGACACGGGGAAGGTGGGCGTGAACAAAACCGATGAGCTCCTTGATCTCCCAGATTGCGAAGGAAGGGGTTTGTGGATCACCCTGACCAGCAGAAGGCCCAGGAAGAAGATATGAAGTGCAGAGGCCCCAGGAGCCTTCCCAGGCCAGGAACAGGGTTAGGGTGGGAAAGGTATTTGGCATCTCCCCCCTGCCTCCCAGGGCATTCAGTACCTAAGTTCCTCTTTTCAGGATCTTCTTTGCTATTTAAGGGCTGGAAAGTTTCACTTCCACTTTTTAAAAATTCAAAAAATTACAAATAAGTCCACACAGAAGAAGCATGCCAGCCTGTGTGATGCAAGGATTGTGAATAATAGACTCTTAATCCAGAGGAGCGAATGGTACCAGAGCTAAATTGGAAACACCTGGTTTGCAGATGGCTGTGGATGCCTGAGGGAACCCCGAATCCATTCACAGGGCCCACACATGGATTAAGTCTCTGGTGAGTTCCCCTCTGTCTGTAGTGGAGGGATCTGAATAGACAGAGAGCATTGTAAAGTTGATTATAGCAGATGCAGTTAGGTTAAAATATAACACCCTATCATTTGATCTCCTTTTTGCCACATTTTAAAGTTATTTCAGCTTTTAATATTTTTTTATTTTTCTTTTATTGGGGTTTTTCTTTGTTTTGTCTCGTTTTGTTTTCCTTTGTTTGATTTTGTGTGATTGTGTTTTATATGATGTACTGTATATAAAATCCAGGATAGGTGTATCTACAGAGACAGTAGCAGATAGGAGCATGGCAGGGGAGGATGGGGAGCTTACACGTATGAGAAGAAAATGTCCTGAAATTGACTGTGGTGATGACTGCACAGTCTTCTTAATGAGATTGAGTGATTAAATTATTGAACGATATGTGAAGTATATACCAATAAAAATCTTTTAAAAATTAACATGCAAATAACACTCAGGAGAAAGAAGAACCCTTTCTGCTCCCGTTAAGAGTTACATTCTCCTGAGAGGAATTCCTGAAACCCAGATGAAGGCTGAGCTTGATAGTGGGACAAGAGGAAAGTCAAAGGAGAGAGAGGAAGAGCTAGGAGGCAAAGGGCATTTATAGAGGTCTAAATACAGACATGTACATATGTAAATATATATATGAGGACAAGAAAATAGATATATGTGCACATATTTATAGGTTTAGTATTAAAGCAGCAGGCAGACATTGGGCCTCCACTAAAGTACTCCCTCAATGCAAGAATACTTTGTTCTATTAAACTGGCATTCCATGATGCTCACCTTCCCGACACGATCGCTGAAGACAAAGCGAGTGCATAAACAAATGTGGTGAAGAAAGCTGATGGAGCCTGGCTATCAAAAGATATAGCATCTGGGGTCTTAAAGGCTTGAAGGTAAACAAGCGGCCATCTAGCTGAGAAGCAACCAAGCCCACATGGAAGAAGCACACCAGCCTGTGTGACCATGAGGTGTTGATGGGATCAGGTATCAGGCATCAAAGACCCAGAACAAAAAGTCATATCATTGTGAATGAGGGGGAGTGCAGATTGGGGACCCAAAGCCCATCAGTAGGCAACTGGACATCCCCTTATACAAGGGTCTAGGGGAGGAGATGAGCCAGTCAGGATGCAGTATAGCACTGATGAAACATACAACTTTCCTCTAGTTATTTGATGCTTACTCCCCACCACTATCATGATCCCAATTCTACCTTACAAATCCAGATAGACCAGAGTATGTACACTGGTACAGATAAGAGCTGGAAACACAGAGAATCCAGGACAGATAAACCCCTCAGGACCAATAATGAGAGTAGCTATACCAGGAGGGTAAGGGTAAGGGTAAGGTGGGGGAGAAAGGGAGAAGTGATCACAATGATCTACATATAACCCCTCACTGGGGGTGGACAACAGAAAAGTGAAGGGAGACATCAGACAGTGTAAGACATGACAAAATAATAATAATTCATAAATTATTAAGGGTTCATGAGGGAGGGCGGGGAAAAATGAGAAGCTGATACCAAGGGCTCAAGTAGAAAGAAAATATTTTGAGAATGATGATGTCAACAATTGTACTCATGCGCTTGACACAATGGATTTATGTTTGGAGTGTGATAAGAGTTGTATGAGCCCTCAATAAAATAATTTGAGGAAAAAAAAGAAGAAAAAGAGTTACAGTCTCGGAAACCCACAGAGGCTGTCCTCGCCTGTCCTCTAGGCCACTATGAGTTGGCATCGACCTGGTGGCAGTGAGTTTGGTTTAGATTTGGGATAACTCCGCTAGACATGCCTCGGAAGACAGGTCTGGTGATCGGCTTCCAAAAAGGTCGCGGCCTTGGAGACTCTGTATGGCAGTTGCATGGATGTTGATGTAGGTAAAAGTTCATGCAATCACCACCACAATTAAGATGCAGAGCCCTGCTTCTGTCTTCCCCAACTCCCTTCTGCTCTCCCTTTGAAGTGCCACCCTCCCCTGACCCCACGGGAAAGCCCTGGCAGCCATGGATCAGTCCTTGGCCTTGTTGTTTGGTCCTCTCAGAAAGGACGTATCCATAGAAACCTTTCCAACTCAGCATCATGCCCCTGATAGTCACCTGTGTTGTTACATGTGTTCCTAGCTTCCTTTTAGTGCTGAGCCTGGTATGAATGGGAGAAAGGAGAGGCTTTCTGCTCCTGTAAAGCGTGACACTCTCAGAAACCCGCAGTAGTAGCTCTACTTAGCCTAATGAAGTCTCAACTCATCTCAGTGAGTTTACGGTATGAATAGTTCACAATTGCCCTTTTATGCATTTCAACGCAGTTTGTGGTTATTACAAATACAGCTGCCACGAAGATTTAATGTATGAATTTTTGGTGTGAACATGTTTTTACTTCTCTAGGATAAATAACTAGGGGCTTGATGAATCACATGGAAAGTTTTCACTTAATTTGGCAAGAGTGAAAGAAAAAAAAATGTGTGTTCCCCATTCTAATAGATTTGTAGGAGCCCTGGGGGTACTATCTGAGAAGCTGCTAACCAGAAGGTCTGTGGTTCAATCCTGGTAGCCCCTGGAAGGCGAGTGACAAGACAGTCTTCTGCAGCAAAGACTGACAGCCGTGGGAGCTGTGCATGGGGTCTATGAGTTGCAGTAGATTCAATGGCAGGTTGTTTAAAAAAAAATGTTGTGGCATCTCATCGTGGCTTTAATGTGCCCTTTCTTAGTGGTTTATAATGTAGAATACTTTTTTATGCGCCCATTTGCTTTCTGTATATTCTCTTTGGTGAATTATTTCTCCTTTTTAAAAACAAAACAAAAGTGGGTGCATAAGCAACTGTGGTGAAGAAAGCTGATGGTGCCCGGCTATCAAAAGATATAGCATCTGGGGTCTTAAAGGCTTGAAGGTAAACAAGTG
>NW_022104553.1:9516278-9517973 GCF_000313985.2 Echinops telfairi
GGGAAAAATGAGGAGTTGATGCCAGGGGCATAGGTGGAGAGCAAATGTTTTGAGAATGATGAGGACAATGAATGTACAAATGTGCTTTACACAATTGAGGTATGTATGGATTGTGATAAGAGTTGTATGAGCCCTAATAAAATGATTAAAAATTTAAAAATTTAAAAAACACAGTTACACAGATGTTTGAAGAAAAACAAAACAAAACAAAGCTCCCAAACCCGTTTGACTGTGAATTGGGTTGGTTTACAGAGCAGATCAGCTTTCCATTCAAGACTTCACACACATTTGTTTCATCTCCCTGATTTCCATCTGCAAATAACCTCCCTCACCTCAGTGCCTCCCTGCGATGCCTGTTTCCATCCCTCTGTCTTTCCTGCCCTTCTTGTCTTCTAAACGTTGTCCTTGGGCAAATGCTGCCCTTTTGACCTTGAATGCTGTTTATTCTAAGGAGTACCACCTCCTTAATGTTATTCCTCCCCTTATAGTCCTGCCTATTGTTTGGCTGAAAATGAAGTCAGTTGAGTCAAGGGGTGGAGTGCAGTTCCAGGTTTGATGAGAGACGGACAGCCATATTTTCAGGGATGTCGCCAGCCTGTATTCCGCCAGCGAGCTGCTGCTTTCTTATAATGTTGAGTTTTCTTCCACATCTCCTCCTATGCCATCCAGGGCCTTCTAAGTTCTCCCTTTCAGAGCTTGGCAGTGGTGGCTGGGCACCACCTAGTTCTCGGGGCCTCTGGGTCATGGAGGCTGAGGTTTGTGTGGTCGGATTGTTGCGGGTTCGGATAAAAGAAGACCACTACAATGTCCAAGTAGAGTGATTGAAGTCTCACTGTTCGTATCAGGCTCGCCTGGACTGCAGGGGAAATGTTCAAAGGCAGCCTCTCTCCAGACTGCAGCCCCTTCTTCCCCGGCCACTTTTCTTTTATATTATTCGGGGAGGGTAGAATGCAGAAAGCAGAAGAAAAAGCAAGTTAAAATACGTATGTCACTAAGTGGTATCGACAGAAGTCAAACAAAAGTACATTTAGGCCAAGTTTCAGGTGCCTTGGTTTAGGATCCCATTCCTGAATTTTCGCTCAATCTTGTCCTAGGGGCAAGGGGGTGGGTGGGTGATGATAGTCTGAAATGAATGTTCCTGAGAGACAGACTGACAGCATCGCTTGATGAGGGGAGAAGGGTGGTTTAAACAAGAATGGCTCTGAGGGCGCGTACACACCTGCATTCCATTGTGATGCTAAAACAGATTACTTTAGGGCGGGCAAGGCTGGGGGTGGTGGTGGTGCTGGGGGGTGGGGGTGAGGCGCAGGGGAAAGTGTTCTGGGACAGTTCTGCTTCAATGTGGTGAGACATTGTGGTGATTCAAGCTATTTCAGAATAATCCACTGAAATAATGTTGTACATGCATCCTTGATTTTCTTCACTCCTCTTTCCTCCAGACGGAAAGACCGTAGGTGGCTGCTCATGAGCTTTTTCAGGGCCTCGTCATTCCTTACGGAAGTAAGCTGCAGAACATAATCCCTATGGGGTCCCTGAACCAAGGTCCTTTATCCCAAGACCCAGAAATTCATTTCCTCCAGATGTGACTTTCTAAGAAATTTTCATAGCTTTACACCTTATATGCTCCACCACATTCAGATCTATTATTTGCAGCAAAGGTAAATGCCCAGACACAAATATCCTCTGTCACACACA
>NW_022104553.1:9518847-9528176 GCF_000313985.2 Echinops telfairi
TGTACAAATGTGCTTTACACAATTGATGTATGTATGGATTGTGATAAGGGTTGTATGAGCCCCTAATAAAATGATTAAAAAAAACAAAAAAAAATGCATAAAGATCATCTCCTAGGCATTAGTAAGCTGAAATGGACTGGTATTGGCCCTTTTGAATCAGAAAATCATATGATTTACTATCCCAGGAATAACAGAATCAAGAGGAATGGCATGATGTTCATTGTCAGAAAGGACTTTGCAAAACCAATCATGAAATACCATGCTGTTTGTGATTGGATTATATCAATCTACCTTCAAGGAGATCTAATCAATACAACTATCATTCAATTCATGCATCAGCCACAAAAGCTAGTGGTGAAGAAATTGAAGAAGCATACCAATGATTCCAGTCAGAAATTGATCAAACATGCAACGAAGGTGCATTGATAATTATTGGAGATTGGAAACAAAGATGGAATAGTAGTTGGGAAATATGGATGTGGTGGTAGAAACAAAGCTGGAGATGGCATGATGAAACTTTGCAAAACTAAGACTTGTTTGTAGCAAATGCCTTTTTTCAAAAACACACACTCTTCGCCAGATGGGACATACAGAAATCAAATTGACAATATTTATGGGAAGACACGATAGAGAAGTTCAATGATCCGCAGGTAAAATCAAGTCAGGGGCTGACTGGAACAGATTAACCATGACTCATAGGTAAGTTCAGGATAAAGCTGAAGCAGAAACAAGTTTACGAGAGCCAAAATAACTTTGAGCGTATCCCACCAGAATTTTGAAAACATCGCGGGGACAGATTTGATGCACTGACTGCTAATGACAGGAGACCTGATGAACGTGGGAGGACATCAAGACCATCGTTCACGAAGACAGCAAAAGAGCATTAAAAAGATAGGAAAGGAAGACAAGTTTCAGAAGAGATTCTGAAACTTGTGCTTAATCACAGAGTAGCTAAAGCAAGTGGGAGAAATGATGAAGTCAAAGAGCCGAATAGAAAATTCCAAAAAGCAGCTTGAGAAGGCAACCCCAACATTTGAATGAAACGTGAAAAGACTTTGAATTAGCAAACCAATGAGAAGAACACACAGCATAGTTTCAAATGAAAGAACTCAAGAAGAACAAAATCAAGCCTGGGGTTGTAATCTTGAGAGATTCTATGGACAAAATACTGAATGATGCAGGCAGCATAAGGAGAAGATGGAAAGAATACAGAGTCTTCGTACCAAGTAAATTTGGTCGACATGCCACCATTTCAGGAGCTAGCATATGAGCAAGAACCAATGGTACTGAAGGAAGGAATTCAAGTTGCACTGAAGGCATTAACCAAACAAAACAAAAAAAGGCTCCAGGGGTTGATAGAATTCCAATTGAAATGTTTCAACAAGCTGATGAATCACTGAAGGCACTCACTCTATACCTGGAAATTTGGAAGACAGCTACTTGGCCAACGGACTGAAAGAGATCCATATTTGTTCCCATTCCAAAGAAAGGTGACCCAACAGAATGCTCAAACTGTAGAACAATACCATTGATACTGCTGCAAGTAAAATGTTGCTGAGGATCACCCAATAATGGTAGCAGCAGTACAATTTCAGGGACCTGCCAGAGGTTTGGGCTAGATGCAGAAGAGGATGTGGAACAAGGGACATCATTGTTGATCTCAGATGTATCTTGGCTCAAAGCCGGGAATACCCGAAAGATGGTTCCTTGTGTTTTATGGACTAGGCAAAGGCATTTGACCGTGTGGATCATCATAGCCTTGAGAAGAGTGGGAATTCTAGAGCACTTCATTGTGCTCATTCAGAACGTGTACATGAATGAAGAAACAGTTGTGCAAACAAGGAGTACTGTGTGATTTAAAATCAGGGAGGTTGTACCCTCTCACCATACTTGTTCAATCTGTGTGCTGAGCAAATCATCAGAGAGCTGGATCATTTGAAGAAGAATGCGACATTAGGATTGGAGGAAGGCTTATTAGCAACCTGTAATCTGCAGAGGACACGACCTTGCTTGTTGAAAGTCAGGAGGACTGACTTGCGGATGAACATCAAACTCTGCAGCCTTCAGTATGGATTGTGATTCAGTGTAAAGAAGACCAAACCTTCACAACTGGACCAAGAGGTAATGCCATGACAAATGGAGAAAAGGATTTGTCAAGGATTTGGTCTTGCTTGAATCCACGATCAATGGTCCTGGAGGCAGCAGTTAAGAAATCACAAGATGAGTTGCACGAGTTAAATCTCCTGCACAAGACCTCTTTGGAGTATTGAAAAGCAAGAATGTTACTTAGAGGAGTAAGGTGCGTCTGATCCAAGCCATGGTATTTTCTTTTTTAAAGATATGAAATATCTTTACTCGGAATTCATCTTCATGAGTGTGTTAGACAGAACTGGCATAATAAACTATATCAATGAGAGAAAAACCATTGCAAACATAATCATGTAGGCCCCAACCCTTAAAAGGTCTGATACACTTGTACAAATCACAAAAGTCTAAATTCTAGCTTTTTCGGAGCACAATAACCAAGACTTTCAGTGCCGGTCCCTCTACTTTCTCCCGGCCAAGAGAATGTCCCACAGATGGTTAACAGATCAAAATCCATTGCAAGGGTGTCGGAGCCTGCCGACGAGTCGAACGGTCCTGAAAGGGGGAGTGAGGATTAAGGTAAAAAAGAGAGACAGAAAGTATTGGGAGGGCAACAGTGAATACTGAAGCCCCGAGTTTATTCTGCATCTTCCCTTTATACATGCAGAAACAACCCGGGGTTATAATTAGTATATTAGTATATACTAATTAGTATATATCAGAAACTCTATATTCTGCCAAGTCAAGGATTCTTTGATAAACATTAAACACTCTGTTTTCCCAGAACTTTGCATATGTCCTTGTTCTTTTTCTTAGTCTCAAGGTCAAACCGCAGAAGCAAACAGCAGATACTGACCCCTGGGTCAGGATAGCTCAGCTGTTTCAAGGCTGAGTCTTAATGGCCTTCAACACAAGGGTCCCCACCTGGATTAAGTCTCCAGTGAATCTCCTCTGGCCGTCGTTGAGGGATGTGAATAGCCTTGCTCTTAGACAGAGAGCATTGTAAAGTCTCTGATGGCAGACACAATTAGGCTAAAATGCCCATCACTTGATCTCCCTTTGGACTCATTGTTCAGTTTTCTCTTTGATTGAGGTTCTTCTACGGCCCCTCCCCTTGCGTAACTGGTATTTTATTCACTGTTTTGAGGATCGGCACAGAGACATTATAAACAATTTGTACATAATTCTTTTGTTTGTTTGTTTGTGTTCAGGGTCACCCTGGCTCTATTTCTGATGTTTGGGGTTGGAAGGGGCTGTGAGGGCAGGCACTTTGTCCACTCTGCGGCCATCGGCTGAAGATGCCTTTCGAAACCGACCATAGAAGAATCCATGCATTCGAACGGTGGGGCTGGGGAAGAGTATTGAAAAGGATCATGGACTGCTGAAAGGACAAAGCAATCTATCTTGGAAGAAGTGAGGCCAGAGAGCAGCTTGCAGGCAAGGATGGCGAGACCTTGTCTTACATCCTTTGGACATGTTGTCAGGAGAGAAGGATGGAGGGGCAAGGGGCGGGGGGGGGGGGGGGGAGCTTGAGGAGATGGCCTGGCACAGTGGCTGCAGCAATGTGCGTCGAAACCATTGTGATTGTGTTGCGCATCAGGTCATTGTGGGTAGGAACTGACTGGATGGCACCTAACAGCACCAAGGATGCCCTTTGGCAGTCACTCCCCCTCCCTTCCCAAGACCACAATCAAACCCTGTTTCTTTTCGTGTGAAAGCCTGTTCTTGACTTTTTACATAAGTGGCCACACACACTATTTTCCCTTTGTTGATTGACTAAGTTCACTTAGCGTAATGACCTCCAGGTTCTACGGTGCTCTGAGGCGTTTCTCAGACTCATTGTTCTTCTGTAACTTGACAGAGGATTCCATTGTGTGCATGGACCATAGTTTATGTATTCTTCCACCAACGGGGGCATGGAGGTTGCTTCACCCTTTTGTGCGATTGTGAACAGGGCTGCGATGAACATAACTGTTTGTGTATCCTTCATGGCTCTTATTGCTCTAGGCGATCTACCAAGTGAAGGCATTGCTGAGCCACGTGATATTTCTAGTTCCAAATTCAGGTTGGGTCTAGAGGGAGGTCAACTGGCCACGTATCAAATTGTATGCTGCCTAATCAAGATAACAGTGATCTATGTTTGATAGGAAGGCTGTTGCCGACCTTTGTCTGTGTAGAGAGGGGATCTGACAGCTGCTTAATCTGATTAGCTATTCTGTGGATGGGTTTTGGGCTCCCACTGTCCTCCACAGCCTTCTACAAATGGGGTGTTCACAGGTCTGATACTTTTCCCTTTGTCATATTTGAATTTTGTCCTTGTTCTCCTTGGATCACACAAGCTGGTGCGCTTCTTTCATGTGGAGTTAGTTGACTTCTCACTGAGATAGCTGCTGGTTTGAATACAAGCCTTTAAGAATCCAGACATTATTCAGATTGAGAGCAGGTTGCTGTAACACCCTTATCTTCAGTGGTCATTTCATGTGTGCAAGTACCGAGCTGGGCCATGTATTCAGAACTAACTGTCCTTGTACTGAGGAGCCCACCTGTTATTTTTTTTTAGTTGATCTTGTACCCTGCCACTTAGCTGACTTTTTCAGTTTTAATAATTTTCTTGCTTAGTCTATGGGCTTTTCTATGCGTAGTATCATATCATCTACAAATAGAGTTTTCTTTAATTTCCCTTTCTTGTCTTATAGCATTTGGCTAAGACTTCCAGCACAATATTATATAGGAATGGTGGCGGGAACATCCTTGGCTGGTTCCCATTTAAAGGGATATGCTTCCAGTTTTTCTCCATCTCTATCTAGCTGTATATCCTTAATTATATTGGAATTTTCCTTCTATTTCTTTGGTTTTCTTGGTTAGGATTAGGGGTTGCATTTTATCAAATGCTTTTTCTGCGTCTATCAATATGATCATATGGTTCGTTTCCTTTATTTATGTGATGGATTACATTGATTGGTTTTCTACTGTGAAACTAATGTGATTGCTTTCCTGATAGGAATGTGACATGCTATTGGGTTCTATTGTCTAGGATGTTTTGAGAATGTTTGTCTGTGCTCATGGGGGATATTGGTCTATAGTTTTCTTTTCAGCGATGTATTTGCCTACTCAAAAGTATCAGGGTTCACGGTTATTCTTGCTTTGTAAAACTAATTCTAGAGTATTCCAACCTTTTCTATACTCTGAAGAAGTTTGAGTAGAATTGGTGTCAGGTCTTCTCTGTATGTTAGTAGATTCTCCAGTGAAGCTATCAGACCCTGGACTTTGTTGTTCTTGTTTTGGGAGCTTTTTGATGGCCTGATCAATTGCTCCTTTTGGGTTTTTGAATTTTTTATTACGAGTTAGGTGTAGGTTTATATATCAGATCATCACTTTTGTATTCAATAGCTTTAATACCTTCTCAACCTTCTCAATAGTTTGCCCTACCTCCCCCTCCCCCTCCCCCCTCCCTGTTGTACAATATTATCTTCCGCTCACCAAGTTAACACCTGTCTACTCTTTACCCTATTATTTTTTCTTCCCTTCCCACTCCTGCTAACCATCAAAGTCTATTTCTTTCGGCCTGAAAAATGGTTATATTGGTTTTCTTAAAAGAGTGGTCTCATACAACATTTGTTCTTTTGAGATGGACAAACGTCACTCAGCATCATGTCCTCCACATCTACCAACATCACGAGGTGTTTCGCAGTTTCGTGATCAGTCTTTAACAGTGTGCAGTTTTCCATTCTGTGTATGTGCCAAAATCTAGGGTTCCGTTTTTGCACTAATGGGCATTCAGATAGTTTCCATCTTCTTGCCAGTGTGAGTAGGGCTGTGATGAACATGAGTGTGTACATACGTATCTGTTGAAGACTTGTTCTTCATTTCTTTAGGGTATAGACTGAAGGATTGCTGAATCGTTTGGTCTTCCGTTCTAGTTGTCTGAAGACGTGAGGGGCTCTTTTTCTAAATGTTGGAGATGTGGGGTGAAGGTGTGGTGTTGAGATCTTTCATCTTTTTTGGATGTGTGCATTTATTGCTATATACTATTCTCTTAGCACTGCTTTTGCTGTGTCCCAAAGGTTTTGGCTTTGTTGATTCTGTGTCCTGTCACATAATATGTTTTTATTCTCCTTTGAGTCAGTTCATTTTCAAAATGCAACTTTAAATTTCTTATATTACCATTTTTTAAAATCGTTTTATTAGGGGCTCATACAACTCTTATCACAAGCCATACATACATCAATTGTGTAAAACACATTTGTACATTCATTGCCCTCATCATTCTGAAAACATTTGCTCTCCACCTAAGCCCCTGGCATCAGCTCCTCATTTTTTCCCTCCCTCCTTGCTCCCTCCTCCCTCATGAACCCTTGATAATTTATAAATTATTGTTTTGTCATATCTTGCCCTGTCTGACCTCTCCCTTCACCCACTTCTCTGTTGTCTGTCCCCCAAGGAGGAGGTTATATGTAGATCCTTGTAATCGGTTCCCTCTTTCCAACCCACTCTCCCTCTACCCTCCCAGTATCGCCACTCACACCACTGGTCCTGAAGGGATCATCCACCCTGGATTCCCTGTGCTTCCAGTTCCTGTCTGTACCTTGTTGTTTTTAAGCAGGAATCTTCCAATTCCCATGTATTCGATTTCTTTCCTTGCTCTTCCTCTTGTTGATTTCCAATATTATAGCACTGTGATCCAAAATATGCTTTATAGTATTTGGATGCTTTTAGATTACTGAGGCTTGCTCTGCGGCTTAACTACTGGTGGCGTCTAGAGAACGTTCCCCTACGCTGGGACACGTGTAGACTGTGCTGCTGTTGTGGGGCGTTCAGCGCACATCGATGACGTCACGTCAGTTGATTGTGTTCTTCTGTCTTTGCTGATTTTCTTCCTAGTTGTTCCGTCCTTCATCATGATATATAAAGGTTTCCTACTATGACTTAGAGTTGTCCATGTCTCCCTACAGCGCTGTTAGAGCTTGATTTAAGCACTTTGAGGTTCTTTTCATTGGGCGCATAGATATTTAGTATAGCTATGTATTCTTGTTCAATTGACCCTTTAATCAACACATACTTGCCCACCACCCAGATGAAGATAGCATCATTCTGAAGACTCTACACGGTAATCACCATCCTGCTTCCTATCACCATACATCAGTTTCGTCTGGAAGGTTTCCAATCATCGTACTCCAAGCTTTGTGACCTATCTTTCTTTCTTGGGAACTGGGCGTCTCTAGAGCGGCTCCCTTGGGGGCAGATCGGTATCCCTGTAACCAGCAGAGCATGCTTCTTATCATCCTACTTTCTTCATACCATCAAGACAAGCCTCAGCCAGGGCACAAAGAGTTGGTAACAAATGGCAGGAAGGCCTGACACATCATAAAGTCCAGTGAAGTGGGAAGGGCCCAGTTGCAGGAATGAAAGACACCGGTTCGGTTACCCTCTCAGACATTTGGTGTATATTCTTGAACAAACTATGTGTGACCTCCTGCAGGCTCGGTCACCTCAGCAATAAAATGGGAACACTCATGCTTGCCATGACTGCCATTAAGCTCGTTGACAAATATTTGCGTTTCTCTCTCCTTCGAGGCATTACCCAGACAACCAGCATCTAAACCAGCCCTTGTGAAGTCTTCGATCTTAAATATTCAAGGTACCTGCAATGATTCATAATAACAAACAGGCACTACTCTGAAATGCTCAACTAAACATGATTATGATGGCTGCATTATGTTAAAGATGTTTGTATTGTGCCTGGAGATGTTTCATTAATGCATTTTGTTTTTGTTTTTTTTGTTTAGAGGACTACATTGTGTACTAAGATAAATCTGACTAACTGACATTCGATAAGAACAATATTCCTTATCTATTCCTATTAATGCACAAATTAAACTTAAAGTTCTGGGAACAGAACTAGTTGGTAATCCAGGCACTGCCTGTTCTTGGCTAACCCATTTAACTCTTACCAATAAACCCTGCGACCATGACGTGACTTTGACCAATCAAAACATGTCTCTTCTGGGGAACCATTGTTCAGGAAGCATTGAGCTTCAGTTTTGAGTGGTGGGACATTTGGCAAAGATTATGGATGATGGTGGTACAGCGTGGTTAATTATACACCTGAAAAGTGTTAAATTGGTAAATGCGTTAAATATGTTTTTAAAAGAAGAAGAAGAAGAGGAGGAAGAGGACAAAGATAGAGAATGCCTGTTCTGTGGGGAGATTTAAAAATCCAGTGTAAAAAGGTAGAAATGGGGGCAAACCGAGTTAGGAGTGCAACAGACCAGTGATGGGAACCAAGATAAGAAGTCCCTGAACAATCCCTGCTGTCGACCTCTGACATGGGGGCAGCACTTGGTGCCCCATCGGACCTGGTTGGGCATTGCTCAGAAGGGGGTCACACTGAAAGTCACTCTAAAACAGTGATTCTCAACCTGTGGGTCTCAACCCCTTTGGGGTTCGGACGACCCTTTCACAGGGGTTGCCTGCTTCATAACAGTAGCAAAATTACAGCGATGAAGTAGCAACGAAAATCAGTTTATGGTTGGGGGGTCGCCACCACACGAGGAACTGTATGAAAGAGTCACCGCATTAGGAAGGTTGAGAACCACTGCTCTAAAGGCATAGGGTGGGGATGGGCCACTAGAAAGCTCCGTCCCTGATCTCCGGTATAGCAATGCGGTCTTTAGGATGCTCGCCTTTCCTACAGGATGGATGAAGACTGAAAGGCTGTATGTGTCGTTAAACAAGCAGGACCCGGGATAGGTAAACCTGAGAGGCACGGGGTCAGGACAGGTGGTTTATAACATGCCCTTCTCTCTGTTTAACACAGAGATATGAATCTGCTCCATGGCATGATCCCTGTTAGACTTGCGACCGTCTCTATGTTGTGTGTGTGTTTGTTATCTTTTTGTTTGGTGTTTATTTACATAAGATATGGAGGGTAGGCAATCTTACGGAGACAGCGAGTGGACTGATGTGTTCAGGGGGGCATGGAAGGTGAGGAGGGGGAAGTGAGCTGAGTGGGGAGCCAATAATGAGGGGTATAGGGGAACAACAAGTGTTCTAAAATTAAAAGCGAGAAGGGTGAAGCATTCTTTGTCGTGTTTGCTCAATTAATGTGTATCTGGGAGGAATTACTGAGAAAAGAATGATGGGTAGACATAATAGTGGGGTAGGAGGATAAAAATATGTACAGTGAACCCTCGTTTATCGCGGTTAATCGGTTCTAGACCCTACCGTGATAAATGAAATTCTGC
>NW_022104553.1:9530901-9558664 GCF_000313985.2 Echinops telfairi
TAAGGAAATAGAGGAAAGGAGTAGGAGGCAAAGGGCATACATAGAAGCCTAAATACAGACATGTACATATGTAAATATATTTGAGATTATGGGGGAAATGGACTTATGTGCATATATTTATAGGTTTAGTAGTAGGGTGGCAGGTGGACATTGGGCCTCCTCGTGCGCATTCCCTTAACACAAGAGCACCTTGCTCAGCTAAACGGAAACATTTTTCAAATGCATCTGTTTGGATGGCTGATGTAGCACCTCCCGTGTTTTTTTCTTCACCTCTTCTACGTTGTCAAAATCGCTGTCCTTTCGTGTTCCTCTGCATTTTCAGAAACAAAAAGAAGTCACATGGAATGAGGTCAGGTGAGCAAGGTGTGTGGGGCAAGAGCGGCATGCTGATTTTCGCCCCAAACTGGCACACTGAGGTGGCTGCGTGAGCAGGTGCATTGTTGTGGTGGCAAAAACAGTCCCCCACCTGCCACAAATCAGGTCTTCTTTGTGGCACAGTGTTACATAATCTTTCAGTACTTCTATGTAGAAAGCTTGATTAACAGTCTGGCCTGGTGGAATAAACTCTAAATGCTATTACCCTCGCATCAAAAACAACCAAAAACAAACGAGCAACCTCTTGTTCTTTGATTGCACCTGATGAGCCTTTTTTGGGCGAGGTGACGATGGTGTCTTCCACTGGCTTGATTGAGTTTGCTTTCTGGGTCGTCAGAATAGCACCAGGCCTCGGCACTAGTAATGACCTTGGGGAAAAAGTCTGGGTTGTATCAGAGCTGTTCTTTCAAAGCACAGCTTATTTCCAGTCGACCCTCTTTTTGCTGGTCAGTCAGAACCGGAGGCACAAACTTTGCAGAGACCCTTCTCCTTCCAAAATTTTCCATTAGAATTTGCTGAACCGAGCTCCAAGATAAGTCCAGATAACTTCCCCATCTCTTCAACGGTCTGCGGTAGGTCTTTGAGCACAAGTGCACGGATTTTGTCAACATTTTGATTTGTTTGGGAAGTTGACAGACATCCAGAATGAGGTTTGTCAACAATCGAGATTTCCCCTTTTTAATGAAAAAAACAACAACACTTGTATAGTTGAGTTTTTTCCATAGTGCTGTGCGTGTAAGCTGTGTTCAACATTACAACAGTTTCTGCGGCATTTTTCTTGAGCAGGAAACAAAATTTCACAGCTGCACACTGTTCTCTTGTATTGGCAATCACAAAAACCTAGATTCAAGAGAAGTGCTTTTATGAAAAAATTCACTGTGACCAGAGAACCTTCCCAGGTGATGCCACTGGGTGTACAAACTCAGAGTGAATTGCTTGATGCCTGCCTAGTGGGAAAAAGGTGTACTATGAAAGCTCTGCCTAGCGGAGCTTTTTCCTGTTTTTTTTTTTTGGGGGGGTGTACCCCCTAGTATACGCACTTGCAACAAGGAAGCAGAGGGACTTTGGGCTTCGGCTTAAATCTTGCCTCAGTATAAGAACCATTTGTTCTAACGATGTGACATTATATGATACTCACCTTTCTGACATGATTGCTGAAGACAAAATGGGCGCATAAGCAAATGCGATGAAGAAAGCAGATGGTTCCCGGTTATCAAAAGATATAGCATCTTGGGTCTTAAAGGCTTGTAGTTAAACAAGTGGTCATCTAGCAGGGAAGCAATGAAGTCCATATGGAAGAAGCACACCAGCCTGTGTGATCATGAGCTGTTGACAGGAAGAGGTATCAGAAGTTCAAAAACACAACCAAATGTGTGTTAAGAGGTGTATTAGTCTAGGTACTTTGGAGAAACAAATCCACAGCAACTCATGGATAAGAGAGAGTTTTATGTAAAGAAAAGGTGCATCACAAAAACATCCCAACCCAATGCTGCCCAAGCCCACAAGTCCAACATTAACCCATTAATCCAACACCAGTCCACAAAGTCCTCCACCTCACAAAACAGAGGCAATGATGCCGACTGCAGGAGGAAAGCTGAGTCAGTGAACAACAAGCATCTCAGCACTGGCAGGGGTCTGCACACGGCTGCTCCAGCACCCAGGGCTGCATCGGGATAGGTCCATGTGGCTTCTCCTTGGGGATGTCTTGTAGGAAGTCAATCTTGCAAGCTGAAGCAGGGAACTGCTAAGGCAGCTGCACCCGGTGCGACCATCACAAAGCAAGAGACCCGAGAACTAGAAAGGCGAGGCTCACTACCCATTTATCCCTCCGCCTTTCAATTAGCCCCACATGTGATTATCGGCCAGGTTGGCACAATTAACTAACTCAAGGGGTGTGGATGTAGTGGAGACCCAAAAGCCACCCACAAGATAATTGGGCAATCCCTCTTAGAAGGGCCACATGATAAATTCGGGGTGCAGGATGGCACTGATAAACCACATAACTATTCTCTAATTCTTTAATATTTCTTCCCCTTACTATTATGGTCCCCTTACCGTTATACTTCTCTGTGTTTCACCTCATTAATCAAGTTAGATTTGCATATGTTCATTTGTATATTTAAGATTATGTGGTACATGAAAGTCAAGATAACCCTTCAGAAAACGTTACAGGAGTAATGGTTCCCTGAGGGTGTGGGAACAGAGAGATGGGGAAAGGGGGGAGAGGAGAAGCTGATAGCAATGCCGATTGATGGGATTGAAAAACAGAATTGAATGTGAATGGATATATCAGACGGTGTAAGATATGTCAACAAAGCTATTACATAAAAAGTAAAAATAAACAAACAATAAAAAAACTCTGAGGAATGGATAAACACACTCTAGTATGTTCATAAATTGGATATAATGCATCCTTAAAAAACAACGATGAGTCTGTCAAACACCTGAAAACATAGACACAATTAGAGAACATCGTGCTTAATGAAGTTAGTCAATCTCGTAAAGATAAATATTTTATGAGGTCAGGGCCAGGATGGAGGGGAGAGGGAAGGGATAGGAAACTATGGAGGGAGAGTAAAGAAACGGAAGAAGAAGAAAAAAGAACCCTACAGGAGGGTGGTGGTTAATGGAATGCTGTTGTTGATTTGATCTGATGAAACGACTATGCAACCACAGAGAATATGTGTGGAGTGTTATATTCCACAAACAAGAAATAAAAATAATAGAAATAAATGAAAACGAAAACAAAAATACATAAAGTTAAAATTAGAGAGAGAGATAACAGCTTTCACAACCCTCCAGAGCCCTTATCCTCAGATCGAAACATGGGTCTGAGTGGCTATGAAACAGGGAATCCAGGGCGGATGAGCCCACAGGACCAGTGGTGTGAGTGGAGAAACAGGGAGGTTAAAGGGAGAATGGGTAGGAAAGAGGGAACCAATTACAAGGAACTATATGTGACCTCCTCCCTGGGGGACAGACAACTGAAAAGTGGGTGAAGGGGGACGTCGGACAGGGCAAGATATGACAAAATACCCATTTATAAACTATCAAGGGCTCATGAGGGAGGGGGGAGCGGGGAGGGAGGGGAAAAATGAGGACCTAATGCTGGGGGTTTAAATGGAGAGAAAATGTTTTGAGAATGATGTACAAATGCACTTTACACACATTTGATGTGTGTATGGATTGCGATAACAGTTGTATGAGCCCCTAATAAAATGTTGTTTTTTTTAAAAAAAGAGGCAAAGTAAAGCTGAAACGCACTTGCATTCTTTTGTGACATACAAGTTCGTTTCAAACAAACCAAACAAACACATTTAGTGTAAGCTTTTCCTCATTCACCCAGGGTAACACTGGTCAAGTTTGGCTTCTTTCTTTTTTATTTTTTTTAGTAGTTTTCTTAATGTAATATTCACATATAAAAAAAATTCACATATCATACACGTTCATGGTAAGATCACTTTTAAAAAGTTGTACATACATCATCCCTATCAGTTCTAATGCTCCCTTCCACATTCATTGTTTGCTTCCCCAAACCCCCCATCCTCCCTCCCACCCCTCTCTCATTGTTTCATAGTTGGACCCCAAGGTTAAGACAATGGTGGCTCAGAGCACAGCCTGAGCCAAGCCACCATGGACATTTCCCAGGAGCAATAACAAAATATTTTTATGGATAAAATCATTGACATTTTGGCGTTGTTTGTTATTGAAAAAGGAGCTCTGTTGGTACAGCTGTACATGCTTTGCTACTTACTCATCCAAAGGTCAGTAGTTCAAATCCACCACTTGCTCCTTGGGAGAAAGATGTGACAGTTTGCTTCTGTGAAGAGTTGTAGCCTTGGAAAGCCACGGGGCAACTCTCTGTTGACCTATAAAGGTGGTTTGAGTCAGAATTGACCTGACAGCAATGTGTTTGCTCTCTCGGGTTTGGTATCGAAGCATAATCTGACCTGCCTGGCTGATATATTACACATTTACTCCCGCGATGATATGACTTAAATGCGTAGAACCTCTTGCAACATAATATACCTTTCTTGATTTCCTTTCTTTGAATATTTCCTTCTGTCCACGGATTTCAGAACCCAGGGATACTGTTACCAGTTTAAAGTCCTTGATGAGAGGCACAGAACAGATACCACTCCCCCACCCCCAACCAGCGCAAAAGGTAGAGGACACAAAGCAACAAAGTGTCCAGAAATATTACATAGAACTAGAAGAGATGCAGCTGACACAGAAGGAAGGAGAGACAAAGTATCACAACAGTGAAGAGTCAGAGGATCCTGGAGACACACAGAACTGATTCTAAGAAAAACAGAACTGCGGAGGCAAATGGAAACTTCACACTAAGGCTTCAACTGGCCATTCCAGTTTTACCCCCGACTGAGAATTTACCTTTCCTGAATCAGGACTTCTTTTCACCAGATCCCTGGGTGATGCTTGGGTATAATAAGAACACCTGAGCATCTTGTCAATAGGTAGATTCTGATTCAGTATATTTGGGGTAGAAATGCAAATTCACAGTAGGGGTGGGGGTGGGGGCGCAATCTGAATTGGACCCAGTTCAGACAACACCAACTGTTATGATAGCCGGACAAGCACGCTTTGGCTATGACAGCTCCTGGTCATTCACTCTTGTGCAAAACAGAAAAGTTGTCCCCCAGGATCAGTCCCAATAATATATACCTAACCTAAGGTGGTGACTATACACTTGGACGGACGTCAGCTGCTTAAAGGTTATGTGCCTGAAGGTTATCAGCCATCTAGAGCAATCAGACTCTATAGTCTGTCCCACTCTAAGTAGCACCCACGCCCTTCTGATAAGGATAATGGATGGTTCCCCTGGAGGAGAGCCCAAAGACTCCTAAGGTCAAGCCAACTCAGGGACGACCAAGGTTAGGCTGCCATCTTGACTCTAGAGGCACCCCCACCCCCATCTTGTTCCGTGTATGCCTTCCTGTCACATGTGTGCCTCTGGTGCCTCCCCTTCCTATTGTGTGTGTGCCCCTAGTTTGTCCCCTTCCTGCCATGCGTGTGCCTATTGTACGACCCCTTCCTGTTACCTGTAGTTACCTGTAATTAGAGGGACTTACATGCCCCTGAGTATATATAGGCCTTGGTTGGAATTATTCTCTCTCTCTGTGCAGATCTGGCTCCGAAGTCATGGCTGTCTGGGAGGTAAGCAATCACATGCCTTCTCTTGTGTGATGTCTCTTTAATTTTATCCCTCCATTACACAACGGCCTCTTGGACCTGATTGTGGGGGCTGGTCCCCCACACACGCTGTCACATTAGGTGGAAAAACTGAGTATCTACAATGTGCCTGGATAGTGCAAATGGTTAGGCTCCCAGCTATTGACTAAAAGGTTATCGGTTTAAATCCACCCAGAGATGGCTTGCAAGAAAGTCCTGGTGATCCAAAATATTACAGCCATGGGACACGGGTCTGCTGTACAGCACACGAGGTCGTCACGAGTGAGAATCTACTAGATGGCCTGTTTTGTTTTGTTTTTTAACAATATACCTCTGCTTTGCGTGGTGCTGGATTTACCAAGATGAGCAAGACTCACTTGCTAACTTCTGCCTACGGATCTCCAAGTCTAGTGTGAAACAGGGATGCTAATACTCAGGAGACAATCTGGCATGTGCAATGATGCCCCCACAAGGGAACCAGGTTCCACTCAGGGCAGTCAGAGAGGGACATTATCTATCATTATGACTATATTATTATGCTAATAATAAGACCTACAAATGGGCATGATGGCTTGCGGAATAAGGCTTAGTGCATGCTTCCAGGTGATGTTCTGTGAGCTCTTTGTGGAATAAGTCACTTCACCCTCTTAGCAGCCCAACCCTGCATTGTGGGCATTTGAATCACCCCCATCTCACGGTTAGGAGATTGTGCAGAATAGTCCTCGGTGAGGGGTGTGTTAGCTTCACAGGGCTGCTGGCACACGGGGCCACAAACTGGGTGGCTGAGACAAGCAGAAATGTATTGTCTCACAGCTTTGGAAGCCAGCAGGGCCATGTTCGCTTCAATGGTAGGGAAGATCCTTATGGGCTTTCTTAGCTCCTGGTGAGGGAGCCCCTGGTGGTACAATGGCTATGGTGTTGGCCTACAAACACAGAGGTGGGCAGTTTGAGCCCATCAAACACTCCACAGCAGAAAGATGGGGCAGTGTACTTTCACACAGATTCATACCCTTGGAAACTCTATGAGGGCAGTTGCATCTGTTTGATCGGCTCACTCTGAATCAGAATTGACTTGAAGGGGTTTTTCAGGTTTCTGGTAGCCCCCCTTGTTCCTTGACTTCAGCGGCAACGTAACTCCGTCAATTGTTTTCCTTCAGCCTCTCCGTGTCTCTTCTTTCATAAGGACGACCCAAAGATGGGTTAGGATCGACCATACTCTGACGTGACCTCATGTGAATTAACCTCAGCCTCTTCCAAGACCCTGCATTCCACACAAGGTCATTTCCATGATGGAGAAGTTAGGGTTTCATCAGATCACTAAGCGGAGGGACACCATTCCATTCATCACAGAGGGGTGAATGTAAGAAACTGTGCGCCAGCACTCTTGCTGTTGTGGGGTGCAGTTGAGTCCGTCCAACTCACAGTGACCCCACGCCCTCGCCATCCTCCCCGCTGGTGTGACCACTTGGTCAAGCCATCTGGTTGAAGGTCTTCCTCTCTGTCTTGGCCCCTCTACTTGACCAGGGATGGTGTCCTTTTCCAGGGACTGTTTGCTCTTAATAATACATCCAGGGAACACGAGATGAAGTCTCACCACCCTTACTTCTAAGGACTATCTGGCTGTTCTTTTTCCCAAGACAGACGACCCACTCGCTGCCCTTGATCCTCTAGGACAAGGGGTCCTAGAGGACAGTGATCCTATAGAACAGGGTAGAACTGCTAATGGGGGGACTTGAGACAGTAGCTCTTTGTGGGAGTAAAAAGCCTCCTCTTTCTCCCTCGGAACAGCTGGTAGTTTCAAACTGCTGACCTCGTGATTAGTAGTCCAGTGCATAGCGCACGATACCATCAAGACTCCTAGACAGACCACGAAGGGTTAGCAAAGATGCAGGGCATGTAGGGAAGAAGAGGTCATGCTGAGCAAGAGGCAGGGTGAGCCAGATTTGTGGGGGTGAGAGGATGCACATTGTGTGGGACTCCGGGGCCTTGGGGAGTGGCAGTGAACATCAGGACATGGGGCTGAAGAGAGACTCTTGACCTATCGCAGACGCTCTCATAGCACGTTAAGATGTTTGTCTTTTTCTCTTAAAAAAATCATTTTATTGGGGGCTCATACAACTCTTAGCACAATCCATACATACATCAATTGTGTCAAGCACATTTGTACCTTCATTGCCCTCATCATTCTCAAAACATTTGCTCTCCACTTAAGCCCCTGGCGTCAGTTCCTCATTTTATCCCCTCCTTCCCCGCTCCCCTCCCCCTCATGAACCCTTGATAATTTATAAATTATTATTTTTGTCATATCTTACCCTGTCCGACGTCTCCCTTCACTCATTTTTCTGTTGTCCTTCCCCGAGGGAGGAGGTTATATGTAGATCCCTGTAATCGGTTTCCCCTTTCCACCCCACCCTCCCTCTACAAGATGCTTGTCTTTTAGGGAGTGGACACAGGGGAATTTGAGCTGCTAAGCAGGGAAGTGTCAGGGTTACATTTTAGCTCAATTCGTCTGCTTGCTGTGTGAACCGTGGGTTGGAACAGCAGTTCTTTCTATGAAGTCTCTTGGGATTGGCGTGAGAGCCCTCCAAGTGGACACAATGGCCCGGCAGATGCTTAGTGAATGCTTCTTCCTGTGAGGTGATGCTCTGTGAGAGAGCTCCCTGTGGAGGAACTCAGGTCACTCTCAGCGGTCCCTCCCTGCAGGGTGGCTATGTGGATCATCCCCTTTTATGGTTAGGTTGTTGTGCAGAGGCATCCGTAGATGGTGCATTCAGCAGAACACTTGACTACTAACCAGAAGGGGGGTGGTTCAAACACCGGGAGGGGGGTCAGACAAAAGGCCTGGCTAGCTGTTTCTGGACAGCCATATTTCAATGGCAGGCCAGTGGCTTAGCTTAAGAGCCCAGCGTGATACAGATGGCTTGCACTAATTCTGAACAACCCTGGCGATCTGCTTCCAAAAGATTACAGTCAGAAAGCGCTACTCACCGCTGCCCAGTTGGTTCTGACTCATCGCAACCCTTTAGGACAGGGGAGAATTGCTTCTGCACGTTTCCTAAACTAACTCTTTTTTTTAAAACAGTTTTATTAGCACGCATCTGGTCTGGGGCTGGCCACCATTCAAATGCAGGCTGCTGAGCTCCAATCAATCGTCCCCTCTCCGTCCTGCCCCTCTGGGGTTTGTTCCTCTAAGGGAGTGCTCCACATGCGTCAAGTTTACCAAATCCTTCATAGATGACCTCATCCGGGCTTGCAACAGTAGCGCCGTAGTAGGACGATGTTATTATTCGAGGTTAAGAAAACCCACCAGAGGAAACAGAATGATTTGTCAAAGGTCAGGAGTTGGGTGGCAGAGCTCCGACTCAGCTTGACGTGGCCTGACCCTGAGTGCAGTGCTCAGATGTCAAGGTCGTCGCCGTCAGCATCGCGCTGGCCACAGCAGCGCAATGGCCTCCCGCTCCACGCACGGGGGCTGCCAGTCAGGGGTGCTGCCCGGTACCACTCAGTGGCTTTCTGTGGAGGAAAACGATTTTCTGAGCCGAGGGGGAGTGCACAGAGAAAGGTGGCCTGGCATCTCTCTCCTCCGGTTGGGCAATGAACTTCCTCTATCTGGAGCCGGTGACGTCAGTTGTCTGGATGTCTGCCGCCCTCCGTGGTCCAGGAAGTGGACTTCCGGCTGTGCACTGAGCAGACTCAGCCTCCTGCACCCGGGATCTTTCCGTTGCCAAGGCGAAGGGCTGCACATCTGATGCAGGGCAGGTTTGGCTTAGGGAAGCAGGGAACAGTGGAGAAAGGAAGTTTAGAGTAAACCAAGGTCCCGGGGTGGGGTTGGGGGGGTCTGGTGGGGGCTACTGGGGTGAGCCCAGAAGCCCCTCTGGGGTCTGGGCCCTCTCTTGGGACAGGAGAGGAGGCTCATGTAACCAGATTGGGAGGCTCAAGATTCGATGACTAATAGACATAAGTAAATTGGGGGTGGAGGGGGTGAAAGGTAAGCAAAGTTAAGATAATCTGGAAAAAGTCGCCCAAGAAAGGTCACACGATAGGTTACGAATAGAATGTTGACTCTCAGCCTGTAGGGCGGGATTTTTCGCCCCCCTCGCTCTCAGGACACTTAGAACAGCGGAGCACAGGAATAGACCCAAGACACATCACCTTTCTGAATTATAAAAATAATTCGTTGTAAAGATTAAACCGCTGGTAAATAAATTTAGGTCGATGAAGTGCCCCTCCGCCCTCCCTCACCCACCCCCATGCTCCGGCCTTGGCTCCTCAATCCAGTCTGGTCTTTCTCCCACTGAGCGGCTTGTCGTTTAGAAGTGCTGAATTTGAGATAAGTTACCCAGCGGGGGACCCCTTTGCCACCAGGGCTCGCTCAGCCAGTGTAGAGCTCATTTGATTATCACAATGGCTCCTTGGGATTGGAACAATTATTATGCTTTTATTTGTTAATAACAGCTTTAGGGCGATCAAGGAACCCCAGGGCTGCAGCGGCTCAGCGCTTGGCTGCTTGCCCATAGGTTGGCAGTTGGGATCTGCCAATCATTCCCCGGTAGAAAGACAGGGCGGGCCGCAGCCTTGGAAATCTGTGAGGGCAATGCCAATCTGTGCTAGGGCTTCAGGAGAAGTCTGGGTGGACTGGGTGGCAGTGAGGGTTGGCTTTATTGAGAGATATATCATTCATATACCATACAATTCACCCCTTTAAAGTGATCAATGAAAGGCTTGGGTATAGTTATAGAGTTGTGTGTCCATCACTAAGATCATTTTTAGAACACATTCATCATTCCAAAAAACAAAACCCATACCCATTAGCCGTCAACACCCCCCACCCCTATGTAATCACCCATCCACTTTCTGTCTCTCTAGCCCTGTGCTGGGCATTTCCTATACAAACAATGATAGAATATGTGGCCTTTGTTTGTTTGTTTGTGTTCACCCAGCACAACCTTTTCAAGGTTCAACATCCTAGCATGAATCTTTACTCTGGTTCCTTTTCTTTTTTTTTAAATCATTTTATTGGGGACTCGTACAACTCTTATCACAATCCATCCATCCATCCATTGGGTCAATCACATTTGTACATTTGTTGCTCTTATCATTCTCAAAACATTTGCTTTCTACTGGAGCTCTTGGTATCAGCTCATTTTTCCCCCTCCCTCTACCTTTCCCACCATCATGAACCCTTGATAATGATACATTATTATTATTATTGTTTTGTCATTCTGGTTTCTTTTTAAGGTGGAATACTATTGTATCGTATGGAATGTTCTTGTTGTCTGAGCGGTGACATCTAAAGTCTTGGCCTGTCCTCAGTGACTGAGGTGGCTTGTTATCTATTAGGACTGCAGGCCACACCTAACAAAGGTTATCGGATGAGGTGACTCACTCTGTGTTATCAGGAAACTTCAGGGGAAGGAGACATGATTCAATGTAACTAGATGTGTGGGCTTTCGGCTCCAAAAAGGGTTAATCTCAGAAAGTCACAGGTCATTTCTCCCCTGTCCTATCGGGTCGCGATGCGTTGGTATTGACTCGATGGCAGTGATTCTTTGGCTTTTAATAGAAGGAGGCCCTGAGAAAGGTGCTGGGCATTAAAAATCCCACAGGCTCCTTGCTCAGGGACAGGCCTGGATGCCTGTGGGACAGTAGCTTGTCTCTTGGACTTCGGTGCCTCTGCCCTAGGAATTCTCCCAGACCTGCCCTTACTCATACGGGTTTCTTGATTTTCATTCTTTTTGCTGTAGTAATTCTGTATCAAAGTGCAGCACTTTCTTGAGTTCTGTGGGTCATTTCAGTGAAATTTTTAAACTTGAGGGCATACTGAGAACAGGCTAGTCAGAAGGGAGGGAGGTCTGCCAGAGTAAAGGGGACCCCAGATTTGTAGCCAGCCAGTGAAGTGAGAGGAGCCTGGGAATCCCTAAGCCTGTGGCTGGTGTCTGGAGCCTCAGCAGACTTGGCCATCCAGAGACCATGCTTTATAACTTGTGAGGTCTGACCTAGCTGGTAGCCATGGCTAGAGGAAAACATACTATCTGTATCAGTATACTTGGAAATAGAACAAATTAGGGCTTAATTGGCTAGATCTTAACTAGTATTGGAATTGAATATACTGAGTTTAGTTGATGCCCGAGAAGTGGAATAAAATAGATTGCATTGATTCTAGATTTGATTGATGCTACACCTACAATTTACTGAATATTTTCTTCTTTCTTACAGCCGTTATTCATGTAATTTTTTTCTAGTGGTGGCAATAATCTACACCACGGAACCTTCTCCAGTTCCAGAACTTCTGCTTGTATAATTCAGTGTCATTGGTTATAATCTTTGTGCTGTATAACTATTGATATCCTTTTCCAAATCACCCTGCCACCATTGACAGAAACTCAACGTTTATGTCTAGGAACATTGTTCCCTGAGCTCTTTGGCTTCTTTGCGGGAGTTTCCGTGACTGTTCCCGGCATGTTGTAAGTTGTTTACATGAGCATGCTTGAAATGCTACAATTATGTAGGTGGAAATCTCCACAACCAAGCCTGTATTTTGTGGAGGGTGTGTGTGTCTTTACATTCTCCCGTTCCTCTTCAGTATACCTGTGTATCCATTCTTAAATTATTGCTTGCTACTATCACAGCAGCAGGATGGCAATTACCACCCACCCACTGCCATCATGTAGTTTCCGTGCTCCGAGCCACCCTGTGAGATGAACTGCCCCTGCTCTGTCGGGTTTCCAAGGTGGTGAGTCTTCCTCTCGTGGAGCAGCCGGTGGGTTCCAGCTGGGCTGAAGTCATTGTGCCACCAGGGCACCGTGGTCACGATCGTGGCGGCCTTGCAGTCTCCCATTGCCTTGTTCAAGCTGTGCCAGTTTGCGCAATACCAGGCCTTGTCTTTCCTTTCACCTTTCAAACAAAAACCACAACACAAAACCGTTTTATTGGCATGTAATTCCTACAATTCAATGGTTTTGCTATACTAAAAAGAGCTGTGCAATTTCACCTTTATTAACTTGTGGGTTCTATCTACTTAGTAACTTTGCCTCCCTCCTCCATCCATCCCTGATAACCATCCAAGATTGCTTCTTTCTGGTGGAGACCTGTTGTGGACTTTTTATCATAGTAGGCTTGTGCATCGTCTGTCCTTTTGTGGATGGCTTATTTCACAGTGCATAACGACCTTCCCATTCATCTCTGTCATGAGATGTTTCCAAGAAGGGTTAGTATTCTTTGTCAAGGGTTAGTATTCTTTGTCGTTGTATTCCATTGTGTGCCTGCCTCCCATTGTTGGCTTATCCATTCATCCATTGATGTGCCCTTAGATCGTTTCCATCTTCTTACTGTTGTGAGCAGTGCTGCAATGAATAGGGTATGCATATGTCTATCTATGTTTCTGCTCCTATCTCTTTAGGGTAATAAAGATGTAGTGGGGTTGCTGGATCATATGGTATTTCTAAGGAAGCACCATATCATTTCCCATCGTGGTCGTACTATTTTACATTGCATTTTACATTCTCACCAGCAGTGTATTAAAGTTCCTGTCTCCTCACAACCTTGCCAACATTTGTTATGTTCTGTTTCTTCCTACAATTCAATGGTTTTGCTATACCATTTGCCGTTTGTTATCAGAGCAAGATAATACCTCATTGTCCTTTTGATTCTCATCTCTCCTTGGGAACTCTGACGGGATGGCAATGAGAGAGACAATGATGGACAAAGCAACCGTGGTAGGACAGTGCATGAAGTAAGCACTTGCAAACTGAAAAGTCAGAAGTTCAAACCCACCAGCTGCTCCTTGGGAGAAAGATGAGGCAATCTGCTCTTGGACAGATGGACAGCCTCGGGCAGCTTGTGGGGCTGGTCCACTCGGCCCTGTCAGGCTGCTAAGAGCAGGAAATGGCACCACCGTCTGGTGTTAGTTGTAGAAATGGCAAGTGGTTGTGAGCATGTCTTCCTCTGCGTATAAGCTGCTTTATCACTTTGGTGAAGTGTCTGTTCATAGGGTTCACCCGCTTTGCAATTGGATTGTGTATTTTTAAACTTTCGTTGGCATATAACTCACATATCATAAGATTCGGTAGAGCCATCATATTAAGAAGGGTTGTACAATCGTCACCACAATCAATTTTAGAACATGTTCTTCTTCCTGGTACTCATCGTTATTAACTCCCTCAACTTCCCCTGCCACACTCCCACTCACTCACTCACTCACTCACTCACTCACTCACTGCCATCCAGTCAATGCCAACTCATGGGGACCCTAGAGGGCAGGATAGAACTGCCTCTGGTTTCTGAGACTTTAACTCTTTTTAAAAAAAATCATTTTATTGGGGTCTCATACAACTCTTATCGCAATCCATCCATCCATCCATTGTGTCAAGCACATTTGTGTTACCCTCATCATTCTCAAAACATTTGCTCTCCACCTAAGCCCGTGGCATCAGCTTCTCATTTTTAACCCCTCTCTTCCCACTCCCCCCTCCCTCATGAACCCTTGATAATTTATAAATTATTATTTTGTCATATCTTACACTGTCCAACATCTTCCTTCACCCACTTTTCTGTTGTCCGTCCCCCAGGGAAGAGGTTATATGTAGATCCTTGTAATCGGTTCCCCCTTTCTACCCCACCTTCCCTCCACCCTCCCAGTATCACCACTCTCACCACTGGTCCTGAAGGGATCACCTGTCCTGGATTCCCTGTGTTTGACTGTAACTCTTTCCAGGAGTAAAAAGTCCCAGCTTTCTCGCCCTTACCACCAAGAAACCGTCAACCCAGTTACTGCCTCTATAGATTTACCTAGATTTCACATACGGAAAACCAGACAAAACAAACACAAAACAGCCCGACAATAAAACTTAACAACCATAACAAAGCAAAACAAAGAAAACCCTTAATAGAAAAGACAGCAGAAAATATTTTTTTTTAAACTAGAACTAATTATGAAGAGGTCAAATGACAAGGTGTTACATTTTTAACCTGTCTCTGCCACGGTCCACTTCCCACACACCCTGCATGATGGCCATGCTGGTCCGTGGTCAGAGGGGATTCACAGGAAGCTGAATCCACTGGTATTTTCCCTTCCCTTTCTTAAAACAGAAACAACTTTAAAATGGGTCACAAGGGAGGCCAAATGACATTAAATCTTAACCGAACCACAAGGGCAGTGATTGACTTTGCGCGCCGTGTGATAGATAACAAGGCGATTTTCAAACGCCAACTCTGGTCAGAGGGGGGAGATGGGGGGCTTACTCCATGCGTGGCCCTGGGCACACACCCGCATCCAAAGCTTGGTGTCAGTGCCATGGATTCCGTTCGGACTCAGTGTCCCTGCAAACAACAGAACTGAACGCTGCCCAGTCTTGTGCCCGCCCCACAATTGTCCCTCGACCTGAGCCCTTTCTTGCAGCCCTGGTGTCAGTCCATCACTTTGGGTGACCCTGCTGGTGCTGGCAGGAGTTTTTAGTTTTCCTTTTTAACTTCTCACGTTTTCTCCAGGGCTTGTGAGCGCTCCACCTTTGACCGGGTGCAGGCTTATCATTTTTCGGTTGTTCGCTATTAAGAATCCTACCTTATAAAGCCTAGAAAGTGTTTCTTGTTGATTTTATGGGACTGGAAAGAAACCAAACCATTTTTGTGTCATTTGCACTTTATTGAAATCCATGATTGCTCTGGAACGATGTCTGCTGTTCACACCTGTGCTGTATTCAGGTTTCGATGCTAACAATGTTCTGTGTCCCTCCATGTGCCGCAGGCTCTGGCTTTCAGAAAATAATCATTGGACTGAAGTCCTTTTAGTGGAAAATATTGCATTTTTTCTTGTCTGACAGATTTCCATTTTATCCTATTTCCGGCTCTCATGGACTTTCTAAATGAGCCTAAGGTCAACTTCATTCTTTCTTCGTTCTAATATTGTTTCAATATTATTGCACTTTTCCACAGATGGATCAATTGTAAGCTCCACAGGGAGGACTAGACCTCCTTTGTTCACTATTGTCTCCCAAGGGGTCAACGTGCCCTGTGCCTGGTACATGTAGATTCTCTACCTGTAACATAGAGAAGAGAAAACAGACTGTAGATTCTCTACCTGTAACATAGGCTGCGTGAGTGAATGCCTGAGGGGCTTAGACTCAGACTGAGTAGCGTGCACAGGTACGTCACCTGGGAAGTGGCCAGACGTGGGTCAAACCCACAGATCTTCTATTCAGCTCTAAGTAAGATTCTTATACTTCAGCGTTCTTGGCCTATCACAACTGATTTGCCACAAGAAGCCCGAGTTCCTCAAAGGTTCACTTGTGGTATCACCCCAATAGGTCATTGTTTGTGAGCAGCCGACTGCCCAAATCGAGTGAGATTGATGTCCCTTGAACCTCCAACTACCCCACCCCCACCCCCCGCCCCGAGGCTGTTGAAGCAAAGATTCCACTTCCTGCAATGGCTGTCTGATAGATGGAAAGTGCCTCTAGATATTGGAGCACGGCCGCATATTTGAATCCCCACCGTGGTTTGGTGTAACACATTATGGTGGGCCTGGTTTGATGTGGGAGAGTCCTTGGGGACAGGAGGCTGTCTGTGCTCTGCACAGTGATGTCCGTGGCCTGGCTTAGGCCTGAGGCCCTTGCTCCTCCCACTTGGACTTTGTGTTTTGATGCGGGGTCTATTTTGCTATCGCAGAAGGAGAAGGAAGCCAAGTGGCGTAAGCCTACGATGGACACATCTCTTAGGGTGAGGATGGGGGAGAGCCGTAAGTGGGAAAAGAGTCATTCAGCTCAGAGGTCTGAAGTTGAAGACCAACTGACCTTTGGTTGGACTGCATCCCCATGTAGACAGTACTGAGTTTGGGCTCCCTCTGTTGGACATTTGGAAAATAATTCTTGAAACTACAAGGAAAATTAGGACGCGTGGGGGCACAAAGGACAACAATGGGGTGCTTGTTCTCCATATATAGTAGGGTTTTACATAAGCATTGCTGTGTAAAACAGTCATCCTGTAGGTTGTTGTTTGCCTTGGGGTCGACTCCGAATGACAGGGACTAGGAATGGGGTTTTCGGGGGGGGGGGGGGCTTTCAGAAGCAGATCTGGAGACCTGTCTGCAGAGCTGTCTCTGGGTGGGTTTGAACCACCAGCCCTCTGGCTGCTAGTCGAGTGCCTAACCACTGTGCCACCCGATGACACCACCCTACAGGGAGGCTTTATCGGTTTTATTTTTAAATGAAGGAAGCTGAAAAATCACCCCAAATCACACAAGGATGGACAGATGGACAGACGCCGTGGCTATAACAGCGGGCTCGGACATGACATCAACGATGAGGACGGGGCGGGACCAAGCTGAGTTTTGTGATGTTGCGCAGAGGCTGTGTACTCGGACGTACCGAATGAAACCCAGAACAGCCGGGCAGGGGAGGTGCTGCCCAGCCCAGGGGGCCTTCTGTGGGAAGAAGGGTGACTTGGCCTTGCTCTGGAGCTTTGAGGTAGGAAGCAGTCTGTGGACCAGATCCCAGACCCGAGACCATGGTTGGGAGCCATTTGCCTGACAAGGGGTGCTTCTCCTCTGGCAGGGCCTCTCGGTTGCCCGGGGCTACAGGATCTTCGAAATGCAGAGCAGGGAGCCCAAGCGTCAGGTGTCATCACCATTTGAGGACCGAGCCAGGGGCTGCACCTCCCAGCATAAAGTGAGGGACGCGTCCTTTGCGGTGGGCAGGGGAGGGGGGCATTTTTGAAGCTGGACTCCCCGCTCTGACATGCTCCCAGAGGTTGCCCGGTTCCTGGCTTCTTTATGCTTATCGGTATACGCCGAGGAGGTCATTGCCATGAAAGAGCTACCATGCAATTAAATAAGACTTCCCTAAAGGCCTAAAAACCACCTCCTCTTTCTCCTGCTGAGCGGCTGGTGATTTCAAACTGCCAACCTCTGGTTCACAGCGCAATGTGCAGCCCGCTGTGCCGCTAGGGTGCTCAGGGTGTAGATGGGTCCTTAACATCCGGTTTTGCAGAAGCAAGTGAACCTAAGAAAGGGTAAGTGATTTGAGAGATGACAGTTAGAGAGTTGTTGTGATGCCATAAATTCAGTCCCAACTCAGAGCCCCTACAGGACTGAGCATCATCTTCCAGCAGCAGACAGCACCCCTGGGGGATTTGAACCACTGGTCTTTGGCTCGTTCACTATCCCTCCAGGGCGGCTATCGTCAGTAGGAATCGTAGCTACTTCCTGGATCTTCTGACGGAAGAGCAGTCAGGCCAGTTTGTCTGCTGGGTTGACTCAAATGTGGCTATGGTCATGTAAGCCAGGCCCCCGATTTTAAATACCTGCAGGGTCCCCCGTGATGAACAGGCTTCAGAAAAGCCTAGGGATCTACTTTGTTAAATCAGCCAGCGAAAGCCCTAAGAACCCCAAGGGGACATTGCCCCTCACAGTGCTAAAAGAGGCGCCCTCTGGGTGGGATGAGAAAACACAGTGGCAACAGCAGTGGCCGGGAGCCCACACGTGACCGGGGAGGTAAACCAGCCCCAGGTCCATCGGGCGTCCAGGAATCAGAGCAGACTTGAAAGCCACTAAGCCTCTGGCTCAGAGAAGAGAAGGCGAAGAAGTGAGCACCAGGCAGCCGAGCCTCGGAGCGCCCTGGCACGAGCCTCGGAGTCCCCTGGCACGGAGGATGCTTGATCCTGGTCTGCTGCCTTCATGGCCAGAGATGCCCCTGAGCGCTGACCCCAGACCACACAGAGAGACAGACGTTTCCCGTTCACCTGCAGGTCTCTGTCTGGGGACTCCCCTCGCCCAGGCTTGCCTGCTGCCACCTTGTCCCTCTGCTGATCCCTGGCTGGGTGGCTTTATCCTGCAAAGCCACCGTCTCCAGGCAACGGCATAACTGCGTTGTGTGCCAAGAGGGGTGGCGTGAGGAGGGTGTTGGCTTTGGGCTCCAGGTGTTGCTGACTCGCCTGAGGTTCAGTTTAGGATTAGAGGCTGTGATGAAAGGGGCACCTGGAGGGAGGGAGGGGAGAAGAAGAGGAGCTGATGCCAGGGGCTTAAGTGGAGAGCAAATGTTTGGAGAATGGTGAGGGCAATGAAGGTACAAATGTGCTTGACACGATTGATGTGTGTAACGGACTGGGATAAGAGTTGTATGAGCCCCTCATAAAACTATTAAAAAATAAAAGAAATGAATAAAACAAAACAAAACAAAACAAAGGGGCACCTGGGTTGGATGGGCGTGCCCAGAGGAAGCCTTTGTGAGACTCACCTGACACTTAGGCTAATTAGCCCTTGTGTACGGAAGGTTTCAACTTGCTGGGACCGCTCCCAGGCTGAGACAGGCCCGGGAGCCCTTGCTGGCAAGGCGGACACAGGAAGAAGGAGGAGGCGCCCAGTCAGAGGCTGCAGTACCTGCTCAGGAGGGGCGAGCACCTGGGGCGTAGAAACTTAGTCAGCGAAATATTGGCTGGTCACCAACCCTCCTTGCGTTCCCTAACTACTTCTACTTCTTGGAGAGCTGCTACGTTTGTTAACGATTCACCCAACAAACAGTTCTTGTTTCTATTAGATACCAGACACGTCCCCTGGCAAAGGGCAGGGCAGTCCATTTTACCCCCACAGAGGTCACAGACAATGGGAAGGGATACATAGATCCAGTGATTAAAGGGGGATGGATGTGCTCAAGGAAAAATGAAGGATGTCTAATGAGGTACCCCATTTCACCGGGCCTGACTAGTGAAGACGTCAACATTTCAGACAATTTAAAAAAATCATGTTATTGGGGCCTCGCACAATTCTTATCACAATCCACACAAACATCCATTATGTCAAGCACATACGTACATTTGTTGCCATCATCATTCTCAAAACATTTGCCTTCTACTTGAGCCCTTGATATCGGCTCCTCATTTTCCCCCTCCCTCCCCCCCCCCTCTCCCTCATAATTCATAAATTATTATTATTTTGTCATGTTACACTGTCCGACATCTCCCCCCCCCCTTCTCTGCTCTCCATCCCTCAGGGAGGAAGCTATACGTAGATTCTTGTAATCAATTACCCCATTCTACCCCACATTCCCTCCACCCTCCAGGCATCACCCCTCTCACCACTGGTCCTAGAGGGGTTATCTGTCCTGGATTCCCTGTGTTTCTGGTTCCTATCTGTACTAATGTACATCCTCTCGTCTAGCCAGATTTGTAAGGTAGAATTGGGATCATGATAGTGGCAGGGAGGAAGCATTTAAGAACTAGAGGAAAGTTATATGGCTCATCTTCTCCCCACAACCCTTCAGTAAGGGGGTGTCCAGTTGCCTACTGATGGGCTTTGAGTCTCCACTCTGCACTCACCCACATTTACAATATGATTTTTTGTTCTTTGATGCCTGGTAACTGATCCCTTCGACAGCGCTTGGTCAGACAGGCTGGTGTGCTTCTTCCATGTGGGCTTTGTTGCTTCTGAGCTAGATGGCCGCTTGTTTATCTTCAAGCCTTTAAGACCCCAGATGCTATACCTTTTGATAGCCGGGCACCATCGGCTTTCTTGACCACATTTGCTTATGCACCCGCTTTGTCTTCAGTGATTGTATTGGGAAGGTGGGCACCCACTGATATGATCATTTCAGACAATTTTTGGTAGCTATTATTATCATTTATGTGCACCGAGCTTATCTCCATAAAGAAGTTTAATGGTTGTAGTAAAAGTAATGCATTTGATAAATCTGAGTATCATTCGCTGAGAGTTTAAAGCACCCCGATGGGCATGTGCAGCACTCAATGACATCTATACAGGGTAAAGCCCTGAACTTGGAGCAGCCCCCTGCCCGACCTTTCTAGAAGGGACAGACATACATCAACACCTGAGTTTTCTGGGCCTTTAAAAATGGCATTGACATTGGGAGGTGGGTACTTCCTGTTCTTACCCTCTGCGCTCCTTGCCCTTACCTTTTCCATCCTCCTCGGGTGAGGCCATTTGAGCTGGCTGGAAACATTGACTCCTCAGCTCTCCTTTTGAACATCTGGGTGTGTCTGGGCTAACAGAGCTCAACGCCTCTCCGGGAGTCCCTGAGGGGTGCGGTTGGTGATCGTGCCCACGCTAAACGAAAGGCCGCAGTTCAGGAACACCCAGATCCACCTCGGAGGAAAGGCCTGGCGATCTACCTCTGAAAAAGCAGCCGTGGAAGCGCCGTGGAGCACAGCTCTGCTCTGACATATGCGGGCCCACCTTGACGTAGAGCTGACCGCACGGGCTCTCCTTGTGGGATTTGAGTGATTGCCTCTTGGTCTATGTACAGGTTTTGTATGGGCACAATTATGTGTTCTGGAATTCCCATCTGGAATTCCCATAGATAGTGTCCCATATTTTGAGGGGAGGGGATATTTTGACGTACACGAGCCTCCTAGAATCCACATTGGGTTCCCATTGGCTCAAACTCCAGAATCACAGCTGTGATAGATGAGCATCATGGAAGAGCCCAGAACCACGTTTCCCTCTAAGTGGTTATGGACTTGTCTGGGGGGAGTCTGAATGACAAAGCCACCTCCTCATCCCTCCCAGCCAGCCAGCCTCCCCTCCTGTCCGGCCACCTGCCACAGGGGAGGAGAAGCGGTGGTGGGTGGCGGGTGGGGAGACTCAGTCGCTCAGAATGAGCTCCAGGCAGGAGCTCCCAGTAGGGGCTCTGACCCAGTAGTGGAGGACAGCTTTTGCCTTGCCCACGACGCTCTCTACTGAACACGTTCTGCTTACGTCATGGGAGTCGATGTTCTTCTTGATCCCAATTGGACCTTGGGTTTGGAAAGGGGGGGGCGTTGTGACGCTGTTCTAAATACCGCCGATGGGGGTACCCTCCACTGGGCAATCAAAGGTAAAACATGCCCTCCTGGCCTGACTGCTCTTCCGTCAGAAGATCCAGGAAGTAGCTACGATTCCTACTGACGATAGCCGCCCTGGAGGGATAGTGAACGAGCCAAAGACCAGTGGTTCAAATCCCCCAGGGGTGCTGTCTGCTGCTGGAAGATGATGCTCAGTCCTGTAGGGGCTCTGAGTTGGGACTGAATTTAAGGCATCACAACAACTCTCTAACTGTTGTCTCTCAAATCACTTACCCTTTCTTAGGTTCACTTGCTTCTGCAAAACCAGATGTTAAGGACCCATCTACACCCTGAGCACCCTAGCGGCACAGCGGGCTGCACATTGGGCTGTGAACCAGAGGTTGGCAGTTTGAAATCGCCAGCCGCTCAGCAGGAGAAAGAGGAGGCTGTCTATCCTCACCTTGGAAACGGAAAGGGCCATTCTACTCTGCCCTATAAAGTCGCAAGGAGTCGGAAACGACTTGAGGGCAGGGAGTTTGAGTTTACTCCAAAAACCGAATGGGCGAGACATTAGTGGGCTCAGGGGGGAGTACTGTTGAGCATCTGAAGCCAAGGGGGCTGCAGTTAGTGCACCGCTAATAATATTACCACTTAGCATGTCCGGGGTCCTTTCTCCATGCCGTGTGCAGGCTAGGTCCTTGGTTGGCATCATCCCACTGAATACCCTAACAGCCCACTGGGTAGCAGTCGCCATACTCAGGGTGTCACTCGGATGGGTGCCAACCAGTCCTCAGGGTGTCTTGCCCATCTTCTGCATCCCCCCCCCTCCCCAGTCCAGGAGCCTTTCCCCATACAAAATACTAACAACTGTGTTGTACCTGAACTGAAGATACCAGTAATGTTGAGAAGATCAGTGATGATATAAACACCCGCAGCGATGAGTGGGTAAAATCCTGTGATTTGAATGATCATTTCATTGGGTAATAATGATTGCTCTGACTGCAGGCATTGGAAGATTCAAAAAGTCAGCCTAGATTTTTAATCTGGTAAGATATTAATACATGTAGCTGGGTTTATGATAAATGTTTTTTTTGTTGGTATAACCGTCTACCCCCCCCCAAAAAAAGCAACAACCCCAAACCAGACTAAATCCACCCCCCTCGAGTCAATGCTGACTCATTGTGACCCTGTATAGGGAGTCTAAGCCTAGAAATCTTTACTGTAGCAGACAGCTTCCTCTTTCTCCATGGGATCGGCTGGTGAGTTTCAATCACCTGCTTTAGTGATCGGCTGTCCAGCAGTATTCCACAATGTCAGCAAGAAACACTGAAAGCGCTACACAGAAATTGGATAAATCGTCAGTGTTGCTTAGACCATGTTACCTGGTGCAGTCCACATTTCCCTACCCTGATGCAGCCCTGGGTGCTGGAGCAGCCGTGTGGAGACCCCTGCCAGTGCTGAGATGCTTACACATTCACTGACTCGGCTTTCCTCCTGCAGTCGGCGTCATTGCGTGTGTTTTGTGAGGTGGAGGACTTTGTGGATTGGTGTTGGATATGGGTTAATGGGTTAATGTTGGACTGTGGCCTTGGGCAGCACTGGGATGGGATATTTTCTTGATGTGCACTTAACCTTTATATAAAACTCTCTTATACACGAGTTTCTGTGGATTTGTTTCTCTAAAGTACCCAGACTAACACAAGTACCATGTTGAAAATCACTTTTTCCAGCTTTTTTTTTTAAATGTCCTTAGCATTTAGATCTCCCCAGGCATATATAGTCGAAGGACTGTGGTTTAAATTTACCTGAAGCAGTTCTTTTCTCTGTGATTATACCACTAACTTACTGTGCAGTGAGGTGCTTTTACTTTGCATTCAAATTTGAGGGAGTTCCTTTAAAATACAGTTCTGCTTCTTATTATTTAAAATATGGGCAGGTCCCTAAGTCAGATCTAAAACAACAGTGTGCATCAGCGAAGCTGACCTTCCATGCCTCGCTCTTCAATCCTGCTTCCTCCACCCCCCACCCCCATCAGGAAACCTTTCAAAAAGGTTTGGCTTATCCTTTATGGAATGTGTTCTTTTGTTATGCTCTGGCAAAGACAGCAAATTTCACCTTTTTTCCCCTTTCCCAACGTACCCTCTCAGATTGGACATTACTAGCTCCTCACTGCCCCATCCGGCCAATTTGCCTTTTCCCGGATGCTTGGCAACCGCCGGACATGGATCAAAAGAAACGTCTGCTCAGCTCCCTGCATCTGGTTTCGCTTTGGTGTCTGCTTGCTTCTCTTGGCCTCTGTGATTTCTGCTCCGTGTTTTCCCAGCGGTCTAAGGGCATTGTGGCCTCTAGGGCTTGAGGGCGGTAGGCTGAAGGCTGGTCCAGAAGAGGGATGCAAGCTGGAGCCAGGAGGGTCCTGTGGTCTGGGGGCTGAGGGGGGAGATGGCTTCCCAGGAGGGAGAGGGTTGCTCTCTTGTGCGGAGTCCTCTGAGCTCCATTGGGGTTGTTGATTCATGTTTTCTTTCACCTAGAGCTTGATTGTGGTTGATCGGTGTGACCGCATCACCTCTGACCGATGGTGACCTCAGCTAGCACAGAACAACACGTTACCTTGTTCTACGCCATCTTCGCCATCCAGAGTAGGTTTGAAGCTATTGTTGGGCGACTATGTGCATCGGTCTCACGAGAACATTCCTTGTTTCCACCGAGGCTCTGCTTTAGCAAACACCGTGTCGTCTGCGAGCAATTAGTCTTTCCCGAGGACATGTTCAAAGGAGCCCAAGTCAAGGCTTGCCATCCACGCTCTGCAGGCGCATTCTGGTTCCACTGCTTCTGAGACAGATCTGTTTGCTCTTTGGGAAGTCCTGAGCATCTGTAGCATTCCTGTGTGCACATCACAAAGGGATGTTACAGAAGGATGGAGTTGGGGATGGGGGTGGGGGCGGGGGCGGGGGAGAAGAGGTCAGGGAAAGGAGGAATAGAAAAAAACGGAGAGTAGAATATAAAGAATTGCTTTTCCTCTGCGCTCCCATAGCACCCAGAGCAATCCTTATCAGCCACCTCACACACAGTGATGAGGCATTTTCTGCCAGGCACGCAGGCACTGTGCGAAACCCTTTTTTTTTTTTAGTTGTTTTATTAGGGGCTCATATGACTCTTATCACAATCCATACATACATCAATCGTGTAAAGCACATTTGTGCATTCATTGCCCTCATTCTCAAAACATTTGCTCTCCACTTAAGCCCCATCAGGTCCTCATTTTTTCCCCTTCCTCCCCACTCCCGCTAAACACTTTTCACGGAGTAAATCATTGGTCTGTCACTTGGGTACAGGGGTGATTCTCAGGGGAATGCTTGGCGGGTGAAAACGGTTGCTGCTAACGGAAAGATTGGAGGTCTGCCGGTGCGATCACGAGGTGTCGAAGGGATCAGGCATCATCAGAACAAAAAATCTTACCATAGTGAATGAGGGGGGAGTGCGGAGTGGAGACCCAAAGCCCTTAGAGAGGGGTCTCAGGGAGGAGACGAGCCACTCAGGGTGTGATTTAGCAATGATGGAAAATACAACTTTCCTCTAGTTCCTAAATGCTTCCTCCACCCCCACCCCCCCACTATCATGATCCCAATTCTACCTTGCAAGTCTGGCTAGACCAGAGGATGTACACTGGTACAGATAGGAACTGGAAACACAGGGAATCCAGGGCGGATGATCCCTTCAGGACCAGTGGTGTGAGTGGCAATACTGGGAGCATAGAGGGAGGGTGGGTTGGAAAGGGGGAACTGATTACAAGGATCTACATGTGACCTCCTCCCTGGGGGACGGACAACAGAAAAGTAGGTGAAGGGAGACGTTGGACAGGGCAAGATATGACAAAATAATAACTTATAAATTATCAAGGGCTCATGAGGGATGGGGGAGCTGGGAGGGAGGAGAAAAATGAGGAGCTGATGCGAGGGGCTTAAGTGGAGAGCAAATGTCTTGAGAAGGATGAGGGCAATGAATGTACACATGTGCTTACACAATTGATGTATGTATGGACTGTGACAAGAGTTGTATGAGCCCCAATAAAACGATTAAAAAAAATTGGAGGTCTGTCTGGCAGTCCACTTCTGAACACCCAGCCACTGCGAGCCCCGTGGAGCCCCGTTCTGCTCGGACCCAGCCGAGTTTGCCGTGAAGAAGAAAGGAGCAACTCGATGACCACTGGTGCTTCCGGAAGGACAAACAGGCTCTGCGATGAAGTGTCCACCCATCTAGACACAGAGACTCTCCGGGACTCGAATTAGACTCAACTTCTCAAAGCCCCAAGTCTGTGGCCTCTATTGAAAGGCTTGTGCTCTCTGTATAGTCTTCTCAAGACTAACCTTGCCCCACTTGCCTGGGCAGATCCGCTAAGCTCAGATGTGGCCAGTGGCTGGTACTAGACTTTGGGGTACTCTGTGACTTTGGAAGGGGCCCTCTTTCACCCTATTGCCAGTGTGACGTCTGGCGCATAAACAAACACACCGAATGGATCTGTTGCCAACAAGTGGACTGTGACTCTTGGCCTGGAACAGAATCTCAGAGAAACAAACTCACTGCCATCGATTGGATTTGACTCAGCAATCCTATCAGACAGGGCAGAACGGCCCCTTTGGGTTTCTGATACGGTAAATCTTGACAGGAACAGAAATCTTTACTTTTCTTCCTAGGGGTGGCTGGTGGGTTCCAACTGCTGACCTTGTGGTTAGCAGCCCGATGGGTAACCGCTACCGAGGCTCCATGGCCTGGCGCATGTTGGGCACTGGCTACCTATCTGTTAGCTGGTTGAAGAAATGCAAAAGAATAGGGAAATGTGTGTGCTGACCACGGAGTAAGCCTCCAGTGAATGCCCTGGGATCGCAGCTGAGAGATGTGAACAGCCCTGGTATCATACAGAGAGCATTATAAAGTCGATGGCAGACGAGCTTAGGCACAAATGTAGCATCTTCTTATTTGATCTCCCTTTTGGCCCATTGCTTCAGTTTTTAAAAAGCAAAGCGAGGGGGAAATGCATGTGGATCAAGCTCCTGGTGAATCCCCTCTGACGATGGACCGGGAGAGGAACAGCCGGGCGAACGTGCAGAAAGCATTGGAACGTGAATTGTTGCAAATGCAGTTAGGTTAAAATTTACCACCCATCCTTTGATTCCCCCTATGATCCATTTACCTTTGCTCTCGTTTTTAATTTCTGCCTCCTTTCCGATTGAACTTTAGATCTGTTTTACGATGGAATCCTTGATCGTTTTTCTGTTGATGCAATCCAGGATAGGTAAATCTCTAGCGACTGTAACTGGCTGAATGGTTCCTTGGGAGTCTGGTACAAGAGGTTGGGGGTAAATAGGGAGCTAATCATGAGTACAAGAATGAAGACATGTTCTAAAATTGATGGTGGTGATGATGGTACAACTCTTCTTGATGGTACTGAATGATTGAATTGTTTGACATATGAATTATAGGCCAATTAAACTGTTGCAGGAGAAATTAAATTAAAGAATAAAAAGAAAAGAATGCCTGTTGAAGATGAAAAGGCAGGAGTGGATGAAGAAGAAGGACAGATTTGGGGCCCACCAGTGGGGCCGGAGGGTTCTTGGGAGGTGATGGAAAGGCGCCCACGATGCTGCTGCTCTTTGCTGAGATGCACAGACAAGGCATTACTTGAAGGTTAAGAGTGGTTTCAATTTCATGGGAATTTTATCATTGAGAGAATGATGGTCATTCTCTGCTTGCATTCACCTCTGTTTGCAACAATGTTTGCTTGTTTGGCTTGACCACTACTGAGAAAATGTAATTAAATTAAAAAACAGAATCATCATCCAGAAAACCTCTCCAAAAAGGCAGAAGAGAATCAAAACAGCTTTATTGTTAAGCATTGAGCCAGAATGGGATGCCCCCTGGCGATGTGCTAAACAAGCTGCAAAGAACCCGAGCCTCCAGATTCCCCAGCAGAAGCGACCCATTCCAACTGCGCGCTCAAGAGACCGCACACGCTCCTGAGAACAAGCCGGGTTTTTTCAGCACACTTTTTATGCTGAAAAATCCCCCCAGTTTTTTTGTGGTAAAATTAGGTGCCTCAGATTTTTAAAAAAATTCATTTTACTGGGGCTCGTACAACTCTTATCACCATCCATCCATCCATCCATCCATCCATTGTGTCAAGGACATTTGTACACTTGTTGCCATCATCATTCAAAAAACATTTGCTTTCTACTTGAGCCCTTGGCATCAGCTCCTCATTTTCCCCCTCCCTCCTTGCACCCCTCCTTCCCCTTAAACCCTTGATAATTTATAAATTATTATTATTTTGTCACGTCTTACACTGTCCAATGTCTCCCTTCACCCATTTTTCTTTTGTTGTTGTTGTTGTTCTTTGATTTTTTTTCAATCATTTTATTAGGGGCTCATACAACTCTTA
>NW_022104553.1:9559760-9563991 GCF_000313985.2 Echinops telfairi
CAGTAATTCCTCTTGGTTACATTGCCCTTGATCAAGCCCTACCAGGCCTCCTACACCCTCCTCGCCACTGATTTTGGATCACTCATTGTTCCTTTGTCCCTGGGTTTGTTACCACCACTTCCTTTCCCCCACCTCCCCCTCTCCCATGTCTCCCAGAACCACCGGCCCTGTTCTTTTCTCCTCCAGCGTGTTTTGATTTCCTTATGAATAACATGAGCTGCTTTGAACGGGCCACACTGAAATTCTTTGATTCCATGCTCATTGCTTCTGGAGGGGGCTTCCAAAATGTAATTGCATGTCATTCCAAGAACCGTGACCAGTAAAATGTGCCCTGGAAGTGTGTGGTTAAGTGCTTGGCTCCTAAGTAGAAGGTCAGAGGTTTAAACCCACTCACTGCTCCACAAGAGACAGAGGCAGCAATTCAGTTTGCTCTGTGAAGACTGACAAGCCTGGGCAGCTCTTCATTGCCCATAGGGTCCTTGAGAGTCAGCATTGGGTTGGGTGGGGACTGGACACTCCTTAGCTTGCCTGCCACTGTTCTGTTTCTGGACATCACTATTTTTTTGGTTGTTGTTATTCTTTCTTGCTTGCTTGTTTAAAAATTTTTAATTATAGTAAATCATTTTACTGGGGGGTCTTGCAGCTCTTATAGCAATCCATCCATCAATTGTACCAATTACATTTATACCTATGTTGTCACCATCATTTCCAAAACATGTTCTTTCTATTTGGGTCCTTGATATCAGCTCCTCTTTCCTCCCTCTTCTTCCCCCTCCCTCCCACCCTCGTGAACCCTTGATATTTATAAATTATTTTTATTTTCACATTTTTACACGGTCCGCTGTCTCCCTCCCCTCATGTTTCTGTTGTTCTTCCCCCTGGGTGTGTGTGTGTGTGTGTGTTGTATGTCAACCATTGCTATTGGTTCCACCTTTCTCCTCCCACCTTCCCCCTACCCTCCTGGTATCATTATTCTCATTATTGGTCCTGAGGGGTTTAAGCTGTCCTGGATTCCCTGCATTTCCAGGGCTTAGCTGTATGCCATGGCATTTTCAATCACCGCTGATGTATGAAAAAACTGGATAATGAATAGGAAGACCAAAGATCATCGATACATTTGTTGGTGAAGAATACTGACTATACCATAGATTAACAGAACAAACAGAATCCATGTGGGATGAAAACCGTGTGAGTGCTCCTTAGAAGAGAATATGGGGAGACTTCATCTCCTGTCCTTTGAACATGTTATCAGAAGCGACCAGTCCGTGAAGATGGACATTCCATTTGGTAAAGTGGTGGGCCAGCAAGATTGATTGACACAATGGGCTGCCACCAAGGGTAAAACCGGAGCACGAATTACGAGGGTGTGCAGAAGCAGGCGAGGTTTCCTTCTGCTGGATCGAGGGTCCCGATGAGTCAGACCTATCTCAGGGGCACTGAACCCACGGAATTCCTGCTGAAGGTGGGCTTGAGCTCAACCCAGGAGGCACCTGCCCGTGTCTGTGTGTGTGGACCCGTGTCTCCGCACCACAAACGGAAGGGGAAGCAGGAGGAAGATGCTCTGTACGTCTTCCTCGAAGGCAGTGCTCTCAACAGAAAGACTTTGGTGTGTAGAAAGCAGGCGGGTGCCCCCCCCCCACCCCCCATGTGAATTCACGGACAAGCTGTGCTTCTCATACTCTCTGCTCAAAGGCTCCAGCCAAGGAGACAGACTTAATTCCTCCCTGTGCTCAGCCCCTTGACTTTACAAGCAGGCACAAGGCACAGGATGTCGGCCTAGGGGAAGGGGCCCTTTTTAAAAATTGTGCACACAGCTGCCCTGGGTTGCCAGCCTTGTGTGGTTGTGGGCTGCTTGTGCCCAGAGGCCATGTCTGTTTTTTCCCATTTCCTCCACTCCAAAGGGAGGAGTTTCTTGTTTTCTTTTTAATTCCCTCAAAGGCTCTCTGTAGGTTGCCGCGATGGTGAGATTTATGCTGGATAGAGCAGGCCAGCTTGCTTCCCTCCTCCGGATACATCCTCATGACAGACTAAACGGTGGATTGGCCGGTCCGAAGAAAGGCTAGGGATTTGCCTCTGGAAAAGCAGCCCTTGAACCGCCTATGGAGCACAGTGCTATGTGGACACACATGTGCTCTGGGACACACACATGCTCTGGAACACACGTATGCTCGCCTTGATTCGGAGTGACCTCGGAGGCAACTGGCTTTTGGTTTGCTGGCCCATCTTATTGCAATACTATTATTCTAATCATCCTTTCCCCGTGACCTTTGCTTCCCTAACCTCCCTGGGTATTTCCATAATCTCGGGATCTGGCCTTGGCTGTGAGAACATTTCTTTATTATTATTCTCTGTTGATTTTGCAATTCTCGGAAGATAGTCTTCCCATAACCATTTGCCATTCATCATTCCTCTCTCTTTGTTGGGCCTTCTCATGACTTCCTGTTTGGTCCTGTTTCGTGCTCACTCCCTGAAGTCTGATCTGGCCTGCAAGGTCTACTATAGATGGCTAGAAGAAGCCAACCTGGAGAGATACATTTCTCTTTTCCAGAATCCATCGCACTTAGTTTTTGCGCTGTTTGTGACTCTGAGTCAGTGCTCCCTGCTACACATTGGGAGGAGGCTGACCCCTTGCTCTGCCCTGTGGGTCCTTTGAAGCAGAAGTTGTTCTGTGCTCAGCCCTGCCCTTGGCATTGTGCTCGCTTGATAAGTGTTCACTGAATCCAACTAGACATTCCAGTCTGGAAAGCAAGGACACGTGTTACTCAGCATGATACATTTTAATAAAGGGGGTACAGTATAATGTTCCTTGAGAAACAGCCCTACATAAGCCTTGATTGGCAACAGAACTGATACCGGGAGGGTGGAGGGAGAGTGGGGGTGGAAAGGGGGAACCGATTACAAGGATCTACATATCACCTCCTCCCTGGGGGATAGACAACAGAAAAGTGGGTGAAGGGAGACATCGGACAGTGTAAGACATGACAAAATAATAATAATTTATAAATCATCAAGGGTTCATGAGGGAGGGGAGGGTGGGGAGGGAGTGGGGGAAATGAGGGGCTGATACCAAGGACTCAAGTAGAAACCAAATGTTTTGCGAATGATGGCAACAAATGTACAAATGTGTTTGACACAATGGGTGGATGGATGGATTATGTGAAGAGCTGTATGACCCCCCAATAAGATGATTAAAAAAAAAAGTTCTAGGAAGAAGAAATCCAAGCCATAAAGTAAATCATCACTTCCTCGCATGACCTGTAGAAAAGAAACTCCAAAGAGTGCTTTCCTGGGGACCCACTGAGTGACACCTGGCTAGGGAAGGAGAGGGTGTGATCAAGGAAGAAGTGGTGAAGATCCTTTTGGCCGCAGCGCCCAGTGTCACCTATCTATATATCAAGGGCAACGCTTTCCATCTTGAGAGCCCTTGGTTTTGTTGGAAGCGGCTTCACATACATGCTCAAGCAGGACCAGCTAGGGGAGTGCCGGGCCAAGGAACTTGATGGAGCAGGCTCAAAGGGCCCCTCCGTTCTGACACTGAAAAAGGAGTTCGCCTTTTTCAGGAGGATGAGCCTGGTGGGGAAGAGGTGGTAGGGACTTCACGGATAGCTGTCGTGCGGTGGTCTCCAGTCGTGTAAGAGAGAGGGTGGGCTCGAGAGTAGATTTCAGTCACCTGGGTGGTGCAGAGGGCTGCACACTGAGGTGCCATCCACAAAGGCAGCATCGCTCCTCTGGAGAAAGCCAAGGCTATCAATGCCTGTAGAGATTAAAAGTCTTAGAAACCCAAAGGGTAGTTTGACCCTGTTCTATAGGGTCTCAGGAGGAAAATGGGCCTTTCTATTCCCATAAAGAGTTACAGTCTCGGAAAGCCACTGGGGCAGTTCTACCCTGTCCAATAAGGCTCCCGTGAGTCAGACTCAACTCGATGGCAAGGAGCTGGTTGGGGTCCCTGGTGGTAGAGTAGGTTAAGTTCAGGGGCTTTTTTTCTTCTTAACCATTTTATTGGGGGCTCATACAACTCTTTCACAATCCATACATCCATCCATTGTGTCAAGCACATTTGTACATTCGTCGCCATCATTTTTTTTCCCAAAACATTTTATTAGGGGCTCATACAACTGTTATCGCAATCCATACACACATTAATTGTGTAAAGCGCATTTGTACATCATTCTCAAAACATTTTCTCTCCACTTAAACCCCCGGCATTAGGTCCTCATTTTTCCCCTCCCTC
>NW_022104553.1:9564593-9572214 GCF_000313985.2 Echinops telfairi
CCCCCCTCATTTTCCCCCTCCCTCCCCGCTCTTGGGGGCTGTTAACAATAAGACCAGAGGTTCAAACTCACCAGCAGCTCCATAGGAGAAAGAGGAGGCTTTCTACTTCCATGGAGCCCTGGTGGTGTAGTGGTTACATGTTGCGTTTTGAGCTGCATGGTCGGCAGTTCAAAACCACCAGCAGCTCTGTGGGAGAAAGATGGGCTTTCTACTCCCGTAAACAGTTATGGTCTCAGACATTCACTGGAGGGCAGCGAGTTCTACTCCCATAAAGATTCAGTTTCAGGAAACCACAGCGTGAGTTCTGCTCCGCCTTGTACAGTTCCTATGATTCAGAATTGACTTGTTGGCCGTGAATTGGGGCAGTCCCTGACTAGGAAGCCCCTAGTGGCACAGTAGTTGTGTTAGTCTGGGTAGACCAGAGAAACAAATTCAGACCAGAGAAACAAATTCATAGGCATTCATGTGTCTATAAGAAAGAGCTTTATCTACAAGAGCAATTGAATATTGAGAAAACATCCCAGCCCAGGCCAGATCAAGTCCCTAAGTCCAATATTGGCCCATATGTCCGATACCAATCTACAAAGTCCTCTTTCGATTCACGCAACACATGCAATGACGCCGAATGCAGGAAGATCACAGGCCAGTGGGTGGGAAGTCTTGCGGATCCAGTGGTGTTGTAAGCATCTCAGCGCTGACAGGGGTCTCCAGGCTTCTCCGGCCCAAGAGGTCTGGCTCCATCAGCCTCTCTCCATGTGTCTTCTCCACAGGGATGTCTCACAGGGAGTGAGGAGAGAGAGAGGGGTGGGCGGGGGTTGGGGAGGTGGCGGTGGTGGTGGAGAGAAAGACTCTCCCATCTCCAAGAAGGAAATACAGGAGTTCCCAGAATCCTCAGGAGGCGGTCATGGCCACACAGAGGCCTCATTGGCTATAACCTGATTGACAGCCTGGACTCCACCCCTTCACTCTGAATCCTCACCTAGACACCAGATGATGTAACTACCACAGTCGTTAAGTGCTCACTGGCCAACGGAAAGATGAGCCATTTGAACCCCACAGCTCCCTGATGGGAGAAAGCTGCGGCAGCCAAGCCTGGGATGCCCCTCTGGGGCACATCGGCTCTGGGACTCAGAATCCACTTGGCAGCAAGAGGTTTTGATTTCTTTTTGTGAGTCTCTGGCTGGCACAAGTGGCCATGAGGGTAAGACTTTGAATGCACCCAGAGGTGCCCAGGACGAGAAGCCTCTTGCTTTGCCTCTGGAGGGCCACAGCTGAGAAAAACTCACAGACAGTCCCACTGTACCACACGTGGTTGCCCTCCGTGGAAATTCCCTGCATGGCTACGGGCTTTCACCGGGTCCCTGGGTGGTGCACAAGGGCAACACACTCCGCTGCTGACCAAAAGGTTGCGTGTCCTCGTCCACCTAGAACAGGTGTCTTGTTAGAAATGCCCGGTGATCCCCGTTGGAAAAGTCTGCCATGGAAACCCCCAAGACCGGAGGATGGTGGACTTTTGAGATGGAAGAGCCGATCCTGTCCCTCACAGCAGTTTAAAGATTATTTGAGAGCCACGAAGCAATTTCGACAAATGAAATCACCATAAAGAAGAATATCCTTTGAAATATGTATCGCCGACACTAGGATAGCGTCGTTTTCCCTTGCGGCTGTACGTCAGTCTCACGTCCGCACGTGGCTCGGGAGCTGCTGTTGGCTGACTCCTCTTCTGGAGCACAGCTTTCCTGGGACACACACGAGCTCATCATGCCGCAGAATCGTCGGGTGGCAGCTGGTGGGTGAATGAGTGGGACCCAAAGCCCGTGGGAAAGACCCTCCTGGGAGGGCGGAGGGCAGGGAGATTCCCCAGGGACCCCAAAACTTAAGTGGGGAATGGAGGACCACGTTCTTGAGGAGGCCAGGCATAGGGGGCTAGAGCACTTAAGAAGCTGGACAGAGGTTTATTATGGACGTCAAAGGTGAAGACAGATGAGCGAGGGAGGGAGGGAGAGCGAGGGAGGATAGCTTTGAATGCAGCAAGGAGATTCTGAAAGGTGCAATCAACAACCCTGGCGTGCCCACTGGACTTGGTGGAGGTGGAGGAAAGACATGTGGACATGGAAGACTGCAGGAGAGGGAGTGAAGCAAGGGGAGGGTGATAGGTTCAGAGATGGGCGGCCCAGATCCCTGTTCCAGTCAGCCTTCCGCCATCAACTCCTCCGGGGTCTTCCTCATCTGGGGTCCTGTTCTCCCCTGAGGAAGCTCTGTGTGGTGACTGAGTCGGGCAGGGTTTGAAGGCCTGGCTCTCCCAGCCCGCTTGGTTTATTCTGAGGGGACAGATTGGCTCCAAGCTCTCGGCGGAGTTACGAGAGGTTCTGTTCAACCTACCTCGCAGTTCAGCATCTCCCTTGGCCCAATCCTGCTCTCTCTCCTTTACTTCCTCATCAACATCGGTACCCCCAGCTCCACACCAGTGGTGCCCACTCCCAGAGAACCCAGTCCATGACAGGGAGGGAAGGAGACAAACCATTTTGATGGCCTTGACTGAGAGCAAGAAGAGAAGGGCATTCCTTATGCACAGAATAATAGATCCTGATGGGAAAGTGGTGAGATACGGAAAAAGTAGGACACAGCTCAAAAAATGATACATGTACATGGGTGCACAAGCAAATGCGGTGAAGAGAGAGGATGGTGCCCGGCTATCAAAAGATATAGCATCTGGGGTCTTACAGGCTTGAAGGTAAACAGGCAACCATCTAGCAGGGAAGCAATAGGCCCACATGGAAGAAGCACGCCAGCCAGTGTGATCATGAGGGGTCATCGGGACCCGGTAACAGGCATCAGAAGACCCATAATAAAAGCACACTGTTGAGAACGAGGGGGGTTGGAGCAGAGGCCCCAAACCCATCGGTAGACAATTGTACATCCCTCCATCGAGGGGTCCTAGGAAAGGGATGAGTCAACCAGGGTGCAGTACAGCACCCATGAAACACACAATCCTCCTCTGGTTCTTTGAGGGTTCCTCACCCCCACTCTCATGACCCCAGTGCTGCCTCTCACTGTGGTTTAGACCTGAGCATGTGCACAGGTACAGCTAAGGCATAAGAGCCAATGCATGTACAAATGTGCTTTACACAATTGATGGATGTATGGATTGTGATAAGAGTCTTTGAGCCCCTAATAAAATGATTTAAAAAAAAAAGAAAGTTGCTATTATAAAAAAAAAAAAAAAAAAAAGACATAAGAGCTTATGACACACGGAATCCAGGGGCAAGAATGGGAGCAGTGATACCAGGAGGGTAGTTGGAAGGGGGGGAGGGAAGGGGGAGCGGGTCCCAGTGAACGACACAACCATCCCTCCCCCCCTCTACAGGGGGAACGAACAACAGAAACCATGGGGGAAGGGAGACATTGGTCAGTGTGAGATATGAAAATAATAGTAGTTTATAATCTATCAAGGGGTCACAACGGTGGGGGGGGGGGAGAAGAGGGCAGGAGGGGAAAAAAGAGGAGCTCGTACCGAGGGCTCAGTAGAAAGTAAAGGTCTAGAAACAAATGATGGCCACACAGGTACAAATATTCCTGATACAATTGATGTACGGATTGTTATAAGCGTCAGAGAGCCCCAATAAGATGATATTTTAATAATAATCAAAAAGATACGTGCACAACTACCGCCCGGCAACTCCGTCGGTCTCTGACAGTGTAATAAAACCACAAACCCCAAGAGCCCTGGGCCACAGGGGCTCCCCCACAGTGCATATTCCGCTGTCGTTTCTGCTGTGGCCACCAGACGGCGCGCCGGAGGGCAGGCACCAGGTACATTGGCCGTGACCCCCCCAAAACGGCATCGTTCATGCCGACGAAAGAAGGACCCTGGTGGCGCAGTGGTTACCACCTTGGCTGGGAGCCCACCGGCTGCTCAGCGTCAGAAAGACGTGGCGCTCTGCTTCGATAACGATTACAACGTTGGAAACCGCGGGGACGGTGCTGTTCTAGGTCAGAATAAACTGCCCGGCAGCAGGGGATGCTGACCATGCCCGTGGGAAAGCACAGTCTAGCCCCGTTCATCCAGGTACAGATAAATCCCTCTCTGAAACTTCCACTTCCACGGATGGGCCTCTGATCCTCTTACCCTGTGCGCCAGGGTAGAACTACGCAACATCTTCTCACGGGTTGACGTTTTGGAAATAGATGGGCACGACTTTCTTCCGAGGTGCCTCTGTGTGGACTCAAACTTACCACCTTTCAGCCAGCAGCTCAGGCTCCTAGCTGTTGGCAGAACCCACCAACTGCTTCTGAGCCTAGGTCGTCCTGGGTTTTCTCCCCAGCCTGTGTCTAGAGAGCCATCTATGGGTAAGAATTAGAAGTGGACTGGCCTTTTATCAGCTTTTCATTGATTGGGTGCGAAGCCCTGACCCGTGGGGAGAAAGATGCGGCTTTCTACTCCAGGAAAGAGTTACAGTCTCTGAAATCCACAGAAGCAGCTCTGCCTTGTCCAAGAGAGGTGCTGTGAGTTGCAATTGACTCCAGGGCAGTGAGTTGGACTTTGATTTTTTTTCATTGCTGGATGACACACAGTGACAGCATGCCCCCGCCTTGGCTACCGACAACTCACTGTTGGCACCACTGATGGGAAACCACCAGAAATTCAGGCTAGATTCCGCAGAGCCTGTGGAACAAGGGTGTCATCGCTGGTGCCAGCTGTATCTTGGCTGACAGCAGAGCACACCAAAAAGATGCTCGTGTGGAACCTGAACAGGGACCGAAAGCAGATATTTGAACAAGGGAGTCCAGTGTGGTTTAAAACCAGAAACAGTGGGCCCGCGGGATTGGATCCCCTCGCCATACTTATTCCATCTGCACGACGAGCAAATATTCTGAGAAGCTGGACGATATGACGAAGACCGCATCGGAGGAAAAGTTCGCAGCAACCTGCATGCGCCCCAAACTTGCTGTCCAGAAAACTAAGCAGGTCTCCTTGCTTCTGCGCATGCTCGGTGGAGACGGCGAGACCACAGAGATGGCTTGTATAGGCGCTTGGGTCCGCAGGCACAGCCTGCTGTTGCTCGGGCCGCCATTCGGATGCAGCTTTCCTGCGAGTGGGGTTATGGATGGGAGCCAGCAATATTCCCAGATGTGGAACTTGATTCCTCCAAAATCCAAACAGACAAGCCAAGTGCTGGGGCGCCTGCTTGGTTTGGGGGCGGTGGGCTGGGGTGTGGGGGAGGGAGTAACAGCAATGTGCTCTTGGTTGCCTGTGGAATATCCCTCGTGGCTGCTGTCCAAGTTAGTCCCAAGGACTTTGCTGTTTGGGCAGGACCCTGTATTTGAGCTGGATTTATTAAACCCTCTCTGTTGATGCTGCGGACCACCACCGCTTCCATGAGCAATAGGACAGGAAAGCGTGTCCTAGCCTCGGCGGGTGGGCGCGGTCCCCGGAGTGAGAGAGCTGCAGTGCCTTTAGGGAGGGGGCCTGTTAGCAGAATTCCTTTCACATGGTGGATTATAAAGAATAAATCAAGAGACAACCTTCATGAGATCATGGCCTGTTTCTTTAAAAAACAAAAAAACCACGAAACTTTTTTTTGTTGTGAATTATGGGAAGATTTACAGAGCAGACTGCAGCTTTACATCCCCAAACTTAGACACGTTCGGCTTCCCCTTATCCATGGCAACCCCCTCAGTGGGCCAGGGCTGCCCCCACTTCCTTCTATGGGCCCCGTTCTTAGGCAATGAAAACAGCGAAGATTTACGGAAGAAAGAAAAATCACAGGAATTATGTTGCTAAAATGGAAATCGCTCGCCGATGATTACCTGGATGACTTACTGAACCGCCTGGTGTCTAAGGAAGAACAAATACAGACCTGTGATTGGTCAGGACACGTTGGATTGCTCATTGTAAAGGCAGCAGCAGTTCAAAACCAGCAGCGCTCAGCAGGGGGAGAGATGAAACGTTCCACTCCTGTACGGGGTCGTAGACTTGGGAGCACACCTGGGCAGTCCCACTCTGTCCTACAGGTTGCTCTGAGTCAGAATCCACTGCAGCGAGTCTTAGGACAGAGGTATGGTGTGCAAACAACATGGTGAACGGAATTAAGGTCACTGGACTCTACCTTTAAAAGGGATTGGGCTGGCCAACTTTTTGCGATGTGCATTTGACCCCAGTGCACAGAGAGACGTGATGATGGGCACAGGGTCAGAGAGATGCCAGGCTGCTGACTTTGAAGACGGAAGAAGGGGCCACAAGCCAAGGGGTGCAGGCAGCCTCTGGGAACTGGAAGAAGCCGGGAGACATAAGCTCCCATAGATCCCGGGGAAGGAGACAGCCCTACCATGTTTTGGCCCATTGGAAGCCCATGGCAGGCTTCTGACCCACAGACCTGTAAGATAATCATTAAAGTGCGCTGTTTTTAATCCAGAACCCACCCCCACCCCCACTGCTCCCAAATCGAAGGCAGATTGGAGGGATTGGAGAGGAATGCGACCGAGCTCAGGGAAGTAGTTGGGAGGTTCCTGAAATCACTGGTGGGTGAGAGGTGATGAACGCTGGAGTTAGTACAGGGATCAACGGGGCAAGCGAGGCAGCTAGGAGGCAGATTTTAGGGTGGGAAGGATGTGTGCAGAGGAAGGATGATGCCGACAGCCAGTTCGGCTGTCTGTCTTCCTCACCCATCGCTGAATGCGTCCTCATAGAGTGAGAGCCCGGTGGGGGTCCAACTCTCCCATTCCATTTGAATAAGGAAGACTGGAGCGGGAACGGATGCCTTTGAATATGGTGCTGGTGGAGAATATTGACACTGCGATGGACTTCTAAAAGAATAAGTAAATCTTGTCTTGGAAACGTACAACCAGAATACTCCTTAGAGGCAAGGATGGGGAGACTTTGTCTCGTGTGCTTTAGACCTCTTATCAGGAGCGATCGGGCTCCGGAGAAGGACACGTGCTTAGTAAAGTGGCGCAGCAGCGAAAGAGGGGAAGGCTGTGGACAAGGTGGACCGACACAGTGGCGTCCACAGTGGGCTCCTACAGAAGGACCACTGTGAGGATGGCGCGGGACCGGACGTTCTTCTGTTCTACATCGGTTACTGTGAGCTGGAGCCGACTTGATAGCACCTAGCAACAGCAACACGATTAAATTCTTGGCTGTCGTAAAACCGTTATTTGGTAGAGGAGCCAAATGTGGAAATCAAATCTCTTGCCCCTGACATGGCCTCTTTTCATGGGTGTAATAGGGTGTGCCTTACAATGACCTTTCCAAAGGGCACGTGCCTGGGCCACAGCCCAGATCCTGAGAACTAGATCCCTGGCTGGCCTGGAACCACTGGCTTCTTCTAGGGCAGTGTACAATGACCTTCTGGGAGCCATTCTGCCTGGACCACTCTGTATTGTGCATTACATGATCCCATTGACGTACCTAAGATCAGGGAAGCACTGAGCATTTGGATGGAAAACTCTATGAAACACCACTCCTGCTCCAAATCCTAACAACCAGTACCAAGCCAGGAGGAAAAAATTTTAAATCATTTTTTTAGGGGCTTATACAACTCTTATCACAATCCATACACACATCAATTGTGTAAAGCACATTTGTACATTCATCGCCCTCATCATGCTCAAAACATTT
>NW_022104553.1:9573804-9586100 GCF_000313985.2 Echinops telfairi
CGATGTACAAATGCGCTTTACACAATTGATGTGTGTATGGATTGGGATAACAGTCGTATGAGCCCCTAATAAAATGTTAAAAAAAAAAAAAAAAAAGACTGTGATCACACCTAACTTCCCATCAAGCCGTGGAGGCATCAATGAGTTAAGCGGCGGCTGCAAACCACAAGCAGTTTGAGACCCCCAGCTTCCCCGAGGGGGTAAGGGGAGGCTTTCTATTCTTGTAGCGATGGGTTACAGTCTCAGGAACCCACAGGGGCGGCTCTATGGTCCCCACAGGGTGGCTGTCAGTTGCAGTTAGCTCGATGGCAGTTGAGTGGTGGGGTTTTTTCTCTCTCCTAATTTCCCCGAAATTTCTAAAATTTTTAACCGGGGTGTTTTCTTTCAGGGGATTTTTAAGATCCCATGGCTGGGAAAACAGTACTCTTCTTGTTTTCACCATTGTTGCCCACTTGAAACGTCGAAAAGAACATGTAATGTGAGTTCATTATGGGTAGAGCCGAATGCTTTCCTGGGAATTGTTGGTGAGCAATGGCTTATCTGCCGTGGCTTGTCTGCACCTGGAGTTCACACCAAGTACAAGTAAAAGAGAAATACCCACGGAATATTTTCTATGAGCCAATGGGTTTTACTGCCACTAAATTGATTATGACTCACAGAGAGTCCATGCTGCCTTGGGTTTCCCCCCAAAAAAACCCCATTTTATTGAGAGCTAATACAGATATCGTATCACTCCATAGTTCGATCACATCAAGCAGTTTTGTACAATCGCAACCACAATCCGTTTCAGAACATTCTCTTCCTCCCTGAACTCCTTGCCATCAGCTTTCCTTTAACCACCCCCCTCCTTAACACCCCCCGCCCCAGGAATCCTGATTCTACTTGCTGTTTCTATAAGTTCATCAGTCCTGGGTTTCATCTACCGAAAACCAGAAAAACACATAACAAACATTCAAGAAGGTTACCCCAATGACAAAATACATCTGAGATTAACCCCAATAGGACACAGAAGCAAAAACACCACCACAAGGAGCTCCTTAGAGCGTCTGAACCAGGAGGCAGGTGCGAATTTTAGTCACATTTTATGGAGGAGACGGGGCCTGGAAGGTCAAGTAACTGGTCCAAAGTCATCCTGGGAAAATCTGGTGTCCTCAGCTACAAACTCCAGATAGTTCCCTAATGTATTTACTTCTCTTTCATTCTTTTAAAAAATTAAATATGAGACATAAAACACAAAAGTTGTTTAGTGGTTAAATCAAGCAAACACTCCTTTCTTTTTTGGGTGGGGGGAGGGGAAGTAATATTCTCCTTTTGACCAGCTGAGAACTTTTTCTCTGAAATTCAGAGATCAAAAATACTTGGATTTTGTGCTCGCTGCGGTAGCACATATACTGAAATTGGAACTGTACAGAGACGGCCAGCCTGGACTCTGTGCAAGGATGACATATGAATCTGTGAAGCATTCTATATTTTATTTAAAAATATATGCATGTAGTGGGATTTGTGGACGGGGTGAGGCAGTGTATTAGATAAAGTGAGGGTTTTGCATATGTAAGCCAAAAACAAAACCCAAACGCAGGGCCATCGAGTCAATTCCAACTCGCAGTGACCCTGCAGGACAGGGCAGAACGGCCACCGTGGGTCTCTGCGAGGGGGACTCTTTACGGGAGCAGCAAGCCCGTCCTTCTCCTGAGGTTCTGCGCTGCTGACGGGTAACTGCCCAGCTGGTACTCACTAGGCCCCCAAGAGTCCTTCCATAGACAAAGGGGCTTCGAAAAGTTCAACGAAAAATCCCATTATCTTGTCATTCCATCTCCCCCACCAACTTTTTGAAGCCCTCCCTCGTGTGTATAAATACAGCTAGCATCTTTCCGGTGCCTTTTCTGGAATGCATCCATTTCCAGAGTGTTGATGTGCGCTGTCTTTCTCCAGACTAGTGGTTGTGAATTTGGGAATTCTAGCTTCCTGGCATTCTTTATTGTTGGCATTCTCTCTCTCTCTCCGAGCACTGGCAGCATGGGTGTGCTGCCGCCCAGAGCTAGCTCCTCTATGGCAGCGGCGGGGGTGGGGGTGGGGTGGGGTGGTGCTGCCCTGGGATGACCCTGGGTGTGACTCAGGCTTTGCTGCTGCCAGGGGAGGCGTGGTGAAGTCCAGGTGCAGTGCCGGTTGGGCCTCCGTAGGCCACAGGCCCAGGCCTAGCCAGTAGCAGCATGTTTCTGTTTTCTTTCTTGTCGAGAGTGAAATGGTTTTCCTTCTTATAGAGATCAAAAGAAAGGACAAGGAGAGAAACGCGCATCCAGTTGACTGAGCCTCAAGGTGAGTGTTTGTTAATAGAGCAGAGCTGTTCAGTCAAGTGCCCGTGACTGTCGTCTTTACAGAAACAGATCGCCAGACTTTTCTTCTGTGCCACTACTGCAGGGGCTCAAATGACCAGCCTTCAGGTTAGTCAACCCAAACGCGAAACTCCCTGCCATCGAGTGGATGCTGGCTCATCGTGAGTCTACAGAACAGGGTGGCATTGCCTCTGTGGGCTCTCAAGACGGACTCTTTACAGGAGTAGAAAGTCTTTCTCCCACAAAGTGGCTGGTGGTTTCGAACTGCTGACCTTGTGGTTAGAAGCCCAACATGTCACCAATACACCACCAGGGTATAAATCCCTTCTGCCACCTAAAGGCTTATCTAAACCCTGAGATGGTTTGGCGAACCTGATGCTAGTCCTGCACCTCAAGCGGGCCATTTAATTCTTTATTATCACTCCAGAGGACTTGGACGTCCCAGCTGCCCTTGGCCACCAGACTCAGAGACCAACAGGCCACTGTTTCACGCCTGCTCATCTTCTGCATTGATGTCTCATTTCTTAGGGTATCCAGGGGGATACTCTCCCGTGGTCTTTTTGTTGCCTGGAGTAGGATGCCCCTGGGCTATCTATTCTGTCTCATGGATGCACCTGTCCATCTCTGCACAAGCTTTAAGAGAGTGTTGTATTTTATGCTGCGTATTAGGGGCCACTCTAACACTCCCCCTCAATCATATTCAATCAGCCTCCTCGAGGCTGGACCAGGTGGGAGGCACTGCAGCACTTGCCGAGTGGAGAATGGAGAAAGGGGGCCCTGCCCCACCCAGCCTGAGGATGCCCGAGGGGTGCCCTGGGTGACTCCACTTGGACAGAAAGACAGTCCATGTGAAAATAGAGAGGGGACCTCGCTTTGCGACCAAAGTGAACCGTGCTGATGAGATCTTTGCTCCGCTTACCAAAAAAAAAAAAAAAGGCAGTTCTTGCTCAGGAGCTTCATGCCAACATTTTCCCATGAGTCTCCAGTCAAGCAAGAGCCAATCCCAGGGAAGATATACTGAAAGCATGACACGCTCCCTGAATGGGGTCCCCCACCCTCCAAAATGATGGTGCACGTGACAACCAGGATGCACGTGAGCTGTTCGTTAGCAATGCCTATGGAGCCCCGGTGGCACAGTGGGTTGCTGGTTAGGTTGCCAACCTCAAGGCCAGCAGTTGGAAACCACAGCTGCTCTGAGAGAGCAGACCGAGGCCTGCTATCTGTACTGCCAGAAAGAGTCACCATCTCAGAGATGCTGCCCTTTCAGGTTGAACTCAATGGCCATGAGTTTGGATTCCACCTTAAAGATTTGCAGTCTCAGAAATCCCCAGGGGCCGTTCGACGCCGTCCTGTAGGGTCATTATGAATTGGCATGAACTCCAGGGAAGTGCGTTTTTTCACATAGACAGTAAGCCTGAACAGTAAGCCTAGTGGTGCGGTTAGCAAGGTCGATGGATCAAACCCACCAGCTGCTACAAAGGAGGACGAGGAGGGGCAGCTTTGGGAACCCTGTGTAAGGTCGGAATGGACTCGATGAGCATGAGGAATGAATGTGTAAAGGACCAGGGAGGCTCTGTGTGGGGCTGGCAACAACAACGTTAGTAGTTTGAACCCCCTGGCTGCTGCATGGGAGAAAGACAAAGCTCTCTACTCCTGTACAGATGGAATGCCTTCGAAACCCAAGGGGGCAGTTCTACTCTGCGCGCTCCAGTTGCTATGCGTGGGAATCACCCGATGACAGTGAGTGGGCCAAGGCCCCTGAAAGGAGTCCCTGGTGGAGCATTCGGTTAAGTGCTGGGCAGCTAGCTGCCCACTGAATGGTGGGCAGGTCAAACTCACCAACGGCTCCATGGGAGAAAAAGGAGGCAATTGCTGCCCTGAAGCTGGACAGCCGGGGACCCCTCTGCTCTGTCCTATCTGTAGGGGCGCACAGTCACAATCCACTGGACGGCAGTGGGCTGTTTGCTTGGGTTTTAGGTTCTGAAGACCCTGGATGATACACGTGGTTCAGGTGCTCCACCGCTAACTCAAAGCTGGAAGGTGTGAGGCCACTCAGAATGAATCTACTTCCCCAAACTCGTCCATCAGAAACCCTCTGGAGCGCAGTTCCAATCTGACCCACATGGGGTCACCGTGAGTTAGTGGGTGTCAATGGAACAGCACCTGGTTTTAGGACTTGGCAAGGGAATTGCCCAGCGTTCCAAATCCATCCTGACCTGGGCCAGCCTGGGACTCCCAGGGGCACAGGGGTGTGTGTGTGGGGCCTGCCCGGTTCCAATCTCTGGCTGCCCTGGGACATTTCTCAGGGGCTGAGGCTGGAGTCACTTGTGCAATATAAACAGCCATGTCTCCTGCTTGGGCACGCTTGAGGCTGGCCATCCCAGGGGCAGTGGCTGCCGCCTCCAGCCCTGCCCAGCTGCCCTGGCTGTCCCCTGCTATGGGTGAGCCAGGATCAGGCCCAGGGGGACCGAGAAGCAGATACGGGCGGTGTCCCCCAGCTCCAGAAAAGCTCGCAGCTTGGCCAGACTGTCGCCTGGGACGCCTGAGCAAGTTGGTCCCAGAAGCCAGCTCTTCCTGGAACCGGGTGTCATTTCAGGACAGGGATGCCAGCAGTCCAAACTTGGCCCGGCAGCAAGTTTTCCAACCTCGCCTGAGATAGTGAGACTGTGGGCCTGCCGGGACGCCGAGCTCCCAGGGCGCACGGCTCCGTGCGCCAGGGGGTCCCCGTGGCGCCCCGAGTGTTTCAGCGCGCTTGCGTTTCCGACAGCTTTTACGTGACCGCCATATGGAACTGCCACTCGGTTCTCCTAATTGAGCCGATGGCCGAGGTTCCTGTCCTCCGGTGTGCAAGGATGGCAGGAGCTCCTGTCCACGTGGGCTGGGCAGAAATGCCAGGGGCTATGCGTCTTCCTCCTCCGTCCTCGGACCTCTGAGCCCACCCAGACGCGCCGCGGAAGAAAGGCCTGGCGATGGCCTCGGCGCAAGCAGCCTGGGCACACGGGCTGTCCGAATGGACTCGACTGGAACCGCTGTGCGTTTTTCTTCCCGAATGCCCCTGGTCGGCCTCTTCCAGTAACCACGTTCATGAGCTTCCCTGGCAGCTGGAGAGACGCAGAAGCATGGGGACGGGCGAGGCGGCCGGGAGGTCCAGTGGGCCGGGGTGTAGTGTAACCATGCTGCTCTCCGAGGAAAGAGGAGCCCTATTTGGCTGCTATCCCAGAGGTCCGAGCTTGGAGACCAGTAGCTGCTCTCTAGGGGAGAAAGGCAGATCTCTCTGGGAAACCCACGGGGCCCTAACAGGGTTGTTTGCTGCAAGTCAGAATGGATTCCAGGGAGGTCTGAGTCCTGAGTCCTGGACCGAGGGTGGGGCTGTGGCTGAGCTCCCTCTGAGCTCTGCTGGCTCAGAGGACTGCCCAGAAGCTGGTTGGTGAGGAGAGGGCAGCCACACCTAAGGGGAGGGGTCTTCCCACCATGCAGGTGGCTAACCTGTTTCAAGTATGCAGGAGAGGAAATAGAGGAGGGGTGGGGGGGCTGGCAGAGAGGCTGAGCAGGGCAACAGCAGGACCACAGCACCCTTTCCAGCCTGAACTCCACATATTCACAATCTTGTTAAATAGGTTGGCGTTAGAAGCAATTGACTACGGGATTTCTGAGGGAATTTCAGGGTCATGGGGCTAGCTGTTTTCTGGTGCAGACTGAGAAAATGCCAAGCTCTTTCTGGAAAAGGGCAGCCGTCAGCCTGGCGCGGCCCACTGCACTTCCCCAGAAATGGGGACAGGATGTGGGAGGCCAGCACTGTCTGTCTGTCCATTTGTTGTGCTGCTGTGGCTTGCATGTCGCCATGACGCTGGAAGCTATGCCACAGGTATTCCAAATACAAGCAGGGGCACCTGTGGTGGGCAGGTTTCAGCAGCGCTTTAGGCCTAAGGCAGCCTGGGAAATAAGCCCGAGGCTCTACTTCTGAAGATTAGTCTGTGAAGACAACACAACGCTGAGTGGGGCAAGGTCGGAAGATGAGCCTCCTCACTAACAAGTCACTCACAATGCACAGAGGCCACGGCACTGAGCTCAAGCATGCCAACGGTCCTGAAGACAGGCCTCAGGTCACCCTGTTGGACACGGGGTGGCCATGAGCTGGAGTTGACTGGAGAGCAACTAAGGAATGAATGAATGAATGAATTAGCCAACCAACCACAAACCCATCCAACCAACCACCAACCCATCCAACCAACCAACCAACCAACCAACCAACCAACCAACCAACCAACCACCAACCCATCCAACCATCCCACCAACCAATCAACAAACTGAAGTGAAGGGTGAGAGAGAGGAGCCCCCTAAAGCACCTGTGAAGAGCAGTGAGCGTTCCTGGTCACTGTTGGGGGGCACTTGGAAGGTCGCTCCATTGACTACCTGCCCTGTGGCATTTGTGAAAGGTGAACCTTGGAGACCAGGGGCCAGATGGAGCACACGGAGACCATAAAGGTCCCTGAGGGTTGTGGTGTGAGATGAATCAGCAAGCCGGAGGACACAATCACCAATGTTGCAGGCCTGGGCTTCAGCAGAGGATGCCGGGAGGTTGCCTAGGAGCAGGGAGGCCTGCGGACCCACGGCTGCACAGAGCCTGTGTGTGTATCAGATGTCTCTCTCGCCAGTTGCTGTGAGAAAGGTAAACTCCCCTTACACCAAGATGTGACTTTGTAAGTGGCAGTTGCAGACGTTCATGTCAACTTGAAGATATGTCAAAGTGTAGGGGTGATGCTCAACTGTCGATCAGGTTAGGCCTGATGGTGCCTCCTTGCGGGCGTGGGAACCTCCCCTTCTCTCTCTGCCTCGTCTTCCTGCTGGCTGACCCTGATGGCTGTCAGAGCAACTGCCATTGGATCCACACGACTTTGCACCCACCAGCCTGTGCTAATCCTGCATTCTGCATCATTGCATGTGGCTGCATGAGTTTAACATGGGACTTATGAACTAGTATCAGACTTATGAATATCTATGACTATCATACATATGACTACTTCAGGTGTTAGTAAGGAGTAACAACCTGTCCATCTGCTTCTGTCACGATGGACACCCCACCCCCACCCCGCGAAAGCCCTGGGGGCAGTTCAAGTGTGCAGACATTGAGGGGCGGGTTGCTATGAGTCAGAATCTTCTCAGTCCTCTTGGTACTCAGTCCACCAGGCAGGAGTAGGTGGGGAGTGTCCCTTAACTGGTCCCTGCCCTTATGGACTCTGGTCCCTGCCCTTCCTCAAGTCTGACCCTGCCTGGGACATTCAACCAGCCAGCTGTTCTTCAGTCACGGTGGGTAGGCTCTGGGCTCCTTAAAGGCTTGGCCAACTGGGGCTTCCTTGCTAAGCTTGGGAGTAGGAGCCTCTCTCTGTTCCCAAGACCCAAGTTCTTAACTTTTGTTTCCTTTGGAAACCCTGAGCCCCCTCTCTGTGTGGGAGCAGAGTTTTTTAAATTAATTCTCCAAGGAGCCCTAAAGCTCTATCCCTGTCCAGTATCTGTGTATCTCCCCCTTCGCGTCCCTTGGGCAGCTTTGGGGTTCCTTCACGCGGATATGCTCACCCCTAGCAGAGAGCCCAGGTGAGAAGGGAGTCCCATCCCTACCAGGTGTCTGCCAGCTTCATTGGCTCAGGGCACACAAAGGCCTCTGGGGCACAGGGGCTGCCTGGGCAGTAAAGCCCCTGCCAGGCTCCTGAAGGCTCTGTCAACTCTAGGAGTTCATCATCCCTCCAACCGTGAACAGAATATGCTCCCCAGAAAGGGAGTTTGGGTAGAGCCCCCCAGTAGCCTGGTTCTGGACTCAAGTCTCTGGGCTCCGAAGGGTCCAAAGGTCGCCTCAGGAACTGGTCAAGAGCATGACCCAGCGTCCATGTCAAAATCCTCAGAGAGCTCTTGAGATGTATTTTGGTTAAAATCCTTGTCATTCTAAACACAGAGGGGTACTATTTTGAAATATTGGTAGATGTATTTCTCCCTCTTCACGAATCCCCCTTCCTCTGCATCCGTCATCCTTAGGGAGGGGGAAGAGCCAGCAGAAAGCAGAGCAGAAGCCCTCCTGGGAAATGAAAGGGTTCACAGCACAGGCCAAATAGTAAGGCTTAAGAGTCTTTATTTGAAAAGAGCAGGGTGGGGGGTGTGGTGGGAATCCTTTGGCGTGGAGGGGCTGAGGCGAAGTGATGAGTTGTGCGGACAGTTGTGCGCCTCGGAGAGAAGGTCCTTGCGTGCCAGGTGCCACGTGGTTGTGGGACGCAGTGAGATGTTCTTTGAGCCCCAGGAGGCTCTGAGAGGAGGTGCTGCCAGCCAGGCTGGGACTCAGCTTACAGCAGGACCCCAGGACGCAAGCAGGTGCAGCAGGAGTGGGCTTCTTTCCATCAGAGATGCACCAGCATCCCCCAGGGACCCGGCCGCAGCCTTAACTCCAAAGCCCTTCCCCGGAGCGAGCGTGCAAAGGTAGATAGATGGCTGCCTGCACCGAGCAGGATGCTCCTCAACAACCTGAACGAATCACCTGCAGCTACTTCCCGCTTAAAGTTGAAGCCGGGGGCAGGAGGACACATCGTGTGGGTGTCCGGTGGGTATTTTAGAGAAACAAATCCACAGAAACTCATATGTATAAGAGAGAGTTTTCTATAAAGGTTACGTGCACATCAAGAAAACATCCCAACCCAGTGCTGCCCAAGCCCACAAGTCCAACATTAATCTATATGTCCGACACCAATCCACAGAGTCCTCCTCCATCTCACAAAAGACACGCAATGATGCCGACTGCAGGAGGAAAGCCGACTCAGTGAACGTGGAAGCATCTCAGCGCTGGCAGGGATCTCCACACGGCTTCTCCAGCACCCAGGGCTGCATCGGGGTAGGTCCATGTGGCTTCTCCTTGGGGATGTCTTGCAGGAAGTGAGCTTTGCCAGCTGAAGCAGGCAACTGCTAAGGCAGCTGCACCCTGGTCTGGCCATCACAAAGCAAGAGACCCAAGAACTAGAAAGGCGAGGCTCACTGAGCTATGCATCCCTCCGCCCTTCAATTAACCCCACATGTGTTTATCGGCCAGGTTGGCACAATCAACTAACCACCGCAGTGTGTCATTTCCCTGACGTAAGGAGAAACTGGGAGGGTGGGTTTTCAGGAAGGAGGAGGAGTGGGTACAAAGGGACAGGGTTGGATATCCTGGGAACGTTCTGTTTCTCCTTCTGCACGCTGGCTGTGGGGCCCGGCTGTACGTGAAAGAGCATGGAGCTGTGCACTCGGGACCTGTGGCCTTTTCCGTGTGTGTGTGTGTGTGTGTGTGTGTGTGTGTGTGTGTGTGTGTGTGTTATAGTCACAGACAACACTTTAAAAAGATTTCCATGAGACACATGACTCTTCGGAATGGAGCGAGGGGGGACGGAATGAACTTGTGCTGCTTATCTCAGCAAGGGCCTTGTTCTGTTCCCTCCTCGGGGGCTGGCTGCTCTGTCTCTTCCCTGGGCGGAGGGGAGGGACTTTGGCATCCTGAAGGACTTCCGCTCTTTCCTTCTTGGCATCTTCTTGAATGAATCTTCTTTTTGATCGCCGTTTGATTGCTTCCCGAATTCATCTCATGCATTTTTCAGCTCCTGTGAGAACTAAAATGGGTTTGTGTGCAAGAGCACGTTCATAAAAGAGCAGGTGGATTCCTGGAGTGGAAGCCATCAGCCACTACTGGCACCGGTGAGCAGGGAGGCCAGTAAGCCAGAAAGACAATCAAGTTCGAGCCACGAGGCTTGGTGTCCTCCCTCGTGCTACCTGGGCCGCAGGCCAGGACTCTGGGCGGCACAGACTGGGGACCTAAGATTGATGGCTGGAACCGCTCTGTGACGCCCTGGAAGAAAGGGCTGGAAGTCTCCACAAAGACCGTGGCCAAGATACCCTCATGGAGCGCAGCCCCACCCTGTGCCACCTGGGTTGCTACGGGTGGGGATTGACTCCAGGTTGTTGTCAGGTGCCCTGGAGCTGGTTCCAGGGCATAGCGACCCCAGGCACAGCCAGGAAACACGGCCCAGCCCTGCCCCCTCCTCACAGCTGTCCTGGTGCCACAGCCCATGGATGCAGCTTTGAGGGCCCTCCCCGCCTCCGCTGCCCCTCCACTTTACTAAACAAATGCGATGTCCATCTCCAGGGACTGGTCTCTCCTGCCAACATGTCCCAAGTATAGAAGAGCACGCTGGCCCTATGTGTCCTCCTTCCAGGACAATGGACTCTGTGGCAGCAGCCTATTGTTGAGGGAGGTAGGCCTCCACTCCGCTGACTCTCACCTGGAAGAAAGGGACTACTTAAAAAAAACAAAAACGAATTGCGGTTCAGGTGAAAGTTGGCAGAGCAAATTCGATTCCTGTTCCACAACTCATGCACATGTGTCCCAGGTTTGACTACCACGGGCCACGGGCCCTCCAGTGCACGGGCAGTCTTGCCAGTTCTCCCCACCAGGCCCTCCCCATTCACCCGCTTCTCCTGCTCCTCCTTGACTCCCCGTCTTTGCTTTGGGGTAAATGGGGACCCGTTTGGTCTCATATTGTTTGTTATTTAAAGATGCAGAGTTCTCCTGTTTTTTTTAAATTTATCTTACAAGCCAATCCACTATCTTCAGGAGAAAGACGAGGCAGTCTACTCTCAGAACTATTCACTGCCTCGGGAACCCTATCCAGAATCCACTCCGGGGTGAGCACTTCCTTGGCTCTGTGGGCTCATCTCTTTCAACTTCCTTTGCCAAATTGTAAGCTACCCTGTCTGCCAGCCCGCCCTTCCATTAGAACTAGTCTAAGTTCCCGTGACTTCCTTGGGGCAGAAGAATTGATTGTGGAATGACTGTTGTGTTGTATTTTTGCTACTCTCTGTGCTTTCTCCCTGAGAAAGTTACTAAGCATTTTGCTCCCGATTCTGATGGGAAGGGTGGGTGGATGTTGGCATTTGTATTATTGTGCTAACACCTACAGATGTGGGCTGTGGGTGTGTGGCTGGGCAGAGGGTGAGATTCTCCAGAATCTGGAGAATTTTCTGTGATCCAGGGCCCTACTTCTGCCCAGAGCATTGTGTCCAGGTTGAAAAACTGCTGGAACATAGAGAGGGGTTGTAACATAGGCAATACAAGCAACAGGAGGGGGATGACCTAGTCATCTTAGAGTGGTCCTGGGCTTGCCTTTGGGCACTGCTTCAAGGGAACAATAACAGAAAGGAACGGGCCCTATTTTCTGTGATCCAGGGCCCTACTTCTGCCCAGAGCATTGTGTCCAGGTTGAAAAACTGCTGGAACATGACTGGCTGGACCCGGCACGTTTCTCCCAACCAGGGCCCCCTAGAGAGACTCCGTGAGGGGGACCCCTGGGAGGGGGCAGGGCCCATCACTCCAGGGCATGCTGACAGTGGAGCAAGGGGAGCAACAGAATTGATGCAGTGGCCACGGAGTAAGCATCTGGCCGCGCTCTGTTTTTCTGGTTCCATAGAAACCCCAGGTTTGCTATGACCCCGCCGAGGGAGGAGAGGGCCCCAGTTATGCCTCGGATCAAATTTCTTCCCAGTCTGGCAGGTTGGAACACAGCAAATTACATTGGAAGGGGAATGAGGACTGACATGTCTTGCAAAGCTCCCCACCACAAACAGCCATCATAATGTGCTTCTCCGGTCATCTGGAGCGTTTTACGGCCCCTCGCTCTCCTGCGTCGCGGGAGCCTGTGTCTCTCAAAGTCTGGGTATTTTCTTTGTCATGATTTTTTTCTCTGTCATGTCTCCAGGCTTGGGATTATTTTTTTTTTTTAAAGAGACAGAAGGCGGGGAGGAGATGAGCCAGTCAGGGTGCGATGTAACAACAATGAGAAATACAACTTTCCTCTAGTTCCTAAATGTTTCCTCCCCACTCCCACTACCATGACTCGAATTCGACCTTGCAAGTCTGGCTAGACCAGAGGATGTACACTGGTACAGATAGGGACTGAA
>NW_022104553.1:9586443-9603449 GCF_000313985.2 Echinops telfairi
GATGTGTATGGATTGCGATAACAGTTGTATGAGCCCCTAATAAAATGTTAAAAAAAAAAAAAAAGAGACAGAAGGAGTTGAAAGAAGAGAAGGTGTTTGCTCAGAGAAATAAAGTCTAACTCCTTTTGTCAAATGCCTTGCACATTTCTATATAAATATATATATTTATTTATATGGCTTGTTTTGTTGTGGGGAGGCGGAGCAATTTGTTTCATTTTAATAAATCCCCTAGACATGAGCTTTTGGAAATCTAATCTTGCTTCCCTGCTCGATGGCTGCTTGTTTAACTTCAAGCCTTTAAGACCCCAGACGCTATATCTTCTTATAGCTGGGCACCATCAGCTCTCTTCACCACATTTGCTATGCACCCATTTTGTCTTCAGCGATTGTGTCAGGATGGTGAGCATCACAGAATGCCAAGTTATTGAACAAAGTGTTCTTGCATTGAGGGAGTACTTGGGTAGAAGCCCAATGTCCATCTGCTACCCTAATACTTAACATATAAATGTATGTACATAGACCTATATCCCTATCATTATGCATTAATATATTTACATAGACACATGCCTATATTTATACCTCTATAAATGTCTTTGCCTCCTAGTTCTTTCCTCTATTTCCTTTTACTTTTCTCCTGTCCCAATATCATATTCAGCCTTCATTCGGTTCTCAGTAATCCCTCTTGGCTACATTGAACTTGATCAAACCCCACCAGGCATTCTATGCCCTCCTCACCATCAATTTTAGATCTCCTGTTGTTCCCTTGCCCTGGGTTTGTTGGCTGCCTCCTCCCTTCCCCACCCTCCCCCTCTCCCCTGTCCTCCTGGGATTGTAAGCAATCCCATCTATCTGATCTAGATACACTTGAACAAAAGAAAGAAAGTTCCAGGTCTGTCTGCTGACCCTTCTCCTGTCTCTGATTGGGTTTGATGAGGTGCCAAGCCCTGCCCCCCGAGTCACAAGTCTGTTTTCGGAATTCCTTGGGGACTTCATTGCTTGGCTCCCCTTGCTGCTCTGTTACACTCCCTTCCTGTTTTGCCCCAGTATGGGATGGGGGTGTCAGACTGGCCACAATTCCAGCACAAATTATTATTCTGTCATATCTTGCACGTCCAACGTCTCCCTTCACCTACTTTCTGTTGTCCATCCCCCAGGGAGGAGGTTCTATGTAGATCCTTGTGATCGGTTCCATATTCCAGAGTTTTTAAATCCATTCTTCTGTTGATGGAAATTTGGGTTGCTTCCAACTCCTTGTAATTGTGAACTGTGCCGTGATGAACATTGGAGCACAGATGTCTGGCCATGGTTTGTTTCTTGCCTTTTCTGGGTATAAGCCCAGTAGGGGGATTGCTGGGTCGTGTGGTAGCTCAATTTCCATCTGTTTTAGAAATTGCCAAATCAATTTCCGTAATGGCTGTACATACCTGCAGGCCCACCAGCAGTGGACGAGAGTACGTGTCTCACCACAGTCCCTCCAACACTTGTTGCTTTCTGAGTTTTTGAATTGGGCTATCTTTGAGGGTTTTGAGTGGTATCTCATAGTTGTTTTAATTTGCATTTCCCTTATGGCTAATGATCGGGAAGCTTGTCTCATGTGTTTCTTGGTCATTTGGATTTCCGCCCTTGTGAAACTTCTGTTCAGGTCTTTTGCCCCCCTCCTCAGTGGGCTATTTGTTGTTTTCATATTGTAGATTGTAATAATAAAGACTTCGTCTGATGTGCCGTTGATAAAAGCATCTTCCCAGTCTGTGGGCTCTCTTACTACTCTCTTGGCGAAGTCTTTCAATGTACACAGGTGTTTTATCTTCAGTATATCCTACTTGTCAATTTGTGCTTCCTTACAAAGGCCCCTTGAAACGCCTCCTTGAAGAAATCATTAAACCTTGAGTGGAAACCGCTTCCCCAAGTGACCTGTGAACCCAAACCAGCTGCGATGAAGCAGAGAAGACTGTCTGCAGCAGGCATTTGAGGTGCCTTGTTCTTTTAGCCATCGCCTTGGCTCCTCCCACAGGATGGCTGGGCGAGAGGATGCAAATGAGGGATATGGAGCACTCATGAAGGGGCCGGTCCGTTTTGCCACGGTGCGAGGGTTAGAAGGAGCCATCTCAGCAACAGGAACCGAGGATCTCACTGTCAAGAAGATAGAAGAGCCAGAGTGAAGCACTTCTGAACACTGAGACTGCTGTGGATCCGAGGGACAGAGGGCTCTGCACCAGACACAGGGTGCACGTGTGGACATGTGGTGGCAGTAGAGGCAGCAGAACCAAGAGCCGGAGCCTGAGACAGAGCAGAGGGCTTCCTGGTGGTGGAGCCAGTACAGCAGAATGCTGTCTGTCAGGCAGGAGGTTCTCTAGCACAGTGGGATGCTCTTGAGAGGCCCTTAATCATGGGGGTTTGGTTTGCTGACCCACCGAGCTGCAAGCGGATTGCCTTCAGGTTCCAGTTTATTTCGGAGTGGTGTGTCTTTTGAGCTGAAGGAACACTACAACATGCCCCGAGCAGAGCAGAGGTCAAGGGGCTAAGGACCAGCGAGAGGCTTGCCTGTCCACAGCTAAGGAGAGGCACTCCGGACCCGACAAATGGATCTTGGACCTGCTACCTTCCGTGGTAAACCCCTGAGCAGGAGTATTGTCTGCGAGCTCTGCGTGGCCACTGCAATGATTTTTCCAATGCAGCAGAAAAGGAGAGGGTGCCGTGGGAGGGTTGGTTGGTGTCCGAGTTGGTAAAGCAAGTTGAAAAGTGGAAGCATCTCTGACTTACTCTCCCCAGGGACCAGCCTTGGGCTGTGTAGTATTAAATTAAAAGTTGGCGCTGGGGAGTGGGGTGCCAGCCCCACCCGCTGCTTGAACTCACTGGTTCAGTAATACTACTTCTGGGTTCAGTAATGCACAATTGTACGGTTGAGCTATATAAGCATTATATTAAAGTCATCGAGAGCATGAGAGATAATACAATAATACAGTCAGACATATTACATGGTAGCATTGCTCACCTCCGCCCCGCTTGGTGGTCCTCGTGGGGGGAACCCGGCTGCCAGAGCAGGAGCCGCCTCCCTCGCGGGAGCTGCCCTCTCGTCCACCGCCCTCAGGGGAGCAGCCCCTTATGGGAAGCAGCCCTCCTTCCTCAGCCACCCTCGGCCAGCCACCCTCCTCGGAACCAGGGAGCCTCCTTATTTATTGCTAACCACGCATCATATTGCTTTAGGGGGATACATCACAGCATATTGCATCATAGAGAGGGGCAATACAATTCACAACAACCTGCGTCATAGAGAGGGGTTGTAACATAGGCGATACAAGCAACAGGAGGGGGATGACCTAGTCATCTTAGCGTGGTCCCGGGCTTGCCTTTGGGCACTGCTTCAAGGGAACAATAACAGAAAGGAATAGGCCCTATTTGGGGTGAGTCAGACTATACAGTCTGGCCGCTCTAGATGGCTGATGCTAAGGAGAGTAACCTCGGACCTATTTTCGCTGCCTAAAGAACAGTCATTCTCAAGCTAAGTCTGGCATATATTTTGGGGAGACAACTTAAGAGAAATCCTCTGTTCCTCACAGGGTTGGTGGGCCGGATGCTCCTCATGTGAAGTCGGCGAGTTCAGACATCACCCGTGTGTGGTCCTTATGGCCTGTACTCGACTAGAGGATGTTCTCCGTGTGATCAAAGTGGCCACAGCGTCTCCAAACAGTAGACGAGAAACCTGACTGCGGGGGTGGGAATGGGGGTGAAGACAGGAAATTTGTGTTTGGAAAAGGGGGTTGAGGAAGCTGGCACAACGTCCAGGCTCTACCAATGTCCCTGAACTGAGCATGCAGACATTGTCCAAGTGCGGAGGAGGGAGGGTGATTGTGTATAGGTTCACCAAAAAACGACTCACTGAATTGAAACAGGGAAGTTAAAAATAAAAAAAAAAGCTGCCTGGTCTTTGTTGACAGCTGTCCTAGAGATGGACTAGAGTTCTGTGCGTAACTAGTCCCCATGTGGTCGGGCCCTTGGCTGTTTCTAATCAGTTGTTAATAGACGTGTAGTAATGAATCACTTTATATCTCAGTGCTTCTGTATGGGAAACAGAAGGATTTCTCCCAAGTTGTCTCCCCCAAATATATACCAAACTTAGCTGCTTGTGAATGACTATACACTTGGAGGTCATCAGTAGTAGATCAGGGGTCATTCTCCCTAAGAGCTATCGGCCATCTAGAGCAATCAGTCACCACTGTTTATCCCACAACAAGTAGGGCCCACTCCCTTCTGATAAGGATAGTAGTTGTCTGTTTCCTTGTAGGAGATGCCAGAGAGGTCAAACTCGCCCAAGGACGACCAAGGTTAGGCTGCCATCATGAATCTAGGGTCCGCCCATCTTGTCACATGTATAACCCTAGATCTTCCCATTCCTATGGGCACACCCCTAGCTCATCCCTTCCTGTCATGCTTACACCTATCATAGATCCCCTTCCTACAATGTGTATACCTATTGTACTGCCCCTACCTGTGACATGTGGTTACCTGTAATAATGCCCCCCTATGGAGATATAACCCTTGGTTAGCAATAAAGTTGGGACTCTCTCCAACCTCCTGTCGGGCTCCCCCCACGAGGACCACCAAGCGAGGCTGAGATGAGCATGCTACCGTGAATTTCGTCTGACTCCATTATTTGACTCTCCTATCTCTCATGCTCTCTATGACTTACTTTACTATAATCTTTACTTATTATCGCTGTACAATTGCACCTACCGGACCTGTGATGATTTGTTGGGCACCCTCTTCACCCCACACATTTGTGCCTGGGTGTGGGTGGGGCTGGGCTAGCGGAAAGGAGCTTGAATCTGGAGAACGGATTCCCAGAAGGGTGACTGCTGGGTGAAAGAGGACCTGCATGTAGAATGTTGGTGGATAGGGCAGGTTCTGTCCCACAGGACGGTGCCATTTGAACTGCTGCCCGCACTCTATGGGACAGTGTTTCCGCAGCAAGCATTTGCATGTTTGGCAGCTCATGAAAGACCTACCTGCCTGCTCCTCACTCGCTGACTGTCTCGTTGTCCGACATTCCACGTTTCCAATAGCACTTGTACCGTCCGACTGTTCTGCACATGGATGCTGTGTGTCTGACGGTAAGGGATGCCAACATGCGATGGGAGAGTGGCATGGGCCGGGATGGGTAAGGTTCTGTGTCAGCTTAGCTGGGCCATGGTTCTCAGGGATTTGGCAGTTACGTAACGATACCATTTGGAAGTTAAATAATGACGTAGTCATCGTCCATTCTGTGAGCGGATGCGCCAGCCCCCACGTTGGTATGTTTCTGATGTTTGCCTAAAAGCGCAGTCTTTGGAAACCAGGCCTGCCGATAAATGAGAAGTGTAAGTTTAACACGGATACATTTAGACCAATTGTCCTTTGTAAACATCCATCCTCATTTCTCTCATATCAGATATTCGCTCCCACAGCTCATCATAGAGGAACGCAATCTATGTATTTCCTTCATTCTCCTCATGGTTATAAAAACATTCTGCCAGACTTGGTAGGTCAAGCGACTGTGGTCCAATACTGGTTGTTGCAATGAAATCAACAACTCTCTCGCTCTCTCTCTCTCTCACTCACGGGCTGCCATTGATTGGACTAATAGCGACTAATAGAACAGGGTAGTTTTCCTGATATAAAATTCATATATCATACATGTCATAGTTAAGGTGCTTTTAAGAAGAGTCATATATAGACCCCATCATAATCAGTTCTAGCGGTCCTTCCCCCCACCCCAATTCATTGGTTTCTCTCTAAATTCCCTGCTTCTCCCCACCCCCACCCCTCATCCCTGATAAACCATTACATCAGTTGTCTTTAAGCTCATTTCTTTTCAAGGCTAAAGAATATTCCATTGCATGGATGTATCATAGTCCATGGGAAGTGCCAATGACTGGTATCCCAAAGGTTGGAAGTTCAGATCTACCCAGAGGCTTCTAGAAGGCACCTGGTGGTCTACCTCTAGGGGGTGTGTGTGTGTGTGGGGGGGATCTAACCACTGAAAACCCTATGGAGCATACGGGTCTACTCTGGCACACCTGAGCGTGCCGCGAGATGGAATAGGCTCGGTGGCAGCATATTAATTCGCTGAATGGTTGTGTGCCCATTCACCTACAGAAGGGCATCTTGGCTGCTTCCAAGCTTAAAATGATGGTTGGACGGGCTATAAGCTGTAAACCCATGTTCGTGTTTCTGTGCCGATCCCATCTCTCTGCCCCATCATTTGAGTGTGTTGGCTTCCATCTCCCAGGCTGCTTTGTGGTCCACGATGACTCGAAAGAGCTCCTCTCCATGTGGCGTCCTTGACGCGCCCATCGCCAGGGTCCTCTCATCTTGGGAAGGTGGGGCCTCATGGGCTTGCCCACCAGGTTTGTGCCCTCCAGTTGGCTCCCACCCACAGTGAGCCCACGGGCAACACAAGGAGCCACTGTCTGGTCCTGCACCATCCTCACAATGGTTTCTCTGTTTGAGGCCATGGCTGCAGCATAGTCTTTGTGAGTTCCGGGAGCCCGGGGGCCCAGGGTACAGCTTTCTGAGGAGCCCAGCTTTCTAAGGCTTGGTCAGTGGTCAAGGTATCCTGGGGGGTGGAGTTGGGGAGGGTCTCACCCCGAAGGAACCCACCTACCTCAGCTCCTTTCTGTACTTACACCGGAGACTCTCTTTCTGCCTGTCCCAACGGCCTCCAGGTCCTGGGCTTCTCTGGACACGCTGCGCCACACCCTGCATCCTCCCAGGGAGCTCCAGTTGCCAGCAAACAAGAGCTTGCAAGGGGACTTGGCAGCCAGGAACTTGTGAAAGTCCCGGCTGCCACAGACCAGGATGTAAAGTCCCTTCTCCAGGTTTGGAAGGGGGGAGGGGGAGTGGAGGGATTGGATAGAAGGTTTAACAACACCCTCCTCACTGCTGTTGAGTTGATTCTGACTCGTAGTGTCCCTATAGAGCAGAGCAGTGCTGTCTCTATGGGTTTCCGAAGCTGCACATCTTTTGGGGGTGCAGAAAGTCTCATCTTTCTCCCTTGGAGGGGCTGGTTGGTTTGAACCGCTGTCCTTGAGGTTAGCCACCCACTACATACTTCACCTCGCTGGGTGTGAGGTACAGCGAGACAAATACTGAGAACCACAAAGTAGGATCACACTAACCTATCCTGCCTCGGTGCTCCCTAAGAGATTGTGTTTCTTCCCTCCCAACAAAAACCCAAACCCAAACCAACCCTAACTCAGGAAATGTTAAGTGTGACAGGCACACCCAGAAGCCAGTGCTAGGGGGGCTAGGGGCAGAGGCCAAGCAGTCTGACCACAGAGAGAACACCTGGGGTTATTCCTGGAAGTCAGCAAGGAAGAATACATTCTCTAGTTGAATGAGGCCGACAATAAAGTGATGGAGGCAGGGGACTCAAAGCAGTTCAGCCCCCAGAAAGACCCTGCTCTGAGGGCCTTCGGAGCCTGTTTGTGGTCGGAGCAGGCACGGTGTGCCTTGCCCCTTCCCCTTTGCTCAGTCATCAAGTCCATGCTGACTCATAGTGACCTGACAGGACAGAGTAGAACTGCCTCTGGGGGTTTCCAAAGCCCTAAGTCGATCGGATCCCTGTGGAAGCTACATCATCTGTTGTCCATTTGAGACGTAAGAGTGAAGGGGTGGCGTTTAGCCTGTCAATCGGGTCGCTGCTTGATGACCTCATTTGGAGGCGCGAAGGAGATAAATAGCTCGTTGAAGGTGGGACACAGGCTCATTCCCTGGGAGACTTTGCAGCTGACAAGACACATGGAGCTAGGCTAGTGCCCTGAGCTGGAGGAGCAACGTGGACACCCCTGCCAGTGCCGAGATGCTTCCAACACCACTGGATCCACAAGACTTCCCACCCACTGGGCTGTGCTCTTTCTGCATTCGGTGTCATTGCATGTGTTTCATGAGTCTGAAGAGGAATTTACAGACTGGTACTAGACATATGGGATAATATCAGACTCATGGACTTGATCTGGGCTGGGCTGGGATGTTTTCTTCAAGTACAATGACTCTTTATATAAAGCTCATTCATATACACATATAAGTGTCCATGAATTTGTTTCTCTAGTCTACCCAGACTAACACAATCCCCACGAACTAGAATCAATAGCATGCACACCAGGTGTCACCAGAGTTTCCAAACTAGATTGGGAAGAAGGGTTAGCGATCTTCCCAAAACCACCCACTGAAGATTATATTTAAAAAACAAACCCCACTGCCATGGAGTTGACATAGACTCCTAGCAAGCCCACAGGGCTGCCTCTGTGAAGTTCTGAAGCTGTAACTCTTTATGGGAGTAGAAAGCCTCATCTTTGCTCCCTCATAACAGCTGGTGGTTTTGAACTGCCGACTTTGTGCTTAGCAGCCCAGTGTGTAACTCACTATGTCCCCAGGGCTCCTTCCTTTGTCCTTGAGACCTGGCCATCCTGATGGCTCCCGCTGCAAGCACCTAACACTCTCTGACCGACAACTTACCTGCTCTTAGGCACGTTGGTCTTGTAAGGCATGGCAGCCCCGGCACAGTGGGACCGGATTGTTGTGACCCACAGATTTCCCAAGAAGCCTGGGTGGCACAGCCGTTACACATTGGGCTGCTACAAGGTCAGCAGTTCGAAACCACCAGCTGCTCTATAGGAGAGAGATGGGCCTTTCTACTCTTCTCAAGAGTGACAGTCTCAGAAACCCAGGGCCATTCTACCCTGTCCTGCAGGGTTGCTACGAGTCTACATCAACTCCATGGCAGGGAGGTTTTTTAATAGAATTTTCAGGGGGTGGGTTTTGGGAGAAGATCCCTAGCCCTTCTTCCCAATGGATCTAGTTCAGAAGCACCCGTGCCACCTGTTGTGTGCAGTAGTGAGTCCTGTTCAGGGGAACCCTGCAGGACAGAGGAGAACTGCCCCAGGGCGGTTCCTAGGCTGTGTGGGGGTGGGGGTACCTTTTCAGAAGGAGCCCGGTGGTGCACATGGTTGTTAACTGAAAGGCTGGGGATGGGAGCCCACCAGCTGCCCTGAGGGAAAAAGACGCTTCTGTATAGACTTACAACTCTGGGAGGAACCCTGTGGGGGATTCTAGGGGAGAACCCAAACACAACTCTGTTGAATTAAATCAGTTCTGACCATGGTGACCCCATAGGTCAGACGGGTCACAACCTGACGTGTCACCAGGTCTCCTTAAGGGAGAAAAGGGACCCCCCCCCCCAATTCCAACAGCATTTATGGAGACAAACTTGTCAAGCGTTAAACCGGACAGACACATATCGTCTGGACGAGGGAGGCCATGGGCAGCACACGGCGAGGTGAGGACCCAGAGGCCCTGGTCATGTCAACAGACGATGGAACAATGAAACAGTTACAAAAACACACAGGGCGGCAGATCAATCCGTCACAGTTGCAGGCCAGACGACCGAAGCTGGAAAGGGACCTGGATTGGGATGCAAATACTATTGGAGATGGGAAAAGCTCACACGATTGGTCAGGGCCCTCCTCCTAAGGCAGTAAGGGAATATCTCATGACTACGTAGACTAAAGTGACCAGACGTCCCGCTTTTGGCCGGACAGTCCCGATTTTTAATAATTTGTCCTGCATCCCGCAACGTTTTAAAAAAGTCCCGATTTTTGGAAAGAATGCACGACAAGCTAGGGTATACGGTTTTCGGCTGCCATGTGGCTATTTTGCCAGGATATGAGTTTTATCAATGGTGTCCCGCTTTACCAATGTTAAAATCTGGTCACCTTAATGTAGACCCCGATACCCCAAATGCCATCCAGGGCACACCTGGGCTCGTCCCCAAGGTTGCCTGCCCCACCCTGGGCTGGCTAGTGGAGTTGTAACAATCCACTTTCTAACTCCCTCTGCCTGAGGACAAAGCTGCCCACACTGCTGGCTCTTGGCCAGGAAGAATTTCAGCGGAGGCTGAATCTATATGGAGACGCACACATGGATGTAGAGGTCTCGCTGGAAACCCAGCCTTTCCTCAAATCTAGTGCTCAGAATTAACTTTCAGAAATAGAAGGCAATTCTACTCTGACCTACCTATAGGGTTACCACGAGTCAGAACCAGCTTGGTAGCGATGGATGAAGCTAGGTCTTTTGTACCTTGAGCTGCCGACTGGGTTGGACCTGCCGACCTTTCAGTCGGCAGCCCAGTGCTTAATCATTGTGTCACCAGGGCTCCATGTCCGGGTAACACACAAGCCTCCAGTGGGCATGAAGTACCTGGGCCTGGGATCAACCCGGGTCTCCTGCATGGAAGGCACGCATTTGACCTTTGAGCCAGTAAATAAGGAATGAGGGGGACCTAGGGTTCTGGGGTTCTTCCTCAACTAGGATGGGCTTTGGGGGATGATCATCTCGGCTCCCATGGGGCAGGGTGGTTCTGTGGCACACTGCGTACAGGTTTTTCAGTGTCCCGAGCGGAAAGGCAAGCAAAGCGCCCGGCAGAGCGGGTGGGGACTAGAGGGAACTGCTGCTGAGAGAGATATTTGGGGTGTCTGGCCCGTCTGGGTCTCCACGTATTGAACAGATCTAGTCTGGTCCTATTTCTCAGGTCCAATCATGAACCTGGTCATACTCACCCCACGGCTGGGTCTGGCGCCAGCAGACAGGGAAGTAAGCATGCCGTGGGTCAGCAGAAAGTCTCAGCCTTGCTAGCTTTGGGGTTTAAAATCAGCCTAGGGGTGTGCTGCCTGTAGGCTGCAGGTTTAAATTGTCCTAGGCTGGTGCAATCAGCCCTCCAGACATCCTGTTGCCCCACAGACTTCCGCCAGGCCTCTTTTTCTTCACCTTGCCTGTGGGCTATCAATCTCTCATCACTTATGCCCACCCCCACTTCAACGCGCCTTCTGATTACGTTCCTTGGCCTCAAATCTTTGTCTCTGAATCTGCTTCTGGAGGAACCCAACCTAAGATAGACCCCTTGGCCCATGTGTGACAACACAGCTGGACTCTTCCTACTAATGTTTTAATCGTTTAAAGTACAATTCATAGAAGTACAAGGAAATCAATCATACTGAATATCATTCTAAGCATGAGATACTGGGGGGTCTGGGCAGCCCAGGCTGAGAACTACTGTTTGGGTCTTTCTCCTCTCAGGCTCAGTGAACATGGCGAGAATGCGTGGAGGTAACACTATAGAGGCCGGAAGAAGGCCCGAGCCTGAAACCAGAGACCCCCAGGGGTGGGTCCAAGGGACTCTCTTGATCAGACCCTAATAAGGCTAAAGGTGGATTTAGAGAGAAGGCTTAAAGGTGAAGAGAGAGACAGGAGACCAAAGAGATGAGCGAAGAGGTGGAAGTGATACAATCGAGTGAGAGAAAGAGACAATGCAAGAGACATTAAGAGGAAGGAGAAGAAGTGATTTGAAAGCGAAAGAGCTTCAGGGGTTGATGAGACATACATTGGGGAGCAGGTGTCTTTACATCTCTAGTTTGGCTGTTTTTGGGGTGCCTCCGGCTGGGCCAAGGCAGGGCACCTTCCAAGCTCTCCCTGTTGTCCTGAGTCTCTCCTACTTCCAAGTCTCCAGACTCTTCCTTTCCCGCTGGGATTGCGTGGAATGCTGCCCATCACGGGGGCAGCTGGGGCCTGAGCAATCACTCTCCCTGGAATGTAGCACGTGGAGGGTGCTGGGGCAGGGTGGGGGGTGGGAGGGCATGCTTCTTGGAGTGGGACAGGCTCCATGTCGATAAGGAAGGGGCCATGGGTGGAAGACGGGGCTGCAGGGTTAGGGAAGGGCCCCCCAGGATCGTGTCTTTGCGCACACAGCTCTTCCCAGATCTGTAGGGACCGCTTCCCAGAAAGCTCAGCCCGTGGAGAAAGTTGTGCTCAGGACACAGACCAGAGCACCGGAGCCCGCCAGTGTTCCCAATGGCCTCTGGGAGCCCCGCTTTCATGCCTCAGCCTCAACCCAGTCGAGGTGCAATTCTTTTCCTTGTCATTCAGTGAAGAAATTCAGGAGCAACATCCTGCTCTCCAGAAGCCTCAAGATCCAGCCTCCGCCTACCCCGCATCTTCTTCCTACCTCTCTGGGCAGAGGCGCCTGGGGTGTGCATGGAGGGAGCAGGTCACCTGAGCCAGCCTTCAAGGCTAACCCTCCCGGATGCCTTCTGGTAAGAACTTACAAGCACCTCGACTCTGTGACCTTCAGCTGTCCCTCAAACCGTCCATCCACTTGTAACTTGAGACCGTGAATGTTGCTTAAGAGGAACATTTGTTGACATCCTTCTCGCTCTCTCTCTTAATTAAAAAAAGATGTTTGTCCACTTACAAGTTTTGCAGAGGAAGCGAGTGGTGGATTTTTACCCACCACCCGGGTGGTAATTAACCAGCTGTCTATGTCTTTGTTAATCGCCTTATGATGGAAAAGCGATTTTATGTGTAATGTGAGTAAGAGACTAATAAATTAACTGTAAGACATTCAGAAGAACCCAGGTCTCCCACGGTCATGTAAGCAAAGTGGCTGGGTGGGGAGGGCAGGGGGAGTGGGGCCACAAAAAGCAGTGGAAAGGCTCTCCTCTCTCGTGGGTCTCTCGTGGGTCGGCTGTTTGCCACTTTGGAGAAGATGTATCTATGGTGCAAGGGGCCATATATGTCAAAGAAGCCTCATTGTATGTATTTTCCGCTGGAATGATAGGATTTTTGGTGATTTGGGGAAGGTGGGGGTGGGGGTGGGGGGAGTAGAGAGTCAATAGAACAACATGATGTGAAGGTTAGGTTTTGTGTGAACTCGGGCGGGCCAGGATTCTCAGTTTGGTAGCTTACACACATCAATTCCTCACGATGTGACCTAACGCAATATAAATACCCCCAGAATGCAATCTGCTATGAGAAATCAATTCCTTGTGAGAAGATTCCGGTGAGATGCAACCCATTCGGGTGACGGCCGCTTCCGATGAAAGTGAACATGCTGGAAAAGGTCACTTGCTCTTCGCTGGGCCTGGATCCCGCTTGTCCTCCAACCTCCAGTTCTTTGGACGCGAGCCAGCGGCCTGCCCGTACCTGCCCTGCATGTCCACATACATAAGCATTCCGTCTTTTGCTTCTCGTGAGAACCCTCCCTGAGACATGGCATGGGTGAGGAATCAGAGCAAGGCTGTTAGCTGGGCGCAGGACTCCCTGACTGGTGCAAATGCTACATGTTCAGCTGCTAAGTGAAAGGTTTGAGATTCAAGTCCACCCAAGACACCGTGGAAGAAAGGCCTGGTGATCTCCTCCCCCAAACCAGCACCGAAAACTGGAGGAGCCCAGTCCCGCTTTGACACCTATGGGTCAGATTTGACTCGATAACAATGGCTATTCAGTGGGGACAAGTTAAAAGACCCCATCAAACACCGAAACAAGCTCAGTGCCAGCAAGCTGATCCTAACTCGTCATGACCCTCCTGGACAAAGTAGACCTGTCCCTGTGGGTTTCCAAGACTGTAACTGTGTTAACTGATATGGAAAGCCTCCTTTTTCTCCCACAGAGAGGTCAGCGGTCTTGAACTGCAGATCTAGTGGGTTAGCAGCCCGACGTGTCACTGTAGGAGTCCCAACTCGGTGCATTTTTGGCTGATTTGCAAGGAGTGATGATTTTGAAAATTCATCTGAGAACCGTTTTATTTCCGTCTGATGTTCAACATCTCAAGGGTGAGTTGGCAGGTCTGGGTGGGAACAGGACAGATGAGGCCACAATGGGCACCAGACAAATACAAGGAATGCAGGCGTGTAGAACAGCTGGTGACCAGGTTGTCTGCTGTCAGCACGCTGTCCTCGGGCACCCTGGGGGGAGCAGGCTTCACTCAGCAAGTTTCCACAGTGGAACCCCCGTCAGCGAGCCTCCAGGATGTCCACAGAGTCTTCCCCTTTGCAGTTAATGTAGATCCATCATGGTGGGTGGGTAGTCATAGATCAGAAGGAGATGGATCAGATTGACTGCTTTTCTTGAAAGGCCCCATAAAATTATATGAGGCCATTATATGAAGCCATTAAAATTCCTGCCCTGGAGCTGGAAGTAGTGATGACTTTGCTCGGGACAAGCTAAAATAAATGGGAACTTAATAAACGAGCCATTGCACCACCCGACTCAGAGGGTGGGAGACAGTCTGAGCAACAGCATCATTTTGATCCAACAGAAATATGAGAAGCCAAGAGTGAACGGACGCCATTTTGGGAATCAGCTGGGGGGAAGCTGTGAGGTGAGGAAGGAGGGAGGAGATAAAAGCTCAGCTTGTGACCCTTGCTGGGAAGTATTGTGGTGTGCAGTGGAAATGACAGGAAATCCCAGGGATATAAGAACTCTTGGCACAAAGACCAGGTGGGGTCGGAAGCCCTGGACCAGGCTCAGTGGAGCCCTTGCCGCACAGTTGATTAGCATCAGTTAGGAATGGCTTCTCTCCCGGAGTGTAAAATGAGGAAGCGGAATGTCCTATCTGATTCTGAGGATGTAAACCACATGTAGCTGATTCAATGTCGGTAAAATCTATTCATTCATTGTCTTCTTCATGGTAGAGGAAACATCAAGAGGATGGACCTTGTATTAGTCTGGGTACTTTGGAGAAACAAATCCACGGCGACTCACGTAAAAGAGAGTTGTATGTAAAGAAAATGTGCATCACGAAAACATCCCAACCCAATGCCCAAGCCCACAAGTCCAACATTAACCCATACCCAACACCAGTCCACAAAATCCTCCACCTCACAAAACAGAGGCAATGATGCCGACTGCAGGAGGAAAGCAGAGTCAATGAACGAATAAGCATCTCAGCACTAGCAGGGGTCTCCACACGGCTGCTCCAGCACCCAGGGCTGCATCGGGATAGGTCCATGTGGCTTCTCCTTGGGGATGTCTTGTAGGAAGTCAATCTTGCAAGCTGGAGCAGGGAACTGCTAAGGCAGCTGCACCTTGGAGCAGTCTTCACGCGCAATGTTCCTGGTGGTCTCCTTGATGGTGGGCTCCGAGACAAACGCGGGTTACTCTGTGTCGCAAGGTTCCAGGGTGTGCTTCAACTTCTGGGCTCCCCGGACTCAAAAGTCTCCAGCTGGTCGGGTTCTGGTCATCAACTCAATGTGGGCTGCCTCACTCAGCCTCCACAGGGTGCCCATTGCTCGTCTTTCCTTAGGCCATGGGCTCTCACCAACTCAAGCCTAGCCCCCTTGGGCTAGGTCATGAACCTTAGACCAGTCAACCTGCTCTCGTCTTCTCCTTTTTCCCCTGTAAACCAAGTCCACAGGTATCAGTGGCCAAACTCAACCTGTCTCTTTATTGCTGCATTTCTCCGACTTCCACTCAACAAGTAGATCCGAGAACTAGAAAGGCAAGGCTTCACCACCCATTTATCCCTCCGCCTTTCAACCAGTACCACATGTGATTATCGGCCAGGCTGGCACAATTAACTAACTCAGACCTCTTTGGCAAAATGGCAAGACTAATGAATCTCACACCACCTACAGGCACACATGCACACACCCTACTGAGGAAGTTCTCCAAATGGAAAAGAAACACACTAGAGACGGCAGGACAATGTAGTCTACAGGACGACAGGTTAAATGTATGCGATTCTATTGTCAGCGTTTTCCAAAATCCGAGTCGTCTAATAAAAGCAGAAGGACAAAAACCAGAGCAGATAATTGATTAGCAAGAAATTGTCCTAAAGTTAATAAGGGGTGTCAAAAGGCAGTAGAATTTTTTCTCTGAGTAAATTTGTCCTTAACGATGGTGGCTTCTCCAGCAACCTTTATGACACCTCCCAAATGGAGACAGCGCATCAAGGAATCGACAAGGAAATGACAAGGATGTGGGTGACTCAGGGGCACACACTAGGGTAAGTTAAAAAAAAGTCTGGTTTCTAGAGTTCTAGTTTATACAAGCACAGTTTATTCCAAAATGTTCAACTGTGTCTCTGTGATTGGTGGAGGCTGAAAACAAGTGCTTGAAGGTAGTAGACCTGTCTTAGACTCAGTAGGGCACCTTAAAAAAAAAGGTTCACTCAAAACGGGGTTCTGAGGGGTCTGCTGGACCGGTTAAATTCAGGCAGAGAGATCAGATAAGAAGGTTATGGCAACTGTTTTGGAGGATTCCAAAGAACTATTCGTGATGGATTTTCTTGAAGGATATTGGATGATCACAGGGGGTTATTATGAAGAATTTTTAAGAAAACTGAAAACCACATCGATAAGAAAAGGGCCTGAAAAGTTGGGTGAGGAATTTTTTCCATCTCAACAATTTACCTGTTCATTCTTTTTTTTTTTTTAATTGCTTTATTGGGGGCTCGTACAACTCTTATCACAATCCATCCATCCATCCATTGTGTCAAGCACATTTGTCCATTTGTTGCCCTCATCATTCTCAAAACATCTTCTTTCTACTTGAGCCCTTGGTATCAGCTCCTTGTTTTTCTCCTCCCTCTGCCACCCTCCCTCCCTCACGAACCCTTGATAATTTATAAATTATTATTTTGTCACCTGCTCATTCTTAAAGGATAGCAAGCACTGTGTCACAAGAATTTCATTGGAAAACCTTATCTCATTCACCATGCAACTCTGATTTTTCTACTTCAGACTTCTTCTTAATCCCAAAATCCAAAGACCATTTGAAAGGAACATGATTTGAGTTCCACAAGAATATCAAAACTCAGAGAGCCTGTGTAGCTCAGTCAGGAGAGGATCAGACTTCTAATCTGAGGGTCCAAGATTCAAGTCCTTGTTCAGGTGACTTTTAAAATCCCAGCTACTTCTCCTACATTAAAAAAAAGAATACCAAAACTTCTGGGTTTAAAAAAAAATCATTTTATTGGAGGCTCATACACTTATCACAATCCAGACATACATCAATTATGTAAAGCACATTTGTACATTCATTGCCCTCATCATTCTCAAAACATTTGCTCTCCATTTAAGCACCTGGCATCAGATCTTCATTTTTCCCCTCCCTCCCCTCTCCCTCTCCCTCAGAGCCCTTGATAATTTATAAATTATTATTTTGTCATATCTTGCACTGTCTGACATCTCCCTTCA
>NW_022104553.1:9605083-9606069 GCF_000313985.2 Echinops telfairi
CTATGCATTCCTTTTGCAGTAGAAAGTTATTCATCGGAGGGGCAGGTGTCCACGTAGTTGGGATTGGGACCAGCACCTCAGAACTCTCCACTGGTTCCCTACTCCATGCTGGCATGTTGCATTCACATCTTGGAGCACTGGGTTGAAGTTGGTCCCTCTTTCCCTGTGGAGATATAAACAATACCCTCCCCTTGGGTGGGTTAGTGCCCTGTGCCCCCACTACCCATTTCTTTTCTTTTCTTTTTTTTCTCTCCCCTCCCCTCCTTTTTAGTTGGTTATCATATATATCCCTGTTTTTGGTATGGCCCCTGCCATACTACCTGATCCTCACCCCAGGAATGCTTGTATACAGTAGCTTTTCCCCTGTGCCCCTTTTGCATTTTTTTAAGCTTACCTCAGCAGACTCATGTTGTACTTGTCCTTTTGTGCTTGGCTTACTTCGCTTAGCATAATTTCCTCTAGTTCTTACCATGCTGCGATGTGCTTCTTACATTCATCACTGCTTTTTAGCGATGTGTAGTACTCCATTGTATGTATGTACCACAGTTTTAAATCCACTCATCAGTTGATGGAAATTTGGGTTGTTTCCAACCCCTTGCAATTGTGAACTGTTCCCTGATGAACGTTGGAACACAGATGTTTGGCCATGGTTTGTTTCTTGCCTGCTCTGGGTATATGCCCAGTAGGGGGATTGCTGGGTCATATGGTAACTCGATTTCCTTCTGTTTTAGATATAATCAGATCAATTTCCATAGTGGCTTCACATACTTACAGGTCCATCAGCAGTGGATGAGAGTTCCTGTCTCACCACAGCCCCTCCAACACTTGTTGCTTTCTGATATTTTGAATTGGGCTACCTTTGAGGATGTTAGGTGGTACCTCATTGTTGTTTTAATGTTCATTTCTCTAATGGCTAAAGATTGGGAACATTTCCTCATACGTTTATTGGCCATTCGGATTTCTGCCCCTGTGAAACTTCTGTTCAG
>NW_022104553.1:9606712-9609353 GCF_000313985.2 Echinops telfairi
AACGCAAGCCCTCCCACTGTGTCCTTCTCCTTGAGGAGTTCTCTGCTAATTCTGGGCTTCTTCCCTCTCCATATGAAGTTGGTGATCAGTTTTTCCATTTCTTTGAAGAAAGATGAGGGTAATTGTATTGGGATTGCATTAAACTTATAGAGAGCCTTAGGCAGAGCTGACGTCTTTACTATATTGAGCCTTAGAATCCACGAGCATGGGATTTTCTTCCATTTGTTGATGTCACTCTCGGTTTCTTGTAATAGTGTTCTGCAGTTTTCCTCATATAGATCTTTTGTTCTTTTAGTCAGGTATATCCCTAGATATTTCAATTTGTGCTTTTTGATCTCCTCTTCTGTGGTCTTATCTGATGTGTATAGCAGTCCGATGGACTTCTGTTTGTTGATCTTGTATCCTGCCACTCTGCCAAACTCTTCTATTGACTCTAGTACTCCCCTTGTGGAGATTTTGGGATTTTCCATATATAAAATCATATCATCTGCAAATAACAATAGTTTCACCTCTTCCTTCCCCAGATGAATACCTTTGATGTCTCTTCTTTGCCTTATGCTGTTAGCTAAGACCTCCAGTACGAAATTAAATAAGAGTGGGGACAAGGGGCATCTTTGTCTGGTCCCCTTTTTCAGTGGGATTGTGTTAGTCTTTTCTCCATTGACTACCACGTTGGCTGTTGGTTTTCATATATAGCTTGTATTGTCTTTAGGAATTTTCCTCCCATTCCTATCTTCTCAAGTGTCTTGAACAGGAATTGGTGTTGGATGTTGTCGAATGTTTTTTTCTGCATCTCTCAATATTATCATGTGATTCTTATAGTTTTTCATGCCAATGTGGCAAATGATACTAATGGTCTTTCGTATGTTGAACCATCCCTGCGTCCCTGGTATGAATCCCACTTGATCATGGTGAATTATTTGTTTTATATACTTTTGCATTCTATTGTCCAGTATTTTGTTAAGGATTTTGCATCGATGTTTATTAGGGATATTGGTCTGTAGTTCTTGATTCGTGTGGGATCCTTATCTGGTTTTGGTATCAGAGTTATACTAGCTTCATAGAAGGAGTTCAGGAGTTTGCAATATTTTTCTATGCTCTGGAAGAGTTTGTGTAGGATTGGTATTTGTTCTTCCCTGAATTCTTGGTAGAATTCTCTTGTGAAGCCATCTGGTCTAGGGGATTTTTTTGTTGGTAATTCCTTGATAACCTTGTCTATTTCTTCTATTGCTATGGGTCTGTTGAGATTCTTGATGTCCTTTGGGGATAGTCTAGGGCGGGATTGTTTTTCCAAGAATTTGTCCATGTCTTCCAAGTTGTTGAATTCACTGGAGTACAATCCTTCATAGTACTGTGTAATTATCCTTTTTATTTCATTAGTGTCTGTTGTAATGTCCCCCCTTTCATCCTTCATTCTTGCTATTGAAATTTGTCCCCTCCTTTCTTTGGTTAGGTTTGCCAGAAGTTTGTCAATTCTGTTTATCCTTTCAAAGAACCAACTTTTAGCAGCATTATTTTTTCCCATAGTTTTCTTATTTTCACTCTCCTGAATCTCAGCCCTGATTTTTATTATTTGTTTTCTTTTACCATTAGTGGGATTGTCCTGCTGACTCTGCTCTAGTTGTAAATTTTGTGTCAGCATATCAATCATGAGTCTCTCTTCCTTTTTCAGGTGTGCATGTATTGCTATGAAACTTCCTCTGATAACAACTGCCTTTGCTATGTCTCATAAGTTTTTATATGTCATGTTCTCATTCACGTTGGTTTCTAGAAATTTCCTAATTTCATCTCTGATCTGTGACACTATGCATTCCTTTTGCAGTAGAAAGTTATTCATCCTTCAATTATTTGCTCTTGTTTTCTTCATCTTCCTTTTGTTGATTTCCAGCCTTATGGCACAGTGGTCAGAGAGAGAGGTCTGTATGATATCAATGTGCTTAAATTTATGTAGATTCGCCTTATGCCCCAGCATGTGGTCTATCTTTGAATACGTGCCATGTGGTCTTGAAAAGATTGTGAATTTATTTGTATTTGGATGAAAAGCTCTCAAATTGTCTAATTGTAGTGTTTAGATCTCTACCCTCTTTGTTGAGTTTCTTTCCCTGTGATCTATCTTTCTCAGAGAGCGGTGTATTGAAGTCACCCACTATAATTGTAGAGGCTGTGATTTCTTTTTTCATCTTTTGGTGTGTTTCTTTGATATTCAGTGGATCTCTCGTTCGGGGAATATATATTTACAATGCTTAGTGGTTCTTTGTCTACCATTCCCTTGAGCATTATATAGTGTCCCTCCTTCTTTTTATGGTTTGCACGTTGAGGTCCATTTTATCTGAGATTGAGAGTGCAACCCCTGCTTTATTTTGAATTGCTGTTAGCTTGGTATTCCTTTCTCCGGCCTTTGAGTCCCAGCCTATTTTTGTCTGTCACCTTGAGATGTGTCTGCTGTAAGCAGCAGATTGATGGATTGTGTTTTCTAAGCTAGTCTGGTAGCCTCAGTATTTTAATGCCTGAGTTCAGGCCATTGATATCCAGCGCTATTATTTCCATCTGTGGACTCTGTGATGTCATCTTATACCTTTTGTGTTGGGTGTTTTCCTACCTTCCTTTCTTATTAGTGTGTTGTGCATGTGTGTGTGTGTGT
>NW_022104553.1:9610225-9636951 GCF_000313985.2 Echinops telfairi
TTCCCTCATATCCTGTATGACTCCAAGCAGCATTCTGAAAATTTCTCTCTGTGGCAGCTCAATGTCTGCCTCTTCTATGCACATCGTTAGTTTCAGGACATCTTTTGCCATTGCCTTTTGTTTTTCTTGTTTTTTCGTTGAGGTCGTTGGGGCTGATGGCTGTTTGCATTGCATTGTTTTAGAGAAGCCATGGGCCATTTTCCAGGGAGTCAAAGAGCACTGGCTCTCTCTGGGAGACTTGTAGGAATGTATCTTCGAACTGCCTACAGCTAATTTCACTAGGGAATTAGACTACCACTTTATCCTCCTGTGACTTCCCTCTCAGAGGAGTGCCCCAGAAGGCTGGTGGGTTTCCTGCTTTAGTGTAGAAAACTGCGAATGGTGGGAGGAATTGCCCTGGCCAGGTAGATCACTGTGGAGGTTGGGCAGAGGTTCCTGCAGCAGCTTGGAACATTGGCGGGTGTTCACCGAGCTGCCTTAGGCCATTTGATGCACTAAATTACATAGGAGGAAGTTCTCTCAGTCACATGGGCCCACAGAAGAGAAATAGGATCTCCCCCAGCCACACAGGCTGGAATTCCCTGGTAAGAAGTTGGGTGGACTATCCCCTGGTGGTTGGTCGGGCTTTCCCCAGCCTTGGGCTACACTGCACAGGGTGGAGCTCACCTAACTGGGTCAGGGAGGGCAGGTGTAAATGTCCTAGGTTACAGGGAGTGGTCTGGAGGTTGGCAGTTGAGTGTCAGAGAACAGGGAAGATACAAAGAGGATACAGATACTAAGCCCGCTGAGACTGTGGAGGGCATAGAGAAAAGAGAGAGAAACAAAAGTAATAATATAGCTCAATCCTGAACCCTGCCCGTGGGGCTGCAAGGGTTTAATTTCTGCCCCAAGGCAGTGGCAAGCTGTGGCTCTGTTGAGATTAAGCCCCTGTGCTGACTCCAAATGGTCCTAGCTCCGGCAGAGACAGTGGCGGGGCTAAGGTCAAACCCTAGTTGGCCTCCACTGTGGTAAACCAAAAACCCCCAGCCCCTCAAAACCTTGTGGATCTGTGCCTACTTATCCTTATGATGCTCCTCCTGAGATCCAGCAGTGTTCAATTTCCCTGTTAGTAACTCTCCTGGCCTGATTTCTGCGGAGTCCCTCTGGTATGTCTTACTCAGTCGCCATCTTTCCGGAAGTCTCCCAAAACTGCTGTTTTGACATGGTAGAAATTGAAGCATGTAGAATTATTTGGAGAAGGATTAGAGAAGTAGAAACCATGCCTTTAGACATGTATAAACTCAGATGATGGTTATGTCTAGAAACAATCACTTCACATTTTGAGCCTTTTGTTTAATAGAGATTTCTAGGATTGTGTCCACCACTTGTCTGTCACTTTGTTGTACTATGATGGCATGAGTGGTCCTGTGATGCTGTGAAGTCATGCCACTACTATTTCAATGGCCCACGGAGTCACTCAGGTGAACGGGTTTCAGAGGCGCTTCCAGAATAAGACAAACTAGCAGGTTGGGATAGTCGGTTGACTTCTGAGGAACCACCCTCAGAAAATCTTACAGGTAGACAGAGAACATGTCTGGCACAGTACTGGAAGATAAGCCCCTCAGGTTAACAGGCACTCCAAATACAACCGGGGACCTGCTGCCTCCTTAAAGTAGAGCCTATCTGAATGATGTGAATGTAGCAAAGCTTTAGGGACCTTCATTTGCTGATCAGGCACAACTCAAGGTGAGAAGCAACAACTTCAAACTATCCATAACAATCAGAACACGGAATGAAACAAGGAAAATTGGAAGTAAAAAATGAAATGAGATGAATAAAGATCAATCTCCTGAGCATCAGCGAGCTGAAGTGGACTGGTATTGGTCATTTTGAATTTGACAATCAAATAGTTTGCTAAGCTGGTAATGACAAATTGAAGAATAATGGTATCACTTTCATTGTCAAAAAGAGCATTTCAAGATCTTTCTGGAACTACAATGCTGTCTGTGATAGGATGATATCAATATGCCTACAAGGAAACCAGTTAATATGACTGTTACTCAAATTTGTGCGTCAACCACTGTATTAGTCAGGGTTGACTAGAGAAACAAATCCAGAGACAGTCATATGTGTGTAACAGAGAACTTTATATCAAAGAGTAATTGTATGTTAAGAAAGCATCCCAGCCCACTCCAGATTAAGTCCAATATGTTTGATACCAACCTACAAATTCCTCTTCAGACTCACGCAACACATGCAATGGCACTAAATGCAGGAAGATCACAGGCCAGTGGGTGGAAAGTCTTGTGGATCCAGTGGCGGTGGAAGCATCTCAGCACTGGCAGGGGTCTCCATGTGACTCCTCCAGCTCCTGGGCTCTGGCTCCATCAGTGTGTTTCCCTGTGACTTGTCAGCAGGAAGATGAAGCGGAGTGTGGGCTTGGTCTCCAGTGAGCTCTTTATCTCCATAGCGCCTCCATCAGGTCACCAAGCTGCGACCCGATTGACAGGCTAAACTCCACCCCTTCACTCTTAATAGTCTCAAGTTGACACCAGATTATGTAACGACCACAACCACTAAAGCTCATGACGAAGAAACTAAAGAATTTTACTAACCTCTTCAGTAGATAAGGGGCTACCCCTAAAAAAACTGGAAAAAACCTCTGCTGGACAGTTTTCAAAATATGTATCCCCACCCACCCCCGCTAGGCGAGCATCTAGTAACTTGCTCTGAGTTAGTGCACCCAGCAGCATCACCTGTGAATTTTTTCACAGTAAAAGCAGTCTCGTTAGAACCTCGTTTTTTGTGATGGCCAATTTAAGAGAGCAGTGTGTGGTTGTGAAATTTTGTTTCCTGCTCAGGAAAAATGCTGCTGAAACTGTTGGCTATTGAACACAGCTTACAAGGACAGCATTATGGGGAAAACCCTTGTGTGAGTGGTTTTTTCATTTCAAAAAAAGGTGAAATGTTGATTGATGAAAAACCTCGTCCTGGACGTCCACCAACTTCCTGAACGGATGAAAATGAAAACTCATGGTCCATTTAGAGTTCATTCCACCAGGTCAGATGGTCAAGCTTTCTATTTAGAGGTTCTGAAAAGATTGTGTAACACTGTGTGAGACAAGAAAGACCTGATCTGTGGCATGTGGGGAATTGGTTTTGCCACCATGACAATCCACCTGTTCACGTAGCCATCTCAGTGTGCCAGTTTTTGGCCAAAACCAGCATACCTCTCTTGCCCCACACACTTTACTCACCTGACCACATTCCATGCGACTTCTTTTTGTTTCCGTGAATGCAGAGGGACATAAAAGGACAGTGATTTGATGAAGAGGTGAAGCAAAAAAGAGGGAAGTGCTGTCAGCCATCCAAAGAGATGAGTTTGAAAAATGTTTCCCAGAATGGAAGAGCAGATTGGCAAATGTGTTAAGCATAATGGAGAGAACTTTGAAGGTGATAAGGTTGTTTTGTTTGTTTTTTTAAAAAGTTAAATACATAGCTTTGAAAAGAAATTCTATTTTTTGGGTGGGTACACCCTTATAAAATTGATCAAGCATACAATCAAGGTACATTGATAATTACTAGTGACTAAAATTGAAAAACTGGAAATAAAGAGGAAGGATCAGTAGTTGGAAAATATTGCTTTAGTGATAGAAATGAAACTGGAGTAGTGCGCCGAACTCCCTTTCTGCCTCCGCTGCCGCCATGGCACCTGTGAAAAAGCCTGTGGCGAAGGGGGGCAAAAAAAAGAAGCAGGTTCTGAAGTTCACGCTGGATTGCACCCACCCTGTAGAAGATGGAATCACGGGTGCTGCTAATTTTGAGCAGTTTCTTCAGGAAAGAATCAAGGTGAACGGGAAAGCCGGTAATCTCAGGGGAGGAGTCATGACCATTGAAAGAAGCAAGAGCAAGATTACTGTAACTTCCGAGGTGCCTTTTTCCAAAAGGTATTTGAAATATCTCACAAAAAAATATTTGAAGAAGAATAATCTACGTGATTGGTTGCGTGTGGTCGCCAACAGCAAAGAAAGTTATGAATTACGTTACTTCCAGATTAACCAGGATGAGGAAGAGGAGGAAGATGAGGATTAAATCTTCAAGGGAATATTTTGTATAAGTCCTTTAATAAAACTTGGGAACTAAAAAAAAAAGAAAAAGAAATGAAGCTGGAGACGGCATGGCAGAATTTTGCAAGACCACTGACGCATTCCTTACAAATACCCTTTTAAACAACATAAATGACAAGTGTACACATCGGCCTTACCAGATGGAGTACACAGAAATAAAATTAATTACATTTGTGGAAAGAGATGATGAACTAAAACATGGCTAGAGGCTGACCGTGGAACGGGCTGTCGATTGCTCTTATACAGGTTCAGATTGAAGCCGAAGAAAATGGATGTAAGTGCACATGAGCCAAAACACAATCTTGAGTATATCTCACCTGAACTTAGGTGTCGGCTCAATAATAGGTTTGATCACTGAACACTAATAAGGTGACCAGACGTCCCGCTTTTGGCGGGACAGTCCCGATTTTTAAAAATTTTTCCTGCATCCTGTGGTGTTTTAAAAAAGTCCCGATTTCTGGAAAGAATTCACGACAAGCTAGGGGATACGGTTTTTGGGTGTCATGTGGCTATTTCGCCAGGATATGAGTTTTATCAATGGTGTCCCGCTTTACCAATGTTAAAATCGGGTCACCTTAACTAATGGCCAACGACACGTTGAATTGAGAGGTGACATTAAGAACATCAGACATAAAGAAAGAAGAAGGTCATAATTGTATAACTCTTCTTAATATGATTCAACTATGGAATTGTATGAGATATGAATTATATGCCAATAAAACTGTTTAAAAATAAGACCAAAGTGGATGTCCGAAGCGAGTCTGAAACTTGCTCTCAATCAGAGTAGCTAAAGCAAACGGGAGAAATGATGATGTAAACGAACTGAACAGAAATGTTTAAAAGATCATATTATTAGGGGCTCGTACAAATCTGATCACAATCCATACATCAATTGAATCAGGCATGTTTGTACATATGTTGCCCTCATTCTCTTCTAGACAGTTACCTTCTATTGAGCCCTCGGCACCAGCTCTTTTTTTCCCTCCCCCTTGCCCCCACCCTCATAACCCCCCAATAGATTGTACATTGTTATTCTTTTCATCTCTCATACCAACTGCTGTCTCCCTTCCCCCATGTTTTCTGTTATTCTTCCCCCTGTAAAGAGGGTTATGTGCACATCATTGCGATTGGTTCCCCCTTTCTCCCTTCCTCTCCCCCTCTTCCTCCTACCCTTCCGGCATCACTATACCCACTCCTGGATTCTGTGTGTTGTGAGCTCCCATCCCTTTCTATAGCTGTTGTACGTGTTCCAGTCTAGTCTGAGTTGAGAAGCCTCACTGGGGTCATGGTAGTGGGGGGTGAGGACGCCTCAAGGAACCAGAGGAATACAGTGTGCTTCACTGATGCTTTACTGCACCCTGGTGACTCATCCCCTCCCTGTGGGCCCTCTGTAGGGAGATTGTTCCACTATCTACAGATGGGCTGAACAGAAATTTCTGAAAGGCAGCTTGAGAAGACAAAGAAAAGCATTACAATGAAATTTGCAAAGACGTTGAATAGGAAACTCAGAGGGAAGAAAGAATTCAAGATATCTCAAGCTGAAATATCTGAAGAAAAATTCTAGCCTCAAGTTGAATTATTGAAGGATTCTATGGGCAAAATATTGATGAATGCAGAAAGCATAAAAATAAGATGGAAGGAGTACACTGAGTCACTGTGCCGAAAATAACTTGTCAGCATTGTACTATTTCAAGAGGTAGCACATGATTAAGAACCAATGAGCTTGAAGGAGGAAGTCCAAGCTGCACTGAAGGCATGGGCCAAAAGAAGCAAACGAAAACTCAAGACTCCAGGGATTGATGGGACGTCAACGGAAATGTTCCAACAAACTGACGCAATTCTAGAAGAACTCGCTTGCTATGCCAGAAAGTTGGAAGATTGGAAGAGATCCATATTTGTACCCATTCCAAAGAAAAATGACCCAACGGAGTGTTTTTTTGAAAGTATTGAACGGTGTCAGTCATATCACAGGCAAGTAACATCTTGCTGAAGATAATTAATAGTTGCAGCGGTGCATCAAAAGAGAGCTGCCGGAAACCAAGCAAGAATCCAAAGAGGACTTGGAGCAAAGGCTGTCGCTGGTGTTAGGCGGACCTTGACAGAAGCAGAGACTACCAGAAAGATGTTTTCTTGTGCTTTAGTGACTTTGCAAAGGCTTGCAACTGTGCGGAGCATAACAAATGATGGACATTATCGCAAACAATGGGAATTCCAGAACATTTCATTGTGCTCCTGCAGAAAGTGTCCATAGATCCAGAGGCAGTTGTTTGAACAGAGCAAGGGGAAGCTAAATGGTTTAAAAGCAGCAAAGACACATGAGGTTTTTATCCTTTCACCATACTTATCCAATCTGTATATGGAACCAGTAGTCTGGGAAGCAGAAATACCGTGTTTCCCTGAAAGTAAGGCATCCCCCCAAAATAAGACCTACTTACAGTTTTGCCTCTCGCTGAAATATAAGGCAGCCCCTGAAAATAAGACCTCCCCGAACATAAGGCCTCCCCGATTGTAAGGCCCCCTGAAGCTACCGCAACTCTGGACTCTGGACCGTAGTGGCAGGCGCCGCTGCACAGCTCACTGTTGGCCGCAGCGCAGCCGGAGCAGACAGGAAGTGTGAGTAAATATACAATAGTTATGAGTAAATGTACCATAGATTGTTGTACATGGAAATAATGGTAGTAACAAGAAATTCTTGATACTGTTGGATTCAGTTTGTCTGGTTATGCTGGTTTGTGAAGACAACTATTACCGTACCATATACAGGTAATACATTTCCTTTTTTTGTTATTCAACAATAAATGTGTACCGTATTCTTCTTCATGGAAAAATAAGATATCCCCTGAAATAAGACCTAGTGCATCTTTGGGAGCAAAAATTCATATAAGACACTGTCTTATTTTGGGGAAAACGGGGTATATAAAGAAGGATTCGGTCTCAGGACCGAAGGAAGGCTCATAAACAATGCTTGTCATCAACCTTGCTTGCTTAATGTAAGGAGCACACGAAGCTCTTCCTGGCGAACTCAGAGACTGCAGCCTTCCATATTAAACAACAATAATGGGAAGAAGAATCCTCACAACGGGACCAATAAATAGCAACCTGGTAAATGGATCGAAGAATAAGATCGTCCAGGATTTCATGCTGCTTGGAGTCAAAGTCAATGTTCATGGCAGCAGAAGTCAAGAAACCAGACAGGATTTTGACTTGGGGCAATCTGCGCCATTAGACCCCTTGAGTGTGACAAAAAGCAAAGATGCCATTTTGAGGACTCAGGTGTTCCTGATCTAAGCCGGGCTATTTTTAATTGTTGCACAGAAATCTATGCCAGGATATTTTTAACGGGCTGACAAACAAACAAATCTGGGTTTGAAGATGTACAGCCGGCATGCTCTTTCGCATCGAGGATGGCGAAACTTAGCTCCAAAAGTTTGGGCATTTTATCACAAGCAAGTGACAGTCCTAAGAAGAAGACTTCCTACTTGGTAAAGTAGAGGATCCGATAAGAAGAGGGACCTTCAAAAGATGGATTGATACAGTGCTGAAAAAAAATGGTTGAAGTATCAATGATGAGGTTGGTGCCGGACCAGGCAGTGTTTCGTTTCAGGTGTATATAGGGATGCTACCGGTCAGAACCGGCACTTAAAAACAACGTGTGTGTAGCAGCATCTTTTGGCTCACCCTCATGATAAAATGCTATAACATGGAAGAGTAGTTTATAGGTGCCAATGTGAGTGGGCTCTAACAACACCCCTGTGCCCAACAGAATGAAACTCTGCCCGCTCCTGCACCGTGTGCCTTACAGACATCGGGACGATCAACCCCACTGTGGCAATCCATCTATGGATGGTCTCTCTCTCTAATGTCTTTAGCAGCCTATCCAAAGAGCTCTAGATAGTTCACTCTCAAGTGCTTAGCAAACATCTCATAAAAGAATGAAGCCTCAGGCAGTGTTACTGCGATGGAATCATAGGCCCCATGCTTCTCGTTATTGCAGAAATTGAGAAAACGCAGTTAACAGAGCTCAGGGCGGTGTGAAGGAGTGGGTGTTTCAAAAGAGGCGAAAGATTGAGGAATATATTAAAAAGCAAACGTGAAAGATATTATCATGACTTACTTATTCCATGCTATTAGGAATGGAACAAGAACAAAGATCAACCTAAGAAGTGTGTCATGAGCTTGGCTTTTGGAAAACATAAAGCCATCTCTTCCTCTCAAACTCTATTCCATATTTTCATTTTTTCCCCACACTTCGATCCTTCCACATTTGCATTCCTTTGGAATTGATTTGGACTGTCGAGTGGCGATAACATGAATCATTACTTTTCAACTGGTCAGCAGATTGAGCCAATACCATTTTTGTAATGAAAGCATGATTGTTTCCTCTGGTTGGAAATGCAGGTTTGGCCATACATCAACTTTTTAGGTACACTTAGGTCTGTGGGGGAGGGGGTTGTAGTTGGCTCCACTGATATAATTGTTCTTGCACCAGCGTCACTTGACTTCCATCACTGGAATTTTCCAATCTATGAAGGGGCTTCAAAAGGTTCATGAAGAAATGGAATTAAAATATAATGGATTTTTTTTTTTACCACTAACTTTTTGAAGCCCCCTTATATTTTGATGTCTCACCCACTGTCTACCATTGAGTTAATCCCAACTCATCATGACCCTCTAGGAGAGGGTAGGACTGCCCCCGTGGGTCTCAGAGACTGCAGCCCTTTACAAGAGTAGAAAGCCTCCTCTTTCTCCCTGGGAGTGGCTGGTGGGTTCCAACTCCTGACCTTGTGGCTAGTTACAGCCTGACATGTAACCCTGCACCACCAAGCATCCCTTTTAATTCTAGGACTTAGGATTTCCTGCCTTATTATTAGTTTTCAAAATTTGCTTTGAAATCCATAATATTAGGGGGGAAAACACTAAGATTGGGATAATCGTATGTTCACATGTAATCTGGGGGTGGGGAATGGTCTATTAGAAATATTAAGACGGCCCCAGTCACTGAGCCAAAAGCCGCCGAGGATCCAGCAGCCCCCGCCCCCTCGAGCCCCCTCGCTTCCTGACGCTCCGTCCCCACTGCCCGCCTTCTCCAGCCGCCGCCTTCCGCAGGCGTTTCCACCGAGGAAAAGGAATCTATCGTACGTCCGCTATCCAGAACCTCCACTCTTTCCACCCCTTTGCTGATGCAATTAAGGGTGATGACCTGCTGCTTGTGGGGGCCGAGGATTATATCCGTATAAGAATTCAACAGCGCAACGGCAGGAAGACCCTTACCGCTGTCCAGGAAGACCTTACAGCTGTCCAAGGGATTGCTGACAAAAATAAACTAGGGAAGGCGTTTAAGAAGACATTGGCCTGCAATGGCGCTGTGATGGAGCATCCAGAATATGGAGACGGGATTCAGCTCCAGGGCGACCAGCGCAAGAACGTAGGCCAGTGCCTCGTAGAGATTGGTCTGGCTAAGGACGACCAGCTGAAGGTTCATGGGTTTTAAGTGCTTGTGGCTCACGGAAGCTTAAGTGCGGATTTCCTTGCAATGAGTAGTACAATTCCCTCTGTCCCTTGTCACACGTTTAAAACCTCACAGCTTGTGTGATGTAACCATTTGGGGTCCACATTTAATTTGGACTAGTGTAACTCCTTCATGCAATAAACTGAAAAGAGCCATGCTGTCTAAAAAAAAAAGAAATATTAAGACTTCTCATTCAAGAACGTAAGATATTTGTACTAATATTTATAGTCTTTTAAAAGTTTTCAGCATCTTCTTTGAACGGAGATGACTCTTTCCTTGGCGTCTGTTCCAGAGCATTTTATATATTGATATCATGAATGGGATTTTAAAAAAATCATTTCTCCAATGTTGTTGTTGTTAGGTGCATACACTCCATCCTGCCTCATTGGGATCCTGTGCACAACAGAACAAAACACTGCCCGGTCCAGCGCCACCTTCACAATTGTGCCCGCGCCTGAGCCCATTGTTGCAGCCATGGTGCCAATCCATCTCCTTGAGGGCCACCCTCTTTGACTCTGATCCTGCAGTTTACCAAGCATGCCGTCCTTCTTCAGACTGGTCTCTCTTTACCACATGCCCGAAGTATGGAAGGCCAACTCTTGCCATCCTAGCCTCTGAGGAGCTCTCGGGCCTTACTTCTTCCCATACAGATCGGTCCTTCAGCGGTCCACGATCCTGTCAATATTCTTTGCCAGCACCACACTTCAAACACATAGACTCTTCTTCGGGCTTCCTTATTCAAACGCTATCGGCATACATTGGAATATATCTGAATTTTGAAAAGATAAACTTAAATGTATTTTAAAATATTAAACTATCCTTATAGCCTGGTAGGTCATCATCATTCTTTCAGTACTTCTTTCATGCTAAGGTTTTACGTGTGGATTGAGACTCTGGTAATCTTAAAACCTCTTTCAGAACCTCTTCCGCTATCCACTGTCTTCCCAGAACATCTTCCACAATTAACCCTGCAGAAGAAAGACCTTTTTCTTTGTTCCTTACTCAAGGTCAAAGGACGCCTCCAAGTCCCAAGAAAGACAGGCTTCTTTTCTATCTTAATGTCCACAGATCAATGCTGGAGAAGTCACGATACAGGAATAATAATACCCAATAAACAATTCGTATGAGGCCCAGGGCCAGGAAGATGTAAGTATTGTCCTATTTATGTCTTAGAATGACCCTCAGTTTCTTTCCAATGTGTACTAGATTAACGAGTAAACAAAATCTCAAACAACATTCTTATAACAAAGATGATGGTGCATTTCTTACAGGTGCTTTAAAAATCCTTTGTTTAATGACAATAATTTTTAAACATACACACCAGTAGTGCAAAGAGTAGAAGGTCTTTCCATGTACTCATCACAAGGCTTAAACAGTGCATGAGAACATACACAGCTAAGCCTAGGCAGCACAGGCAAGATGTAACCAGAGGCTCATGTCATCTACCATACCACTTGTCTCCTTCCAGCAGTCTTTTAAGACACGTTCCTGACATCATGTCGTTTTATCATTCAATTCTTCAGCATTTTGCCCAATTCTTAGCGAGCCCCTACAAACGGAGAGCAACAATTCTGAAACAGTCAGAGATTCTCCAAATAGAAAGCAAAAGACCCTGCAAATCTGTCCCAAACAGTCCAATTCCACCCATGGTGATTCCATGAGTGTCCAAGCAGAATTGTATTCCACAGGTTTCCAATGGCTGATTTGGGGGGGGGCGGGGAGTATATCACCAGGTCATTCTTCTGAGGGGCCTCTGGTTGGACTTGAACTAATGGCCTTTGGATTTAGCAGTCAAGGACATTAACTACTGGCACCACCCAGGGATTACTCCCTAAGAGATTCTATGAGGGTTTAAAACCATAGGACCCAATCTACCAACTCCAGAGTTGGGGTGGGGAAATATCTAAGCCCAATGCCACCTGTCATGGACTCTCCCTCATGCCTGACTACTTTTTGCTGCCCTAAGAGGCAAAGGAGGCCGGTATCTTAATTGCCCCTCCCTTTTGGGAGGATGATAGAAGCGCCATTTATATATGTGAGCGATACTCTAGCTCCTGACTAGACTTAGAGTGGGGTGTTTGAGCTGAGATAACTGAAGTTGGAAGAGCCGAGTGGGCTCAGGATAAGAGCTGGAGGGAAAGGGCTGAGCACCAGGTCAGGGAGGCTGGGGAGAGGAGGTTCGGTTAGCAGTTACCAGGCATGGGAGTAGTTGGGAGCAAAATGGAAGATGGGAAAGAGCTGCCCTGAACGGACTCTGTGTGGCTTTTGCAATTCATCTCAACAGTCCACGGAGCGCTGCGTTCCTGGGTGGGGCAGGCTGATTGGGAGTTCAGAGGCAGGGAAAGCACCCCCCCAGACTCTTGCTGAAAGGCTGTGGCTCCCCTAGCGTCTCCAGTGGAGACTCTGGTGGGTTCTGGACTGTGACGGCGGGGAGCTGCTTGACAGAACCATATTTTGGGACCTCACCCTTCCCATGGGCCCAAGTATTTGGAGCTGGCCGCAGTGTTTGATCTAAATGCTTGTGCTACTAAAAGGGCATGGTGACTCTTGTGAGTGGCCGTCTGGCATTTCCTGGCCCCTGTGAGCAGCTCATATTTTCTCAGTCACTAGCAGTTTATCAAGGCACTATGACATTTTGCCAGCAAATGGGCCACCCTCACCACACAACCATTAGATGGCGAGTCCAGAAATGCTTCTCAAGAGTTCCCATTATGTTGGCAGCCTTTTTGCCACAAAGATCGGGTGAAGCTAATGTGCAATCATTCATTAAATATTAGTAAGCAAGCGCAAGTAAGCTTGCTGGTTCCTCAGCCTTATGGTCTCTTACAGCCCTGACCTGAGATCTTCATAGCCCTTGTAAATGCCCCCTTCTTCTCTCTTCCTGTATCGGTGTGATTAATCTCTGGAAACGGAATAGATCTCTCTTCACTTGATGGGTGACACCGACCTGGCCTCTCTCATCCAGGTCCTTTCCCTTCCTAATTTTAGTCTAGAGCTTTCCAGCAGCAACTCCTGGCGATTCTCCTTTTGCATTCCAACAGTTATGCAATTTAACGGTATGACCTCGCGACTCTCCACAATGCAATTCTACGTTGCTGCGACCAAGCCTCCTGCCCCGCATCCCCACCTGTTCTGAAGCCAGGGCGATTTCTGGTGCAGGACCCATGAGTTCCGCCCCAACCTCCTTGTCTTTCCCTCTAGGACTCTGTCCGTGCTCCAGCACCTTGGAGAACGTTCTAGACAGCATGAAAAAAGAGGCCCATTCTCGGAATCTGCTACAGCACCCTAGAGATCACCTTCCGTCCAAGGACTTGGGGAATTCGGTCATTTACCGAGTCACCGTTTTAGGAACCACGAATCCTACTTTGACACACACGAGGGTGTGGTGAGTGGCGTCGTCAAGCGGCTTTGGAAATGATAGGAAAAGAAGAGTGTAGGGCCATGTGCATGGAGACTACGCGTTGCCCATCCAAATCTAGCTTCCTCTTCTTGCAGCGCTCGGATGAGACTTCAACCTCTCTTGCAAATAGGCGTGGTCATGTGACCAAAGTGTCTCCCATGGGTTGTGGGCAGACGTGTAGGGGCCCAGTTGTAGGCCTGACGGGTTGAGAACCTCCCACGCTGACCCTTCCTTCTCTTGACACCCCAGGTGACCCCAGAAGTCATGAGTGGAAGATGGCAGAGCCCTGTCCGGGGGGAGGAGAGCTGTCCAGGAGTCCCAACCTGACCCTGGAGTAAAACGTTACACCCGGAAATGTCAAGGTCTTGGTTCCCACCGCCTCTCCTACCCTAACTAATAGAGGGCGAGATCAAGAGGAGGCGATGTGTTTTCATTTCTGTCTGTCCCGCTAACTGTGTGGGATCCATTCTCCCTCTTCTCCTAGCTGAGATTTAGAGCAGACCTCTTGATCGGTCAGTTGCTTTGTAGGCAGTCAAAGGTCATTGAGTTCCCCAAATAGTTCAGGATTGCATATCTCGTCTCTGGCAATGGTAAAACCCCCAAACTTCATGTATATTTGAGTCCTCTTCCCTTCCTCTGAGCGTGCTTCTCCGTGAGATCTGAGGTGTGTGGTGTGCTCGGCTGGGTCCACCAGAGGCACTCACATGGGTATAGAAGAGAACTTTACACCAAGAAGTGATTTTATATCAAGAAAGCATCCCATCCCAGTCTGATCAAGTTCCTGGGTCTGATGCTGCCTGGAACCCTCTTCTGCTTTGTGGAGCTGTAGGCTGATGGTGCAGCAAGGGGAGTGGGGAAGCAGGGAGTTCTCAGACTGGCAGGTGAAGAAATTAGTGGACCTGAGGTTGGTGGGAGCATGGAAGGGCGAAGAAAGCTCCCTGGGTAGGCAGCTCCCTGTAGAGTTGCTCCACACCATCCCAGCTATGAGGAAGGCAAAAGGCCAGGGAGGTGGGGGGGGGGGGTGTCTCACTGTCTGCTTAAAAATGGCCACACCCCAAGGAGGCATCACCAGGCTCCCACCTGATTGACAAGTCCAACGCCACCCCTACCACACAGGTACCATCACATGATATTCTCCTTGCACCTTTTATGCTTTGTAGCAGAAATTGATATTGTTCTTTAATGTCTAGTCTCCTTATTAATCGGACTCCCAAATTTGCGCTGCACCTGTAGCTGTTTGGACTAATTTGGAAGCAGATTCCCAGCATCCCTGGCATCTAGGTGTGGCCATGGGAAGAACCTCTGGTCACCTGGGCCCCAATCACGGTGCTGTGAGCAACCTGTGGTGATGTCCTCCAAAGACAGAAGTGTCACCTCCCTTCCCATTTCAGCATTCACACTGAGGCCAGCCCTCTTGGGAATGGCAGCACAGGCAAGATGTAAGGAGTTGGGTCTCAAACCCCTGGAATCACTAGATCTCGAGCCCAAGGTTCTTAGAGATGAAACCATGCCATGAGAAAGACATGGACTCTTGTCTCTTTTAAAGATACAGACATTGTCCCCCGTCCTCCAGCAAGCTGAACCAGCATGCTAGCATATCCCCATCACTCTCCACTCACCTTACTCCCCGTCAGAGGCCGGGACGGTGAGTGGAGAGGTCTTGTTTGACTAGGACTTGTTTGGTATAAACATTTACTGGGTGGGTAGGCATAGCGGAGTCTTCCTCTCCTTGGGCACGTGTATGACAACCCTTCCCGTTGCTAGAATTCCCCTCCCACTGACTTCTCAATGGGGTCAATGCCTTTCCCAATGTGGTTCACTTAGATTTCTTTCTTCAGCCTCGAAGAGCCTGGCACGTCACACCTCTCTTAGGCGCACCAAATCCCTCCCAATGGCCCTCATGGGATCTAAGAGAATCTGACCAGCTCTCTCACACGCTGGCCCCACATCTGGTTCGCAGGAAACCTCCTTTATCCAGTGCCCCCTGGAATCTGAGGCGGCTGGTTGCCTGGCAGCCCAGCAGCCTCTCAGCTCCACCACGAGGGCAGCTAGCCAGCCTCCCGCCTTTTCTTTGGTTTGTTTGTTGAGAACATACACAGCTAAGCCTACTGCAATTTGGTAATACTGATTACAGCTTGGGAGTTAAGCAACATTCTGACCCCCCTTTCCCAGGAACGTCTGCTCCCTGCCAGAGATTCTTTTTTTGTAAAAAAAAAAAATAATTTTACTGGGGGCTTGTACAACTCTTATCACAAACCATTCATCCATCAACTGTGTCAAGCACATTTGTGCATTTGTTGCCATCATCCTTCTCAAAATATTTGCTTTCTACTGGAGCCCTTGGTATCAGCTTCTTGTTTTTTCCCCTCCCTCCTCTACCCTCCTGAGCCCTTGATAATTTATAAATTATTATTATTTCGTCATGTCTTACACGGACCGATGTGTCCCTTCCCCCACTTTTCTGTTGTCCATCTCCCTGGGAGGGGGTTTTATGTATATCATTGTAATCGGTTCCCCTTTTCTCCCCCCACCTTCTCCTTCCCCTCCTGGTATGGTTACTCTCGATATTGGTCCTGAGGGGTTTATCTGTCCTGGATTCCCTGTGTTTCCAACTCTTATCTGTACCCGTGTGCATGCTCTGGTCTAGTCAGATTTGTAAGGTAAAATTGGGGTCATGATAGTGGGGGGGGAGGAAGCATTAAAAAACTGGAGGAAAGTTGTATGTTTCATTCTTGCTACACTGCACCCTCACTGGCTCGTCTCCTCCCCGAAACCCTTCTGTAAAGGGATGTCCAGTTGCCTACAGATGGTCTCCACTCACACTCCCCCTCATTCACATTGATATGATTTTTATTGTTCTGGGTCTTTGATGTCTGATACCTGATCCTATTGATACCTCGTGATCACACAGGCTGGTATGCCTGGTATGCGTCTTCCATGTGGGCTTTGTTGCTCCTGAGCTAGATGGATGCTTGTTTATCTTCAAGCCTTTAAGACTCAGCCACTATATCTCTTGAAAGCCAGGCATCATCATTTGCTTTTGCATTTGCTTATGCACCTGCTTTGTCTTCGGTGATCGTGCTGGGAAGGTGAGCATCATGGAATTCCAGGTTAATAGAACAAAGTGTTCTTTCATTGAGGGAGTACTTGAGTGGAGGCCCAATGCCTATCTGCGACCTTAATACTAACCCTATACATACAAGTACAGAGCTCTTTTCCCCATCATCAGATATAAATATATTTACAGATATGCATGCCTGTATTTAGACCTGCATAATTGCCCTTGGTTCTTAGCTGATCTTTTGATTGCTGTCATCAGTTTGAGCTCATAGAGACAGTTCCTCGCTGAGCATACTTTCACTAGTTCAGCTGAACTATTATTTCAATTTAAGAAGGCTTCAGGGAGCAATTTTGGTTTGAAGTTGAAAGATGGCCTCAGGCAACCATCTCAGGAGTTCATCCAGCCTTCCTGGCTCCAGAAAGCCTGGAGTCCCTGATAATTCAAGAGTCTGCTCTACACTTACCCCCTTCTACAGAATCATCGATGAACCGTCGCCTGCCTTTCTGTTTACAGACACACAGCAGTCTAGCATGTCTCCCACAGCACAGAGAAGTCATAGGACATGGTCTGAGGTGGGGTGGGAGGGGCCTGTGTGTCACACTGAAGTCCCTTGCCCTGGATCCGAGTTCAATAAAATGAATATTTAACGTCCACAGCTTTGTCATTGGGTCAAGTTTACTGTACGTGGCTGTCTCTTGTCTTAGGAATGTCTTTGACTTCCTCAAGCCCTTAAGGAGACTTCCTCCCTACTCTAGCCCACTGCCTGACTTTCTGTGGGGCAGTCCTACGTTTGGAATTGTAAAGGTGCTTTCCTACCTAAGGATACTTAATCCTCCTCCTTTTTTGTGTAGGGAGAGGTTGGGATTTTGAGAAGGTCCTTTTAGAAACTCACAGCAAAGGCCATTGGTTGCACCTGCTTTCCCACTACCCTGCCCCCAAGATACCAAGCTCCTCACAGTTACCTTGCAGTACTTGAAATACTATGAATTTTTTTTTTAACATTTTATTAGGGGCTCATACAACTGTTATCCCAATCCATACATACCTCAATTGTGTAAAGCGCATTTGTACATCGTTTCTCAAAACATTTTCTCTCCATTTAAACCCCCGACATTAGGTCCTCATTTTTCCTCTCCCTCCCCGTTCCCCCCTCCCGCATGAGCCCTTGATAGTTTATTAATGGGTATTTTGTCATATCTTGCCCTGTCCGACGTCTCCCTTCATCCACTTTTTGGTTGTCTGTCCCCCAGGGAGGAGGTCACACACAGTTCCATGTAATCGGTTCCCTCTTCCCTACCCATTCTCCCTTTACCCTCCCTGTTTTGCCACTCACACCACTGGTCCTATAGGGCTCATCCGTCCTGGATTCCCTGTATTTTCAGTTCCTATCTGTACCAGTGTACCTCCTCTGGTCTAGCCAGTCTTGCAAGATAGAATTCGAGTCATGGTAGTGGGAGCGGGGAGGAAACCTTTAGGAACTAGAGGAAGGTTGGAAATACTATGAATTTGTACCACATGTTCCCAGCTATTCCAGGACTCTCTGATGACTTTATATCCCCCCAGAAGCTCCTGAAGAACTCTGAACTCACTGCCATCGTGCTGATCCTGACTCATAGCCACCCTACGGAGCAGGCAGAACTGCCCCTGTGGGTTTCAGAGACTGGAAGTCTGTACAGGAGTGGAAAGCTTCGTCTTCCTCTCAAAGCGGGGCTGGTGGTTTCCCATGACGCACCGTCTCATTAGCAGCCCAGTGTGTGACCCCCTACGTCACCAGGGTTCCATCCCAGAGGCTCTGGTGATGCGATATTCATGTGCCATTTGTGTTCCTGGTCCACCTCACCCAAGGTGGGCTCTCATTTCATCTATGGTGCAAATGCATAGTATTTCGCGACCAAATCCCAAACGTGTAACCTACGTTTCCCCAGGAACCAGCAGGGATATGCAAATGGGGTCACCTGACATCCTAGCCCACTGATGGACAATGAGGCCAACTCAACTTTTGGCTGTTGTGAAAATGGCTGCAAGGAACCAGCGTTTATGGAGAAGGATTTGTTCTTGACTCATTCTCTTATTTCGCAAATCCTTCCCGAATTCCCCACTAGACCTGGGGCTTCAGCGCCTCTGGCACAAGCAGGAAACCTAATAAAGATGGTTTCTGTTTCATGGAGTTTGCAGCCTGGTGCAAGATGGAAAAAGAGCAGTCTTACACGTTAACCTTCAAGACGGTGCTGTGGGTTACGTCCCTGGGGCTCAGCTGCACTTCTGCTCCGGGGAGTTCTCTCGTGTGAAGTCCGTCATGGTTCAGGAAAGTAGACCCTGACGTTTGCCTTGCCAAGTGGAGTGCTATTCTTTTTGCTCCACTGCTATTTTAACCTGCTGGGGCGTGGGGCAGGAGATTAACCCTTGCTATGCTCCCACCCCCCACAATAAAGGGGAGAGGAACAAACCAACCGTCTCCTTCCCACATCCCAAACTCGCAGCAGCAGCGCTGGATGGTCAAGTGTCTGTTCGTGTGGCTGTGCTGTGAGCACCCCGCGATTCCAGAGGAGGCCAGCGTTGTTAATCTTGAGGGTATGTGGGTAGCCCAGTGCGGGGTGGGGGTGGGGGGCGGGGCATGGCTGAAGTGGAAGACTTTGAGAGGAAGTGAAAGGAAAAAGATTTGGGGAGATGAAGGTTGAAGAGGAGGCATGGTGAGAGATTGTGGGGGGCCCAGGAGGGGCATTGGAGAGAACCTGCAGGCAGACGTGGCCCAAAGAGCAGAGAGGCAGTGCACTGGGGGTGGTGACTGGTTCATCCCTAGGGCCTCCATACTTGGATTTGGATTAGTCCCTGAAAACTTTGATCATCACCCTCCCTTGGGCTTTTCTGTGTGGGAGAAGGTCCCGTGAGAAGGTCCCCCAACCCCCAAACCAAACTCACCTGCTATTGAGTCGGTGCCGACTCATACCGCCCCTGGGAGTTTCCGAGACTGCAGCCATTTACGGGAGTGGAAAGCCACGCCTCTCCCTCACAGTGGGGCGAGTAGTTTCGACCTGCCAATCTGATGGATCAGATCCCAAAGCACAACCACTACACCACCAGGGATCCTGTACGACCCCCACCCCCACCCCCAGGTGACACATAAAGATCTGTTCTTGCTTTTGTGAGACTACCATTGAGGAAAAGCTCTTAGGGAGAAAATTCCCATAGAAAAACAGTGAGGCTAAGCTCCCTGGCTTCCCCTCCTAGTCTCATCCACCCCCAACTCCAATGCCAAGGGCGACAGAGTCTATTTTCCAGGGAAACGCAGCTCAGGCGGACCATCATCCAAGGGTGAACACCAGCCTGGAATGTTAGCTTCATGTCCAGGAACAACAAACACAACAACCCCCCCCCCAAAAAAAACAACAACAACAACCATGTTATTTATTTAGCTATTAGGAATTATGATGCCTTTCTGATTTGCTTGGTTTGTGATTGGTTCTCTGGGTCAGAACACAGAGACTTTCAGCCCCCTTCCCCCTGCCCCACCTCTGTTAATTGTCTATCCATCTGAAAATACACGCTTCAGACACCATTTAATGGGACCGCATATTCCTTTATTCAGCGAGGAATTCACTCATGATTTGGATAATTTTACTCTGTTTGCAAGTAGGAGGTTCTGAAGCTGATGTTATAAAGTTGGGTGATCCCACAGGGAGGGAAAGGGGAGAAAGAGGAAACCCATCACAAGGTTGGATATATAGCCACTCCCCACCCCCAGGGGATGAATAACAGAAATGTGGGTGAAAAGAGACAATGGACTGTGTAAAATACAAAATACTAGTAACCCTATATAATTAGTAACAATATATACTTGTAACTAGCAACAATACTAGTAACTAGGATTACTAGTAACAATATATAATTGATACTACTAACAATATATAATTGACCGAGAGGGGTGGGGGGTGGGGGAGGGAGAAAAAGAGGCGCTTATACCCAGGGCTCAAGTAGAACATGTTTTGGAAATGATGATGGCAACATCCATACAAATACTCCTGATATAATTCATGTGTGGAATGTTATAAGAGCCCCCAATAGAATGATTTTTTAAAATAAATAAATATGTGAAAGGGCGGTCCCCCTTCCGCAGAAGCGAGATCTCTGTAGAGATACTTCCTCCGCCCCTCCTCCCTTGGAATCCCCCACCCCACCCCACCCCCACCCACCCCCCCGCAGGGGTTTCCTGGAGAACAACTGTCCTGCCTTGTTCCAGATGAACGTCTGCTTGGGCGACTCCAGAAGGTGGGCAACATAGCAGATCTGGCCACTGGTGGTGGGCAGTGGAGAACCCACTGAAAGAGATGATACAGGTGCTCCAGCCTCCGTTGATGATCACGTGACCGTGTGGGGTGGATGGGGGGGAAGACCATTTCTTCCCTCGGGGAAACAGGTTCCTGGGACAAAGGAAGCCAGGGGCCTCTTTCCTGATGCATCACTGTGGTGTATCCTCTAGTGGGGGGCAGGTCGCGGTGAAGTCCTCATCAATGGTTTCCCAGAAGGGTGTGACCCTTGGGCCCACCCCTCCCCCCCAGGTACATGTGTCATTGGTCGGGGTATTGCTCACTACGCCACGGCTGAAACTAGGCTGGTAGGAGTCTCTGGATGTCATCCTGGTCTCTTTACTACAAGGAGGAAGGCTGCTGGGAAAGCCCGGTGGTAGAAATAGCACTTGTGAGCTTTGATCCTGTGATTCAAACATGGCCAGCTCCCCTGTCCCTCCTACATCTGTGCGTTTCGGTCCCCCACCTTGTAGATGGTGCTGAATACCCGTCAGGCAGCAAGAGACGATTTTCTGTACTTGGACTTAGTTCCACCCCTGGCTGAAGGGCTGTGAAATTCACGGTAAAGGAGCCCCAAGAGATACAGCAAGTGTGATCAATTAACCACCCACCTACCAGTCCACCTGCCCTGGTTTGCGCATGATTTGAGCAACACACGAAATATAATCACATAATGCCTCCTTCTCCTGCCCCTGCCTGGAATCTCACTTCTTCTTCAAATTGCCCTTTAGAGCAGTATGCAAATCTGATCATGCCCAGGCTTAATTTTTATTAACATGCTCCAGAGCCTACTGGATACAATCCAAGCCCCTTGGCAATGCGGGCAAGTCTTTTCAAGAAAGCCTGTCCAATCTCATGAAAGTCTTTTGTGGAAGACACTTTTGGTGCCCACAAAACAGCGACCCCCTTCTTCTTGGCTGGCAAAGCGTTTAAATAACTTAGTCTGTTTAGCATTTCAGTGCTGCCCTACCAGACACTCAGACTAGTCCCTTCCTAGTGCAAAGGGAGGCTTTATTTTGATCGCTCTACACCAGCCCTCTCACGCTCATTCCTCTTGCCATAATGGGCTCTGGCCCCGATAGGATGTGTGGAAAACTCTGCTGGGGCGCTTCTGGGAGAGCTGTCAGCATCCAGGCAGGGGGCTGGGGCTGTGACGGCTGTCGCTGTGGCGGCCGATCCAAGTCTCCGAGACTTCGAATCCTAACACACCGAGGATAGGAGAGCAGAAAGCTGGGGGACATGTTGGGATCTGATGACATCGCTGAACCACTACATGAATCCAGAAGCTCCCAGAGTTTTTGTTTAAGCTGCTTTGCTGGTACTCACCATCATCCGCATTGTGATTGTGGCTGATCGAGCTCCGCAATAGCATCTCACCCTTCTCCTTCCTTCTGCTTAAAGCCTGTAAGACGTACAGTGTAAGTGGTCTCGTTCACACCTCCAAGCGCCTGCACATGCCTGAAATGCTCTTTCCCTGGTCTTCTGCCCCTGTGTGTGGGGGTAGGGGTGGGGGGATTGGCGAGGGAAAGGACTCTTACTATTGGTCCAAGATGAAAGTCTAGGCTCTCCACTTATCTTCTCAGATAACACCGTAGGAGGGGCAGCAGTAGTGTAACTTTGCTACAATAGTCTGAGTAGAAGTCTATGTGGGCAGACCCTTCTTCCAGGGTTGGGGTGGAATTGAATGCTTAGCTTTAAAAAATTTTTATGCTGTTTAGCTGGTGTGTGTGTGGCGGGGGATGGGAGGGGGTGGTTTCTAAGGTCCCTGCCTTGGATCTTAAGGGTGAGAACCATTTTTGTTTCCATAGGGATTCAATCCTTGAAGATTCCCTTTGGAGACTTCCCAAAGCACAGAAGGACTAGAACTCAAGTCCTGTATGGATCCTGTGGAAAGGAAAACAACTCTCATGGATTTTACTGAATTGCTTTTATGCCTTAAAGGTATGCAGACTGTGTGTACTAGCTAGTTCTGATTTCCTCATGCTGCAGTACTGTACTTCATGCGGCCCCAAGCCCCAAAGTAGCAGATACAAACAAAACTTGAAAGGCAAATGCATGAAAACCAACAGGACTGTCACACCACTGGCGACAGGCGTGCTGTTCTGTGTGTATGAAGGTCTCATGAACACGCTCTGCTCACAGCAGGCCCTTTGCATTTGGCATGAGAGTCCACTGTGTGTCCAGAGAGGACTCAGTTCCGCTCCCCAGCCCTGCCACTCGTGTTTATTCAAAATGCTAAGGAACCTTCTTTAGCACAATGGTTCTTTTCATATTAGCCCAAGACAATTAAAGAAGTGTTAATGTGGCCTATTAGCCCAAGACAATTAAAGAAGTGTTCATGTGGCCATTCACAGGGAAACATCAGAACAGGCACTCCAGAACAGGGCAGGGATCAGTTACATGCAATCTTGAACATTCTGTAAGCTAGAAGCTTTAGAATACTTTTAAAAAGTTACCAGGGAAATGAAAACCTGGAATTTTCATAGGGCATTCTTGGGTCCTCAGGAGCCCAGGGATCTCAGTTTGAAAAATAGTATCCTCGCCTATTTCTGAGGTCCCTGGATGTTGCAAATAGCAAATAGTCTGCATGCAACTACCAGCAAGATCTTGGAAGAAAGGTTTAATGATCTGCTTCTATAAAGATCGCAGCCAAGAAAATCCTATGGAGCAGTTCCACTCTGTTGCACATGGGATCACCATGAGTCAAGGGCAGACTCAAGGGCAGCTAACAATAACAGTCTATCTAATGACCTTGACTTCCAGTGTGACCTTGAGCTAATCATTTCCCATTTTTGGACTCTGTGCATTCATTTATACACAAACAAGAGGGATATGGGCCAGTAGCATTCTTGGGAGATGAAGAAAGAGGAGAACTAGAGATTGTGTCCTAAGATCTTCATGCACTATAAAGGAAGGGCTCAGACCTTATCATAAATGCGTAGAAGTGGCCACTGGTGGCGAAGGCTGCCGGTCTAGCTTTGGCTTTAGAGGAAAAGTGTGACTTCTAGATCTGTCAGTTATTATGTATGGGTCTGTGGGCAAGTTATTTGACTTCTCTACCTCTGGGCTTTTGCCCCTTAAAAGCGAGGACAGTTCAGAGGCAGAAGCAACGTGGCAGAGAATCAGAGAAGGCAGCCAGCACCAGGAGCCTCCTCAACACGCCCCAGAGCGAGATGCCCGCCCCCACCCCCACTCCGCGAAGAGCTGCAGAAGCAGAGGAGGAGTTCAGCACGGGGCGCCTCCTGGTGCTCCCGCAGTCCGTCAAGAATAACGCCCAGGTGCTCATCACCTGTCGCAACAGCAAGAAGCTTCTGCGCAGTGCGAAGGCCTTCCACAGCAACATGGCGCCGGAGAACGTGAAGGGGATGTGGACCGAGGTCCCCGAGAGCGGCCAGGCAGGGCAAGAAGAAGTCCAAGCCTGTCCACCGGGACCCTACATCTCCAAGCTGTTCCTGCGAGGGGACTCGGTCATCGCGGTGCTGCGGGACCACTCATCGCCGGCAAGTAGGGCCGCATCACACGCCCTGGGAGCCCTGCCCGGTGTATCTGCATGAATGTCTGTCACTTCCTATGCCAAGGTTCTGCCAGAGTTCGTGTTGGGCACCTGTTCAGAAACGCCCCCCCACCCCCCTCAGTGGTTTGTCTTATCACTGCCAGGGCCATGGTTAAGTGTCACCCAGGTGGTCCAGACTCACAGCGACCACGTGCACAACAGAGGGGAAGCCGCGTCCAGGCTTGAGGCATTTTGACCCCTGTGACTAGGTTGAGCAGACACTGTATGGCTGCATCACTTGGAAGGCCTTCAACGGACTCAGATGGTTGAGGTCTAAGGGTTCCAGAGCCACACAGGGGTTCAGGAGTCCCATGCCTAGCCCCCTCTCCTATTTTCTCTCTCTCTTGGATGAATGAGGTGGAGGGATCTTTCCGAAGTCCTGGATGGGAAAGTACAACTTGTAAGGTAAGTTGTAGCCTCTGGGCCTGGTTTCCTTTTGATGAATAGCCCTGCACGGTCTACAGCCAAGGGACACCGAAATGAGGAGGTGGGAACACGGGACATTCCTAGCCTGAGCATAACCTTCTTGGAGATGCCTCGTTTCCTCAAGGCTTTCCTGGGGCTAAGGCTGAGACAGCAGCTGGGCAGGGACAGAATACAGCTGGTCTTCATTCCTTCCGTTTCTCCCCAGTCTAATAACAATGAAAACAACCCCCAAGTGCTGACTACATGCTAGGCACCGTTGAAAAACATTTCGTCCCCCCCATTGCCCTGTGGAGGGTTTCACGACTGCTGGTGGGGTCACGCTCCAAGTCATGAGATGCGCAGGCACCACAAAATGCACCGCTGTGCACTCCTGCACCATCCCCATGAGCAGCTGCCGAAACCTGTTCAGCATCTCCGCTACACAGAAGTCACCACCGACAGGCGGCTGGTGGCTGTGCATGAGGTGTGCTGGCTGAGAATCAAACAGCGGCCTAATGCATGCAGGCCGAGGACTCTACTACTTAAACCACACAGAGCATCAGATGAGGAAACAGAGCCCCAGAGATTCCAGGCCAGTCCACCAGTGGGCAGAACCACTGGCCTGCTTCTAATTCCCACCCCTAAGCCATTTTGCTTAGCTATATAGGCCTCACCCTGTTTCCTTTGAAAACACCCCAAATCTAATCATGTCATCTCCCGCTCAGACGCCGAGGGTCTGTCCTTCTTTAGAGTAAGCCAAACTGCAGCAAAATGTTCCAAACCCGCTGCACCAAGGTTACTCTCCAGAACAGAACCCCATCTTCCAGGCACAAGCCCATTTTCACGTAGCCTTAGTCACCTCTGCCTACCCTTCCTCTCTGCATTCTCAGTGGGGAATGGTCCAGCTCTGCCGATGGCGCTGGCAGATGCCTTATAAGGTAAGTTATAGCCCAGGGCTGGTTTCCTTTTTATGAATACCCATCATGTCTGCCCATGTTACGTAAGACATGCACCCGGCATCACCTCTGGATGGTAAATGCCCAGAGAACAAGGAGTGGGCCCGGTTTCTCAATAGTTTCTAAATAGCTGAGTCCTGCGGGAGGGGGGGGGGGGGGCTGCGGGGCGAGCCCTCTGGAGTAATTGTGTGTGGAATGAATTGGAAGCAAAACTCAGAAGGACACAGAGGGAGATCATGTTGGCATTGCTGGGGCGGTTTCTTCCATCATATTAGGGAATCCTGGGTGGTACCCATGGGGAATGTGCAGGCTGGGCTCCTAACCAGAAGGCCGGAGGTCAGAGCCCTCCAAAGATGCCGTAGCCACGGAAACCACTGGAATGTCATTGTCATTCCAACCGACTGGGACAGGCATTATCTCCATTGTACAGGATCATGGTGGGGGGGAGGGGGGCGTGCGTTTACAAGGCCAAGACCCAATGGAGGGTGACTTTTCAAGCCTCTCCCTCTCAGGATTCCATGTTTCTCGGCCTCTGGTCTGGACGCATCCCCCTTCAGCAGGACCAAATGCCTCCCGCCCAAGCTTTCAGCCCTCACCAGCCAAGGTTGCTTCCCCCCACTCGTCGCGGCACCTCCCTTTGTCTGGGGTATCTTTGTCTCTGGTCTCCCTTTCGCTCCGTTCAGTCCTCGGCCTCCCCTCCCTTTCTCCGAGGCCAGGCTGCTCCCTCCCTCTCTGCGGGGGCCGGGAGGCTCGGAGGAGGGGAGCGGGCTGCGTTGCCATGGTCACGGCGAAGCCGGCCGCAGCTGGCCCAGGCAGCTGCTCCTGGGCCCCGGGGTCCCGGACGCGCGGACAAAGCCAGGCCTCCTGGGCAGCCCCAGGCCTGGAACCCCAAAGGCCCAAGGCAGGGGAGAACGGGACCCCAGAGAAGGCCAGAGCCGGAGGTGAGAGGGAGGAAGGCCGAGCTAAATCCGGAAGGTAGGAGGGTACACTGCGGCTGGGCCCTCCCCTTGTGGGGTGGGACCAGGTCCTGGCTGGAGGCTGTGTGAGTGGGAGGAGGGGAGCTGGCTGGGAGGGTGGCGGACCCAACAATAATTCCCTCCCCCACGGCACTGGAGGCTAGGGTGTCCCCGGGGTTCGGGTTCGGGCCGGGACCTCGTGTCCCGATGACCAGAAAAAAAGGTTTGGTTCCCTCTAGGACCGCTAGATCTGCCCTCCAGCGCCATTCCTTTCTCAGCCCCGTTTATATCCCATCTCCCCAGCCCCGGCTTCAGCGTCCGGGACTCGGCCTCCCTCTCATTCCCTTTGGGGTCTGAGCGCCTCACAGGTCTCCCAAGTACCCCGTTGCCCTCTCCCAGGTCCCTCAATCCACTCCCCCGCCTTTGTCCCCTCTCCAGTTCTCCCCCTCCCTCCGCACCCCCAGCCCGAGTTTCCC
>NW_022104553.1:9637201-9639394 GCF_000313985.2 Echinops telfairi
CCCCCCCCCGCCCAACTCCACCTTCCGGATCTCAGTTTCCCTTTTGTGCTCAATGCTGTCAGTGTGACTGGAGCTTAGTCGGACCGCCAGCCCACCAACCGGTTTCTCAGTCTTTCCAGCCTCTGGCCACTGCTTACCCCCCAGGCAGCTGAGCCTCAGGGAAGGGGCTCCAGCTAGTGCGGAGGGTGTGCGGGGGAGGGTCATCTGGTCGACCCTCCCTCACGCCGGGGCGCCTGGGTCCCCCGCAGTGGCTGAGCGGTCTGCGGGCCAGAAGCGCTTCTCTCCCACGTGCCTCTCCGCCCACTTTCTCAGCCTTGTCCCCACCTCTCCTGGGCAGCCAGAGGGGGCCTTGGCGTGAAAGGGCAGGGAGCCCTGGGCGGGGGGGAGGGCAGAGGATCCTTTAGGGGTTCGGGAATGACGTAAGGGATGCGAGACGAGCTGGGAGGGGGCAGGCACGGATGGGCGGGTGGGCGCGTTCGGTCTTGGACGCTGCGCCGGGGCCCCTGCGTGGCTGGGATTTTCTTCCCAGGCTCCTGGGAATCTCGGCTCCGAGTCCCGCATTCCAGCCGGCTCCAGCCTCCTTTCCGCTGTCACTTGACTCCACTGGGCCCCAGCCCAGCATACCTCCTACTCCTCCCACCCGGGGCTGGGGTGAGGTGGGCACCACCACCCAGGAATTTCTCCCAAGGGAGGCAGCAGCAGAGGGGGCAAGAGTTGGAGACGTGGTGGCTTCTTCTGGTCTCCCGAGTAAACCCCACTGGCTAGCGCCGCTCTCCCGAGTAAACCCCACTGGCTAGCGCCGCCAAGCCACCTGGACGGGGCTGTCGCGGGCCTGCTCTATGGAATGTCCCACTGGGGTGTGAGGGACTTCAGCACCACTCGGAAGGCGTCGGCTAGCCTCAGGGTCTGGCTGGCAGCCCGAGGCTCACACCCAGCACCGCCCAGGAAGGCGGGACGAGTGTCCGCCCAGGTGAGGATACTGGGGAAGCTTTGGGCCCACCCCCGGAGTGGCTCCACCCCCAGTCCAGCCTCTCGGGGGCCCAGATTCCCCTACGGCTGTCGGCGGAGGGGTAAGGGCTCAGGAGCCACCCGGGGCTTTGGTGGGAGGGAATGACTGGCAGAGAGATTTCTCGGAGCGATCTCGGGGTCATCTTTAGCCAGTCCCTCAGCAGTCCTTGGACTTGCCTATTGACCGGAGGTGGTTGTTCGCGCCCATGTGTGTCTTGGCTTCTCCTGTGGGCCAGCCTCTTCCTGGTTTGGAACTTGGTGTTTGAGACTAGTCTGGGGCTCCACATAGGCTGTGAGTTTATACTTACCGTACCGTGGAGTGAGAGACCCTTTCCTGGCGTGGGGACATTGCCTAGGTGCTAGGCAGGTGGGAGGGGGGTGCTTGTGGAGAGGGAAGGGGGCCCACAGTGGATATGAGTGAGGGCAGAACACCTCCCACCGCAAGCTCTTGATTTCCCTCATCTCTGCCCGCCCTCCACCCCACACTTCTTTCTTTCTCTCCCTTGATTTGTTTACTCGGCCTCCTTGTGTCCACCTTCTCTAAGTCTTCTTTCGTTGGGAGCGGCTGCTTTCCCCTGTGGCCCTCTCCTCTTCCCCACTGCCCACCTGTACGATGCCTTTCGGGTCCTTATCGTTGCCCGGGAGCAGACCGTCCTCGGCCCGGGATGAGCTGACTGCGTGTGAGGGAGGCTGGTCCGGGGCACCGCTGAGTCTGGGGCAGTGAGTCCAGGCTTGCCAGACCAGGAGTCCCGGGGAGTGTCCTGCGGAATAGGATAAAGGGCTAGCAGAAAGTAGCCTTTGGGGGCAATCCCAGGTAGGGGTGTAGAGGGCAGGAGAGCCAGAGGGTGCCAGAGAGGAGCAACAGTTGTGGTATGCCAGGAGAAGTCTAGGGGAGCCGGCTGGACAGGTGAGCGGCGATGTCCCCTTCCCCACCCTCACTCCCGGGCCTGTGGCAACCTGCTTCTTCCGTGTGCCCGGGGCTGCTCCCCTCTCCTCCCTCTTTCCTGGAACAGAACCCATCCTTTTCAGTGGAGGGCCTGGGGGCGTGGGCCCGGATTGCGGCTGCCACCCTCCCCCTGGACCCGCAACTCTGGGGGCTCACATTTGTGGGGAGCATCGGAGTGAGAGGGCACAGTGGAGGGGGATGGGCTCAGACCGGGCGTGGCAGAGCCGCCTGGGGGGGGG
>NW_022104553.1:9640239-9642885 GCF_000313985.2 Echinops telfairi
CGCGGGCGCCATCCACTAACTCGCTCAGCCCCAGCCAGCCAAATCCCAGTTAGACAGCCTGGTCACGGCCCTGCAGAGAGAGGGGCTAACATCTGGCCGGCCCCCTGACTTGCAGGGCCGGCTGGCCATTTGTCCACCTCGCTGATGGGGAGTTGGTTTTTCCATGCGATAACCTCGCTGTGCAGTGAGCCCGAAACCCCCTACCCCGACCCTAGCCTTCACACCCCAGGTCCCTAGTGGGGCGGGCCTTAGTCTGGTCTTAGGGCTGTTGGTGTTGGTCCAGGACCTGGGAGAGGGGAGAGAGGAAAAAGCGGATGGATATGGGAACTGGAAAAGTGACTGTTTCTTATTGCCGCTGGTCCCACCCATGAGTCCACCCCCAGCCTCTAGACCTCCCTTTGGCTTGGACACCCATGTATGTTAAGGGAGGGGTGGACCCCATTTTCTTCCGTGTCTTAAGGGGCCCTGTGTGTGTGCTTCTAGGAGCCTGTGGGATCTGTCATTTCCTACACACAGGTGTCTGCGGGTGACTATTCACGAAGTGATGGCCCAGGACTGTCAAGAATGTGCCGTGTGTGTGTGTGTGTGTGTGTGTGTGTGTGTGTATCTGTGTGCTCCCTGCCTGGGAGTCTCGGTGTGTCACTGATTTATATGGTTGTCCCAGGCATGCATCTGCTTCTGAAAGTCTATGTGGGGTTGTCTGAGACACTGAGGGGTGTGTGCGTGTGGTGCCTGGCCTCCCTGGCACTACATTTAGCTGCTGTGTTTACAGCCGGTGCTGTGAGTGTGTGTCTGGCCACGTGTGTATATACAGAGCTGTGTGGGTGTTGTTGTCTGGGGTGGAGGAGGGTCAGGGGCCCTCCAGCAGGGTGCCTGGCTTGTCATTGGTTGTACTGGGGCAGGGTGGGGTTAGAATACAACTGGGGCCTCCCCTCTGGGTCTTACTTGGGGAGCTAGACTCCTTGCCTCTGTCAGTGGAGAGGAGAGAGGGAGGGGTGTCTAGGAACAGATTGCTGCGATGTCCCTGGGAGGCTCTGGTTGGCTCTGGGCCCTGTGTTTAGAGCTTGTTTCATTTACCTCTGTATCCCCGCCTCCTAGCCTCTGCCTGTCTTTGTATCTCTGCCGGGGGCTCTTCTCTGCTCTGGCTGGCTCGGATGACTCATCTTGGATAGGCATGAAGGTTACTCAGGGGAACAAGGGCCCCGCTGTTTCCCAGAGGAGTGTGGGGGTGGAGAGTGGCACCCAGGAATTCCGAGCCAGCCGCCTGGGACTCCAGCAGCCTGATCTCCTGCATCAGGGGACCCCCTACCTCTCAAGGGACCAGGCAGGATGCCTTCTGGTTCTTGCTCTCCTTTGATATCAGGTGCCCCCTCATTCTCTTCAGCTGCTGCCTGAGAGCTGTGGGTTCTCAGCTGCCTCATACATTCCTGCCGTAGAGCACTGTGGGAGCAGCTGGAGAAGGACAAAGGGATAGGGGGGATAATCCCCCCACACTCCTACCTCCTGGGGTGACCTGGCTTCCCCTTGTCTTTAGACCCACCCTCATCTCCAAGGCAACTCAGCCTGTTCCCCAGCCTTGGGCTCCCCGTTCAGAGCAGACACCTGGAGAAGGTGGGATCTAGGGGTCCAGATGTCTGGGTCTCCGGGAGGGTAAGGAAGCACAGGGAGAGCTGGGGTTACCTCTGATGACAGACAGTGGTGGGATAGGGTGCAGGGGGTGCCATTAGGGGTCCTGGGAGAAGGAACACAGTGCCAGTCTCTGGGACAGGGAGGGGACAGGCTAGCTCTTCCTGGGACTGGGCAGGACAATACTTGAGCTTGTAAAGAAGCAGCGACAGTTGGATTGGTTTTAGGTGGAGCAAGCTGCCTGGGCCCTGGGGAGGAGGACCTGAGTGGGGACCCTTGAACTTGAATGGGCACACATCATGGAATGCACTTCTGATCCCGTAGGAATAGGTGGGCCTGAGCTTCTGCGTTTCTCACAAGCGCCCTGAGCTGAGGCTGCCGACCAAGGGACCAGAGTGGGCTTAGCGGGGTCTGAGGGCAGTGAGACTGGAAGGCACTGGGTCCCACACTTCTCTTCGAACCCAGAGCTCCTGGGGTGGGGAGGGGACAGGTTCAGCTGGTCCAGGCTTGTCTTCATTGTCACATCCATGAACACATCTCAAAGACTTCAGATGCTTTACAGATCACAAAACTTTCTATAAAGACATACATGTCACCATTTACGATAGAGCTTTAGAAAAGCAGTCCCTGATTCCCCTCTTTCCCACATTCACACTAATTTATAGTAATCGATTAGGAGTCCGCTCTCTCTGGATAAGTATGCAAGAACGGACACAGGCAGAGGGGTGCAGGGTGACTTGCTTCCTAAAGGTGGAGCCATGTGGTTCTGATTTCTTTCATTTGCTTTCTGTACTCGATCATCACACCAGAAAATCCCACTGCAATTTCTTTCTTTTTTTTTTTTGTAGATCGGTGTCAGATATGTGGGCTAATGTTGGACTTAGGGACTGGACTGGGTTGGGATGGTTTCTTTCTTTCTTTTTTTTTTTAATCAATTTATTGGGGCTCATAAAATTCATCACAATACATAGATCAATTGTGTAGAGCACATCTATACATTTGTTGCCCTCATCATTCCCA
>NW_022104553.1:9643197-9692996 GCF_000313985.2 Echinops telfairi
AATTCCCATCTGTACTGCTGTGCATCATCTGGTCTAACCAGGTCTGCAAGGCAGAATTGGGGTTCTGGTAGTTGGGGGGGTCTGCAATTTCTTGCTAAACTGTTTTCTGATGTTTTTTCATAGCTGCCTAATAGTCCATGGACCTGTTTTCAATGGTTGGTTTTTAGAGGGAAGTAGGTCACCGCTAGGCTTGGCGAGATGGTGAATGCCCTCAGTGGGTAACTGACAGAGAGGGGATTCAGGACCACCTGCGGGTGCCTTGGAAAAGAGTCCTGGCAGAACGTTAACGTGTTTTGGAGGCTCCCTCTAATTGTGTAATTTGCTTTCAGGAGTAAATAATTCCTTTTTTTTTTTTTAAAGCCACATTAGACATCAAAATTACCTTAGGTCACTTTCGCTAATTTACATCTCTGGACAGGGCGAACGGTGTTTTCTGTTTGCTTGTGTGTTTTAGAAAAACAACAGCACCTTGCCTGAACATGATTTTTCCGAAGTTAATGTATCGATAAATATATTCGAGACCTTGTTGGATTACTTTAATTGCACAATCAGAACGTGTGACTTCAATTGCTTGAGCTCGCCAGCATTCCGTGTGCTCATCTTTCTCATGGTGAGGCCTGGCTGCCCTGCCGAGAGTCCAGCTGTGCTGTTCACCCGTCTTGATCATTTCTTGTGCGCCAGCTCAAGGCAAAGGACCAGAAGTGCCACTGTGTAGAGAGATGACATGCCTGTACCCGCTTGCACTTAATCAAACAGTATATGGGGATTTATAATCGCTTGTATTGTTTCACAAAATAAATCTCATGTTGAGCAAAAAAGACCTGACGATCCATGTGTGAACAACTAGCCACCCCAAAGCCCAGGATGTGCAGTTCCCCGACACCCTTGGGGTTGGACACAGGTTGGACTTAACTTGATGACAACTTGGTGGGGGGTTTTGTTTAGTTTTGTTTTTTGGGGGGGGGATTTGTTTTGTTTTGTTTTTCACACACATTCTCATAACCTGGTGCCTCAGTCACCACTTTGGGGTTAGAGAACTAGAGGGAGGAATCTTGGGTTGAAGGGGATGTACATTTTTTTTTTTTTTTTTTTTTTTTTTTTAAAAAATTAGATTTTCCTTTATTTAAAAACAAAGAACTCCTTACTCCCCCTCTTTTCAGCCCCTGGTAACCACGGATCTTCTTTTTTTTTTTTTTTTTTTTTTTTAAACATTTTATTAGGGGCTCATACGGGGATGTACATTTTAAATCAATGCAGATATGACTCGATTGCTTTCCAAATAAGTGATAAAACTCTAGAACCAAGCTCACTGCCATCGAGTGGGTGCCGGCTCAAAGCAACCCTACAGGACAGGTAGAACTGCCCCTGTGGGTTTCCGAGACTGGCACCCTTTATGGGAGTAGAAAGCGCTGACTTTCTCCCTTGGAGCAGCTGGTGGTTTTGAACTACTGGCCTTGCGGTTAGCTGCCCAACACGTAAACACGATGCCACGGGAATGCTAGCACTGCACATTTCTGTCACCAAGCCTTCTTAACCACCTGTTGGTGTTACCAAATGGAACCACAGTGTCGATTCTGTCTCAGTGAACCTATACACCTGTAGAGCAGGGGTTCTCGACCTTCCTAATGCGCGATCCTTTAATACGTTCCTCATGCTGTGGTGGCCCTGTATGCGGGCACACCCGTCTGGAGATGAATAGAGGACGGGTGTCTCAGAGCCTAAGACCATTGGAAATATGACTCCTGTGAAAGGGTCGTTTGACCCCCAGGTTGAGGACCGCTGCTCTATAGGGTTTCTGAGACTGTCAGTCTGTACGGGAGCAGACAGGTTTATCTTTCTCCTCTCTGCTGCCCTGGTGGTTAGCAGTCCAGGACGTGACCCACTATGCCACCCGGGTTCTTGCTCAAGGTCCGTGGTTCTCAACCTGTGGCTCGCGACCCCTTTGGGGGGGGGGGTCAAACAACCCGATTCATCACAGTAGCAAAATGACAGTGAAGAAGTAGTAACGAAAATAATGTTACGGTTGGAGGGGGTCCCCACCGCATGAGGAGATGTATGAAAGGGTCATTAGGAAGGTTTAGAACCGCTGCTCTAGGTGTAACAACCTTAAACAGTATTTAGTATAAAATGCCCCCCTACCCCTGATTGGAATGACTTTGAGTAGACAGAGCAAACAGTCTGTTGAGGGGTTGTGTGCCGATCCCAGTTTTTTAGCCCTTCCTCTGTGGGGCCGTTTGTACCCACATTTGTGGGTACATTTGTGAGAACCCTTAGCTTGTTAGAGTTGTTAGAATGATGAATTCCTTCTCAGTCAGCTCTGTTAGAAATGTTTACTGTTGGGATGTGTCATGAAGTCCTTGTCTTCGGGTGTCTGGGGTACTTTGCTTTACACGAGCCCTTCCTTGATGTGGGCGGTGGCTGTAAACACGTTATTTCCCCCCATCTATGCCCCGTCGTCCTCCTGGGATAAATGTGGATAGTAATCGTATCCCTTGTAAGGTGCCTGGGAAGATTAAATTATGGTTTCTATTTCAGGGGCTAGCGCAGTGTCTGGCACACGGGGAGTTTCTACAAGCGCAGCTGATGCTGTTAAATACTGCTGTTGTCATCCCCGAAGCCACCCATTCTGTCTCTGTTGCTAGGGCTGGGGACCCACTCTCCCTGCTCACCCCTTAACTGACCCCACCCCCCATTTTGCTCCCTGCAGAAATGCTGCCGCCGCCACCTTAGGCCCCCCTGGGATCAGGCGCTATGGGGCCTTGGGCCCTCACATCTCTCCTCTTGGTGCTCCTGGGGGTGACTGGAGACGCTGACATGAAGGGGCACTTTGACCCCGGTGAGGAGCTCGGATCCTGGGGCCATGAGAGCTGGGGGTGGGGAGGCAGAGGGTGGGGGCCCTTGACATGCCATATGTCTCTCTTCACCCAGCCAAGTGCCGCTATGCCCTGGGCATGCAGGACCGGACTATCCCTGATGGTGACATCTCAGCCTCCAGCTCCTGGTCAGACTCCACCGCTGCCCGCCACAGCAGGTACCTGGCACACCTGGGCTGCCCCGGAGGGAGCTCCTGGGGCCTCTGCCTCCCCTTCCAACCCCTTTCTACCCAAGTCAGAAAGCTCATGAGAGGCCCTCTACCAATAACCCCCCTGCAGTCATTAACTCATCTCCACCCTTCAAGGACAGAGCCGAACTGCCCCTGTGGGTTTCCAGGGCTGCACATCTGTACGGAAACAGGAAGCCTCATCTGTCTCCTGTGGAGAAGCTGGTGCAAAACCCACTGCCCCGCCTGGGCTCCTCTGCAGTCCATGGGGCGGGGGGCCAAGAGAGGGCCAGAGATTCCTGATGGCCTCTTCTCCTTGCAGGCTGGAGAGCAGTGACGGCGATGGGGCATGGTGCCCCGCCCAGCCGGTGTTTCCCAAGGAGGAGGAGTACTTGCAGGTGGATCTCCAACGGCTGCACCTGATCGCTCTTGTGGGCACCCAGGGGCGACACGCTGGGGGTCTGGGCAAGGAGTTCTCCCCCAGCTACCGGCTGCGTTACTCACGAGACGGCCACCGCTGGATGGACTGGAGGGATCGCTGGGGCCAGGAGGTGAGGTTGCCGGGGCAGAGCCCAAGGCAGGCAGGCCCCCCAGCTCTTCTGCTTGCCTCTGGAACCCTGACAACACCCCAGCACCCACCAACCCCCAGCCCAGGCACCTGCCCCAAAGGTCATCCTGGACCGCAGACCTGCCCACCTTCCGGACCTCGCCACCTGGGCATCTCATGACATCCTGAACACACCCGTTAACTTCCCCAGCCGCACTTGAGTTCCACCCATCCCAAACCGGCTCCTCCCAGCATCATCCAGCCCAGAAAATAGCAACATCTTTTGCCCAGTTGCTCAGGCCCTGAACTAAGATGCTAGCTCCAGTACCTCTTTCTCTCTCTCTCCCCAATGCACACCAAACCTCAGTCCAGCGGTGTCCCCCTACTTCTCCTTCCACCTCCACAGCCCCGGGCTCAAAGATGTCCCACTTCCTCTACAAGTCCCTAGTGTGGTGCCCTGCTCAGACGACTCCACCCGCCTCTTCTGGGGTGGGGGTGGGGGTGAGGTTGAGGGAGAGGGTTCTTGCTTCTCCCTGACCCCACTAGTATTGTCTCAGTTCCTGAAACAGGTCAGGACTCATCCCACAGCCTGCAGCATTTTCACTTGCTCTTCTGGTTCCTGGAAGGCTCCTCCCCCATGAGCACGCTCTCCCTCCTTCCACCCACAATTGCCCCAGAGCTCATCCCCCAGAGAGCCTCTTCTGAGCCCTGGGCCCCCATGCCCTGTCCCCTCCTCGGCTGCTTGTTCTTCCCTGACGGCTTCACCTGGAATCAAAGTCCTATGGGGGAGGGGACTGTGCCTGCTGGTCACCCTGGGACCATGCCTGGCACAGAGGGGGACCGTTGAATGACCAGAGGGGAGGGGGTGGCAGGGGTAGGGCCTGCCAGAGCTGGGCTGCTGAGCCACGAGGGAGGGAGGGAGGCATTGAGTAGAATGCTGAGCTCACCAGGGACGGGCAGCTTTGAGAGCCATGGCTGGAGCCAGGCCAGAGGAGAGGAGGGAGCTGACACTGGAGGGATAAGATTGCCGACAGGGCTCACGGGGTGGAGTCAGAATTGGCGCTGGCCCACGGCCCTGTCTGCACGGTGCCACTGTGTTCTTGCTGGCTGCTATGTCAGCTGACCAAGGAGGTGACGGGGGCGATAGATCCCATCCCAGTGCCCTTCCCCTGTTTCCTGGCCCACAGGTGATCTCGGGGAACGAGGATCCCGGAGGTGTGGTACTGAAGGACCTGGGCCCCCCGATGGTGGCCCGACTGGTTCGCTTCTATCCCCGGGCTGACCGGGTCATGAGCGTCTGCCTGCGGGTGGAGCTGTATGGCTGTCTCTGGAGCGGTGAGTCACGCAGCACCCCTGAGAATCCTCTTCTGGGGACAGTGGGGTGGGGGGTGGAAAGATAGACATCTAAGACCCCTTCTGGTGGGAGGCAGTCAGTCACCTGAGGGAAGAGCTGAGTGGCCTATGTGGCCTCCTCACGGCAGAGGACCCATGTGGGTGCGAGGAAGAGAATGCAGGGTGGAGGGCAGAGGTCCCCCCCATCTGCTAACACCCTCTTCCCACCCTGCCCAGACGGGCTCCTGTCTTACACAGCCCCTGTGGGGCAGACCATGTACCTCTCTGAGGCCGTGTACTTCAACGATTCCACCTACGATGGACACACCGTCGGCGGGTGAGCGGAGCAGCCCTGCAGGAAGACAGGGGCCAGGGCGGGCGGGAGGCGGAGTGAGGGGAGGGGGGCCTGCACCATGCCATGGGCACACTGGGAGGGGGGATGGCCTTCCTGGGCCTTCAGGGACAGACACAGGAATGTCAAGTCATCACTCGCCCATATAATACCTTTGTGCCCAATTAGAAAAAGGTGCCCCTTCCCTAAGACATGGGAGAAAGGCAAAGCTCTCTACACTCCTATAAAGAGTTACAGCCTCGGAAACCCACAGGGCAGTTCTACCGTGTCCTGGAGCAGCGGTCCTCAACTGTGGGTCTCGACCCCTTTGGGGCTTGAATGACCCTTTCACAGGGGTCACCAAAGACCATCAGAAAAACATAACTATTTCACAAGATATAATTACCTATGTTTTGTGGTTCATCAGTATCCTCTAATTATGTTTAATGATGTTCAATTTGTAACAATGAACATACATCTTGCCTATCAGATCTTTACACGATGATTCACAACAGTAGCAACATGACAGTGATGAAGTAGCAATGCAAATAATGTTATGGTTGGGGGTCCCCACCACATGAGGAAGTGTATGAAAGGGTCGCGGCATGAGGCAGGTGGAGACCCACTGTCCTAGAGGGTGGCTCTGGGTCAGAATGGACCCCATGCAGTGGGTGTGCGCTCGGACACATCTATGGGAAGTGAGTGCGCCAGACATCATAGATTGGTCTTAGATGGATGCCGCCCCCTAGATTGGTGCCCTCTGCATGGTACCCGTGATGGTGCTGGGGCGGGAACAGGGCCTCTGGCTGGGGCCAGGCCACCCTGTGTGTCTGTGTCACCAGAAAGGTCCCCCTCCTCTCCCGACCTCCCCCTCCTCTGTCTCCTCGGGCCAGGCTGCAGTACGGGGGACTGGGCCAGCTGGCGGACGGCGTGGTGGGGCTGGATGATTTTCGGAAGAGCCAGGAGCTGCGTGTCTGGCCAGGCTATGATTTTGTGGGCTGGAACAACCACAGCTTCCCCAGCGGCTCTGTGGAGATGGAATTTGAGTTCGACAGACTGAGGGCCTTCCAGGCCATGCAGGTGAACCATCCGGCTTCTCAGAGGGGGGCTCTGAGGCCCAGGTGGGTGCCCACTGGGCGCTCCTGGCCTTGACTTGGTGCCCCTCCTGTCTGCCCCCGCAGGTCCACTGCAACAACATGCACACGCTGGGCGCCCGTCTGCCTGGCGGGGTGGAGTGTCGCTTCAAGCGGGGCCCAGCCATGGCCTGGGAGGGGGAACCCGTGCGCCATGCCCTGGGCGGCAGCCTGGGGGACCCCAGGGCCCGGGCCGTCTTGATACCCCTGGGTGGCCGCGTGGGCCGCTTTCTGCAGTGCTGCTTCTTCTTCGCGGGGCCCTGGCTGCTCGTTAGTGAGATCACTTTCACTTCAGGTGAGCCTTCGGGCCACGCGCAGGCCCCGCCCGAGGGTCGACTGCTAGTGCCCCATAGCCATGCCTGGGTGCCCCAATCAAATCCCGCCCTTCCCCTCCCTGCCCATCTGGATAGCAGTGCTTATTGAAATACTGAAACACTCCTGCTCCCGCTTGGGAAATGGCCTCTTCCCTAAGCTTCCTGATCCTCTGCACTGCAGGAGCCCACCCCCTCCCCATAAGCCACAAGGTTGGTGGTTCAAACTCCCCCGTTGCTCTGCTGTCAGTTCCCGGAAAGGTTTGTCATATGACAACAGTGTCCTTGACTTGGTTTTATGGGAGTTGACAGCTGGCACACCAGGAGGCCCCTGGGACTCTGACCTCTCCCACACTTCTGACTGGTTGCTGTCCGGCTGCTCACCTACATAGATCGAACACCACCCCAGCCCCACTGCCTGACCCACCAACTCGATTCCAAAGGCCTCCACCAAATGGGTCCCTCTTTAATCCCCTGGGGTGGAGCCCTGGTGGCGTAGTGGATTCACATTGGATCACTAACCACAAGGCCGGCAGTTCGAAACCAGCAGCTTCTCTGTGGGAGAAAGATGAGGCTTTCGACTCTCCTAAAGAGTTACAGTCTTGGAAACCCACGGGGGTGGGGTGGGGGTGGGTGGGCGGTTCCGTTCTGTTCCGTGCAGCTGGGTCGCTGAGTCTACGCCGACCCAATGGCAGCTAGTTCATCTCATTAGCTGACTCCTTTCCCCTCTCTCTTCACCCCAGATGTTGTGAATGACTCATCCCCAGCTCTGGGAGGCACCTACCCACCCGCTCCCTGGTGGCCCCCGGGCCCACCGCCCACCAACTTCAGCAGCCTCGGTGAGCATTCAGTGGGCCCCTCCTCCCCAAGCTCCCCCGACTCAAGCTGGGTGGGGAGCTGCCTGCGATTCTGACCCCTCTGTGTCCATCAGAGCTGGAGCCCAGGGGCCAGCAGCCCGTGGCCAAGGCGGAGGGGAGCCCGACGGCCATCCTCATCGGCTGCCTGGTGGCCATCATCCTGTTGCTGCTGCTCATCATCGCCCTCATGCTCTGGCGGCTACACTGGCGCAGGCTTCTCAGCAAGGTGGGCGGGCTCGGAGCGAGGAGGGCTGGACCAGTGTTAGGGCTTCCTCCCTATGTTAGTCAGACCCCGCCTGGGACCCAGCGCTCTGTCCAATCAGGATCCTCAGTGGAGGGTTGAATAAAGAGACCACGTATGAAGGAGCAGGCATGGTGTGGGGCAGTCACAAGGAATATGCCGTGCTCAAGGCCAGGCACGTGCCACACACATGCCTGCGTGTGCCGGGGTGGCAAGAGGAGAAGGCTGCTGGAGGAGGGTTGGGGCTTTGGTGCGGGGCTGCCGCCAACCCAAGTCCACTCCTCCAGGAGCAGCTTGGGGAACCCAGCCTCACTTCCTACCTTCCTCCAAACGCCAGCTGAACGCAGTCCATGGGGATCAGCCTCTTGGGGCAGATGCGGGGTGGGGAAGGACACAGAGTGGGAGACAAGGGAACCAGAAGACGTCTGGCGCAGTCCAGGCGCATGTTTTCTGGGCGACAGTCCACTGGTCTTGACACTTAAGGTGGATAACGATGGACAGGCCAGATTGGGGTTGGAAAGCCCTTGTGGGACAAGTTATGCAAATGCTCTGGGGCTTTGGCTCCCTGCGGGACACGCAGCAGGTGCCACGAGGAAGCTGCAGGAGGGTTGTCCACAGGGAGGCCATGGTGGCGGCTGGGAGGTGTGGGCCGAGCAGAAGCAGAAGCCGTACCCAACATTTCCACTCCACATGCCAAGGCGGAGCGCCGGGTGTTGGAAGAGGAGCTGACGGTTCATCTCTCCGTCCCTGGGGACACCATCCTCATCAACAACCGCCCAGGCTCCCGAGAGCCACCTCCTTACCAGGAGCCTCGGCCTCGTGGGAATCCACCCCACTCTGCCCCCGCTGGCTCTGGTAAGACCTGCCCTGTTCCAGTCCCACTCCCCTGTCTTCTCCGTCGGCCTGTTTTCTTCTCGTATCCTGGTTCTTCTCTTTCCCATCCCCTTCTTCTCCTGCCCTTCCCAGTTTCAACTCATTTTCCTCTTTCTGTGGCCCTGGCCACCCTCTAGATTATTCCCTGCCCCTGCCATATGACCACCGTATTACCAAGCATTCCCCATGTAGTCCCCATAATCCTCCTTAGCCTTATCTCGTCCCTGTGTCCCACGTACAGCTCTTCCTCTTCTCTCCAGGACTCTCTCATTGTGTCTCCCTGGCCCCCCACTCCCTTTCTCCTAGAATCACCATGTTTCTTATGGCTGACCATCTGACCATCCTTCTAGGTACCCGTCCATCCATCATCTGCCCATCCATCTGGAGACAGATGTGCCCACTCATCATCCATCGTCCATCCATGTACTCTTCCATCCATTCTTCACCCACCCACCCACACAGACACGTATCCGGTTGTCATCCACACACTATCGATCTATCCTTCGCTCCTTCCTCCATTGAGCCATCCTCCTGTCCATTGTCCAGGCAGCTGTCCCTCACTCTCCAGGCCCTTGCTGTCCCCATCCATCCTGGTCTTGCCCTATTTGGGATCTCCCTGTCTGTCCAGCCTTGAGTCTCACCCCTTCCCCGTGTCTCCCCCGCCCTCCTTCTCCCGACAGCGCTGCTGCTCTCCAATCCGGCTTACCGCCTCCTTCTGGCCACTTACGCCCGTCCCCCTCGAGGCCCGGGCCCCCCCACACCCGCCTGGGCCAAACCCACCAACACCCAGGGTAAGCCCCTCTGCCCCTGGGCTCTCCCAGACTCCCCAGACCCCCATGGGGCAGGGACAGCCCTCACACCTTGCACTCCCTCTTTCCTGGCCCAGAGCCTCTCCCACTCCCCTCAGCTCCCAAGGAGGATGCTCCCTGCCCTTAGCTTCTGCTCTGCCGCCTCTTGCTCCTTCGGAAAGACGGCTCTCCCTTGAACCTAGGAATAGACAGCCTTCTGGGTCTCAGCTCCTGCACCCCCTCCTCTTCCACCCCATCTCTTCAGCTCTCCAGAGCCAGCGAGGAGGTTGCTACGGTGGCCCCCGCTGTCTTGTAACCCCTCCTTTATTCTCCCCTCTCTCTAGAGCTTCCAGGAGGAGGGCCTCTCACCCTGGGCGCTTGCCCCCTTCCCCCCGCGTGTCTTCTCTCTGCAGTCCCAGAGGTGAAGGTTCACGCCCCTGCCCGGTCCCCATCTGCTCCTCCTCCTCCTCCTCCTGCTCCTCCGTGTCACCTTGCTTGTTGTTTTCCTTTCTGCAGAGCTAGAGGCCCGGCTCGGCCTCCTCGCCTCTGTGTGTAGACTCCTTAAGGGACTGTTCCCACTCCTCTCTGTGTGCTCCTGTCTTGCTTGTCTGGGAGCTCCTTGGTGTGGCGCCATAAGGAGGGTGGCAGGAACCACGTGGCACGAGCCTGGCTCCCAGTCGGGGGGCAGAAATGCTGAGGGAAGGGAAGAGAGTTAGGGAGGAGGGGTGGGCGGGGTTGGAAAGTGGAGGGCCCCTGGGTGGCTGGGCCCTTCCTTCTGGAGGAGAGTCCAAGTGTTCTGTTTCCAGCCAAGAGTCTCCTTCCTGGGCATCCCGAGAAGGAGATGCCGCAGCGACAGTCTGCTCGGCCGCCTCTATTGCCCTGGGATGCTCAGGAGTGGCTAGCCCTCCTCCCGTGCAGCCAGGGAGGGCACTGTGAGGACCAGCTCGGAGACGGGCCTCTGGGACACGTACAGGGGCGATGTGCGGCTCTCCAGCTGTGGCGCTTTGCCTGACGGGCCCTCCTCTCTTCTCTCCCCTCACCCTCCAGCCTGCAGCGGGGACTACATGGAGCCGGAGAAGCCGTGCGCCCCGCTTCTGCCCCCGCCTCCCCAGAACAGCGTCCCCCATTATGCCGAAGCGGACATTGTCACACTGCAGGGCGTCACTGGGGGCAACACTTACGCTGTGCCTGCACTGCCCCCGGGGGCAGCTGGGGAAGGGCCCCCCAGAGTGGATTTCCCCAGGTCTCGCCTCCGTTTCAAGGAGAAGCTCGGCGAGGGCCAGTTTGGGGAGGTGAGATGGGTCCCTGGCCAGCCCGGCTGGGGCTCCGTCACCAGGCCTGCCCCTCCCCCATGTCCAAATGCCGCCCCGGACCTGTGACGGTGTCTCCCTGTTGACCTGCTTTCCCCAGGTGCACCTGTGCGAGGTCGAGAGCCCTCAAGATCTGGTCAGCCTGGATTTCCCCCTGAATGTGCGCAAGGACCACCCCTTGCTGGTGGCTGTCAAAATCCTGCGGCCAGATGCCACTAAGAATGCCAGGTGAGGAGCCAGGCGGGGAGGGGAGGGGCGCCCCAAGAGCAAAACGTGGTGGAAAATCCCAGAGGACAGGCAGGGACTGGGAGAGGGGACTGCAGATCCAACAGGGCTGCTGCGGCTTGGGGTGGCTGGGTCACTGTGAGCAGGAGGGGGGGGCGCGGGTCAACCCATGGGTGGCCTTCTTCTCCACCCACCTCTTCCTGCTCCCCCAGGAACGATTTTCTGAAGGAGGTGAAGATCATGTCACGGCTGAAGGACCCCAACATCGTCCGGCTCCTGGGAGTGTGCGTGCAAGACGACCCTCTCTGTATGATCACGGACTACATGGAGAACGGTGACCTGAACCAGTTCCTCAGTACCCGCCACCTGGAGGACAAGGCAGCCGCGGGGGCTGCCCAGGGGCCCACCATCAGGTAACCCGCCTACTCAGGGCTGGGCCTCCCCCAGCCGCCCCCCCCTAAAGAGATCTGCCCAAGTCGGGAGAGGATGAGGGGACGGTATGGGGAGAGGCAGGTGGGGGCTGCAGGAGGACCCCAGGGTGAGGAAGATGGAGCCATGCTGACCTGGGAACTTGGGGGACAGAAAGCTGGAGATGGGGCAGTGGGGCTGGGGAAGGCCTAGGGCCGGCCCCCCTCGTCCGCACTCTCTTTGAGTTCAGACTGGGAAGCATCATGAGATGGAGTTCCCCAGGGTCACACAAGTCAAGGGTGGGTGGGTGGTGGTGGAGTTAGATGGGAACCGGGCACCTGGCCTCAATAGAGTAGCAGCCCGTGTCCAGGGGCAACCCATCTCCACTCGTGGGCCTCTTTCCTGCCTTGATGGCCCTCTGTGAAGCAGGAGGAGCCAGTGCCCCTACAAGGCCTCTCTGTTGTCACCCTCCCTCAGCTACCCGATGCTGCTGCACGTGGCGGCCCAGATTGCCTCGGGCATGTGCTACCTGGCCACACTCAACTTTGTGCATCGGGACCTGGCCACGAGGAACTGCCTCGTTGGGGAGAACTTCACTATCAAAATCGCTGACTTCGGCATGAGCCGGAACCTCTATGCCGGGGACTATTACCGTGTGCAGGGCCGGGCGGTGCTGCCCATCCGGTGGATGGCCTGGGAGTGCATCCTCATGGTGAGGCGCGAGGAAGGGGGCCCGGGGCGGCTTTTCTGGAGAGCATGGGGCCCCCTCCAGTCATTCTCCTTCTCTGTCTGCATTTGTCCGTCTGTCTAGTGTGGTTCAGCCTGGCAGGTTCCCTCTGACTCAGAGAGCCATTCCCCGAGCTAAGACAGGGGATGAAGTCAGGGTGCAGGGAGCAAGAGGGCTACCGGGAAGAGGATGCCCAGATGGAAGGGGCTGGGTCAGGAGGCAGAGGGCACGACTCGGGTCGGGGGATGAGGAGAGAGGAAGGAAAGGCAGCAGAAGGAAGAGCTGAGCCTGGAGGGTGTGGAGCCCTCGGGCAGTGGCAGCCTTGGTGGGAAAGTGGGGTGGCTGTGGGAGATGCTCCCGGGCTAGGGAGGTGTGGGGGAAATGCTCCTTGTGGGTCGGGGCGGAAGGTCTTCAGGGCCTGATCCCTTCTCTGCCCTTGTGACCCTGTCTGTGCACCAGGGGAAGTTCACGACCGCAAGTGACGTGTGGGCCTTCGGGGTCACCCTGTGGGAGGTGCTGATGCTCTGCCGGGCACAGCCCTTTGGGCAGCTCACTGACGAGCAAGTCATCGAAAACGCCGGGGAGTTCTTCCGGGATCAAGGCCGGCAGGTCAGAAGGCCGGGGCGGGGAGGTGCGTGGGTGGCGGTGGGGGGACCTAGGAGGGCAGAGCCCGTCAGCCTGTTGACTAAGGAACGTCTGCCCCCTGCCTCTCGCCCACCCTGCCACCATCCAGGTATACCTGTCCCGGCCCCCTGCCTGCCCGCAGGGCCTGTACGAGCTAATGCTGGGGTGCTGGAGCCGGGAGCCCGAGCAACGGCCTCCCTTTGCCCAGCTGCACCGATTCCTGGCGGAGGACGCGCTCAACGCGGTGTGAATCCGGCGTCAAGCCGCCTCACCCTCAGGGAGGATTCAGGGGAAACACAGATGAGGACACTCCTGCCCCCACCCCCTCCCTGCACCTCTCAATCCTGTGGCTGCTGGTGGGCTGGCCTGCCCAAGGAGCAGCGTCCCCCGGCAGACACACTTCCTTCCCGTTCCAACCCCATCTCCACTCCTAGACGCCCCAGACGGCCACCCACCCAGCTGGCCCTGTGGATGGGATCCTCTCTGACCTCTTCCAGCTCCCCCTCCGGGGAGCGTGGGAGCAAACACAGGGCAGACACTGGACATGGCCCGAGGGGGCACCGGGGCCCCACTGGATAACACTGGTTCTTGGAGAGATGGCTCTGGCCCGCCCCTCCAGCCTCTCTCTTTCCTGTCACGCACTGGACTTCACTGGCTGAGGATGGGGGCAGGGATGAGGAGGACCAGAAGGGGACAGCCATGCCCCGGTGCCCACTACAGCTCTATCTTCTCCATCCTCCATCCCTGGAAACACTGGACCTGGGGTGACTGAAGCCCTGACCCATTCCCCCCCACTTTCCTCCTGCCATGTTGTAGCGAGACCTTCTCTATGTCTGTACAGTTCTTTGGAAGAAATACTAGGAGGAATAAAAGTTAGGGGGCAAAGAGCGAGCAATGGCCTGTGGCCCTGGGTTTGGACATCTCTATTGTAGCTGCCACATTGGTTTTTCTATAATCACTTATAGGAGGGTTTGTACATTTTTTGGGGGAGAGACACAGATTTTTACACTAATATATGGATTTAGCTGGAGTCAATTTTAATCCCCTGCTCTAGGCAGGTAATAATAAAGGTTTGAGTTTTCCACAGTTGTGAGTTGGGCTTTTTGGGGGTTCGGGAAAGTCTCCCTCTGGCCTCCTCCCATCTCATCTCCTCTGCTTCCTACTCTTCCTCTTCCTGTCCCCATTGTATCGATTCCACCCCGGCATCCAAGTCCACACCACACCTCCAGTCGATGAGTGGATTCATGTTGTTATTGGGCACCGCCAACTTGGCTTTGACGCACAGGGACCCCCACGTACAGCAGAGTGAAATGCCGTCCAGTCCCGGGCCACCCTCACGCTGTTGTTGAGCCCACTTTTGTCAGCCCGTCTCGTCCAAGGTCTTTGTTGCTGTCCCTCCAGCTTAGCAAGCACGTAGGCTTTCTCCAGGGACTGGTCTCTCTGGATAACACATCCAAGGTCTATGTGAGCCGGATCCTCACTTCCAAGGAGCACTCGAGCTGTACTTACAAGACAGTCTATTTTGGCAGTCTACAGCGTGTTCCATAGTAATTCAAATGCCTCGGTCCCTCTTTGGTCTCCCCATTGGGTGTCCACCCTTCACCTGTGCGTGAGGGGATTGAAGGCACCATGGCTCGGGTCAGGTGTTCCTCAGCTCTCAACGTGTCTTTGTTCTCGAACACTTTTAAGAAATCTTGTGCAGCAGATTTGCCCAGTACAATACATTGACTTATTGACAGCTGCTTCCCTGGGCATTGATTGTGGATCCAAGGACGACAAAGTCCTTAATAACTTCAATCTGTTCCCCAGTTATCAGGCTGTATTCTATTGGCCTGGCTGTATGCTTGTTTTCTTAAATTGAGTTGCCATCCTTCCCGAAGGATGGCGTCCATCTCCTTCATCACCAAGTGCTCGAGTCCGCCACGCTTTCAGCAAGCAAGGTGGGACCATCCGTGCAGCCAAGTTTGCCAGGGAGCTTTCTTTCCATCCTGATACGCACCCGGCGACTGTACAGGACAGACTAGAGCCATTCCTCAGGGTTTCTGAGAGTGTACATCTTTACGAGGGCGCGCAACCTCATCTTTCTCTAGTGGAGTGGCTGGTGGGCTTGAACCGCTGACCTTGTTGTTAGCAGTCCAGTGTTTCACCTCTACCAAGACCCCTCCTGGTACCAGTGAGTCAGCTTCGACTCACAGGGACTCTGTGTACAGCGGGACAGAACACTGCCTCAGCACAATTGTTACATTGTGCCCATTGTTGCAGTCATTGTTTAATCCATCTCAGTGAGGGCCTTTATCTTTTCTGCTAACCTGCTACTTTACCAACCATGGGGACCTTTTCCAGGGACTGGTCCCTCCGGGTGACACATCATATTCTGGATAGAAAGAGTGGTGATGTCTGTAAGTGACAAGTCACTATTAAGATTACTGGAGCACCGTATGGGTTTTGTCAACAGTCACAAGGTAAGGGATCGACACCTTTTCAGAGGATGGTAAAAATAAAGGTGCAATTTTACACCTTCAGACAACTTTAGGGACCCCCCCCCCCCGAAAGCCTAGGGACCCTAGAGTAAGAATCGGAGGATTAGACTGGCCAAGTGAGCTCTTCGGGTCCAAGCTGCAACCAAGAGCCTCTTTTTTCATTCCGGGAACCTAGGAGGGTGGGCCATAGCCACTCATTGAACGAAGAGTTCAAATTTAGTTGCAAAGAGAAACAAACAAACAAAAAACCAAATCAGTTGCATGCTGGGGACACAGTAGACCTGGCTCAACAGCTAATACCAGTCGCAGTGGACTGATTCCAACTTGCCACAATTCTGTGTGAGGCCGAGCATAACTGCAGCAGCGTCTTCACCGCATGACCTTTCAGAGGTGGTTTACCAGGCCTTTCTTCGTAGGTGCTTCTGGGTGGACTCAAATCATCTGACTTCTGGTTAGTCGTCAAGCGCCTTCACTGTGTGCACTTCCCCCAGGGACACTCGGAATTAAGACCCTGGGGTTTTGATGGATGGCATTTCCAAAATGAGCCAACTGGATAATGAGAAGATAATCTAATCTTAGGTCAAATGAACAGATCCTTGGGGGAAACTAGTAAGAGTCCTGCTGAAGCTTACATAGATAGCTCAGAGGCCAGAGGCCAGAGTCATGAGCAGCCGCAGCCATGACAGGGAATTCGGAACTCCTGGATCGACACTCTGAGACCAGAAATCTCTTGGAAAGGAGAGACCTGACATCCCATTTGATTTCCCCAAAGCCCATCTTTATGGGAGCCAACCGCCTGGAAGGCTGGTGGGTTGGAACAGCCGACCTCTTATCCCCACGGCGCCAGCAACGTGATCTATAAAATCTGCAAATCGGATTCCTCTTTCACGGTCCACCTTTCAACAGCTTCCCCATCATTTTAGCATAAAGAACGCAATCTTCATCCAGACCAAGTTTGGCCCCCAAACTCTCTGTGTTTGAGCAGGGGGCCTGCTGACCAAGGTCAGCAGTGTAAACTTAGCAGCTGCTCCGGGGGAGGGGGGTGGGGATAGGGGGAGAGCAGCCCCAGGCTGCTTGCAGAAAGCGGACCAGTCCCGGCAGCCTGTGGAGCATAAAGTGCTCAAGGAGTTTGGTGTGAAGCTCCTGGCAGACCTTCCTCCCTGGTGCTGGAGGGTGGGCTTAGACTCCCAGCCTCACAGGACAGCCAACCAACAGTCAAAGCCACTGCCTCGGGTCACTGCTGACTCACGCTGAGCCTCAGTAGGGTGTCTGAAGTTGTCATCTTTATGGGGGCAAAACACAATTTTGGTCATTGTAGGGTCTATTCCAAAAAAGGAAAAGAAAAAAGAAAATTAAGTCATTGAGTTAAGTTCATCTTACAGCAACCCCATAGATAGGTAGAGTTCCCCCCTGTGTATGTGTGTGTGTGTGTTTTAATCGTTTTATTGGGGGCTCATATAACTTATCGCAATCCATACATACATCAATTGCGTAAAGCACATTTGTACATTCGTTTCCCTCATCATTCTCAAAACATGTGCTCTCCACTTATGCCCTTGGCATCAGCACCTCATTTTTGACCCTGAAACTGTGGGCACAGACATAAGAAAACTTGTAAGGGTGGCTGTTAAGTTCGAACCCACTCGATTGCACCGAACCACAACTGAGGTCAAGGCACTGTCTCCCGCCCCCCAGGCCTGAGCGCCCCACCGCTCGGTGCTCCTCGCCCCGGGACCTGCCTCGCGCGCAGGCCGGCGACACCCGGAGGGAACGGCGGGGGAGCGGAGAGCGCGGCGGAACGAAGGGGCCCGGCCACCCGCGGCCCCGGCCCCACCAGGAAAACGCGACCTTTCTCCGCCCACTTCCGCGCCGTGCCTGTTGGGAGTTGTAGTCCGATGCGCTTGGAGCGTCTCCGGAACGAGGGCGGACAGGACTCCAATTCCCAGTATGCCCCGCGGCAAGGGGTGTGCGTCGCTTATTTTTCTCCTCCCCACGTTCCCACTCTTTCCCTACTCTCCTGTGAATCCTCCACTCTGGATTCCTGCCGGTGAAGTCTTTCGTCCGTCTCCCAGTCTTTTTCCCATCACTCTTCCCCCAATCCCCGGGAGCCAATGTGGGATATCAATTCTCATTAAGCAACTGCTCGAGACTTGGGGTGCGCGAGGGGTAGCCGTACAGTGGTGAGGGGCACCCGGGGCGCCGGAAGGCGGAGGAGGGAGGAGGGAGGAGGGAGGAGGGAGAGACGAGGAGTGGGAGAAGTTAGGAGCCCGACGACGTGAGATCGGGGGGAATGGGGTGAACGAGACCCGAGGCCATTCGTTGCTATTCTAAGAAGTGGGGCTGAAGCATGAAAGGTGGGGAGAACTAACTGGTCGACGTGGAGCCCCGAGGCTGATCCGACCGGGCCGTGTGGTCCACTGTTCGGCTGAAAACGAGACAAGCCATCGAAATACCAAATGATTGTGCACGTCTGAAACACCTGGCGATGCCATCCCCAGGAACCAGAGAAAGCTTGGATTCGGGGGGCAGAAGTCGGGTGTGAGGAGGCAGGGAAGGGGGTGGGGGCACTTGGTCAGCCTTGGGAGAAACTGGAGGAAATGCGTGACAGGAGCCACAGAAAGAGTTCTTGCGGAGGTCACTGGGCCGGGGATCCCGATGAGAAGGGTTGAGGGGTGATCCTGGCATGGGAGCGCTCTTCTAACGATTGGGGCCCCTAGGTGATGGAGAGCACCCCTTCCAAGGGCGGACTGAACCGAGTACACCTACAATGCCGGAACCTGCAGGAATTTTTAGGGAGCTTGAGCCCTGGGGTCCTGGACCGATTGTATGGGCATCCGGCTACCTGTCTGGCTGTATTCAGGTGAGGATGGCCTTGTGGAGGGAAGTGGGGGGAGAAAATACAAGGGTAGGGGTCCTCCAGCCCTGCACCAATTACCATGGGCAGAAGCCTGGCAGCTCTGGGGGACTTGGGTGTCAGAACCGGGACGGGGGTGAGAGGTCAGATGGCATGTGAGAGGCCAATGATGGCGTAGATGCGGCTATCAGATGGCTTCTGACGTTGAATGTGACCACCACTCCTTTACAGGGAGCTCCCCCCCTTGGCTAAGAACTGGGTGATGCGGATGCTCTTTCTGGAACAGCCTTTGCCGCAGGCTGCTGTAGCCTTGTGGGTGAAGAAGGAATTCAGCAAGTGAGTCTCTCCTGCATCCTTAGCCCGAGACAGATTTTTCTCACAGCTGTGTTTCTCCAAATGCCGTTCTCTGTTGACACTTCCAGGAAGTATTCCTGAGAACGCCACAAAACTTGTGATTACATTTGGGACACTCTGCAGGTTGTGTTTCCTTTGGGGTTGTTCTGGTGTGTTTGAAAGGCTCTGCTAAGTCTCAGAGTCAAGCAATGTAAAGACAACAATTTCACTGCGTTCTAAGGTTCTCGGGTCCAGAAAGGGCCCCGGTGGAAGCCTCTATGGCCTGCCACTTCCTGTTCTACAGCTCCCCCACTTATCTCTCTGCTTCTGTTGCAGGGCACAGGAGGAAAGTACAAGCCTGCTGAGTGGCCTCCGGATCTGGCACACCCAGCTGCTCCCGGGCGGACTCCAGGGCCTCATCCTCAACCCCGTCTTCCGTCAGAACCTCCGAGTAGCCCTTCTGGGGGGGTATGTCACTTCTTTCTCTTCGTAAGCCAGCACTGGGGCGATGATCATTAAACCTCTTGGGGGCTATATCCCAAGGGGCTTCCCTGGAACCTTGTCGAGCACCTTTGGGAGTTCTTTCATAAAGGCATCCTCTGGGCTAGATCTAGCCAGGTGGAATAGGAAATGCCCCGTTCCAGGTCCACGGGGGTGAGGGAGGAAAGGGGGTGAGGGGTACAAGCCAATTTCTTACTCTTGGCCCATCCTGGCCTTAGTGGGAAGGCCTGGTCTGATGACACAAGTCAGCTGGGACCAGACAAGCATGCCCGGGACGTTCCCTCCCTGGACAAGTATGCCGAGGAGCGATGGGAGGTGAGGCCTTGGGGCTATGGGTCTCTGATGATGCTGTTCCTATCTGTAGCCCTTAGAGGCAACAGTCTCTCCGCTCGCTTCCTCTCCTCAGGTGGTCCTGCACTTCATGGTGGGCTCCCCCAGTGCAGCCGTCAGCCAGGACCTGGCCCAGCTCCTCAGCCAGGCTGGGCTCATGAAGAGGTACAGTAGCTCCTGCTTCCTGTCTCCTTGGGTACCTGGAGAGGGTCAGGATGGGGGGTGAGGGTGGAGTGTTGCTTGAAAAAAAAGCAGAGCTGGGTGGAATAAGGCCAGAGATAAGCACCCCCCCAAAAAGCACTCCACTTTCCCCCCAAAAGAGAGGGTGAGTGCGGATGGGAGCCTTTCTCTGTGTCTCGCCAAGATTGCTCCTCTGTGTTTGTAGTGCGGAACCTGGAGAGCCCCCTTGCATCACCTCTGCAGGCTTCCAGTTCCTGCTGCTGGACACCCCGGCCCAGCTCTGGTACTTCATGCTGCAGTATCTGCAGACAGCCCAGGTGAGGGCCAGCATGCTGCCCACGAGAGTCCTCCCCTCTCCCCCCTGCAGACTCTGTGCCCTGATTTGACCCTCTCGTCCCCTTCCCCCCCAGAGCCGGGGCATGGACCTCGTGGAGATCCTCTCCTTCCTCTTCCAGCTGAGCTTCTCCACCCTGGGCAAAGTACGCAGGGGCTGGGGCTGGGGGCGCGGGGAGAGGGAGGGGCCAGCACGGGGATAGCTGGGACAGGGCATGAGCAGAGCCGGGAGAGAGGACACGGGCATGGGAGAGAAGAAGGGGTAAGGGCCACCATCTTTTCCAGGACTACTCTGTGGAAGGTATGAGTGATTCCCTGTTGAACTTCCTGCAACACTTGCGAGAGTTTGGGCTCGTTTTCCAGAGGAAGGTATGAGCACCTGGAGACATGGCTTCTGGGGAAGATCCTGCGTGCTGTGTGGTCGCCGTGGTCTTTGGCAGCAAGGAGGGTCTCTGGAGGCAGGAAGTGGTCTCCAGCCGGGTCTCTTGAGGGGGGGAGAAGCTGGAGGCTGAGGTTTCGGGCAGTGGATGGGATGGGGTTCTGGCCGGGAGATATCGGGCAGTGACTGCGCCCTTCTCTTCTGTCCTTCCAGAGGAAATCTCGGCGTTACTACCCTACACGCCTGGCCATCAATCTCTCCTCGGGTGTCTCGGGGGCTGGGGGTACTGTGCATCAGCCCGGCTTCATCGTGGTGGAAACCAATTACCGACTGTATGCCTACACGGGTGAGCACGCGGGACGGAGGTCTCCCCAGCGCCGTCGCACCCGAAGGGGGCCTAGAGAGCGCCTGGGCGAGGGTGGGTATCCTCACCCGCTCTGCTCCTTCTCTTCTTGCCCCGCTCAGAGTCCGAGCTGCAGATTGCTCTCATAGCCCTCTTCTCGGAGATGCTCTATCGCTTCCCCAACATGGTGGTGGCGCAGGTGACCCGGGAGAGCGTGCAGCAGGCCATTGCTAGTGGCATCACAGCCCAGCAGGTAATTCCCCCTGGGGGAGTGGGGGGAGGGGCTGCATGTGGACCGATGGGCACCGGGTCATTGAAGTTACAGAAGGCTGGCACTGGGTTCAGGCAGTAGGTGGGGGTTTGAGCACCTGGCATAGGAAAAGTCAGGGCTCTGGGTAAAGGAACAGGCAGACCCTTAAAAGGAGAAAACGTGGAGGGAGGTGGTGAACCTTGGATCTGTGTCTTGGCACCGCTACTGCTTCTGAGCTGTGTAAGGGCCAGCATGCTGCCCAAGAGAGTCCTTCCCTCTCTCCCCCTGCAGACTCTGTCCCGTGATTTGACCCTCTCGTCCCCTTCCTTCTGTGAGCCTCAGTTTCTTCCCGCGGAAAATGAGAGTAATGATGTTTCCTACATCGAAGGGTTGTTGGGAGGCTTCAGGGAAAGAAGCGGGGAAAGCAGTGAGCTCAGCCTGCCAGACAGGAAATGCAAATAGAAAACATCAGCTTTCAAGACAGGAGAGCAAAGCCAGGCTCTGGAAGGGGACAGTGAAGGAGCAGGTGTGTGACCAGTGGGGGCAGCAACCTGAGACACCATCTGAACAGGGTTGGGAGCAGGCACAAGTAGATGGATGGCTGTGACAGGAGGTGACAGCTCAGATGGCTCTCCTGCCCTCTACCTGCGCTACCCATGACGCCGTTCTTATCTGTTATCCTAGATCATCCATTTCTTAAGGACAAGGGCCCACCCGGTGATGCTCAAGCAGGTACACACCTGGAACCAAGATGTCGGACATTAGGCACCCCGTGATGAGACTGTGGAAATGAGGGAGCAGCCCAGTCTGGGGAAGGCATAGGGGTGTTGGGTTGTTGGGATCATCGCCCCGAATCCTGCGGGCCACCCCTCGCCCCTTGCAGATCCCTGTGCTGCCCCCCACCATCACAGACCAGATCCGGCTGTGGGAGCTGGAACGGGACAGGCTGCGATTCACTGAGGGTGAGTGGCCTCCGGGCCGAGTCGGGGGCCCAGCCACTGGCCAGAGAGAGCAGCGAAGTGGGTAATACTGCCTCCAGGGGGCGCTGGAATGATGGGGGGGGGGGGCAGCAAAAGCAGATAGCCTGGATTCTGGGGCTGCAGTCCACAGGTATTTAATGACCAGGGAGGCACTGAGTACTTTTTTGTTTCTGAAAAGGGGGTGGTAGGCATACTGTGTTTGGGAACCTAAGGACCCGGAGGACAATTCCATCTTGAGGAGCTGTCAAAGCTCTTCCTTGAGTTTCGTGTGGGATTATTGGGAGCAGGCCGGGTGACACACGGTGGTACGCGTCAGGCTGTTAGACAAAGTTGGCTTCCTACCAGCCGCGCCCAGGCCTTGTGTGATGCTGTCTTGAGCCCTGACGCTTCAGTCTTGGAAACCCGAGGGAGCAGCTCCGTGCTGTGGGTCAGAATCCTCTCTTCCACAGTGGGGTTGGCTCTGGTTTATTTGGCACGGAGCGAAGAGCTGGCCAGAGGCGTCATGTTGGGGCAGCTCAGGAGTTCAAATGCCATGGCAAAAATCAGCGTATGGCCAATCCACAGTAATGCCTCTAGTTTTGAACACTGATGCGTGCACACGTGTACTGATTATATTCTCTCCCCCCCCCCCACGCGCCCTGCGGACCCCAGGCTTCCTGTATAACCAGTTCCTGTCGCAGGTGGACTTTGAGCTGTTGCTGGCCCACGCGCGCGAGCTGGGCGTGCTCGTGCACGAGAACTCAGCCAAGAGGCTCATGGTGGTCACGCCGGCCGGGCACAACGACGTCAGGCGCTTCTGGAAGCGGCAGAAGCACAGCTCTTGAGTGGGGGCGGGGACAGTGGGGGCGGGGTTTTTGTGGGTTTTTTTTTAAACAACACGTCGGCACTTTCCCGTTTATTTAATAAAGTTGCGGAAATGAACGCAGTGTCCTCTCCCCGGGACCACCCTTTGGGGGGCGGCGCGCCCCTCGGCCGCGACGCTACGGGCCGGCTTACCTGGCGCAGGGGGTGGGACTCGGGCTTTGCTGCTGCGCATGCGCCCGCGTAGGCCCCGCCCCTCGGGGCCGCGACTTCCGGTTCCGGGGTGGGGCGCGCGTCCCCCAGCCCCGGCCTCCGTCGCGGGGCGCCCTGGGATAGCGGTGGGGCCCGTCGGTGAGCGCGCGCCCCGGCGGCCTCGCGGGGAGGGAGGCGGCGGGGGCGCCTGGCTGCGCGGGGCGGGGGCGCTGCGGGCCGCGCCGGGTGTGAGGACCGACCAGGCCCTAGCGGGGCCCCGTGCGGGCCGCTGTCAATCACCCCCGAGTCCTGCCCTCCCGCGCGCCAGAGGTCACGCCCACGTCGCTGGGGCACGTGGTGGGGGCCAGGGACTCCAGCCCTGACCCCGAGGCACTGCCTGCGCTCCGTCCTCACGGTGGAAGGGGTGTGTGGGAGGGGACGGCACCAGATGAACGGGCCAGGACCAGGAGGAGGAAGAAGCGGGGGGCGGGGAGGGGGCGAGGCTTGTCACTCCGACCCCAGGAAGCCCCTCCTCCTGATGTGCTCTCTCTGGAACAGACCTGGGCCGCTGCCCGGCCCGCCTGATGCCTCATTGGCCCCTGGCCCCTCTTCGACCCCCATTTTGGGGGCTGGGGCCCTCACGGGGCGCCCCCCGGCCGCGGCCTCTCTGCACTCAGCCGGAGCCCCATGGAGCCCGCGTATCCCGGAAGAACCGAGCAGCCAAGCTGAAGCGCCTGCGGGAGAGGCCGGCGGCGCTGGAGGCTGGGGTAGCGGCCAGGAACAAGGTTGGGGGTCAGACGGCTTCAAGGGAAGACGGAGCTTTCCAGTCCCCTAAAGAGCCGGTCTGCGAAACTCCCGGGGCAGTTCTACCCTCCCTACGGGGTCGCTGTGACTTGGCATCAAATTGATGGCAATGAGTTTGGGGGTTAGGCTGGGGTATACTGAGCATCGCACCCTCCCCCTCTGATTGCACCCTGTGTTGTCCCCCACCCCCGATCCCCAGTCTCCTGCAGGATCCAGTAAGGCCTGGACTCCTAAGGAGATAGTATTATATGAAACCCCCACGGAGCCCGGGGACAAGAAAGGTAACTCAGAGACTCGATGGCCTTTTCTGTCACCATTTTGTTGCTCGTGTGGTCAGCTGACGGGCCCCCTGGGGACAAAGGGCAGGAGTCAGGGGAACTGTCCTGCGTCTTCACAGATGTGTCGGGGCCCCTGCCTCCTGCGTACAGCCCCAAGTATGTTGAGGCCGCCTGGTATCCCTGGTGGGAGCGAGAGGGCTTCTTCAAACCAGAGTATCAGGTCAGTGCCTGGCAGGGGCCACCGGGGTGGAGTGAGCCCCCACAGTCCGCCACATTGCAGTGTTTGCACCCCTTGAGCTCTCCTTTACTCCCCGCTGTCTCCAGGGCTTTCTCTGGGCAGGTCTCTCCCTCCCTGGTTGCTGGCAGGGCAGCTTTCTGCCTTGGGGACGCCAGAGGGTGCTATTCTCCCAGGGAATGCCGCATCCTGGCCCGCCCTTGGGTTTTTCACCTTCCTAGGCCCGGCTGCCCCAGGCCACGGGGGACAGCTTTTCCATGTGTATCCCGCCCCCCAACATCACTGGCTCTCTGCACATTGGCCATGCCCTCACGGTGGCCATCCAAGATGCTCTCGCGCGCTGGTGAGGGGAGTGGGCTGCTTGAGCGTTCCCTGGGAAGTGGGCCGGTGGTGGGGTGGGTGAGGAGGTGGGTGTAGGGGAGGGGGCCGGTGGGGTTGGGCGTGAGGTCACATGTAAGCCTGGGGGTCACTTGCGGGTTTCTCACGGCAGGCACCGGATGCGAGGGGATCGGGTGCTGTGGGTCCCAGGGTCAGATCACGCGGGAATCGCTACGCAAGTACGCCTCCTGCCACCCGCCCGCCACCCCTCACCTGTTCTTGGTGAAAAGATGTTTCCCTCCAAAGCACCCTGGTTCTTTCTTAGCTTATTTGCTCCTTACCGTACCATAGGCTGTGGTGGAGAGGCAGCTCTGGAAGGAACGGGGCGTGAGGAGACATGAGCTGAGCCGGGACGCCTTCCTGAGGGAGGTGTGGAAGTGGAAGGAGGCGTGAGTATGAAGGGCTGAGATGCAAGTGGTGCGGGCTCCGGATCCCTGGCCCGTTTTTTTTCTGGACTCCCGGCTCTTCCCCAGGAGCCTCCATGGTGTAGTGGTTATGCGCTGGGCTGCTAAGTGCAAGCAGGGTCAGCAGTTTGAAACCAGGAGCTGCTCTGAGAAAGACAGACACGGGGCTTTCTACTCCCGGAAAGAGTCCCAGGCTCAACAGGACGGCCATTGTGTTGTTCGGTGCTGTCGAAGAATTAGTCTTGGAAACCCCCAGGGCCAGGTCCTACCCGGCCCTGTAGTGTCGCCGTGGGCCAGAATTGACCCGATGGCATTGAATTTGGTTTGGGTTTGGCTCTTCCCATGTTAGCCTTAATTTCTGTCGGAGACATAATCTGAGGGCCTGTTTTAGTGCTTGGTAGGAGTTTCCATGTTTAACATGTATGTAAACTTTTGTACGTGTGTATGTAAGTAGTTCCCTGTGTGGTGCAAGTGGCTTGCCCTTGTCTACTAGCCGTATGTAAAAACATGCACATGGATTTGTGTGTCTGTGTCTATGGAACACAATTCTACTCTGATGTATGTAAGGGTTGCTGTCGGTTTGAATTAATTCCGTGGCAAGTGTAAAAAAACAAGCAACAACCAAAACTATTCTCTAGCGATATTGGGTAAGATAATACACTATTAAAATTAAATCAGCTGCTGCTTTTTCATTTTTAACCATGGTGACGAGAAAACTTAAAACTACATACATGGCTTGCACAGTATGTTTTTTAAATTTTATTTCATCGGGGGCTCCTACAGCTCTTATCACAATCCATACATATATCCATTGTATCAAACACAACTGTATATTTGTTGTCATCATCCTTTTCAAAACATTTTCTATTTGAGTCCTTGGTATTAGCTCCTCATTTTCCCCCCTCTATCCCCCACTCTCCCTCCCCCATGAAACCTTGATAATTTATAAATTCTTCTTTTTTTCCATGTCTTACACTGACCACTGTCTCCCTGCACCCACTTTTCTGTTGTCTGCCCTGGGAGATGGCGCACACTATTTCTTATTAGACACCATTGGTCTGGTCTCTGTGAAGGCATGCTGTTTTGAGGGTGACCGCTGGGTCCTATTCTCAGCAAATGGTTTCAGGCTCCATCTGAGTTCTGAGCAGTCACTGGGAAGTGGTCAGCTGCTCACTGAAGGGCTGGACATTCATCTAGAGGTATCTTGGAAGAAAAGTCTTGGTGGTCCACTTCCCAACACACCGCCATTGAAAACCCGACGGAGCGCTGACACCCTGACACCCGGGAGGTGGTTGTGGGCTGGAAAGGACTCTACAGCCCCTGATGACTGTGTGTGTGTGTGTGTGTGTGTGTGTGTGTGTGTGTGACTCCATTGCCTACCTGTCCCCACCTCTCCTCTCACCCACTCTCACTCTCCGTCTGTTGAAATCACCCTCCTGCCAGGTCTGTTTTCAAGTGCCACTCCTTTCTGCAGCTGCTTTGTTTTGCCCCACAAAGTGGCCACCCATTGCTACAGCAGAACCGTCTGCCGCTTTCCACGCCACGCTGTCGTTCATGGTTTCTGACACAGACACCCCACATGATGGAGTAGAACTGCCCTGGGGTTCTTGGCTGTAATTGTGACAGGAGACCCCCAGATCTCTCTGCAGAGCCTGTGGATTGGTTCGAAGGGCTCACCGTTCCAGTAACACCTGGCCCCATCTGCGGTTGTGGGTTGGTCTCCATTGGCTGCTTCCAGAGGGCGGGCTAATGCTGTACTCCCCGGGCCTGGCCCTCCGAGGTGCTCCGACGTGTTGGCTGACCGGAGTTCTCTCTGGGTGCAGGAAAGGAAGCGAGATCTGCGAGCAGCTCCGAGTGCTGGGCGCCTCCTTGGACTGGGACCGAGAGTGCTTCACGATGGATGCGGTGAGTGTTGGTGCCAGGCTCCGCGGGCAGGGCTGGGTGGGGGGTGTAGAGAGCTGCATGGGGAGGGGCAGCTGTGGCGTGCCGCGGGGTTGGCGCCCTGTGCTCTTGGCGTTGATGCTGAAGGGCAGCGTGGGGCTGCCTCCTGCACCATCAGCTCCGTGGGAGCAGGTCTCCAGGGCGCGTTCACCGCCAACCTTTAGGTGAACTGTGGCGCCCCTGGGCCCCTTGCATTGGGGTTAGGGGTGTGAGAAGGCGGGGGTCCTGAGTGGGGTTACACCGTCGGATGTGGACACTCCGGTCATTGTAGGGCTCCTCGGTGGCCGTGACCGAAGCTTTTGTGCGACTCTCCAAGGCGGGGCTGTTGTACCGGAACCGGCAGCTTGTCAACTGGTCCTGCGCGTTAAGATCCGCCATCTCAGATATTGAGGTGAGGCCGCGGGAGAGCTGCACGTTTGCCAGCGCTCCTAGGCCAGGTGGGCACGGAGCCGATTGGCTACTCGGTGTGACATTTGGCCTCAGTAAGCCTCAGCTTCCCCAACCTGGAAATGAGGGACGGGAGTGCCTGCATCCTGGGGGTGCTGTGTCGTGAGGGTTAACTAAGGACCCACCTAACGTGTTAGCTCAGTGCCGGGAGGGGGACTTACAGTTTTTAGTGTCTGGCTTTGTCCCCCAGACCGCCCCGTCTGGTGAGCTTGTTGCATTGCAGCACCATCCATAGTGCCCCCAATCTTTGTCACCTGCTGAGTGGACGAGCACACTGTGGCCCCCACATGCAGCGGGCTTGCTCAGCAGTCCTGGTCCAGCCCCAGCGGGATGGACCCTGGTCTCAGACCACACTTAGCTAAAATACCTACAGTAGGCAGGTGCGCAGAGACGACGTGCCGCACACGAGCGTTCACCAGGGGCAGGCCCGAGGAAGGCTAAGGGTGTCGAGGGTGACGGGCCTTTTGTGAACAGATCATAGTGAGAGTCGCGCCGCACGGCGAACAGAATTCACGTCACCAAACTGCTTTCCTCCCCCCGTATGTACCACAGTGAGGAGGAAGACCATACACGAGGAAGAGCTAGATGGGAGGAGCAGCTGGCTGCCCTTTTTTCTTGGGTAGCAGGGAGGCCAGGGTGGAAGGGATGGGGCTCAGGGGAGGCCTGGGAAGGCTGGCCTCGACTCTGCTCACTCACCCCTCCAGGTGGAAAGCCTGCCCCTGGAGGGCTGCACGGAGCTGCGCCTGCCTGGCTGCCCCGCTCCAGTCCCCTTCGGCCTCCTCGTTTCTGTTGCCTTCCCCGTGGACGGAGAGCCTGGTGAGTGCGGCCCCAGGGGGCTGATGGGAAATCTGATGGGACGGCTCTAGGGCAGCTCTGCAGTGCACGCGTTCCTTGGACGTGGTCCTCACGTATTCTGGGGGACCTCCGAGAAGCGTAGGCCTGTGCCTCCCCGGGAGTCTGGTCCAGTTTGGCGGGAGTCTGTTGCCCGGGAAAGAGACAAAGGATCAGCTGTAAAGCGGGTTTGAACAGCCAGAGGAGGACAGCTGAGCTGGCCTGGTCAGAGGCTTCTCGTCTGAAGGGCTGGTGCCATCCCTGCCGAGGGCACAGGATTTATGAGTAGGACCCTGGGAACCCCCAGGCGGCCTCTGGCACCCAGCAGGGGCTCTCGTTTTCTGTTGGGTGCCATTGAGTTGAGGCCCATGTCCGTCAGCCCCATGGGACAGAAGAGAATTGCCCCTCGGCCTTTCCAAGGCTTTGTGCAGGAGAGCCGGCCAGAGTAGCTGGTGGGTTTGAACCTTTGAACCTTCTCACTTCTGGTTAGCAGCCGAGCACGTACACCCTGGCACTTGCAGGCCTCCTAGGCTAGGACTCTCAGCACCAGGCACCCTCCCTGGTCTCTGGTCATTTGCTAACAGGGAAACCCCAGGCTTCTAGGGACACTGGGCCTTGGTTCCTCCATGATTGCTGGGGCCTGTTCAGCCCTGCTGGCTCCCCACCCCTCCCCTCTCCATCCTGAGCCGGGTGGGGGTGGCGGCCTGGTGTCAGTGCCCAGATGTCTGTCCTCAGATGCAGAGGTGGTGGTAGGAACCACGAGGCCAGAGACGTTGCCTGGAGATGTGGCTGTGGCCGTCCACCCCGACGACTCCCGATACACGGTACGGGACAGCACAGCCCTGCGCCTGGCCGGCCAGCTCCCCACCCCAGTCCCCACCCTCCCTGAGGATGGCGCCCCCGTCTGCTTTCCCTCCTGGCCTCAGACACCGGCTCCGGCCTCAGCCCCTCGGTGGCTCTGGTTAGACGCCTTTCTCGGATGCTATGTTTTGTTTCTTACCCTGGCCGTGGCAGGGGCAGGGGCAGATTACCCAGTAAGTAAGGTCAGCAGGGGTTTACTTGCGCAGCCGACTAATCTGTCGTGAGCATGTTTCTGTGGAAACACGATCTCTCATACTACAGCTCAGCACAATAGTAAGCAAGCATACGTGAGCCCGTGCCTGCTTCGTTGCTCACTGCTCCGTTCCTGGAAGGGGGTACATTTGAACAGAGGCTTTGCTCTCTGTAGGAAGGCGCTGTGGGGTTGGGAGACAGATGCCCACCAGGCCTAGAAGCAGAATCCCTGCGGGGGGAAAACAGATTCCCTGAGGGAGCCACACTTGTCAGCTCGTGCGTTACCAAGCTGTGCAGCAAGTGGTCGCTGTTGGCAGAGACGACATTTGTCCCTTGTTCCACAAAGCCTTTAGGAGCTTGCCGGCGGACCCCTTCCCCTGTTCTGTATCTACTGGCGTTCACCCTCTTCCCCGGGCATGGTCATGCCCCAGACCGAACCTTCATGCCCACACATGTGCTCACCCTGCCCGCCTCCCTTCCCTCCAGCATCTACACGGGCGGCAGCTTCGACACCCCTTAACTGGGCAGCTACTCCCTCTCATCACGGACTCTGCTGTCCAGCCACACCTGGGCACAGGCGAGTGGAGCCCGGGTGTCCCCAGGGAGGAGGGAGTGGGGGAGGGAAGGCGGGCCGCATCAGGAAAAGGCAGCGTGGGAGGGGCGTGGGGGAGGGAAGGCGGGCCGCATCAGGAAAAGGCAGCGTCCGGGGCCCAGGTTCGTGCTCACCCTGCCCTACCTCCCGCAGGGGCGGTGAAGGTGACGCCGGCCCACAGTCCTGCGGATGCTGAGATGGGAGCCCGGCACGACCTGAGCCCCGTGAGCGTCATCGCGGAAGATGGGACCATGACCTGGCACTGCGGGGACTGGCTGCAGGTGCCACCAGCCGTGTGCTCCCCACCCTCCTGCCACCCCATCTTCCTTGAGGCCACTGGCTTACTCTCGCTGCTTTTCTGCAGGGTCTTCACCGGTTCGTGGCCCGGGAGAAGATTGTGTCGGCCCTGAGGGAGCGGGGGCTGTTCCGGGGCCTCCAGAGCCACCCCATGGTGCTGCCCATCTGCAGGTAGCCCCGTGGTAACTTCTTTGCTGGGGGCATCCCTAAAGGGAACAGAAGAGGGTGGGGAGTGGCACTGGGATGCCTCTGCCCCCCTGCCCCAGGTTGGGTCGTCTCTGCCCCCCTTGGTTCCGAGGCCTGGCAGGTAGCAGGCCCTCGTCCCCTGGACCAGGTGTAGGGCTGGAGGCTCCAGGCACTCACCCGGCTCCCTTTCAGCCGGTCTGGGGACGTGGTAGAATACCTGCTGAAGAGCCAGTGGTTTGTCCGCTGCCGAGAAATGGGAGAGCAGGCCGTCAAGGTGAGGCCGCAGTGCTGAAGGGATCGGGGCCCGGGGCCGGGATGGAGGCCGGGGGAGGCCTGGCGTGTTTGCTCTGGCTGTGGTGTGGGTGGAGGGCTGGCTCACCCCCTCCCTCCAGCCTGGGAGATTCTGTTGTGAGAGCCCCAGAGGCCGCATGTCCCACCCTGGAGACGGGTGCAGGATGGGAAGCCCCTCTGAATGCCTTTTTTCTCCAGGCCGTGGAGTCGGGGGCCCTGGAGCTGCACCCGTCCTTCCACCAGAAGCACTGGCTGCACTGGTTTTCCCACCTAGGGTAAGGGTGAGGGGTGCTCCCTGGAGGAGGGGACAGGGGCAGTACTGGCCGTGCTGGCAAGTCACGCTGTCCCCTCGCTGCCCTCTCGCAGGGACTGGTGCGTCTCCCGGCAACTGTGGTGGGGCCATCAGATCCCAGCCTACCTGGTGGTGGAGGAGCAGGGACAGGTTTGTGCTGGAGGGGGTGTCAGCGAGGGCTGGGCAGGGAGGAGGGAGCTCCAGGCTGGCAGTCAGGGCTTCCAGGCCCGTCTAGCTCCCTGCCTGCCACTGTGCGACGCTACTTCCCCAGGCCTATACCTGTGGCTTCATCTTGCCCCAGTGGGCCCGAGACCCCACGAGACAGCCACGAGACAGCCTGACAACCAAGTGGGCTTTCAGACCCATCACTGCCCTGTTCTGCCATCCTCTCCCCTGCCCCTTCTTTTTTTCCCAGGGCCATGGGTCAGACTGTTGGGTGGTCGGGCGGACAGAGGCCGAGGCCAGGCAGGCCGCTGCAGAACTGACAGGGAGGCCGGCGGCAGAGCTGACCCTGGAGAGGGGTGAGTGCCTCTGGGTGGGGGTTGACAGATTGTAGGGCTGGGCAAGGTGGGAGTGGGTCCGAGGGCCAGACTCTGGCCTCTGGCAGGTGAGCAGCAGCCATCTGAGGCCCCAGAAGCTGGGGTCCAGTAGTGGCCATTCCCTGTCCCGTTCCCCAGACCCTGACGTACTGGACACGTGGTTCTCTTCCGCCCTTTTCCCCTTTTCTGCTCTGGGCTGGCCAACAAAGGTGAGGTGGCTGAGGGCAGGAGAATCGTGAGGGTTTGGGGATGGTGAGTGGGGGGTCCCTTGGGTACATGGGAGGTCTGGAAAGGAACGGAGGGCCCGGGCAGGGCCTCCCACTGTCCTTCTTGTCTCACAGACCCCAGACCTCGCCCGTTTCTACCCGCTGTCCCTTTTGGAGACCGGCAGTGACCTCCTGGTGTTCTGGGTAGGCCGCATGGTCATGCTGGGGACCCAGCTCACAGGGCAGCTCCCCTTCAGCAAGGTGACCGCCTGCCTCCGCAAGGCCCTCCGCCCATCTCCGACTCCCCAGCCATCCCCAGCCCGGTCTTCCTGTCAACGCCCAGTGCCGAGCTCTCCGGCTTCCTCATTCCCCTTTCCCGGCTGACTCCCTGCCTCCTCGCCAAACTCTGGAGCCCAGAGATCCTAAGGGACCCTTCTCTGCTCCCAGGTGCTGCTTCACTCCATGGTTCGGGACCGGCAAGGCCGCAAGATGAGCAAGTCCCTGGGGAATGTGCTGGACCCGAGGGACATCATCACAGGGGCAGAGCTGCAGGTCCGGGTCTCGTCCAGCACAAGGGAGCGAGGCGGGACTCTGAGGAGGGGAGCCACTGGGAGAGACCATGGAGGCGTGGGAGCAGTGGCAGTCCCTGAGGTCCAGAGACCCAGTGGGGGCTGGGTCGCTGAACCACCGGCCCCTCCCCAGGCACTGCAGGAGAAACTGAAGGTCGGGAACTTGGCCGCGGCAGAGCTGAACATGGCAGCCGCCGCACAGGTGAGCTCAACTCTGGCATGTGCCCCGCCCCAGCCTTCAGCGCCCAGCGTCTAGATTTCTTCCTCAGGACCGGCTTCACAGGCACCCTGCCCTCCCGTCTCCTCTGGTTGCAGAGAAAGGACTTCCCGCACGGGATCCCTGAGTGTGGGACAGACGCCCTGAGATTCACGCTGTGCTCCCATGGAGCCCTGGGTAAGCGAGGTTCAGCGCTGTGGGGGAGAGATGCGGGGTGCGGTGGGCAGGGAGGGCGGTGGGCAGAACTGGGGCTTCCTGTGCTGCTGCCTCGCCCCCACAGTCCCCTTCGTCTCCCTCTCCTGCCAGCGGGTGACCTGAACCTGTCTGTCTCTGAGGTCCTGGGCTCCCGGCGTTTTTGCAACAAGATCTGGAACGCCCTGCGCTTCATCCTCAACAGTCTGGGGCAGGGATTCTCACCCCAGCCCACGGAGGAGGTGAGAGGGAAGAGGTGCGCCCGAGTGGGGCTCCTCAGGTGTCTGAGGGAAAGGAGGGGAGCCATCCTCGTCCTGAGCCCCCTCCTGCCTGCAGCTGTCTCCCTCATCCCCCATGGACGCCTGGGTCCTGAGCCGCCTTGCCCTCACCGCCGCGGAGTGTGAGCGGGGCTTCCTGGCCCGGGAGCTGCCCCTTGTCACCCACGCCCTGCACCACTTCTGGCTCCACAGCCTCTGTGACGTCTACCTGGTGAGCGAGCAGGGCCAAGACCTGGCATTTCCACCCTGCAGACCTGCTTCTGATCCCCCCCATGGCGGGAGCTCTGAAGTTGTTCCCCCTTCCATTCCCCTCTTTTATGGGCCCTGCCTCTGGGGGCAGCATGCTGCTTTGGGGCTTTGTGCCGGCCCCTGTCACTGGTGAGTGTGGACCCTGGACAGGCTGGGGCCGAGAGGTCGGGGTGGGGGCGCGGGCGTCACAACAGGCCTCTTGGACAGGAAGTCTGGAAACTCCCAGAGGCTTGTTCCACACGGATCCAGGCTCCGGAGCTGCTCCCTTAGTGGGTTGTGGGGTGGGGGTGGGGGCAGAGCTTTCATTTCTGACAAGTCCCTGGCCGTGGTGAGCAGCACTGCCCCAGGGCACTGCCTCTCAACCTTTGAAAAACCCACGCCACGTTTGATGAGCCAGACACGCGTACTGGTTCTTTTCCAATGACCTGGGAACTTTGAAGTGTTCGTGGAAGACCTGCATTCTTTTAATTTTGTGCGCCCCCTCCCCCCGCAAACTTCTTGAAGCCCCCCCTCTTGCTCAAGCCTTTCAGGAGGCTGCGTTCCTGGCCTCGGAGAATCCCAGTCTGGACTTTCCTTTTCCCACACACTGCAGAGCCCAGCAGGCCCTCTGTGGTGTCACACTGAGTGCGTCCGCCCTCCTTTACCCAGTGTCCCCTGACTGGCTGACTTCCCCCCCAGGAGGCAGTGAAGCCGGTGCTGGCCCGCTCCCCCCGGCCCGAGGGGCCCCCGCAGGTCCTGTTCTCCTGCGCTGACATCGGCCTCCGCCTCCTCGCCCCGCTGATGCCCTTCCTGGCCGAGGAGCTCTGGCAGCGGCTGCCCAGCAGGCCAGGTGGCCCCGCTGCCCCCAGCATCTGTGTGGCACCCTATCCCAGCGCACACAGCTTGGTGAGCCACACACGGATCTGGTGTCTTGGGGGCTTGCTGGCGCCCCACGGGGGTCTAGCGGGTGGGCTCTGACCAGCTCATAACCAGTCAGTTACAGTGGGATGGCCCATCTCTGCGGTGGGGCGGAGGGGGCTGCCACTGTGGCTGGCATGGTCTGTGGTAGTGGCGTGGTGGCTGCCAAGCACAGGACTTCTGCTGCACTAGTGCAAGTTGCAAGGCTGCACCTGCTTCCTCCACCGGTACGCGGGGCAGGAAGAGCCCATCCCCCGGCTGTAAGGGGGTTGATGACCTCACTCTCTGCCGTCAAGTGAACTCCGACTCACTGTGACCCCTGGGACAGGCTAGACCTGCTCCCTGGAGCTTCGAAGGCAGTAACTCTACGGTGTTGAAAGTCATCCTTCTTCCTCGGAACAACTGGTGGTTTCGAACCGCTGACCTTAAAGTTAGCGGTCCAACCAGACGCCACTAGTCACCAGGCTCCTTGGTAAGGGAGCCAGAAGTCAAACCTGTTGCTGTCGTCCGTCAGTCCCGGCTCCCTCAGGGCTGCTGCCAGCTCTCATGCCCTCGCAGGGTAGATGCTACAAACTCACTCCCCGGAAAACCCATTGCCCACCTACCTGTGTGCATTTCTTTTTCCGATTACTGGGGTTTGTGACTTTTGAGTGATCCTGTATATCTTTTCAGTTCTATTGACCTGTAGGATTCACGTATCATGTAATTCCCTGGCTCCAGTGCCCCTCCCTCCCTCTTGGGGTCACGGGAGTGTGGGGCGCTTCACCCGAGCCCGCCCTCCGCTGACTGGGTCCACTCCCAGCGCGCGCCCTCTCCAGTCTTCTCAGGCAGCTCTCTGCTGTGTGGTTCCTCGAGGCAGTGGTCTCTGCTGGAGAGCTCAGACCTAGGGTTGCCCTCGGGGCGGGATGGGAGGTGGGTGCAGGCTGGGCTCTGTGTGTCATCTGTGGTCCCTGTCCCCAGGAGCACTGGCGCCAGGCCGAGCTGGAGCAGCGCTTCTCCCGAGTCCAGGAGGCCGTGCAGGCGCTGCGGGCTCTCCGGGCCACGTACCAGCTCACCAAGGCGCGGCCCCGAGGTGAGGCGTGCGCTGGGCCACTGGGCGCCTGTGGGAAGTGGAGACAGCCTGGCGGGGCAGACCCCGGGGTTGGAAGCGCACACAAGGAGGGTAGGAGGGAGGATGGACCTTTGACCCGTCCTCCCCTCCTGCCAGTGCTGCTGCAGAGCTCGGAGCCAGGTGAGCGGGAGCTCTTCCAGGCTTTCCTGGAGCCCCTGGGCACGCTGGCCCACTGCGGGCCTGTGGGCCTCCTCTCCCCAGGCCAGGCAGCCCCCTCGGGCTGGGCCCAGGCCCCACTCGGCGACTCCGTTCAGATCTACATGGAGCTGCAGGTGAACCCCGAAGCTCGGAGGGGAGGGTCGAGGAGAAACGTGGGGAGCTGGGCGCTTTAAAGCTGGAAGGGTTTGGGGGTGGCGGGGTTGGGTGTTGAGCAGTCTGCAGAGTCTGACAGCCTTCCCGCCCTGCTCCTCAGGGCCTGGTGGACCCGCAGGCCCATCTACCTCTGCTGGCTGCCCAAAGACACAAGTTGCAGAAACAACTTGAGGGTCTCCTCCGCCAGCGCTCTTCACAGCGGGAGGCAGACACCCAGACACAGCACAGGGTGAGGCGGGCGAAGACTGCCCAGGAAGCCCCGCGCTCCTGAGGGCTGTGGGCTGGGAGCAGGCAGGCCTCTTCCCCGGGCCATCTCTCATGGTCCTCTCTCCTTGGCCAGCTGTCTTCCCTCCAGAGGGAGCTACTGAAACTAGACAAGGCAGTCTCTCACCTGCGGCAGCTGATGGAGGAGCCTCCACCCCGGGGGATTTGAGCTCCGGCTCTCACCGGAGTCCCGTGAGACCTGCCTTTGAGCATAGACTCATCAGCTGACAGGGGCCTCAGAGACTGCCTGGCCGCTGGCCTTGTGCCATGGACCGGGACACGGGCTGGCCTGCTGTGACTGGAGGACCTGGGTGGACAGGGTGAAGTTTCGAAATGAGGAAATCCAGATAAACGGTCTTGTCTGCCTGTGGCCCTCTGTCCTTCTTTCCCTGCCGGTGAGGTTCCGGCCTCAGTCCGAGAGATTGGTCTGAGAAAGGAGGAGGGATGCCTCTCAGTTTGGCGAAGGCTTTGGGTGCAGGGATAAGCCTGCCTCTGCTGGCGAGGGGACAGGGCAGGGACACAGGGAGCCCTGTCCTACCTCCTTCCTGGGCTGTCTGATCAAGTCTTGGCCCTTCCACAAAGCTTCCAGGCTCCTGGGCCCCATCCCAGAGGTCCTGAGAGGAGTAGGGGCTGTCCCGGATTCTGAAGGGGGTGGGGTGGGCTGGAGGTTGGTACCTTCAACCGTCTTTGCACCTGAGCCCGTGGTGCTGGAGACGCTCTGCCCAACCTACACGCTGAGCTATGCGTCATACGCAGACACCCCCTAAGTGACTCCGTGTCTCGTCCACGGGGAATCCAGGCACCAAGTTCATTTTGTCCAGCAGCTCTGAGCAGCGCTTGCTAGCCAGGGCCTCTCACGGGCTGGGTCCTCCATGGAGTCAGGTGTCCAAAGGTGTCTAAGCCTTCTAAGAACCAACGTGGGGTGGGGTGGGGGTGTGTGAGCGCCAATGGGAGAGGAAACACATTCAGCGTGAAAGTCTCTCATCCCAGCTTTCAGCTCAGCTTCCACCCAGGAAGTCGGTGCCGGCTCTTCCCGGCTGCTGTACCGCACCGTCCATGGAAGGGCGGCTTTGACAAGCTGCAGTTCTCTTGCTGGGTGTCAGGAGGATGGGGCTCCACCCCTCCTCTGCCATTCCAGTGAACTCCAATGGAGTCCCCGGTGCCGGCATGCCCATGTCCCCTCCCAGAGGAGAGAAGCCGAGAAGGTTCCTTCCTGGCCCCCAGTGTGACAGATGGCTCCCGAGCACCTGCTAGGTGCTGGCCCTGTCCTGGGCTCTGGGACCCATCGGAGGCAGCGGTGCTATGTCCCCTTGCACTTGAATGGGAGCAGAATGTTGCAAGGGACAGGCGAGTGAGCAAAATGAAGGTGGGAACATTCTGGAATACTTAAGAGTGGCCAGGAGGCCAGTGTGGGGGGACAGAACAAAGGGGATCATCAGCAGGAGGGGACACTGGAGATTTGGGCGGGATGAGGTGGAGATTTGGGCGGGATGAGGTGGGAGGACGACGGGGGACACAGAGCTCATCGCCCACTTGGTGCTGGCCCAAGTCATCAAGACTAAACCCTCACATGGGCCACATAACGGCCACTGGCCGCGTGGAGGGCTGGTGGCTATGCTACAGATCACATTAGGCATTCCGTTGATTCCACTCGTGGCCACCCGATGTAGGAGTGCTGGTCAGCATTGGACTGCTAGCGGACACACCGGTGGTTCAGACCCACGAGCTTCTCGGGAGAAAGATGAGGCCGTGTCCCCGTGAGGATGTCAGTCACAGCACGTCCTGAAACATGTCCATCGTGGAGAATGTTGTTGGCCCTGGTAGGCTAGTTAGGTTGACAGTGTTTGCTCCTGACGTGGAAGCACCTTTTCTCTTGGGACTACCAGGGAGGACTTCCTTCCCCTTGCCTCTCACTAGACAGAACCTAATGACGTGGACCTCTCCGGCTGCAAAGCAAGCTGGGAAATACAGACTAGTCGGACAGTCACAGGATCCACTGAGATCTTCATGCCTGCCTGCCTCAGAGGAGGATGGTGGCTGTCAAAGGAAGCATATAGCTGGCCATCTCCACCACCTTCAGGTCTGCTGGACGGACCCTGACCGGTTCTTGTCACTCACTTCCCTGTCTAGAACCTCGGAAGGGGTTTTTAGGGCAGTTAAGAGGGCCAGGGGAATCTGAAAGTCACACCTTAGTTTCTTAGAGATTGAGTTAACTAGCCCACAACTTGTTTGGGGGCCTACACACCTGACCCATGGACGTCATCTGCCCACCGGTACAGGCTCTCTCGGGACCAGTCCTAAACTTCCCTTCTCCCTGGGCCCAGCTACCCCCCAGGGCCCACGGCACCAGGCTGGTTGTAAAGGGGCTGGAAGAAGTTTGTGTGTCTTGTCCGTCTCGCACTTCCTGTACTCCGCTGGTCTTTCGAGACTTGGCTTCACCATCTTCCAAAGAAGCCCTTCTCCTGTTTTATGTGGTGGTAACAGCAGGAGGTGTGTGAAGACCGGAGTGCACTTTGATCCAGAATTCTAGATGGCGCTACGGTCAGACATTGAGGTCTTGCGAGAACAGGAAACTTGCCCAGATTTCACCCTGACTCCACACATTGCCATGGTTGGCCAGAGTAGGCGCCCTGAAGCCCTCCCCCGCCCCTGGAGCCCGCTGGCTGGCCTCTTGGGGAGGTTGAACTGAACCCGTCCTGAACTGCCTCCACCCCATGTCCCACCCCGATGGATCCCTCTGGGTCCCTGGGACAGGGGACAGTGCCCCAGAGCTGTTCAGTCCGAGTCCCAGCCCCCATGCTCAAACAAAGGAAGATGAGATGAAAATCCTGCCTCCCCACCCTCGCCTGGAAGAGAGGATCAGGCCGCTGTTACAGTACACGTGTCTCCAGGGGGTACAAATGGCCGCTAACTGAAAGGGTGGTTTGAGTCACCTGGAGACACATCGGAGGCAGGCTGGCAGTGTACTTCAAGAACGACACCGACCGTGGAGAACTCGAAGGAGCACGCTGTTTGATTGGGATGCACAAGGGTTACCCCGAGTCAGTGCCAGCTGAAAAATGGAAGAAGTAGCAATGCCCCCTCGGCCCCGGCAAGGTGCAGCCAGCACTGCCCTGGGGGCAGCATGCCTGGCACCCAGGAGCGTGTCCCCTCCCCCCGCAACAGCCCGAGGGGAGAGTCGCACTTGGAGTTCCACTCCATGCCCTACCCAAGCCCCACACAGACACAGAAATGACTTTACACTCAGCCTGTTCCCTGCCTCTCCACAGGGGAGTCTCTACTGAAAGAGAGCCAGGAACACCCCCTTGGCACTCCCCGCCCCCCCATAAGTGCCCCCGGCAGGAGGGGCACGGAGTGTGGCTGCTCAGCCGGTGCAGGTGATGCTCTGTGGCGATCCTCCCCGGTGGAGAGTGACATTGGTCCCTGGGGGCACATGGAGGAGGAGGCAGAGCTAGGAAAGAGAGAGGGTCACAAAGGGGAGTGAAGATGCTCCTCCCATGTTCCTGAGCCAGCCAGGCCCCCCCTAGTGACCCCAGTACACTCACAGTAACACATTCCCACAGCCCCTGCCTCTCCCCACCCACAGCACTACCTTCTCCAGCCATCCGAGGAAAGTGGCGCCGTAGGATGAATTTCCTGGAGAAGACGCCTTCAGCCTCAGTTGCAAAATCATACTTGGCCCTAAGCACCCAAAAAGGATAGGTTAGCACCCGGCAACCCTGGGGTAGGGGAGGGGGGACAGGCGCCCCTTCTGCCCCACATCCCTCCACAGGCCCTCCTGTAAATCCTCAGCAGCTGGGGCACCTCAGTGTCTATCTCCGTGACCAAGGAGCCAGCCCTCTCTCCTCTGAGCCCACACGTCCAGCCCTGCACCCTCACCTGTGCCATGCGAGCCGCCAAGGAGGGTCAGGAGGAGGAAGAAGGGCAGCGCAGGCCCCATCATGGCCGCCTTACTCGGGAACTCACTGAGGAGATGGCAGGTCCCCAGCTGACCGGCCAGCCCTACACCCCATGCCCTCCCCATCCTCGGTGCAAGAGCTTGGGGGAGAGGGGAGGGGGAGTTGGGCAACTGGATTTTCCAGTTCTCCTAGTATGTCTTCAAGGACCCACAAGAGAGCCATTCCGGCTCTTGGCGATCAGTGGGTGGAGAGGGTGGCCCACTGCTTCCTCAACCCTGCATCCCACCCGCTCCTTCACTGGAGGCTTTAGGAGGTGTCCCTCCTGCAGGTATCTGGGCCCCACCCAGGCCTAGGCCTCTCGCTGCTCCTTAGGGATTAATTATTAACTGTAATTAATTCTATCACTCATGCCACCAAAGGGCTCAGGAATGTGGGCCCAAAAGGGAGGGGACAATTAGTCAAGTTCCTCCCCAAACCCAAGTATCCTGCCCAGGTGCCCCCAACCCGCAGCCACCCTGGCTTTCTAGGGGAGACATCTGGGTAATGCGGACCTCTCTCTCACCTTTGGCTTGGTTCTGTTGTTCTCCTCCCATAAAGAGCTACGGCCTTGGAACCCCCCCAGGGGCAGTGCCCCCTGTGCCACAGGGTCATGGCCATGGGGTCACTCCAGGGCAGTGAGTGCGCGGCTTTGGTTGAAGAGGTCCTGGATACACAAGTGGAGGCTGCCATTCCCAGCAGATCCTCCTCACCACACAAGGGACACCCACACTCCCATCAACACCCTCCCACCCCACGCAGGTACTCAGCATGGCCAACACAGGCTAGATTTGTAGACCTCTAGCCCAGAAAGGGAGGTCTTCCTTTAAACACCAGGAAGCTAAGCCCAGAGAGATGAGAACGCTTCCCTGGTTTCGTCAGACCCATGAGGATGTGCACACAAGTCAAGCACACCCCACAGGAATGAAGAGGTGTCCACACATACACGGCCACCTGGCATTCATCTCCCATCTGCCCCTCGATGTCTCATCCCTACCTCTCAACCCCTAGGAAAACCAGGGGGCACCAAGCAGAGAGGGGCTGAGGCAGAGAGGCCAGGGGAGGAGCTAAAAGCAGCTAAAAGGAGGGGTGGGGGCGCAGTCCACACAGTCAATGAAAACTTAGATTTCAGGCCCTTCCAGCCTCTTCTGCACGGGAGGCAGACCACGGGAGGAGGTAAGTGGACAAGAGGAACAGACCCAGGAGGAGGTTGGTGGGGGGTAGGGGGTGGCACATTGAGATGCTTCGAGATGGTGGATTTTCTTCAGAGGAGCCTGGGGACACCCCTGCTTCTTTCCCACCCCCATCACCACTCTTCGCACCCCATCCTGACACTGTGGAGGGATAGACACATTGGAATGGAACCCCAGTCAGTTGCCATGGAATTGACTCTGCCTTCAAGAAACCTCATGTGCTCCAGCGTAACTGCCCTCCGTAGGGTGGTTCCCCCCCAACCCCGCCATTAAAGTACATTTTATTCCTGAGCTAAAATAGCGTATGGCTCCAAGTGCTTCTTTAAAACTTTAAATTCTCAAAACACACAGGCATCCGTTATGAAATGTGACGCTTGCTGCCATCAGTCGACGCAGACTCAGGGTCACCCTGTGGGGCGCAGAACCGCCCCAGCGGGTGTCTGAGACTGGAGCTCCTGCCGGAAGCCGGAAGCCAGGCTTTCCCCGTGGGCTGGCTGCTGGTTTTAAACTGCCCACCAGCCCAAGGTACAACCACGGTGGCATCATCTTAACACGAGGAGTTTGGAAAGTTATTTATTGCATTTCCTCATTTAATGTTTAAATTGTGAATTAGGGGGGGATCCGCCATGGGATTTTCAACTGTCGGCTGGGGGAGGTCACTTGTCGGGCTTGTCTTCCAAGGTGCTTCCGGGTGGGCTCAAACTTCCAACCCGTCAGTCCGCAGCTGAGTGCATTCGCCGTCTGCACCAACTGGGGACTTGGCTCAGCACATCACAAACTTAGTTTCCTTGAAACACCTAGGAACACCCTTTGAAGAAGGTACTGCTTTGAGTATGTCTGAGGGTGGCTGTGTATCTTAATGGGGTCCCGACTGACTCAGTTGCCCCGACTCATGGTGACAGCAGGGGATTCCGAGCAGAATTGTGCTCCGTGTGGGTTTTTCTGGGGTCGATCTTCTTGTAAGGGGCTCTGAACCGCCAGCCTCCTGAGTAGCAGCTGAATGCATTGTCTAATTCTACCCCGCAGGTCCCATTAAACCTCTGGTCAGACCAACAGACATGCACCTACTACTTGACTGCCTCTTCTTAAAGGTCTTCCTCAGAGCCCAACGGGTCTTTCTGGGCCTCCGTAGAGCCTGGCCTCCTCTCTCCCCTTGTCCCTCCTCCCCCTCGTCTTCATTTGCAGCAGGGCAGGCTTGGAGAGCCTGGGTGGTCCTCGCCTGGGAGCGTAGGAGGGGAAGGTGAGACAAGGGGCTGTTCCCACTGGTGGCCGGACTCAGGGCAGCGTCGCCGAGAGGGCTAAGGTTCTGAGAGAAAAGAGACCCATCTGGGGACTAACAATGGAAGCCAGAGAGAGTGGACATCAGAGCCTGAGATGTGCAGGGTTCCGAAAGATGGAGCCTGCTGGGTGTCAATAAGGGGCCTGGTGGCCCTCAGGCTCGTGGATCCACAGGGTCAGGGAGAGGAGACTCTGCCCTTGGCCTGCCCTTGGTCGGAAGCCCTGAACATCTCTTCCACTGAGATTCTGTTCCCAAGATGTTAAAGAGGCGCGACACCGGAGTCCCCGAGGGAGAGGTGCACCATCATGGAGGGGAGTGAGGAAGGGAGTGGGTGGCTGAGGTCCTGCCCAACATAGTCACTGTCCCCTCTTTGCCCCTCAGCTTCAAAGCCTCTGAAGAAGGGCTCCATCCCCGACTGGCCATCGTGTTGGTCACTCTGGTGGCGGCAGCAGGAATTGTCAGCCTCCTCTGTCATTAAGAAGGTGAGTGGGACTGTGGGGACAGTGAATGGGCCCTCAAGTCAAGTGGGGCTAGGACTTGGATCCCTGCAACTCTGGCAAGAACCAGTGGTTTGGGAGGGGGGAGGGGGGAGACGACGACAATTTGCCATCCTCAGGGATGGGGAGTGGGGGGTGTTCTCAGGGGTCACTAAGAAGAAACCTTGGCCAGGGAGGCCGGGGGCACCTTGGAGGCGGTCCAGCTCACGAAGGCCTGGGATTCTGCTCCAGGGGATGGGAAGTCAGCCCTGTGGAGTCCCGTTCACCTGGATTTTGAATCCTGGCTCTACGGCTCCAAGCCGCAGTAGTAACAGCGATACTTAAAATAGCATGTATATGCTGGGTGAAAGATAGAGCTATATAGAAATCATTTCACTGGGAGCTTGCAGGTATTATAATAATCCATAATCCGATTAGATCAACCATAATTGTACAGTTGCTGCCACCATCCATTTCAAAACATTTTCTTTCTTCTTGAAGTCTTTGAAATCAGCTCTTCTGGTGCTATACATTTTTATATTTGCTTGTTGCTCACAGCAACTCAATGGGGCAGGTAGTATTACTCCCCTCATTGCACCAAACAATGTGCAAACAAGCAGCCCAGCAAACAAACAAGCGCTGACCTCACTGCCGTGGCGTTGATGCTGACTCTCAGGGACCCTCAAGGTCCTGCCTCTGTGGGTTTCCAGAACCGTCACTCTTTACGGGAGTACGAAGCCCCTTTCTTCCAGGGTCACAACTAGTCTTGAACCGCTGGTCTCACGGTTAGCAGCCCCACACATCACCACTCTCCCATCCGGGATCCTCCTGTACCAATGAGGTCATTGGCTCTCGGATCAAGGGAGAATGCTAGCATCCATCTCAAGGGGCTGTTGGGCAGGACCCATGAGCTGATGCAGGTGCTTAGTGGTGTCTGGTGCATAGTGCATTCTCAATACTAATAATAACAATGATTATTGATCAAAGGGGAGCCCCGTGGCGGGGAGCCAGCGCTCTGTGGGAACTGCTGAGGGCTGGGCGGCAGGGCTCCGGATCCCCACACTAACCTTGCTACTTACTCCTTGTCCCGTAGGCTTGCCAGTTCCGGAAGGAGATGAACATGGGGTGTGGCTGCGGCTCCTTGGCCCCTTACAGCTGCCACCATGAGGCCACCAGTCAGTGCTACACTGTCAAATGAGGGGCCAGGCCCAGGGAAGCCAGGACCCCCTTGCCCTTGCCCTTGCCCTTCTGAATTCCTCTTGCAAATAGACTCATCCCCAGACACGCCCTTCCCATCCCCACCTCGCCAACGCCCTCCAGCATCCTCCCTCCGCAGTGTACAGAGGAAGTCCACCACGCAGGCAGCGCCAGTCCGTGGGGACAGCAATTCTGCCTCCAGTCCTGCTGTGGTCTAGGGCAGGGTCCGCACACTTTTGAGAAGAAAGAGCCAACCCTGTCCCTCATGACAATTTAAAGATTATTTGAGAGCCATAAATATATTTCCACAAATGAATGCAATCACCGCTCTCTGAATAATGTCCTTAAAAATGTGCATTTTTACTTCCGAGCCACAAGTATGTATGGAAAGAGCTGCCGATACCTCTCCAGTTTGCAATCAGCCAACCCGGGGTCTGGGGGAAGCCACCCACCTAACCTCTCCTAATGCTGTGCTCCTCTTTGCACTGGGCCCCGGCTGGGTGGTCTCCTGGCCGCCCGGTTCTCACGGGGATCCGAACCTTCACCCCTCGCCCTTTCTTCCCTGCAAAGGTCAGCGATGCTTCTTAGCCGAGGACCTAGGATGTGGGCTGGGGCCAGGGTCCTTTCGTAACTCTCCCCTAAGGAACCCTCTCCCACTGGCTCGGTCCCTGCCCCATCCCTGCTCCTCCCCACTCCGGATGCTCCCTGAGACCACTCTGGGTGGGTGGCGCACACAGTGCTTGCTGAATAAAAGTGTCCCCTCCATCTGTCTCCAGCCATTGTGTATCTGGCCGAGGGCATGGCCCTGCCGCTCCCTCACCAGGCCTGTTACCTTGAGTAAGCTGGAGGTTTTCATCCGTGAACTGTGGCTGGCATTGCTCACCTCGGGGGCATCGGCAGGTGAGGTGCTCGGTACATTCTCAGTACACAGAAACACTCTTAAATCCATGGGGGTGGGGGGGCAGCGGCGGTGTCGGCCTGGCTCTGGGACCCCCCCCCAGCACAGGCACAACAGGAACCTGCCCCCCAGCTCCTTGACCCCAGGAAGGGGTTTGCAGGGAGATGCCCGAGGCCTCCGGAGGGTGGTGGCACTGCAAGAGAAGGGAGGCAGGTGTTCAGCCAGAAAGCTGGATTAGTGCTTAATCTCACCCCAGGATTCTTTACCTCTGCTGCTGACAGATGGGGCTGGGTAATTCTCTGCTGTGGGCTGCCTGGGCCTAGAAGCATCCTGGGGTACTGCTCACTGGATGCCAGTCGCACGGACCTCCTACGTGGTGACAACCACCGATGTCTTTAAAGGTTGGGCGTGGGGGCGCGGGTGGGGTGGTGGTGTCCAGGCTACCCTCCCTGTTGAGAGCCATCATCTTAGAGCAGCGGTTCTCAACCTGGGGGTCGAGACCCCCTTGGGACCCCTTTCACAGGGGTCACCTGATTCATAACAGTAGCAAAATGACAGTTATGAAGTAGCAATGAAAATAATTTTATGGGGGGGGGTCAGCACATGAGGAACTGTATTAAAGGAAGGTTGAGAACCACTGTCTTAGAGGAAAGAGGGTGTGAGGGGGAGCCGAATGGAAAAGGGGGTTACCAGCCACTCCTGACCCCACGGCCGGCCCCTGACTCAGTTCCCCCATCCTGAGAGATGCGTGGCCAGACACTGGCTGCCTAGTTTCAGTCTTTGGCCTGGCTCATTGGAGACTCATTCATCTCCTATTAATCTTGTTAATGAGCAGTTGACTTTGTCTCCTCTTCCCACCCATTCCAGCCCTGCCTAGGGCTTAGGCATTAGTCAGCCGCGGAAAGAGAGATCCACGTGTCTGGTCCTGCCTTGAGTGCTGGCTGCCATGAGGCTCTGGCCCACTGCCCGATAGGCCCTGGGCGCTTCGCTTTCCAGCTGGGGGACCCACTGAGGAGTAGAGAAGGGTGATGGTGTGGGCACCTGGGCACCCAGCTCTTTTCCCTTGGGATGCAGGTGGCCCGTCCTCCCTGACTCCTGCCCCAGGTGCTGCTGCTTGGGATAGTCACTGAACTGATGCTTGCTTTGGGCCGGAGATCAGGAGGAAGCAGGGGGTGGGGAAGGTGGGTGGTGGGAGCTCCTGGGAGATGGCAGAGGTGCCCACATTTCTGGAGGTAGACGGGCTATTGGGTCAAGGAGCTGCTGTAGGGAGGGGTAGGGGAGCCACAGGATTCGAGGGTAGAAGCCTTCCAGAGTTCCACCGAAGCCCTCGTCTTTGCTCACTTGGTTGAGGTGGACCTGCCGGAGTCACCAGAGGTTCTCTTTGTCCAGGACTGCCCCCGTCCACCTGCACACCCCATCGGGCCACCCACAACCCCCTGGGCACCTGTGTTCTCCGCAGTGGCCACGTGAGGGCCTTCCCTCTCCTTGCTCTTTCACCTGATAGCCAGCTCCTGCTCCGCCCAGGGTGAGACCAGCGACAGTGTGTGGACAAGGGGTGTGGGAGCTAGGCTGGCCAGGGACAGGTTGGAGGACCACTTCGGAGGTGGAGAAGGCTTAGACCTAGAATCTTCTTAGAACCCAGACATTCAATCATCCCTCCCCCTATCCCACCTCCAGCCAGAGCCCAGTCCTGCTAGAATGAGCCTATCTGCGATCTTGCCCATCAGTGTCCTGGGTCCACCTCACCCAGACCCTCTCCTTCAGCTGGGAGTCAGCAGTCTGTCACCTCCGGGTTCTTCCCTGCTCCCAGAGCCCAGTCCTTCAGCAGGCACCCAAATACTTGGCCTTATGACACAGCAACTGCGGTTCCCGTTATCAGGCCACCCTATGGGGTGGGGCGGCTCCATTTGTTTAAGGTTTAGTCCTGAGGGGCCCCTGCCCCCTTGACGTCAAGCCCGCGCCCCATATAAGGTGAGGGGACCCCAGGCCCTGGGTCCCAAGCAGCTGCCCAGCTCGGCCATGGCCCACAGCATCAGCTCCCCCTCTGCCCTCCAGGGCTCCCTCCTCTTTCTTCTCGCTTCCTGGGCAGCAGGTAAGCCCACTGCTGGAGGGGGGCGGGTTACCTGAAGGAGGGTTGCTTCCCAGCATGTGTAGGGTTGAGTGACTGGCAGTGGAGTGTGGCTGTGGGCACAGGGCTGCCACCCGCAGCCCACACAGTTTTGGCTAGGTTGCTCCCGGCTGGAGATCGCCAGCTGAGGGAGCAGAGGAGATGGAATCGGCCTGTGTTTGCTTTCTAAGATTTGGCCCGTGAGACAGGTTAAAAGAATTTTATTTTCCTAGTTCAAAGGAAGACACCAAGGGCGGTAGTGCCCTGGGTGGGCAGGGAGGGTGAGGGCTGATGTTCTCTGGGCAAGGACCTCCCAGATGTGTGTGTGTTCTGCTTCTTAAGGGAGCGACACTGTGGTCACACAGCCAGATCAGGGGGCGCTGGCGGTGGGCGGCGCTGGGCAAATCTTTGAGACGGAAGAGCAGCCCATCCTGTCCCTCACAACAATTGGGAAAGTATCCGAGAGCCATGCTTATATTTTACAAACACATGAAAAATCATCACGGTCTGGCAAATATCCTTTAAAATGCAGGAGCCCACTGATGCAGCCACTGGGTCCACCCCCGTGTCCTGCGCGGGCTTGGGCTCCACTATCGTGAGGAGGCCACGGCACCATGCAGTGGGTTGGTCTGTGGGCACAGGGTTGCTATGGGCCGGGGCCGACACCATGGCCTTAACAACAACATCCTTGAGCTGTGTTCTATCCTACTTTTGAGCCGCATCCGGCTCTCCCCCTGCAGTTCGAGGGAGAGCGGTAAACAAGGGGTCCACCACCCTTTGCTGTCAGCTGTCCTCAGGGAGCGGGCAGGGGTCTCTCCTGGGAGCCCCTCTCTCTTTCTGCCTGCTGTATGCAGACCTGGGTTCTAATCCTGGCTCTCATCCATTGGACTTGTCTGGTCAGTCACAACGCTGGATGCTTAGGGAGAATTTGCCGGACATGTTCCTATCTAGCTATCGTTTTAAAAATCGGTGTACTGGGGGACCATAGAACTCTGATCACAAGCCATCCATGCATCCATTGTGTCAAGCACATTTGTACATTCGTTACCCTCATCATTCTCAAAACATTTGCTCTCCCTGTATTTGTTCCGTACTTCTACCTCACAGCAACTTTATAAGGCCTGGGTGATTTTGTTCCCAACCCAAGACTTTGAGGAGAAAATATATGCTGTATGGTAAAGTTTGGGGAGCAAAACAGACCTTTTGAGATAGGTAAATGCACTGCATCCCTTGACTTCTTGAAGGAGGAGGTCTGGACTTCACCCAGGGCACAGGGAGACCTAGCACGGGGACCGTTTGGAGGGAACTGGGCAGCTCAGAGGAGAATCTTTGCCAGATGTGGGGTGAAAGGGACTCCCTCCATATGAGCAGGTGGATTCTGTGATCCCAAACCTGGGCTGGGAAGGTGGGAGCCTAGAGTGGCCCTGACAGGGTTTGGGGCAAGCAGGCAACAGCATCTCTTTCCGATGCTCGAAGGACTGTGTGGAGCTCAGTATCTGGGCCCGAGGAGGTGGACTGGGGCCAGGGGCAGCGGTGAAAGGGGGTGTCAGGGGCTAAGGAATCTTGACATTGCCTCTGCTAGCTCTCAGCAGGGCATTCTGCCCGCCTTGTGATCGGTGCTCTTCCCAGTGAGGACTCTCACGGGCAAGACACCAGCTAGCCGGCCTGGTCTTTTGTTGGTGCTCCCATGGCTGGTCATGATGCCTCCTGCCCTGGGACAAGGGCAGGAAGAGTCCCGAACACTCACACTCGCTTTGACACAGCAACAACATTTTCTTGTGAATTGAGCGAGCATTTACAGGAGAGATCAGCTTTCCAGCCGACAATCCCAACCCATTTTGTTCCATCTCACCCTGGCCACCCCCTCAGACAAGGGAGCATCATCGATCCGGCGTCATTCTTGTGGTTCTGATCTCCATGCCCTCCTCCTTTCCTGACCTCTGGACTTTACCCTTGGGTACATGCAGCCCTTTGATGGCCAATGCTTGATTAGTCTACGGTGGGCAGAGCTCGTGAGCACTGTTGTCCTCTTGACCGACAGATCTGTTCTTTGGCTGCGAAGTGAACGCCAGGGTTGTTCATTTCTAGACCTGGACGAGGTGATGGGCCACAGTCACCCACTCATAGGTTGGGGTTCCACCGGACTCTCTCCATCCATTCGGCCTGGTCTTTTGGAAGGTGGAGTTTTGTGCTACATTTTCCTCCCACGTTGCCGAGGACCTTCTGATGTGATCCAGGCACCGTCTAGTTTCTCTGTCTCTGGGTTCAAGGTGACTGATATGTGGAACAGTGGTCTATTAATCCGTTGGACTAATAATCGCCGTGCTTCTTTAATTTTCCTTGTTCTTCTTTCCTTCAGACACAGAGAGATCAATACGTGCACCTTAGCTCACCCGTCTCCACTCACCACAGTAGGATGTGGGACATTGTCTTGCGGACTGCTTTGTCAATTGCCGTTAGTGTGCCCTAAGTCAACCGTCCTGAACTTCCAGGCCCAGTGGCTCATTCCCTCAAAGTCATTACGGCCAAGAAGTCTTCATAACCTTGCCCCTGTGTGCTCCATCACACGTGTGGATACCTTTGCAGTAAAGGTAAATACCATACACAAACATCCTCTGTCCAGTCTACAGGCATTCCCAGGGATACCCCTTCTCTCCTCCCACACCCGTGCAGTCTGCATGTTTATCTGTGCATCCAGGAGTAGATCAGCCCCCGGGCATGATTATGGTTAGGACCATATTTACCTCTATGGTCTTCAACGTGTGTGGTCTGCTGGAAAGGGTTTTTCCCCTTCTAATAGTTATCTCTTTTCCCACTTCTATCGTGAGCATCTAGCCCATCCTGCCATTTCCACTGCGTCTCTTCAGCGCAACTGCACGTCGCTCTGGTACCTTTTTGGTGTTTTTTGGTGACAGCACCTCTAGAGATGGCTTCTTCAATTTGCCAGGATACAGGCAAATGTCAGCTAGCATAGCTGTGCAGTGAGCCGATCGTAAGCTGACAAACAACATCAACAACGCGTGCAGGTGTGGCGTGGAAAGGCTGGGACCCACACGCACGAAGGGGAGACTAGAAAGTGCTGACCTCCCTCTTATTTTTTTAAATTGTTTTATGAGGGGCTCATACAACGCTTATCACAATCCATACA
>NW_022104553.1:9693994-9696098 GCF_000313985.2 Echinops telfairi
TGAGGTGGAGGACTTTGTGGACTGGTGTTGGGTTAATGGGTTAATGTTGGACTTGTGGGCTTGGGCAGCATTGGGTTGGGATGTTTTTGTGATGCACATTTTCTTTACATAAAACTCTCTCTTATACATGAGTTGCTGTGCATTTGTTTCTCCAAAGTACCTAGACTAATACAATGACCTAGATCCTCATGATAGAAATGGAAAAAGAGATAACTATTAGAAGAAAAAAACTCCTTTCTAGCAGGTCTCAGTCCCATCTTCATTTCAAACAAGTGGCAAAGGCAGATGGAGGAGATCTTGGGAAGTTTGCATGGCTTCGACATAGGATTCGCTGTCTCCTTTCTCCATGCTGCACAGTCCCCTCTCGTGTCCTGTGTTCCGATCCGGTTTTTCTCTCGGCATCCCATTGTCTAGACCTGAGCCACCCAAACACTTCTTTCCAGACCACTATTGGGATCGGCGGGAGGAATATCTCGTGGCGGAAATCTAGGGAGATCAAGCTGATCTACTGAGGCGAAGAAATGACCTTCTTGTTCTGGGGTTTAATCCTTGGTGGCCTCCATGGCCGGGCTCAGGGCCAGGAATTCTTGGGAGTCAACGCAGGGTTTACGTTCTGTAGCTCTGCCACTGCGTGAGGCATTCACACTGGAATTCTATGATCTCGCTATCTAACTCCAGTTATTGGCTCTTATCCTGTGGTGAAATGGCAGAGGGTGGGTGTTCCCATTATCGGTGACTCAATTGATAGCGCGTCCCTCACTCCCGAGCCTTTCAAACTCGGGAACAAACCATTGCCTTTGTTGTCTGCTTCGGGCGCACAATGCAAAGTTGTGGGCCAACCTCCTCGAGCTCACACCAGTCTCAAAATAGCCAGGTGGTCATTCGTTCAAGAAAGACTTGTGACGGTCCTCCATGGCCTAGCCACCAAGTGGGGCTGGACACCTAGCGATAAACAAGGAGGATAGAAATCCTATCCCTAGAAGAAAGTAAACTACCGATGACATATCAGAAAGTGATGGCGGCCATGGCAATAAAAATGGAGGGCAAAGAAATGGGAAAGGGGGGGAGGCTGTTGTTTTGAAGAGGGTGGGCAAGAGAGGCCTTGGAGGCAGGTGAGGCAGGAGAGGGGAGGTCAGGAGAGGGGTTGGGAGCCACAGAAGGTAGGAGGACAGGGCGCAGGCTCCCATTACGACCAGGAGAGGAAGAGGGCCAACTTCAGGTGCCACAAGCCTGGCTGTCTTCTGCGCTCTATATCTTGTGGGGAAGCTTCCCATCCACGTTTCCTTCTCTCCTCACATGGGCGCAGGGTGAGTGGGTGAGGGGACGGACGCTACTGTTGTTCGCATCGGGGGATCTGGAGCTCCCAAGCATTTCAGCGACCCCCACAGAGGACCTGAAGCTGGTGAGGGGCGGATTCTGGACTCTGACTCCGCCCTCTGACCTCTGGAGGTGAGTGATATTTGCCTATCACTCCGTGACTATTTCTTCCGCCCTTCCCACACGGGCCGGCAATCTGGGCCCCGTGAAAAGCCTGCTTAGGCCAGTTATCAAACCTCTCTGAGCCTCTAGTAAGATCACAGCTCTGCCCTCCTGGGTTTGCGATAGAGATTAAATAAGCAAATATATGAACAGCATCCTACAAGGGTTTAACAAATGCCAATCTCTTTCCTTATCCAAGTGATTGGGCTTATTTATAGAGGCTGTGCTGTAGGGTGGCTGTCTGAACTGGCAAGAATCTGGGCCAGGAGCCAGGATTCGGATTTTCACATGCGTGGGTTTGTGCATGGATTCGGATTTGCCCTCAACCTCTCACTCGTTAGGTGTCCTTAGGGAACCCACGTAAGCCCTCTGAGTTCTGTTGTTTTTCTTAGAGAGAATAACCGTTTCCACCTCAAAATCCACTACCGCTGAGCCAATTCCGAGTCAGCAACACCATCTGTATTAGTCTAGGTGCTTTGGAGAAACAAATCCACAGCGACTCATGTATAAGAGAGTTTTATGTAAAGAAAAGGTGCATCACGAAAACATCCCAACCCAATGCTGCCCAAGCCCACAAGTCCAACATTAACCCATTAACCCAACACCAGTCCACAAAGTCCTCCAC
>NW_022104553.1:9696366-9700991 GCF_000313985.2 Echinops telfairi
TATCCCTCCGCCTTTCAACCAGCCCCACATGTGATTATCGGCCAGGCTGGCACAATTAACTAACTCACCATCGGACAGAGTTGAGCTGCCCCTGTGGGTTTCTAAGCCTGTAGCTCTTTACAAAAATGGAAAGTCTCCTCTCTCTCCCACAGAGTGGCTGGTGTTTTCAAACTGCTGGCGCTGAGGATGGCGGCCCAATGGGTAACCCACTCCCCAGGGCTTCTCCTCCCTGACAGTTATTGTTAAAAGTAAACATATTAATCCACGTTCTCCCTTGTAGGACGTGCCTGCCTCATCGTAGGAAGTGCTAGGGCAGCGCTTCTCAACCTGTGGTTCGTGACCCTCTTGGGGGTCAAAGGACCCATTTCCAGGGGTCACCTGATTCATCACAGTAGCAAAATGACAGTGATGAAGTAGCAACGAAAATAATTTTATGGTTGGGGGGTCACCACCACATGAGGAACTATATGAAAGGGCTGTGGCACTAGGAAGGTTGAGAACTACTGGGTTCGAGAAAAGGTGGGGATTACTATTGCTATAGGACTGTCTGTAAGCCATTTCTCCTCCATGTCTTAATTATCTAGTGTTGCTATAACAGAAATATTACATGGATGGCTTTCACAAACAGGATCTTGTCATCTCGCAGTCTAGGAGAATCAAGGTCCAAGTTCAGGTGCTGGGCTTAAGGGAAGACTTCCTCTCGCTCTGCTGGCTTTGAAACAATGTCTTTCTCTCTTTAGCTTCTACTCTACGGTCCCGTGGGTTCTCCGTGGGTTCTCAATGGCCCTGGACATCCACCTCAGCATGTTTGCTGGTTTTGTCTCTCTTATATCTCAAAATAAAATGATTAAAGACATGCCCCACACTAACCAGTTTCATGAACATGACAGAGAAAACCCAGCCCTACATGAGGATGCAATCAGAGTTACAGAGGTCAGCATTTGCAACACAGATATTTTGGGAGGACACAGTTCAATCCAAAACTGTCCCTTACACGCAAACTGCTCAGCTGTCCAATAGGAGGGTTGGACTGACAGACATCAGATGACTTGTGAGGTACCCGAGGGATCAGTCACCGTAGAAGAGAATCCAAATAGAGAATGCCTGTGTGCATAAGCAAATGTGGCGAAGAAAGCTGATGGTGCCCGGCTATCAAAAAGTATAGCATCTGGGGTCTTAAAGGCTTGAAGGTAATCAAGCGGCCATCAAGCTCAGAAGCAACAAAGCCCACATGGAAGAAGCACACCAGCCTATGCAACCACGAGGTGTCGAAGGGATCAGGTACAAGGCATCATCAGAACAAAAAAATCTTACCATAGTGAATGATGGGGGGAGTGTGGAGTGGAGATCCAAAGCCCATTAGTAGGCCACTGGAGATCCCCTTGCAGAGGGGTCTCGGGGAGGAGATGAGCCAGTCAGGGTGTGATGTAACAATGATGAAAAATACAACTTTCCTCTAGTTCCTAAATGTTTCCTCCCCGCTCCCACTACCATGACTCGAATTCGATTTTGCAAGTCTGGCTAGACCAGAGGAGGTACACTGGTACAGATAGGAACTGAAAATACAGGGAATCCAGGACGGATGAGCCCTATAGGACAAGTGGTGTGAGTGGCAAAACAGGGAGGGTAAAGGGAGAATGGGTAGGAAAGAGGGAACTGATTACGTGGAACTGTGTGTGACCTCCTCCCTGGGGGACAGACAACCGAAAAGTGGATGAAGGGAGACGTCGGACAGGGCAAGATATGACAAAATACCCATTTATAAACTATCAAGGGCTCATGCGGGAGGGGGGAGCGGGGAGGGAGGGGGAAAATGAGGACCTAATGTCGGGGGTTTAAATGGAGAGAAAATGTTTTGAGAAACGATGTACAAATGCGCTTTACACAATTGATGTGTGTATGGATTGAGATAACAGTTGTATGAGCCCCTAATAAAATGTTAAAAAACAAAAACGAAAAAAACGCCTGTGTGTTCTGGCGCAGACAAGGTGCCCGATAATGTTTATTATCAGTCTTTGAGTTCCTGGGTGGTAGAAATGGTTAATGTGCTTGGCTACTGGAGTAGATGTTCTAGTGCACCCAGGGGGGCCTTGGAAGAAAGGCCGAGTGATCTACCACTGAAAAAATCCGCCGTTGAATACTCTCCTGATTACTGATCGACTCTGCTGTACAGGGGTCTCCACGAGTCTGAATCAACTAGAGCAACCCGTTTTTCATGGTTGGCATTGCTGCCAGCGGGGTTGAGGTGCGATTGGCATCACAGAATCAGGGCCTCGTAGGTCAGCCCTACTCTTGGTGTCCAACCTCAGTTTGCTTCAGGGACGTGGGTTGCTCTACCCCTACCTTCTTCTAGTCCCGTTTGTATTTCTTTCGATGACCGAGTTCCCAGCCCCTGACTCTCTTTGTTGGCAAAGAGGTGGGTAGACTGGTTTCCTGTGATTGGGAACAGATCCAGGGCTTCGTCACCGCCTTGAGTTAACAGATTGGAATTCTTATGTAATGACACTGTATCTCCGGCTCTGGCGATCTTCTGACTCTCCAGCTTCTGGCTAGATAGCGGAGACTTTCCCTCTGTTCCCATCTGGTTGTTTTCCCACAGGATTAAGACCGTATCTACCCATTGATAGGGGTGTTTTACCTCACACCCTGTCTTTAAACACAGTCAGTCTTCCCAGAGTCCAACTGCTTCATTGACTCTGGACCCCCAAGGAGACAACCCTTTCTGAAAACAGGTCCAACCTTCTCTATCCCCAATGGCCTTCAAAGTGTGTGACTAAAGGGAGCCAGTGGAGAAGCGACAAAGGTCGAGTCATCTCATCCACTCCCCTGTATTCAGGCCCAAGTTCTCCATCAAAGAGAACACTTCCCACCTCTCTCCTTCATCGAGCCTCTGATCCCTGCCTATCGTTCTCTCACCACCTGGGCCAATGGATCTCGGTGGGAAGCTCCGTCAGGCTTGACCTCAGTCTCTCACACCATTGTGTTTGGGAAGGAGCTTGACTGTTGGGGAAAGGTAGATGCTGGTATGTCTTGTCTTGCTCAGCTCTGCTGTGGGACTCCATTCCGGAACTGTGTGAACCCTACAGGAACACCCGGGGAACAAAAGACCCGAGGGCACAGGGCTCAGCACCTTGCAGTGTGATAGGCATGGCAGGGAGGACAGTCTGACGGGCGCACCAAGAACCATGATGGCAAGCTGAAGGCAGCTGGGAAGAGTGGTCATCCAAGTTGTTTTGTTTTATTTTAACACTGAGATGAAGCTAGATCTTATTGCTTGGAGGCATCAGGGAAAATGCCACGAAGCCCCCAGGATCTGAGGTGAAGCACGTCAAGGGAGGGGTGGGGAGGGGGCGGGGGCAGGAAGGCAGAAGACAGTTGTAGAAGGCAGAGTCTGAGCCAAAGTCCAGAGGCTGGAACGTGTCAAGGGAGAGTGGGGATCAGAGATGGTCCTATGAGAGCCGTCTGAAGAGACCTCTTGGAAAGACTAACAAAGGAGCAACAGGATTTGGAGGTGCGACAAGGACGCAGGGAGGAACAGGGTGGACGTTTCTTATTTGCATCTCTCTCTCCCTCCAGGCGCCACCACATTACAAGAGCTGCAGAAAACGAGCGAGCCCACAACATCTAACCGCTTCTTCCTCCGGACTCCGGGCCTTGTTTCCAGGCCTCCCCTTGACCACACGGTCCCTGACGCTGCACGCAGCCCTCCGGGCCTCCGCACCTGGACAGCAAGCCACAAAGCAAAACGCCACTGCAACAGCACACACCATCGCAGACCCGCAGACAACCGTGATGGAGTCCCTACCACTTCTGAGCAAAACCGTAGGGACCAGGAACACGACCCAGTTATCCGGAATGGACGTTCGGCTGCTTCTCCTGACTCCACGAAAAACCGTGGTGGATCTTCGGGTGCAAAATATGTAACCCCCAAATCCAAGAGGAATACAACTTGTCAGAAGCGCACCTCAAGATCAAGACCGACAGGAAGCTCAACAAAAAGCGGGGGAATGACCGGTGCTCCTTCACATACACACACAAAAAATGCATTCCCATCTACCACTACAGAGACAAACAAAATCCCTATATCTCATCCACAAACCACAACAGATGCTAAAGATAAAATGACAAGTATCGCAGAAAAGACCCCAGCTTCGGGGACAGTACGGAAGACTACCCGAACCAGAGGAGACCCAACAATCGCTGAAGATCACACCACAGCTCCTAAACCCATAAGTACATTTACTTCGCAAAAAACTGCCACGTCTCCAGCAAACCTCACAGATCACACAGAAAGTAGCACATTGACACCTGAGAAAAATAAAAGTGTCCCAACGAAAACCCCGGAAACGAAAACGACGGTCACAACAAGGACCACGGAACCACCCAAAAAGGCCACATCGGCCATTGGGAAAACCATCAGTATCCCAGTGAAGAACCCAGCCCTCCCAGGAGAGATAACTTCAGCTCCTGAGAAGACCACCAGTGTCCCAGAGAAGACCTCAGCGCCCCCAAAGACCACATTGGCTCCAGAGGAGACCACAAGCACCCCAGAGAAGACCTCAGAGCCCCTAAAGACCACATCAGCTCCAGAGAAGACCACAAGCACCCCAGAGAAGACCTCAGAG
>NW_022104553.1:9701899-9702247 GCF_000313985.2 Echinops telfairi
TCAGCTCCAGAGAAGACCAGAAGCACCCCAGAGAAGACCTCAGAGCCCTCAAAGACCACATCAGCTCCAGAGAAGACCACAAGGACCCCAGAGAAGACCTCAGAGCCCTCAAAGACCACGTCATCCCCAGAGGAGACCACAAGCACCCCAGAGAAGACCTCAGAGTCTCCAAAGACCATGTCAGCTCCAGAGAAGACCACAAGCACCCCTGACAAGACCTCAGAGTCCCCAAAGACCATGCCAGCTTCAGAGAAGACCACAAGCACCCCAGAGAAGACCTCAGAGCCCCTAAAGACCATGTCAGCTCCAGAAGAGACCACAAGCACCCCAGAGAAGACCTCAAAGCCC
>NW_022104553.1:9702936-9706776 GCF_000313985.2 Echinops telfairi
CATCAGCTCCAGAGAAGACCACAAGCACCGCAGACAAGAACCCAGACAAATCAAGGAAGACCACTTCATCCCCCCAGACCACCAGTGTCCCAGAGAAGAACTCAGAGCCCCCAAAGATCACATCAGCTCCAGAGAAGACCACAAGCACCCCAGAGAAGACCTCAGAGTCCCCAAAGACCACATCCACTCCAGAGAAGGCCACAAGCACCCCAGAGAAGACCTCAGAGCCCCTAAAAACCACGTCAGCTCCAGAGAAGACCACAAGCACCCCAGAGAAGACCCCAGAGTCCCCAAAGACCACATCAGCTCCAGAGAAGACCGGAAGCACCCCAGAGAAGACCTCAGAGCCCCCAAAGACCATGTCAACTCCAGAGAAGACCACAAGCACCCCAGAGAAGACCTCAGAGCCCCCAAAGACCACATCAGCTCCAGAGAAGACCACAAGCACCCCAAAGAAGACCTCAGACCAGCCTAGAGAGACCACTTCAGCCCCTGAGAAGACCACAACTGTTCATATTAATCACCCAGAGACAGGAAAGACCACCTCCGGTGTAGAAGCAATCACAAGTGAATCCATGAAGTTCCCAGGTTCAAAAAAGACCACACTGACTAACCACAAGACCACAAGCACTCACATGACAGTGAGTGAACATGGAAAGACCACCGGGGCCACCAAGACTACAAATCGTTCATTCAGGAGTACAGGAGACAAAACTATCACGACTACTCCTCATCCAAATCAAACTAAGGTTACCCACCAGCTGCCCGTTGGCCATTTAACATTTAGCACATCTGGCATGGGACTGAGCTCTATCATCCCTGGAGCCCCAGGCAACAAGTTCCAGACTAATGATGGCTCAAAGGCAAGTCTCCATCCTGGAGCGGTCTGGGAGAATGGACCGTTCCCCGTTTGGGCCATCGTCATCGTGGTCCTAGTGGCTGTGCTTCTTCTGTTGGTCTTCCTCAGCCTGGTTTTCTTGGTAAGGGACAGGGATGCACCAGAGAAATGCACCAGTGGGATAGGGGCTGAGGAGATGCTGAATCAGAACCGGAGTAAATAAGTAGTCTAAGAAAAGAGACGTGATGCGTGATGTGGTTCCCATAGCGACCGTAGGAACAAAAGAACCAAATGCATCCTAATCACTGGTAGTGGGGGATTTTTGTTCACTGCTGCCACGTAAGCTCTGATTCAAGGCAACTCATGCATAACAGAACAAATGTTGCCTCATCCGATGCCATCATCGGTATGTTTGAGACTAGAGTTACAGCCATTATGTAGTGGCTTCCAGCCTTCTGGGCACATCGAGCACTACATGGAACATTTTATTGTGGTCCAATTTTGACTAATTTTTGGAAGTTGATGACCAGACCTTTTTGACCCTAGTCTGTCCTGTTTGGGAATTGCTGCTGAAACCTGCCATCGCGAAGGACCCTGCTGGTGTTTGAGACACCAGTGGCATGGCTTCCAGTGTCTTAGGAACACGTAGGCTGCCTCAGTGGGACAAGCTGACATGTGCAATGGAGGGCTGTAGTGATGGAAATTATGCAGAGAAACAGGATGCACAGGATGTGAAAAAATGGAATCTAGGAGGAAGGATATCACCTTGGGTAAAAAAGAAAAAAAAGGAGAGAGATGAGGAGGGAACATTTGGGGACTGGAGTGAGTGTCGGGGTGGGGGCGTGGGGTGTGAAAAGGGTAAATCGGATAAAGGAGGGAATTAGAGATGGCATCTGGGACTCAGTGTGTTGGATCTGGGGCTGGAACAGGATCAGGTTTGGTTGGAATCTTGAAACAGGAGGGAGCCACTGGCCAATGACCAGGGAATGTAAGATCCCAGGGCCTGAGATGTGGGGAAAAGGAAACGGAATGGCATGGCACCTGGTTCTCCTTTCTTATCTTTCTTTTTTTCAATTACAGATCTCCTATGTGACCCGCACACGCGGTCCACTGACTCAGAACACAGAAGACCATGACCGAGAAGATGGAGGCCCCAATTCCTACCCAGTCCATCTGATGGAGCAGCAGACTCTAGGCACAGGCCAAATCCCTTTCGCAAGATGATTGTTGGGAATCATCCGCCTCTAGTTCTTCCTTGGCCTATCCTTTTCTCAAATGAGGAATTCAATCGATGATTCCTATTTCCTGGGCGCCGGGAATGGCCGACAGTTCTGACAGCATTCGCCTGCTGGCTCCTCCAGGAAACCGGTGGGGGGTTGAAGGATGTGAGTTTGGGGGACAGTCAAGAAGGAACGAACAATACAAGCAAAGATGTATGGGGCTAGAGAAGATGGGACTCTGAGAACGACAGACATGTGGGGACCAGTTCGAGACACAGCCCTGGGAGAAGCATGACAGAAGCTCAGCAGCCTTAGAGGACCATTCATAGAAAGATCATTTGATTGGGGGCTCTTACAGCTCTTGTAACAATCCATGCATCAATTACATAAAGCATGTTTGTACATATGTTGCCAACATTATTTTCTAGACATTTACTTTCTATTTGAGCCCTTGGTATCAGATCCTCCCACAACCCCTCCCATCCTCCTGAAACCAAACCAAACTCACTGCCGTCCAATTCCTAGCAATCCCATAAGGCAGGCTAGAACTGCCCCTGCGGTTTCCCAAGACTGTGAATCTACGGAAGTAGAAAGCCTCATTTCTTTCCCGCAGAGTGGCTGGTGGTTTCGAACTCTGACCTTGTGGTTGGCAGCCCAGGGCTCTTTGAGAAGAAGAGAGGATTTATTTCCTTCTCCTCCCTTCTCCATCGCCAGGAGAAAGGAAATTGCAGGAAAGATAAATTACTTCTCATGCCAACGATTCCCCCTTCTTCCCTTCTCCCTCCCATCCACTTCGTTTTTCTCAATGTTTACAGTAGGGATCCTGTTGGGTTAGCATGCTGGCTCGTGGGTGGGCTCCCAGGGAGGGAAGTTCAGGTTTGTCTGCAGTCTCCTCCAGTGATTCCGGTCCCATCCAACATTTCTGTTCCCTTCTCCTCCACCAGAAGTTGGTTTTTGCTTTCCCTGGTAGGATCTGTTCATCTTCAATAATGCCCCGCATGGATCTTCTCTCCCCACAGCCCCACTCCAAAGCCTAGGTAATTTATCTGTGCGCGTCTTGAACGTTCATTCCAACGTTCATTCCAGCCCTTTTATTTATCGGACAGAGGAAGAACCTGTTGACAGAGGAGAGCATCCCTCTTTATACTGGTGGTGTTATAATAAAACGTCAACTCACAGGTGGGAAAACGTCTTGACTGGCTCTTGGCTCTGACCGTGAACCTGTGGCTGATGGAGCAGGAGAGCCTGGGAGACAGGACTGGGGCTCCCTGGAGGTGGAGGAAGGAAGGCTGAATTTCTTTCTATTGCTCCTAACAGTGCTCACTTCATGCTGGGCTTACTGGTATGGTAACAGCATGAGGAGAGAATATGCCAATTAGTCAGCATCTGTGTGAAAATTAATCATTCGTTCGTGCTTCACCATTTTATCACCACAACAATGCACCGATCATACACTTCAGCAGTTCAATCACATTCATGAGAGTTGTGCAAACATCCCCACAATCAATTCCTGGATATGTCTTCTGCCTTGTGCTCATTGTTGTCAACTCCTTGCTTCCTGCCAGCCTCCCCTGCCACGGCCCTTTGAATCTATTGGTCCAGTTGTCCACAGAAAATCATACCTTATTCCCAAAATTCACTTGCCTCTTGGGTTCTTGGAATCCGCTAATTTTCCTTTTTTTTCCCCCCCTCCCCTTCCCTTCCCCCTCCCCTTTCCCCCATGCACCCTTAATAATTTATAAATTATTATTGTATCATATATTACACTGTCCGGCGTCTCCC
>NW_022104553.1:9707715-9714506 GCF_000313985.2 Echinops telfairi
TGAGCAAGGTGCTCTTGTATTAGGGGAGTGTGCATCCCAGGGATGCAGGGCTGGGGCATTATTTAAATCACCACTGAGGGTGGAGCTGGGACAAGCTTTCTTTACAGAAAGGCAAAGAGGCCAGTTTAGCTTCAGGCACAGGGGGGTTCTCCAGTTTCCTTCACCTGCTCCCCGTGTGCTCAGTGGGAGATCTGAATCGAATGCTCTGATGTGGTCTCTGAGAGATGCTGCGCCTCAAGGAGAGGGTCTAAAAGCCGGGCTGGAACATGGCCTGGGTCACTAAGGGCCGAATACAAACAAGGGCAAACGTGTCTCATTAGGTACGTGACACGGAGCTTACTCTCTCATCGGTGGTCTGTATACTTCACGTGGAGCATTGTTCTCCATCGCGCCCTGCCCCGCCCTCTTTACCCATCAACTGAAGCTTAGTCCCCTTCTCCAGGACAGACCGGGTCTCCACTCAGCCACCTCTTGCCTTGGGTTTCCTAGAAGGTTCACCGCCCACTTTTGTAGGAGTGTCTGTCCATTGGGGGTGACCGTAGAGTAGTATTATAATAAATAGATTTTGAACACCCTTATGCCCTCTTTTGAGGATATAAACAAGTAAAGATGCTCAGCGTGCCCACCCAAAGGATAGAAGAGGAGAATTGAAATCCGAAAATCCAACTGTTGTCGCAAGGCTGTGCTACTCGGAAACACATCGTGCCCTAATTCATCAAGCCCCAAAGCAGAGGGTTCGAGGCACAGCTGCTAATTAAAAAGCCAATCGCTTGCCTAAGCGCAGATGTGCCTCGTAAGAAAGGCCTGGGGAGCGACTTCCCAAAAACCGGCCATTGGAAACTCCAGATCAGTTCTGCTCTCTCCCACCGGGAGCTATCTGCAGTCAGAATCCACTTGATGGCAACTGGTTTTAACCTGTCCCGGGGACCCATGTGTTTGGCCACCAGCCACACACCTCCAGGTCGGTTCCAGCAGACACGGCGCCCCTTGTGCAGGTAGGGTGTGTGCTGACTTTGACCTGAGGAGGGCAGCACAATCGCTGACAAGCAGACCATCCCAGGTGCAACAGACCCTCTAACCGGGTCCTTCCAGAATCAAATACTGGAATAAAACATCACAGATGTGCTGCTTTAGCACCTCCCCCTGCAGGATGCTGGAAGCTGACGGTGGACAAGAATCCTGCCTGGACTTGGGCGACCCCACTGAGTTAGGTGGACTGGCTGGCTTCCAGGCTCCAGCTCTGATCTCACAGGTTGGTAGGATTTTCCTAGCCTCCCCCAAGGGACCAGCTCTGCTACGGGCAAGACTGAAGGTGGAGGCGCTGGAGGTAACAGAGGGGGCCTGGACTTGGGTCCCTAGCGAGCTGGAGGCACCGAGGGCTCTTGGTCTCTGGAGAAGGTCTGAGGAAACCCAGAGAAAAGGAGGAGGGTGCTTGGTCTCCGGTCATCTGAGCAGATGTGGCAGGACCCTGCTGTCACATAGGTCCAGCTCCTCCTCACCGAATGTCCCCAGCAGGGGCCCTAATGGAAACAAAACAAGCGAAAGGGGCTTCCCAAGGGTGCTGGGGAAATGGAACGAAAAGCTAAAGGCTTGAACTGCCCCCACAGACACACGCCTTCTATCTCCCCTCCTGCAGTTTATGGTGCTAGTGCCTACCGGTCCTGTACAGCTGCCCCGAACAAAAGACCCAATGGTCCAGGCCAATGTCTCCTCCCCTGCCCAGATCTCTGCTGACTTTGGGCTCCGGCCAGCCCCCATCATCCTTTGGTAGGTTTGATTGTTCTCTCCCGTCCAGCCCCTCCTCCCATAGCACTTCCATGAAGTCAGCTCTCTCCGCACTCCCACCCTGATGTCAGTTGACAGGCTGCCTCGCTCCCTGCATCCTCAGCTGTCAGCCTCAGAGAGGTCCCCCCTTGGAGGGAAGGCCCAGAAGTAATGACCTCTCCCGTCCAGTAAACCAGACTCCAGATTCACTGCCATCGAGTTGGTTGTGACTCACCATGACCCTGCTGGACAGAACAGAACTGGTCCCTGCGGGTTTCCAAGGCTGCGTGGTTTTGTTTTAATCATTTTACTGGGGGCTCTTACAGCTCTTATCACATTCCATACATCAATTATATCAAGCATATTTGTACACATGTTGCCATCTTAGTTTCTATTTGAGCCCTTGGTATCAGCACCTCCTTTTCCCCTCCTTCCCCCTATTGTTTCATATCTTACACCAAGACAGCTGTCTCCCTTCACCCATGTTTCTGTTGTTCATCCCTCTGGGGGAGGGGGGGGGCGCATTATGTGTCAGTCATTGCCATTGGCTCCCCCTTCCTATTCTCCTGCCCCCACCTTCCCCCTACTCTCCTGGTATCACTACTCCCATTTCTATTCCCGAGGGGTTTATCTGACCTGGAATCCGTGTGTTGTGAGTTCTTATCTGTACCTGTGTACATGCTCCTGTCTAGCCTGATGTGAAAGCAGGACTGGGGTCATGATAGTGGGGGGTGAGGAAGCCTCAATGAACCAGAGGAATAGTGTGTGTTTCATTGGTGCTATACTGCACACTGGTTGACTAATCCCTTCCTTGTGACCCTTCTGTGAGGGGATGTCCTATTGTTTACAGATAGGTTTTGGGTCTCTGCTCTGACCCCACTCAACCATATGGGTTTTGTTTTGTTTTGTTACCTGATTCCATCGACACCTCATAATCGCACAGGCTGGTGTGCTTCTTCTATATGGGCTTGTTGCTTCCCTGCTAGATGGCCGCTTGTTTGACTTCAAGCCTTTAAGACCCCGGAGGTTATATCCTTTGATAGCCAGGGACCATCAGCTTTCTTCACCGCATTTGCTTATGCACCCATTTTGTCTTCAGCAATTGTGCTGGGAGGGTGAACATCGCAGAATGCCAGGTTGTTAGAACAAAGTGTTCTTGCGTTGAGGCAAGGCTTGAGCAGAGGCCCAAAGTCCATCCATTTCCTCAATGCATTGCCATATAAATATATGTACATTGGCCAATGCTTTTATTTTTATGAATTAATCTATTTACATAAGCACACACCTATGTTTATACCTCTATCCATAGCTTTGCTTCCTCGATCTTTCCTGTTTCCTTTTGCCTTCCTCCTGCCCCACCATCATGCTCACCCTTCTTCTGCCTTTTAGTAATTCCTCTCAGCTAGATTGCTGTTGCTCCAACACCCCCGGAATCTCTACATCCTCCTCACTGGTGCTTTTAATTCCCTAGCTGTTCCCCTGTCTGTGGGGTTGTTTGCTCACTGCTCCTTTCCGGATGGAAGGCCCACGGGCGTAAGTCTCTATGGGCGTCGAAAGCCTCATCTTTCTCTTGCAGACCACCAGTGGTTGTAAACCACCAGTGACCTTGCGGTGAGCAGCTCAATGCTTAAGCCACTGTGCCACCAGAGCTCCTGAGACTCCTCTCCTCCCGTCCAGTAGCAGTGCAAGTGCCACTGAGATGGCCAGGGCACATGAGGAATGACACCAGACAGATGTGGGAGCATCCAGTGATGTGGGAGCATCCAGTGAACTCTGGGGTCCCACTGTTCCGGCCCGTAGGTCCCCACCACTATCACGCCTACCTCAATTAATTTTGGTCCTCCCAGGAGCCTACTTCAGGCCATTTAATTCTTCCTGCAACTCCTGTCCTCTTTGGACACCAGGCATCAAGTCTCCTTCAGCAATCCATCTCTGTGCCCGAACCAGGCATTTTCGTGAACAATTTCCCGTGTCAATTATTTTAAGACGAGGAGCGGAAAGTTGTCTCCCCCGCTCCTGCGCCCTGGCGTTGCTTCTCCCGGGAATCCTGGAGCCTGGTAAGTAAACTGCCTGTCCATCTGTGGGAAGGGTGCACAGCCACAGAAAGCCAGAGGACGACAGAGGACCCCAAACTCCAAGCCCTCTGCTCCTTCTTCTTCTGGCAGCAAAGACAACGGAGCTCTTTTCTATTCATTTCTGTGAAAGTCAGCCCGGACCTCATTCCCGCTGACCATGATTGACCTCCCACCTGCTTTGAAACTAATCCACCTTCATCCTCTTCCTCCAACTCGCAGCTCTGAAAATGAGCACAGACAGCTGAGCGTCATCGCCTTTAGAATCGTGGCGTTTACTAGCTGCTCAATAAATGTTTTGTGTCTCAGTTGAAAACCCTAGTTTTCAGTCGTATCTCTTTTCAATATCCGTTCAATGAATGTTCAATAACCCTACAACCCTAATGCCTGTGAGTCCGGCTTGACTCATATCGACCCTATGGGGGCAGAGTGGAACCTCCCCTGAGGGTTTCTGAGATGCTACATCCTTGTGGGAACACATAACCTCATAAGGTAGCTAGTTTATTGTGCCAACCTGGTCGAAAAATACATGTGGGATTAATTGAAGGGTGGAGAGATAAATGGCTCGGTGAGCCTCGCCTTTCTTGTCTCTTGCTCTTTGATCATCGGACCAGCCTTGCTTGTTCTGTGCTTCAATTTGCAAGCTGCTTTACCATTGGGACCATATGATCCAGCTGACCCGATGGTGCTAGAAGTGTCAGTTGTAGATAAAGATGCAGTGTGGAGTCTTTGGCAGACCGCTATTGGTGAATCACAGTGTAGACTGTGGGATTTTGGAATAAAGTCCTGCCATCCTCTGCAGACAACAGCTATTGGCCTGTTACTGGGCCTTGGTGGAGACTGAACGCCTCACCATGGGCCACCAAGTCACCATGAGGCCTGAGCTGCCCATCATGAACTGGGTATTGTCTGACCCACAGAGTCATAAAGTTGGACGTGCGCAGCAACACTCCATTGTTAAATGGAAGTGGTATACATGAGATAGGACCAAATCAGGACCTGAAGGGACAAGTAAGCTGCATGAAGAAGTGGTCCAAATGCCCACAGTCTCCACTCCTGTCACATTACCATCTTTCTGCCAGTCTGCACCTATGGCCTCTTGGGGAGTTCCTTATGATAATTTAACTGAAGAACAGAATAGTCATGCTTGGTTTACTGATGGCTCTGCACAATATGCAGGTGCCACTCGTAAGTGGACAGCAGCAGCACTACAGCCCCTTTAAGGGATCTCCCTAAAGGACAGTGGTGAAGGGAAATCTTCCCAATGGGAAGAACTTCGAGCAGTGCACCTGGCCGTTCAGTTTGCTTACAAGGAAAAATGGCCAGATGTGAGACTGTATACTGATTCATGGGCTGTGGCTAATGGCTTGGCTGGATGGTCAGGGAATTGGAAGGAACATGATTGGAAAATTGGTGACAAGGAGGTGTGGGGAAGAGGTATGTGGATAGACCTCTCTGAATGGGCCAAGAAAGTAAAGGTAATTGTATCTCACGTGAACGCTCACCAAAGGATTACCTCTGAGGAGGAGAACTTTAATAACCAAGTGGATAAGATGACACACGCTGTGGAGACTGCTTCTCCTCTTTCCTCTGCCACTCCTGTTATCACCCAATGGGCACACGAACAAAGTGGACATGGTGGCAGGGATGGAGGCTATGCACGGGCACAGCAACATGGACTTCCACTCACCAAGGCTGACTTGGCCCCTGTCACTGCTGAGTGCCGCATTTGCCAGCAGCAGAAATCAGCATTAAGTCCAAGATATGGGACCATTCCTTGGGGAGATCAACCGGCAACTTGGTGGCAGGTTGATTACATAGGACCACTTCCATCATGGAGGGGACAGTGTTTTGTTCTTACTGGAATAGACACCTACTCTGGGTATGGATTTGCCTTCCCTCAATGCAATGCTTCTGCCAAAACTACTATTCGTGGACTTACAGAATGCCTCATCCACCGGCATGGCATCCCCCATAGCATTGCTTCAGATCAAGGAACTCACTTCACAGCAAATGCAGTGCGGCGATGGGCCCATGCCCATGGAATCCACTGGTCCTATCATGTTCCTCATTATCCTGAAGCTGCTGGCTTGATAGAGCAATGGAATGGGCTCCTAAAGACACAATTATGGCGCCAACTAGGTGGCAACGACTTGCGGGGCTGGGGCAGTGTTCTCCAGGAAGCTGTATACACTCTAAACCGGCAGCCAATATATGGTGCTGTGTCTCCAATAGCCAGAATTCATGGGTCCAGAAACCGAGGGGTGGAAGCTGCAGTGGCACCACTCACTATTACTCCTAGTGATCCACTTGCAGCATTTTTGCTTCCTGTCCCAGCAACCCTTTGCTCCTCAGGCCTGGAGGTCCTGGTCCCGAAGGACGGAACTCTCCCACCTGGAAACACAGCACGGATTCCACTGAACTGGCAGCTGAGAATGCCCCCTGGCCACTTTGGGCTTCTCATGCCTTTGGAACAACAGGTCAGGAAGGGTGTCACTGTACTAAGTGGTGTGATTGACCCTGATTACCAAGGAGAAATTGGGCTGGTGCTACATAATGGAGGTAAAGAAGAATATGTCTGGAATCCAGGAGATCCCATAGGCCAACTCTTAGTGCTACTGTGATTAAAGTAAATGGTAAATTATAGCAACCCAATCCTAACAGGATATATAATGACTCAGACACCTCAGGAATGAAGGTCTGGGTCAACCCACCAGGCAGAAAAATCACAGCCAGCTGAGGTGCTTGCCAAGGGCAAAGGTAATACAGAATGGATAGTAGGAGAAGGTAGTTCTACCTATTAATTAAGACCACGTGATCAATTGCAAAAGTGAGGTTTGTAATTGTCAGTGTATTTTCTTTATATGTGCTTACTGAATATCTTTCCTTTGTTCATGTATGATGTATCAGATACAATTGGACTCAGTGTGTTTTCATTTATATGTATGATAGATG
>NW_022104553.1:9714854-9716757 GCF_000313985.2 Echinops telfairi
AACCCGTGGACTGTGTCGCTGTAATTTGAGGTTCCTTCAAGACCTGCTTCGCCACACCATTGGAATTTACATCTCTTGAGCTGGGGACTGTCGGACCCTGTCATCTGGCTGACTGTTGGTGACCTGCCTTGCTGTTGCTGCCTGTGCCCAGATAGCCTGAATTGCTCTACAGAGGACTACCCAGCGGCCCTCAAGACTTGAAGGGCTGCCAGTGTCTCACAACACCTGCTGCTGTCAGGGGTCTTCCTCAGCTGCCAGCAGAGGCTGGGCGGAGCCAAGGTGGGCTCCCTAGATGGGCTTCAGCCTGCTCCTCCATGCTGGCTTCCTGGAGCTGCAGGGGAGCTGAGGTGGCTGTGTGCAGGGTCCTTTCTCCCTCCCGGCTTCCGGCCCCCCGTCCCAGTGAGTCTGCACTCAGATCAACATCCCTGGTGGGCTTGGGTGTGTTGCCGACCCTCTCTCGGGCGCTCTGTGAGTTGCACTGAGCCATTTGCATTGCTTTATAATTTAATGAACTGTATATTTCTTATGTTATCTATCTATCTGTATAAATATATATATAACTATTAGCGTTCTGATTTTGTTTCTCTAGAGAACCCTGTCTAACCCACCTCATCCTTCTCCTGCCGAGGGGCTTGTGGGTTTGAATTGCAGTTCAACCCTTCGCTACGCCCCCACCAACTCCAAAAACCCCACCCTGCCATCAAGTCGACCCCTTAGGTTTCTGAGACCGCTCCTCTCTCTGGGAGCAGCAGGCCCCCACTCTCTCTTAAGGAGTGGCTGCAGGTCTTCCTCTGCTAACCTTGTATCAATGCACAACCACCACACCGCTGGGGCTCCTCAACTATTGATAGCCAGCTCAATATTGACCGTTAGGGATCACCTTACCCAAATTAGAGCTAGGCTCTGGATCCAGTGCTCATTCAAGGAAAACTATTCCTCTTAGAAATGCTGCCAGAATTGAAATCTTTGATCCGCTCTCATAGTCGCCCGAGAGAAACACATGGAAGGGGACCACAGCAATGCCAGGACTTTAGGAGATGTGTGGGAAAGCAGGCTGAGGAGTGAAAGCCGATCTCATGTCTGAGCAGAGGTGTGGCTCATTGAAGGGTGTGACTCGAGTAAGGGTGTGACTGAAGTCAAGGTGCCACTTCTCGTGAGCCTGTGCTGTGTGACTCAGATAGACCTCACGCTGGTCCTGCCTCATTCACATAGAGGTGAGGGCGTACAACACCGTCACAAAATGCAGGACAATGACCTCAGACTTCTAGGGCTCCTGGTGTAGCCTGGTTGACAAAACCCGGAGGGGATGGGTGGTTGGGGTGGGAAAGCACAATTCAATTCGATTTGTGACAAACTTCTCAAATAAATGTTTCAAATAAAAAGCCAACGGCAAGCTCCACATCAGTCAGGTTGCTGCCTTACAGGAAACAGACAGACAGACATACACAATGCTCCTGATTAAATAGGAAATAAGTGGGGAAACTTGGGGACAACCATGTATAAAAACTGGTCCTTCAGGAGTGACTACAGCCACCGAATCCAACTCAACGTGGGCCCATCACCCCCACCCCGACAGTGTCTAGGGATACGGAATCAGAGGATGGCCGAGCCGCTGTCAGCGCCTTGCCGTCCACTACACACAGCAGAATGCTTCCTTGTTTACACAGTTTCATGGGAATATTTCCTAAGACCATCACAGTCATCACCTCAGGTGCTGATCCGCCAAATGCCCCGTCCAACGAAAGAACAAAAACCATCATGGTGTGACCACCTTCCCCACATAAACGCGGAAGACGAATGTGTGCCTAAGTAAGTGTGGTGAAGAAGGCTGATGGTGCCCGGCTATCGAGACCTATAGCGTCTGGGGTCTTAAAGGCTTGAAAGTAAACAAGCGGCCATCTAG
>NW_022104553.1:9718754-9724082 GCF_000313985.2 Echinops telfairi
GACTGGCTTGTCTCCTCCCTGAGACCCCTCTGCAGGGACATGTCCAGTGGCCTGCTGATGGACTTTGGGTCTCCACTCCTCCACAGCTTTTGAAGACGCCCCTTACCTCTCACCAGAGTTCGCTTGGGCCTCCTCACCCGTCTTGCTACCTTGACAGCCTCGGAGTCCACTGCCCTCTCTAGCAGTGTCTCCAGACTCTTCATAACCTCTGACGGCACCTTCTGTGTCCACTGAGACCACCGGCATTTCTACTCAACCCAACATCAGCACAGTTGTGCCAGGGATTAACCACTACATCGTCTCTAAACATACTTACGTCGACAACTACCACCTTTCCTTGCATTTTTGTGATTTTGGCTCTAGGTTCCAGTCATACTACCACACTAACTGGACATAATTCTATTGCTCTTCTTGAATCCTACCCATTTCTACTCTAGCCTTTTATTCCTTTGCTTATTGTCTACCACTTCCAGTTAAATCAGCAACACCTTTTTTGCAACTATTACCCTCAGCAACAAGGTGATTTATAGTCTATCACATCAAGCAAAACCACCTTGATTCTGTTGACAGTCACCACAGCTTTGTCCAAAGGCTCTCCCTGCTGTGCGGAGCACAAGGAGTCTCACTCAGCCCTCCAGCTGTAGCAGGACTGCTTTGTTATATTCCGTACATTGATTCCTGAACCGGGGGTTACTAAGCACATCGGTGGGCCAAGGCTGACTTGTTACTTGTTTCTCCAAGTAAAGTTTTATTGGCACACAGGCATGCCCGTTTGTTGTAGAGCTGTTCCACCGATACTCTGCATAATTGTCACGGCGACTGGCTCAAACAACTCCAAGTATTTCTTTCTGGTCTTTACAGAAAAGTCAGTCAACACGTGGTCTATTCCAAGACAAAGACACAAAGTGTGTGTGTGTGTGTGTGTGTGTGTGTGTGTGTGTGTGTGTGTGTGTTTCCAAGTTCTGGTACTTTGTTGAATAAAATTGGTTCTTCACATAGATCCTACCTCCTTTTAATTTTTTTTGAGCAAACCCACTTCTATTCCAATGACTGACACTATTCTTGTAAAAATATGTTTATTTTTACTCTATCTGCTAGAAGTCAACCCTCGCTACCAACGTCACCATCCTCGCTGCTGTGGTAGAACTGCCGTCATGACTGCGTCAGCCCTGCCTCTGTGACAACTCGCCCATTGATCCAGGTTGTCTCACACCTGTTTCAAGCATGTTGCTGTTGTTCAGCGTGGCTGAGTCAGCTGTGACTCACAGCTATGCGATGTACAACAGGAGGAAACACTTTCCGGTGCTGTTGCAGCCTCACAAGCACTGCTCTACGTCAGCCACTGTGTTGAGCCATCATTCCCACGGACCCTGTACGTGGCCAACCCAATGTCCGCCGGGGACCGGTTCCCCAATAACAAGTCCAAAGTACGTGAGATGAAGTCTCATTATCTTCGCGTCTAAGGATGTGTTGGCTCTCTCGGCAGTTCTTGTTAGGTTGACTATTCCGATCCAAAACTATAATTCAAAGGCACCAGTTCTTCTCCGACCTTTCTTGTTCATTGTCCAGATCTAGCATGCCTACGAGGTGACTCAAAATGCCGTGACCGGGATGAGGTGCACCTTGGTCCTCAAAGGGACATCTTTGCTTTAACACTTTAAAAGATCGTTTCTTTCTTTCTTTTTAAAAGTCATTTTATTGGGCGGGGGGCTCTTAAATATCTTATGACAATCCATCATTCAATTGTATTAAACACACTTGTACATATGCTACATCGTTTCCAAAGCATCTTCTTTCTACTTGAAAAGAGATCAGTTCTTGACTCGTGCTTCCATCGGATTGTGGATCCGAGTAATAATCAATCATCGTCAACTTCAATATTTTCTCTGTTTATCATGATGTTGTATATTGATCCAGTTGTGAGGAGTTTTCTTCTTTGTGTGTTGAGGTGTAAGCCCTACTGAAAGCTCTCGTCTTTGATCTGCACCAGTAAGTGCTGTGAGTCCTCTTCCCTTTTAGCTAAGTAAGAAGGTCGTCCTGTCTGCATAGTGCAGACTGTTGGTGAATATTCCTCCAACCCTGATGTCACGTGCTTCTTCAGGTTGCCCAGCTTCTACAAGTATTTGCTAAGCATGGATTAAATAAGCACGGTGCAAGGATATAAACCTGATATAATGCGCTTTACACAATTGACGTATGTATGGATTGCGATAAGAGTTGTATGAGCCCCTAATAAAATGATTAAAAAATAAGTAAATAAACCTGATATATACCTTTCTCTATTTTAAGATACAATATCCCCTGGTTGACTGCCTCTTGATCTATGTGCGGGTTCCACACAAATACAACCAATTGTTCCAGAATGTCCATTGTTCACAGTACATGCCATCATTTTCTGTGATCCACGCAGGCAAATACCTGCGCCTAGTCAATAAAGCACAGATTATTATTTTTCTGGTCTCCTCTGCTTTCAGGCACGATCCATCACCTATCGACAATGATATCCTTGGTTCCACATCCTCGTCTGACTCTGGCTTGAGTTTCTGACAATTCTCAACATACTGCTGGAACCATCTTAAAAACTGTTATCAGTAAAATTTACTTGCTTGTGCTATTGATATTGTTCAATGATTTCTGCACTCTGTTGGATCAGCTTTCTTTGGAGTGGGCACGAATATGGACCTTTTCCATTTAGTTGACCGGGTAGTTGTCTTCCAACCGCCTCTGAACAGAGGAACACGTTCATTCAGCCTTACATCTGTTTATGGAAACATCTCAATTACCGTATATGCTCATGTGTGAGCCGAGCTTTTCAGCACGTTTTTGTGTGGTTTTTGTTTTATTTTTTTAACAGCCACAATAGTTTATTTACAATTCAACTCTTTAGAAGACATTTACCAGACAACCAATTTTACACATCAGAAACGGTATCAAAGTAAGAATTACAACACAGACAACAATATGAAATGGGCAAAAATAAAACAAACGGAAGAGAACAAACACAGTTTCTCTTTTTAATTTATTAACACTAGCTTAAACTTGGTTACCGAAAGATAAACAGAGAACTATGTTTTAGGAGAACTGCAGGGCTCTCAGTTGAAGATTGAATTTCTTCAGCACCTTTTTAATGTGGTTTTTGTGGTAAAATTAGGTGCCTCAGCTGACCTTCCAGGCGGCTTATACTGGAATGTTCTGTCAGTTACTGGAGTCTTGGTTTTTCCATGCCTGTCAGTGCAGCTTGGCCTTGTTTCCTCAGTACGACTGGTTGTTGATCAAATGTGACCCTCATGAATTGATGACCATCAATCAAATTTTTTTGATACAATAACTCTGTCTTTTCCCGTCTTCATTTAGTGTTCTGCCCATGGAATACTTCAATATTCCAACACCAGGCTGTGGGGAACAGAGGATTTCTTTTAAGCTGTCTGCCCAATAATATGTACCAGACTTAGCTGCTGGAGAATGACTGTTCACAAGGTGGTCAGCGAAAGTAGGTCCGAGGTTATTCTCCTTAACATCAGCCATCTAGAGCGGCCAGACTGTATAGTCTGACTCACCCTAAGTAGGGCCCAGTCCCTTCTGTTATTGTTCCCTTGAAGCAGTGCCCAAAGGCAAGCCTGGGACCACTCTAAGATGACTAAGCTTAGGCTACCATCCTGCCACACATGCCCCCCTATTCCCTCCTCTTACTATTGCACGTTCACCCCTAGGTCATCCCCCTCCTATTGCTTGTATTGCCTATGTTACAACCCCTCTCTATGACGCAGGTTGTTATCTGCTATCAGGGGGCTTGCATGCCTCCCAGGATAGTAATTGTCTATTTTATTGTATGAGACACCAGAATGATCAAACCTGTTCAAGGATGAATTGTACCGCCCTCTCTGTGACACACGATGCTGTGATGTATCCCCCTAAAGTGATATGATGCGTGGTTAGCAATAAATAATGAGGCTCCTTGGTTCTCAGGAGGGTGGCTGAGGAGGACGAGGCAGCTGCTTCTACCCTGACGGCTAAGTCCCCTCCACGAGGACCATCAAGCGGGGCTGAGGTGAGCAATGCTACCATGAATTGCGTCTGACTCCATTACTTGACTCCATCCTTTAACTCTCATGCTCTCTATGACTTTACTATAATCTCTACTTATCATCGCTGTACAATTGCGCCTACCGAACCTGTGATGTTTTGTGGGGTTCCCTCTTCCCTTTAACCTCACAACAGGCTTGAATTTTTTCTTCAGTTCTTTCGGTTTGGAGATATATTCTTCCCTGTTGGCTCTCTAACACCAGGTCTTTGACTATTCTTTTATAATACTCTACTTTGTCTTCTTGAGCTGCCCTTGGAAATTTTCTGTTCAGCTCTTTGGCTTCATCATTTCTGACATTTGCTTATGCCACTCTGCATTCAAGAGCAAGTTTTAGCCTTTTCTGACCTTAATTTTGGTCTTTTATTTATAATAATCATTTTGCTTTCCTCATGCATGATGCCCTTAAGGTTATCCCATAACTCATCTTATCACTCGTGTTCAGTGTGCCCAATCCATTCTTAAGGGAGGGCATACTCAAGGTCTCATGGATACCTTGGCTCTCATGGCTTTGATTTTCATTTTCTTCAGCTTCAACTTGAACTTGAATAAGAGCAAGTGATGATCTGTTGGTCCCTGGTCTTGTTCCGACTGATAGGATTACATTGCTCCATAGTGTCTGTCCACAGATGTAGTCAATTCCTGTGTATTCCACCTAGCAAGATCTGTGTATAGAATCACCATTTATAGTGTTGAAAACAGTATTTTGAGTCTTGCAAAATTCTATAACATAAATCTGGTGCAATTCCTATCACCAAGGCCATGCTTTCCAACTACCAATCCTTCTTTGTTTCTAAGTTTCACATCCTAGTCACCACTACTTTAAAAGATCATGGTATTGGGGACTCTGATAACAATCCATGCATCAATTGTATCAAGCATATTTGTACATGGGTTGCCATCATTGTCTCCTACACATTTACTTTCTATTGAGCCCTGGGTATCAGTTTTATACCCAACAATTTATGCACATCCTGGTTCCTCTCATTCATTCAGGCTCCTCATGTGACATTATTCCACTTCCTCTGGGTTTCTTGTGTCCCGCCTCCTCTTTTTCACGACTCTCCTGAAGCTTGCCCGTTGCTAAATGCTGCCCTTGTGATTCAAATAGCTTGTTATTCTAAAGTGTGCCCACCTGACTAGTACTATTGCTCCCTTTATAGACTGGTCTATTGTTATGGCTGAAAATTGAGTCAGGGGGTGAGTTCATTTCCTGACCTAAAGCCTGATCAAGGGCCATCATCGGG